>NC_064253.1:18639626-19244376 GCF_003254725.2 Canis lupus dingo
AACTGCTTTGGATGAAAGGAGCTCTTTTCAAAGAGTTACTGAGAATTACATTGCTAAGTGAATTAAATTCATTGTAGAGGGAGATCAGCTGAGACTACTCTAGGTCTTTTTTTCCCTCATATTATTCCTTGATTTATTTTTTCCCAGCTTACCAGACAAAATCAGCTCCCCCCCCCCCAGTGATTGTTATCTATGTTTTAATGCAAAATGATTTCTTTGTATTCTAAATGAGTAGCTTGTATAATAAGGAGGAGGAGATATTTTTTTTCACTCAGTTGAGCTCTGGTAGTATTTACTATAAAAAGGACAAGATTTGTGGCCTTAATATATATCCTTGAATATTGTTGCATGTTGTAAAATATATATTTTTATGATACCACAAGACCTGGAGCAAGGATGAATGACCCTCAGTACTATTTTCACCCATTAATTTTATTTTATAACTATATTGCTTGATACTCCTTTCAAATGAACTGGACCTATGCCCTTAGTCCATAAAGAAGAGAGAATATTCGCTGCTGTGTACTGGCATTATTGCTTACCATCATGAGCCAGGAGTATAGTCAAAAGATAACTAGCCTTGTCATTAAACGACTGCCACAAAGAATTCCATAGTATGAATTAAACAAACATTTCCTCTTGCACATTTTCTTCAAAATGTGAAAAGCTAGGGATGAGCAGTGCTACCTTGTACGGAAACTAGTTTTCTGATCAAAGAACTAATACGTTTGTAGCTAATTAATTTTGGTGTGCAAGACCAGAAATCATGGAGATCAGAAATATATACCAATGGGGAACGATTGACATTTGCCCCAATCTATAAGGTTGTGACTACTGACACCCCACATTAAAACATTTCTTGGTTCAAGCATCTCCCATAATCCATTAGGCTGATCTCTAGGAACTCATTTGAACACTTGGTAGATCAAGTGCTGAATGAGGTCCAAGACTGTTCCCATAAGAATGCCTTGGTCATGCCTACAGTTACTTCTGGGCTGTACCTCCATTTGTCTGTTCTTCTATGGGAGAATACCAATTAAATTAAAAAACAAAAAACACCAGCAAAACCTTGTGAACTCTACATTCTGTTCTCTTGATCTCCAAAATATATAGATTTTCACTCAAGCAGCAAATAGCAACTTCATTGTACTCACCACATTACTAAAACATATATGCAACATCATTTCACCTTTTCTTCATCTGAGTGACATGGATTCCATTTGGGAAAGGGTTTTGAAAGGGAGATACCATTCGTCACTTTTTGGTTACTCTTGGTCATATTCTATGCTTAGTTTAGACATGAGACAACTATGTATGAGGACCATACGCCTTTGTTCCTTATAGAAGTACTTTTAATAACTTCCATATTCATATATTTCAAGAAAGTAGTAAAGAACAACTGAATGATATCTTCTCAGACAGGTATTTTATAAAATGTATGCTAACAGTTTTTGCAATAGCATTCCTTATATAAAATTCCTGGTAAGAAATTTATTTTAGGATTTATTAAGAGAAAAAAATTAAAAAACAAACTTTTCTCATTTAAAAAATATTTTGTTTCAACCTCTTTTAATGCACATTATGATATTATATTCACCTTTTTAAGCTAACTCCTAGGAGACTCAATTAAATCTCAGGTACAGTTATAGAATTAAATTAACCCTTATATCTAACACATTTGGATCTATTCTTCCTTGGTTTTGACTTTTCATTTTCTTTTTTATTATTCCAGTATATATTTCTTATAACAATTTTTGTCAAATTGTGTTAAAAAGAAATTAAACCCATGGTACTCCCCCCACAACAATCCCCACAACAGAAGGGACATATATTACATAATGCATGAAAGAGAGTTTGGCCATTGTGAGTATAAACTGAGTGAACACAGATTGAATAGATGAAGTCTGTAAGCAATGCACAAATATTTGTGTCTATGGAGGATTGTATTCCAAGGTATAATAAACTAATTAGAAATTTTAAAATATGAAATAGAAAATTAGATCACTGAGAGAGCTGAGTATATATTGGTAACCAGCAACATGTGTCACACACTAATTTAGAATTATGAAAGAGTGAAATTCAAGAGAATTTCCACTAAGAAGGAATTTTGGCCAATTTTTTTTTTTAAGATTTTATCTATTCATTCGTGAGAGACAGAGAGGCAGAGACACAGGCAGAGGGAGAAGCAGGCTCCATGCAAGGAGCCTGATGTGGGACTCGATCCCAGGGCTGCAGGATCACGCCCTGGGCTGAAGGTGGTGCTAAACTGCTAAGCCACCCAGGGATCCCCAATTTTGGCCAATTTTGAAGGGCAGAAAACAGGTTGACAAATCAGATGTGTAGATGTGTGTGCATAGTTGTGTGTGTTCTCATGCATGTTTATATTATTCAAAGATTAGAAAGAGAGTATTTGGAGAAAAAGCAAATAAGTAAAATACAGCATTTCTATTATACCTATTAAGAGTGAAGGATAACAAAAGCCCATTCTTCTACATAAGATTTTGTTTCCCCATTAAGTTTCTGGGTTTTTCCCTCCCAATGAAGATATATGTCAATTGTGTTCTTAGGAAGCATTGGTAAATTATATCTGGACTGGAAAAATTATAAAGGTCTGATAGGGAGCCATAACTCTGGGCCTCCCTGAATATGGTGACTCTTGTAGTTGGATGTGTTCCTTGTGGGGGCCTCTGGGACTGTTTGTAGAAATCCAGGATAATGTGAGGCAGAAGCTTTAAGCCAATACAGTTCATTGCCTTCTACTTGAACTGTCACCCAGGGTGATCAAGAAGGCCTAAACTTTGGTCAGATTTCTTTCTAACTATAGGCCTCTGACCTCCCTATTCTTAGAGCATTAACTTTAGAAAACTTGAAAATGTAAATTATTCATCTACCTCTTTGAGATGTAAATCTTCTATAACCTAGGACCATCTTTCTTCAGAACCTGGGAGTTTCCCTTTGGAATATAATCATCAAAAAAGATAGGACCCCTGACCCCAGCCTCTTTGGAAAGATAGGAGTCTAATTTCATTGAGCTATAGGTGATGGTGAGCAAACAGAACAAATAACGTGGCCTAATCACATTGACTAACCTCCCAGCTTAAGTCTTCCAATGTTCTCTCACTAGCTCACTCACCCTAGTGCTTAAAAATGTTCTCACCTTTGAAAAAGGAACTCTTGTATACTATTGCTGGAATGTAAATTGGTATAGCCACTATGAAAAACATTATGGAGCTTCCGCAAGACATTAAAAATAGAAATACCAAATGATCCAATAATTCCACTACTAGGTATTCACCCAAAGAAAATGAAAACACTAATTTGAAAAGATACATGCACACCGTGTTTATTGTGACATTATTTATAACACCCGGGATATGGAAGCAACCTAAGTGTCCATCAGTAGATGAATGGATAAAGAAGATATGGAGTATATATGCAATGAAATATTATACAACCATAAAAAGATGAGGTCCTGCCATTTGCAACCAGATGGATGGACCTAGACAGTATTACGCTAAGTGAAATAAGTCAGACAGTAGAACATAAATACCATATGATTTAGTTCATATGTAGAATCTGCAAAAATGAATGAATAAACAAACAAAAAGCAGAGTCAGACCTATAAACACATGATGGCTGCCAGAAGAGAGGGGGTTGGGATGGACAAATTGTGTAAAGGAGAATGGGAGAAACAGGCTTCCAGTTACAGAATGAATAAGTCACAAGAATAAAAGGCACAGGATAAGCAATATAGTCAATGATATTGTAATAGTGTTGTGTGGCCAGAAAGGTAGGTACAGTTGTGGCATAGCATAATGTGTGAACTTGTCCAATCACTATGTTGTGCACCTGAATCTCATGTAACCTTGTGTGTTAACTATACTTAAAAAAATTTTTTTTAATCTTCCTATCTTTTATTTCAGGAGAATTGAATTCATCCTCTCTTCCCTACTGCAAAAGTCTTGAATAAAGCCTTCCATGCTATTTTTAACAAGTGACCAGTGTAATTTTTCTTTTACAGGGATGAGGTGAAGGAGAAAAGAGGACAGCTGCTAGTTCATCATGTGAACTGCTGCAAAGACTATTCCCAAAGAAGAAGCCTGATGCCACTGCTAGCAAGCTGTGGTTTTATCCTCTCACTTCTAGAGCTAACTAAGGACAACCAGGGTCTGGGATATCCCTGTGAGTCTAAATGCTTAGTTAAACATAAGATTCCCCAATGCATATTGCACTTGTGATCTTTTCCTACTATCTTGCTACTATTTTTCATTTTGTTTTTCATCGGAGTTTCCTTCAACCAAGTAAAACCAGAAAGTGAAATGAAGAGTCCTAATTAACTTGCTTCATAGTTTTTAGTAGCCTAATCTTTTTATGTCATTACTTGATGCTTAATTACTGTTTTATGGCTCTTGAGAAAACCTATGCCCTTATAATGAAGCTGCTTCCTTGTATTGGGAGTTTTGAAGAACAATTCTGATATTTTAGTTAGTTGCAAACAGAATACTAGCTTTATTCATATGTAAAGGAGTTAACCAGTATAGCATAATCAAAAAAATAGGATTTATAAGACGATGAATAGAGGAAAATAAAAACCTACAGGTAGCCTAGGACCAGTGAGGTTTGTTTTAGCATTTTGTAGGATCCCTAGGGATGGGAATAAAACTGATTCCTTGGCAGCTAGTGAAGAGGCTACTCTGAACAGCCTGCTCTTGGGCAGACAGCCTGAGGTCATCTCATAAAAAACCAGGAAACCAATTTCAGTTGTTTATAGAGTCTTTGAAAAACCTTGAGAGTTCAACTTTGAGTGTATATGGTAAGCTGTCTCTTTGTATTGTCTATTGGGGTGCTTTTGTTTGGTAATTTGCAATTAATTATTAGTGGACTGCACCATTTCCTCGTCAGAATTTCTCAACACATTCACACAGCCTCGGTTGGGCAGGACAATGGCAGACATTACTTCCTGAGGGCTGAATGTGTTTTTCAAAACAATTACACAGATTCAATTGATCGAGCCAGAAACATTGTTCAGGGACCTATAGATAGAACCGAGGAGAACCAAAGAAGGAAAACAGAGACTTTTTGACTCATTTTAATTCTTTTAATGATCCTTTAAATGTAGGTCATTTATTTGAAAGGAAGTATGCTTAGGGCTTGGGGAAATTATTTCAAATATATTCTAACTCTAAAATTAAAGCACATTCGGGCAGATAATGGATTGCTGCAAAATTATTATACACACTTTATCTAAAGAGCTGTCAAGAATTTATAAATGAATACCACATTGTCTGAAGTACTTAGAGAATACAGACAGCTTCCTTGCACTAATGCTAGCTATTGGCTGTTAATGCATAATAATTATGTCTTCACTGATAATTCTTCCAAGAACTTGTTTTCTGTATCTCATTATTGTAATTCTCTTCTTCCTTCACCTTCTCCTGCTTTTAACCTTTCCTTTTTGATTTTTATTATTTATTCTATACAGAGATGAATTTTCTGGAATATGAAAGGATTTAATAGATGATGGGTTTTATAGAGACATGGATGGCACATTTAAATCTAGAAAAATGACATTAGCTTAATTGAGAAAAATAATAAAAAACATCTCTGGAAGTATTCCAGACATCTTTGCACATCACAGATAAAGGACTATGGGCTATTGTAGGAGAAATTTGGACTCAAGCTATGGGGAAATAGGACTCTGGCAGAAATTCAGTTCAATTCAGCAGCATTCCTAAGCTCAGTGCAGACCGTGTGCTTGGGTGCCAGAGGAGTTACAAAGGTGAGGAAGACCCCATGTATATTTAAGGAATTTATGATCAGACCAAGTTCCTTTCTACTTAGAAGTCCTCTCTTTAACAGCAAGGTTGAGTCCTAGCCATTTTAAATTCCTACAACCTAGCACAGGACCAGTCAATGCCCAGAAAATAGTTACTGAAGTAAAGCACACAAAGTGAGGCACCTGGGTGGCTCAATTGGATAAGCATCTGCCTTTGGCTCAGGTCATGATCCCAGGGTTCTGCAATCAAGCCCCACATCAGGCTCCCTGCTCAGTGAGGAATCTGCTTCTCCCTCTCCCTCTGCCTGCTGCTCCCCCTGCTTGTGTTCTCTCTCTTTCTCTCTCTCTCTCTCTCTCTCACAATAAATAAATAAAAATCTTTTAAAAAAAATAAAGCATACAAAGTTGCTTAAAGGAATAAAAATGTGAATTACCTAACACAATGGTAAGAAAACTGCCATATTAATTAATCAAGAACTCTTTCTCTGCAGCACTTGTAGATCTTTAAAAATATATCTCACCTCTCCCTGGGGTGCCTGGGTGGTTCACTTAGTTAAGCATCAACTCTTGATTTCAGTTCAGGTCATGATCTCAGGGTTGTGGGATCAAGCACCACATCGGGCTCCACCCTCAGTAGAGAGCCGGCTTGAGATCCTCTCTTGCCCTCACTCTCTCCCTCTGCCCCTTCCACTGCTCTCTCTCTCTCTCCAATAAATAAATAAATCTTTGGAGGGAAAAAATGTATATCTCAGCTTTCCCTTTGACTTAACAGAAACCTCGTCTAGATTTAACAGACGAGAAAAGCAAATGAAAGTAAAACAATAACCCTTATTGAGCTACTGAGTATTCTGTACTGAGTATTCTATAAGATGCTTTGCGTGTTTTATCTGACTTTATTCTCAAATCATTCTGTGAAGATACAGTGAAGCAAATGAAGCCTCTGGTGGTGAATAATTTTAGCACAGTTATATAGCTAGTAAGGGAAAAGACTAGGATAGCAGCTCTGTTTTGTTGAACTCCAGAGCCCACGTTTCTTCCATTGGTTTCCACGGTTCTGAAGCATGAGCAGATTACCTGCAGCCACTAAATACACGCTTCCAATAAACCAGAAACTTTGACAAGTGCTCTTACTGGAAGGTTAATGCATTCAAAGCTTACTGGGAATTGTCTGCTCATAAAAGGTAAGGTAAACCTTGATTTTCCTAAGTGAGCAATTTGAAACTGATGTTTAAGACATTTTCCTCTCATTTCCAAATCCCATTCGTAGTATATGTTATGACAAAAATATGTGTGAATTTTGACTGTGACTTCCAAATATATGTGAGTTTTTATTGCTCTTCTCTTTCTAGGTTTATATACCAGCAAAGAGGGTAGAAATGGAAAGGAGAATGGAAATTGATGTTTTAGGTGCAGTAACACATAGTAGTGGTAGAAGCAGAATTCAAACTCCAGGAGCCGTTTTCTGATCTCAAAGCCAATTTTTTCCCTATTCTGCCACAAACAGCTCCCCCAGAACTTACTAAGAGATCTGACAATTGTTGAATTGTACTGGCTGCCTCTGCCAAGATCTAGCTGTAAATTTTTGGACAGATCTCTCTAAGTATCAGTTTGTTCATTTTAAAATAGGATTAATGATAATGATTATCTCCTAGGGCTTGAGTATTAAATAATTTAATTTGCTGAGTATCATGCCTAACAAAAAGACAGTCAGCCAATCTTTCCATGACACTGGCAGTGTATGTCAAATTTTATATTTGTCTAAATGAAATTAAATCTTGATTTAACATCCATGTGCCAAGGTTGGCTCTATCTCCAACATCAGTAAAATTTGAGGCATCACTCCTTCATTATATTGTGATAAAACCCAAGTTTACCCAGTTTAAAAAAGGGGGACGGGGGGCTAGGAGGTATGGTCTTCTGTTTCTGCGGGCCATGATGCTGTGTCTCCCTGTGCTATGTAATGCCCTGACAACAGCGGAATGTTCTCCGCCTCAGCCATGGGAGTATCATGGGAGCACCCAAGACCAAGGTTTCTAGTTTGAGCCCACGCAGTCACTCCCATCGCAGTAACAGTCCCCTTCAGAGTTCCTGCCAGCTCAGGGCTTCTATGGGCCAGAGGGACCTAAGTGTTGGAGGAGGAAGTCATTGAGAGGACATGACTTCAGATTGATCCACAAGCTAGATCCAGACAACCAGGGGCTCCTCACTCCCTCCCCTGTCCTTGGAATGTACCTTCGCCACCATCTCCACAATAGGACCCATTTCAAGGATGTAGCCTTGAGAGAGAGAGAGAGCAATGTGCTACTGAGACCATCTGGATTATATACATGACAGAAATCAATTAAGACTTCCATATAAAATTTTAAAATTCTGGCAGGTGGGTATGAAGAGCTCTTCCTCTTGTGTCCACTCAAGACAAGCCTTTTATATAAGTTCCCTTGCTTATTTTTTTGAAGATTTATTTATTTATTTTAGAGAGATAGTGAGTACACAAGCAGGGAGAAGTTTAGAGGGAGAAGGAGAGAGAGAACCTCAAGCTGACTCCCCACTGAGCACGGAGCCCAACTTGGAGCTCAATCCCAGGACCCTGAAATCATGACCTGAGCCAAAATCAAGAGTCAGATGCTCAACCTCTTGAGACACCCAGGCATCCCCATTCCCTTGCTTATTAAAACTGCCACCTATAAACTGTAGAGATCTGACTCTTTCTTCAATGTCTCTTTGCTCTCTATATGCATCAGCCATTTCAGATTTCACCCAGGAAAGTCGAATTTTCAAACCAACACCCAGGAAAGTCAAATTTTCAAACCAACACCAAGCCATCATCTTTCTACCTCCTGGTTGGGAGGTTGCCACAATCTGGGCTGAAGCTTTGCTCCTCCTCAGTTGGAGAATGCACACCTCTATGCGCTCCTCTCTCAAACAAAATTAGCTCCTTTTAATTGCCTAGCCTTTGTAAAAGGGATTCTGTGCAGGATTGCTTAACATGGATTTTCCACCTCAGACTTAAAACTCTGACAGATTATTAAACTGCCCTTTCCCATCTCCTAGTCACTTCTTTGCACTTACCTCATGATGAACTAATAAAGCTAGTCAACAAACTATATTTTGAATACAGCACTGTTATACATACTTCTTCCTCATAATATACATATTTTTCTATATGTTGCTTTTCAGTCATTTAACATTTTGTCTTGGAGATCTTTCAATGAAAGTCCAATTTGAGAGTAATCTGTATACTACAGGAAACTGAGTAGGAAAAACAAAACAAAACCTGTTTTTGTGGAGGGCTGAAATATTTGAGGCTGTTTGTAACACAGTATTACCTAGTAAAAGCTGACTGATACACATATTTCTACTTGTATTTTACTAACACTATCAAGGAGTAATCATTGTCAGTTATATTTCCCTTAAAACATATAAGAGAATTAATAATACGTTTTACTGTTTTACTTGTTCAACACTTATTTATATGCCACTTTTTCCTTATTAATTCTCCCTCTCTCTCTCTCTCTCTTTCTCTCTCTTTTCTGCTGAAATACATTGTAAAATAATATCTTCAGAGGAAGTCCCTGGGTAGTAAACTGAATTCTTTAGTTGTCTCAAGTTGTTGAGATTTTGCCCTCACAAACATAATAGTTTATTTGTTCAGAGGTGTCTAGGTTCAGAGTTACTGGTCCTCAGGACTTTTGAGCTATTACTTCTTTGTCTTCTTGGATTTGGCATTGTCAGTGGGAAATCTGATGTGTCTTGTTTTCAAGTATTCCTTATTCTAGTATTTTGATTGGGTGTTTATTTGGATTTCTTTTCTTTAGATTTCAATATTCTCCTGAGGATTTTATGTGTGCTAAGTTCTTATATGTTTGGTAACATAAGTCAGTTCCTGTTATACTTAAAGGATAACTTGGCCATTTTAAATGATTAGGTGATACTATTTTCTTATAATCTTGTAGATATGTCTTTCTTGACTCTTAGCTTGAAGAGTAGCTACAGGGAAGACTAAAGCAACCTGACTTTTCCCTGTATACATCACTTCCTTTTGTATTTGGTTGACCCTGTATTTCTTTCTTTAGGTAAATTCTTTCTTTAGCTAAGTTTGAAAACATGTTACATCTCAGTGTCTATCATTCTTTAAACAAATTTTCCTAAGGCATCTGGGAGGTAGAGTGTTCTTTAGATATGCAGATTAAAACCTCTATAATTTTAAATTTAAAAATGTCTTTTTGGTGTTTGCATGGTTTTCACTTCCATTCTTTATAAATTCTGCTACAGTAGGGGCACCTGCATGTCTCAGTCAGTTAAGCATCTAATTTTTTATTTTGCTTGGTTCATGAATCCAGAGTCATGAGATTGAGCTCTGCATGGGACTCCACCCTGCTGAGCATGGAGGCTGCTGGAGATTCTCTCTCTCCCTCTCTCCCTGCCCTTCCCCTCCTGCTCATGCTCTAAATAAATGCATACATACATACATAAAATTCTGTTTCATGAGCCCTAGGTTTTTATGTGATTGGTCTTCAATCTTCAGTCTACCACTTTCTTCATAATTATTTCTATATATTTATTCTTTTCTTTTATTCCTTATTTATAATTTCATCTGTCCTCTCAACATGTACCTGAATGTGATTTTAAGTCATCTTTATCCTATTTTTGTTTTTTTAATATATATTTTTAAACTTTTTTTCCATATTATTCTAGCACTCAACTGGCTCCTTTTATCTTCTGCCATCTTAGCAATTTATTAGCTTTTCCTGTGAGCTTTTCTTTTATGGACAGGTAATGTCACCTGAATTTATTTGAGGGCATGAGGGTTATTTGTCTGAGTTCCTAATCTGTTGGGCATTTGCTCTTGCAATGTATTTTCTTTGTCTGTCTGCTTTTTATTTCCCTTATCTACTTTTTTTGAAGTGTGTATGCATACTTTAAATTTTTTTGTTCTTCTGCTTTTAATGGATCAAATTATTTGAAGAATATAGCAGGGGAACTGAGTAGAAGTGGAGGTGATATGAATTGGAACACTAGGTTTAGGTTTCTCATTTTAAAAACCATCTTAGGAGCGGCCTGGGTGGCTCAGTGGTTTAGCGCCACCTTCAGCCCAGGGCCTGATCCTGGAGACCTGGGATCAAGTCCCACATTGGGCTCCCTGCATGAAGCCTGCTTCTCCCTCTGCCTCTCTGTCTCTCATGGATAAATAAATAAAATCTTTTTTTAAAAAAGTCTTAGAAAATCTGTGATTTCCTTTGTCTTGGTATACCTCTCATCTCAGTTTTCAGTGTCCTAACAGTTTTTATACATATCCAATCCTTTATGTCACAGCTGTGCTGCTGAGATCAGGTGATGTGCAATAACTGTGTCTGCTATGCTTTCACTCTATTTTATCCACCCATGAACAGTCCAGGTGATAGACCAGAAAAATAACATGTCAGCATAGTCATCCATTCTATTCTACTTTCCCTGTGTCCCTGTCAAGTTTATAGCCCCTATTAGCCTTTGTTAGTCTTCTTGTCCTTTCAGATCTCGTTGTTCATTTAGGACAGAATCATTAAGCTTTTAGACAGGTGTTTCTTGTTTACAACTTAAGCCTATGCCTGCCTATTCCTAATGTTCTCCCTTTTTTGGTCTATATTTCCCACTATGGCAAATATACATCACATTTTGTCATTTAATTGAAAATTAAGATTTTTCTCTTTGCGTTCCTCTGGATGTTTTTAGTTGGTTTCGTGGAGTTGAGAGCACAATAAAAAGAGACTTACTCCATCATCTTCAGCTGAAAAACCAAAACACCTTTGAAAAGATTGAATTGATATGATGAAAGCTTTCTCCTTATAGTTTTTGTTGATATGAATTACAGAAATGCTTAAGATACAGAACCAACAGAGCTTGTTGAAACATAGAATATAGAAACCAAAGAAAAGGGAGTTATTAAATATAGTCATTACATTTTCTTGGTTTGAGACACAAGGAAAATGATGGTGCCACTCATGTGATGAAAAAGTCTGGATGATCAACTGCTATGGGAAAGTGTATTAAAGGTTCCATCTTAAATGTATTTGACACAGAATCTCTGAGATATCCACGTGGTGATTTCACATAAGCTTTTGCACATGAGTCTGGAGCTCAGGGAAGAGGTTGGATTTAATATGAATTTGAGATGAGTTAGCCTAAATATGGTGTTAAGAAACTTGAGAATGGATAAACTTATCTTGGAGGTTTTATAGGTAGAGAAGATAGAACGCAAGCTCTGAGACATTCTGATGTTTAGAGATCAGGTATTAGAGAAAAAGAAGGAGGCTGAGATAGGAAAACAATGTCTCTGAAGGAAAGAGGTGATACAGTTTTAAGGAGAGACGAGTAAACTGTAGGAAACAAGTCTGAATGTTGGAGTAGAATAAATAGATTTCCCATTGGATTTGGCAACATGAAACTGACCAATAACCCTCACAAAAGCAGCTTCAGTACTTTATTGAGTAAGGAGTCAATATTGCAGTGTCTCAAATTAGCAAGTTAGAGGAAATTGAGGAAACAAAGATAAAGTTGACATTTTTAAGAGGTTTACCTGTGAATAGTTGACTCCTTCATTAAATAGGTAGTGAGACTCAGCATCAAGCCTTTTGTTTAATTTTAATATGATACTAGAGCATATTTGTATGCCACTAGAAATAATAAATAAAGGGGAAGAGATTAATTAATTATACAGAGGAATAGTGGATGATTGACATTGTATGGACCTAAAAAAAGTAAGAGGGAAGTTGATCTAGAGCCAAAGCGAAGGATCTTTCTGTGAAGATGTAGGGTCATACCTCTTATTGAGACAAAATGAAAGATGAGGAATGGGTGTTTAATGCAGAAAGATTTTTTAAATTTACTGGTGTTAAGATGAAATTTCTTCATGATGGCTTCTGTTTTCTCTGTAAAATTTGAAGGGAAGTCATCAGATTTGCTAAGGGGCAACCATTTTGTGAAGCTTGAGATAATGAAGGCATTAGAAATACTAATGTACTACAGTAGAAATACTTTCATTGTAAGAACTCAAAACATCCACCCTGTTATACTTTATATATTTAAATAATTGTTCTATATTCAAGGATTCTTCTTCCAGAAAATATTTCATGAAACTATAAAACAAAGCTAAATGCCTACTGATACAATACTGTATAAACTAAGGCTTATTAGCATATCCATTTTACAGATTGAAAAACTTGAGCTGTTAAATAATTTGCTCAGTGTGACACAGCTGAGAGATAAGACAACTGCAATTCAACCCAAACTGTCTGATCTCAGAGCTTGTGCTATTAATCACTACAATGTATTGCTTGTACTCATTATAAAATTTGACCACATGCACACACAATGAAAAGAGTTTTTTTCATTACTGTCCTTACCTCTGTTTCAGAAGTTCTCCTAACACACTCAACAAATTTTTAGATTCTGAATAAAATGAACACTTCATTTCTACATTACCAAAGTCAAGAGTCAGATATAAAACTATAGAGGTCCCTGGGTGGCTCAGTCAGTTAAGCATCTGCCTTCAGCTCTGGTGGTGATCCTGGAGTCCCAGGATTGAATCCCACATTGGGCTCCCTGCTCAGCAGCAGAGTCTGATTCTCCCTCTCATTCTGCCTCTTCTTTCTGCCCCTGCTCCTGCTCTCTCACTCTCTCTCTCTCTCTGAAATGAATAAATAAAATCTTTAAAAAAGAAAGAAAAGAAAACTATATATTCTAACCTTAGTATTTTCCATAGACATTGAGTTTTTATTTTTAGTATTTAATAAACAAGCAGTGATGAAATAACTAGAAATTTGACAGAACTCTGTATTGTACATTGTGAGTGTGTGAGGAGATGAATAATATCTCCTCTCAATCTGATGTTAACATTTCCTTTTATGAACATGTTAATTTTTCTACAAGGTGGTTTCCTTTCACTTTTCTTTTTTAATAAGTCCAAAATAAGAATGCTGTGATTTGACAGAGTATCTATATAAAGCAAAGAAGAACAAAAAGGTGCTATCTTGGCACTGACTTAATGAATTATATTAAAAAGAACTCTGAAAGATGTTAGAATAATGTGAGTGTGTTATTCATGAATCCTGTTTATTTCTCTTGTTTTTCTTTGCTTAAAAGAGCTATCTGCAATTTAGATGCAAAGGTTTCATTTGACATTTCAATTATGAAAGATAATTTAAGAGTGGATGACAGATCTTTAGCTAGAGAGAGGAAAGGCAATAAAAAGAAAGAAACAATTACCAGGGACGGGTAGGAAACTAACAAAAGTTTCTATGATTCCTACATTTTCAAACATATTGGTCATTTATTATAAAATTTTACAAAAGAGGCTTGAATTATTATCCTATTTTGTGAAAGAGAAAAATGTATAATTTGGTTTTGGGTAAATAGTGTATTAATTATGTATACCACATAAAATGATGTCTCTCCCTTTTTTCTGATTTTGTTCTTGTTAGCCTTGATTCTGGAAATCTTGGTTGTGGAAGGGTTACTACTGTCTTATATTGGGAAAAAATCAAAATATAATAATTAAAATTCAACTGGAAATTAACCATGGAATGAAATGTATCCTGAGATTTCAGTATCTTAATGTATTATCCATATTGAAAAAAAAATGTCTTGAAAAAGAGAAACACAAATGGAGGTATCATAGTTCTAGACTTCAAATTATATTACAAAACTGTAGTAATTAAAACAATATCCTACTGGCACAAAAATAGACACATAGATCAATGGAATAGATTAGAAAACCCAGAAATAAGCCCACAATTATACAGGCAGTTAATCTTTAACAAAGCAGGAAACAATATCCAATGGGAAAAAGACAGTCTCTTCAACAAATGGTGTTGGAAAAACTCGACAGCTACATGCAAAAAAATGAAACTAGACCCTTTCTTACACCATACCCAAAACTAAACTCAAAATGGATTGAGACCCTGAATGTGAGACCTGAAACCATAAAAATCCTAGAAGAGAGCACAGGCAATAATTTCTCTGACATCAGCCATAACAGCATCTTCTTAGATATATCTCCTGAGAAAAGGGAAACAAAATCAAAAATAAACTATTGAGACTATATCAAAATAAGGAGCTTCAGCATAGCAAAGGAAACAGCCGACATAATTAAAAGACAAACTACTGAATGGGAGAAGATATTTTCAAATGGCATATCCAATAAAGGATTAGTATCCAAAATATATAAAGAAATAAATGATACAATTCAACACATACACACACACAAAAAAATAATAATCCCATGTTAAAAATGGGCAGCAGTCATGAGTTGACATTTTTCCAAGAAGACATATAGATGGGGGCAGCTCATTTGGTTGGGCATCCAGCTCGATTTCAGCTCAATTCATGATTTCAGAGTTGTGGTATTGGGTCCCAAGTAGGGCTCTCTGCTTGGTATGGAGTCTGCTTGTCCCTCTCCCTCTGCTCCTCCCATTGCTCATGTGTGTGCACTCTCTCATTCTCTCTCTCTCAAATAAATAAATAAAATATTTTAAAAAATACTTAAAAAAATAAAAAATAAAAAAATACTTAAAAAGAAGACGTAGAAATGGCCAACAGACACATGAAAAGATGTTCACCATCACTCATCATCAGAGAAATGCAAGTCATTTCCACAAGGAAATTTCACATCATACCTGTCAGAATGGCTAAAGTCAAAATAACAAGAAACAACAAATGTTGTTGAGGATGTGTAGAAAAAAGAACCCTCATATACTGTTGGTGGGAATGCAAACTGGTGTAGCCACTATGAAAAACAGTATGGAGATTCCTCAGAAAGTTAAAAATAGAACTACTCTATGTTCTAGTAATGGCACTAATGGGTATTTACCCAAAGAATCAAAAACGCTGATTCAGAGGGACATATGAACCTCTATGATTACAACAGCATTATTTACAATAGCCAAATTATGGAAGCAACCTAAGTGTCCATCCATAAATTAATGGATAAAGAAGATGTGGTTCTATATATACAATGGAATATTATTCAGCCATGAAAAAAGAATGAAATCTTGCTTTTTGCAACAACATGGGTGGATCTCAGAGTAAAATGCTAAGCAAAATAAGCCAGTCAGAGAAAGACAAATACTATATGATTTCAGCCATATGTAAAATTTAAGAAACAAAACAAACAAATGAGAAAGAGACAGGGAGAAACCAAGAAACAGACTTCTAACTATAGAAAACAGATGGTTACTAGAGGGGAGGTGGGTGGGAAGGTGGGTGAAATAGTTTGAAGAGGATTAAAAGTACACTTCTCTTGATGAGCACTGAGTGGAAGTGTTGAATAACTGTTTTGTGTACCTAAAACAAATATAACACTATATGTTAAATACACGGGAATTAAATTCTTAAAAAAAGGAGTAAAGAGCCTTAGATAATAAGACTATCATACACTTTGTATTTTCTGAAAAAAAAAAGAGGAAGTCTTGAGCAGAGGTATGCCATATCTGAAGGTGGAACTTCCTGATTCCTTGATAAGGCATTTTTCTCTTTCAATGGAGGTAACCATGTCTTGATTATATAATTTCACTTTGATAATACAGACATTTTTTTAAAGATTTTTATTTATTTATGAGGGACAAAGAGAGAGAGAGGCAGAGAGAAAGGCAGGCTCCATGCAGGGAGCCTGATGTGGGACCCAATCCTGGGACTCCAGGATCACGCCCTGGGCCAAAGGCAGGTGCTTAACCGCTGAGCTACCCAGGCGTCCCAATACAGACATTTTTTTAAGACAAACTAAAACTTCCATGATTTATATTTTCAAAAAGCTCTCATGTAGCATTGCTATGTTTCAAGGTGAATTCATTGATTTGTTCTTGTAATTTGGTAAAATAAGAATTGAATTTGCTTTCCAATCACAATTTCAAAAAAAGGAAAAGAGAGGCACCTGGGTTTGTTAGTTGGTAGAGGGACTGACTCTTGATCTGAGGTCTTAATCTCAGGTTGTGAGTTCAAGCCCCATATTGGGTGTGGAGCCAAAAGAAAGAAAGAAAAATAGAAAAGAAAAGAAAGAAAGAAAGAAAGAAAGAAAGAAAGAAAGAAGAAGAAGAAGAAGGAAGGAAGGAAGGAAGGAAGGAAGGAAGGAAGGAAGGAAGGAAGGAAGGAAAGAAAGAAAGAAAGAAAAGAAAAGAAAGAAAGAGAGAGATTCTAAGAACATAGCTAGAACTGTGTACAACTATTTTATTGTCTGGCCTCGCTAAAAGGTCAAATATGGCAGGCATGTGTGTTTTGTCACAAGCTTAAGGATATAGAAGCCCCGGAATAAGAGAAATGTTGGGAAAAAATACTGCACATGTCCCCTTAAATGACTGACTCTTATAACAATTAGGGGACTAAATTTTTAAGTATTCCACTTTTACCCCTTCCTTATATACTAGATCTTGAAATGTGAGGCTTAGAGTCATATGCCTCTTTTGAGAGTTGTAATTTTCATCAGGATCCTCACCAGAGGGAAGGAGCCTCCTTCTCACTGGGAATGAATATTGTTTTCCTGAATTAATAATGTATTTGTCTAACTGTTGATTCTTTAGATTAATAAAAGTTGATGACTCAGAAGATAGGAATGCTTTAAAATGTGACATAGCCTAGAGAAATTAAAAATATGTAGAATTCTTGCATATCTTAGGAGCAGGATTGGCTCTTGTATCTAGTGGACAAATATTAGGAAAGAAGAAATTTTTTTTCTTTTGGATTCATGTTCTTTAATATTCTAAAATTCTTTTAATTTAAACTATTTCACTTATTTTTCAGAGCAATCCAGTGAATAAAGATGAACTGGCATTAACACAGATAAAGAAATCGATTTTACCCAGTTCACTGCTTTGAGGTAAATCACCTTGTCAAGTGGATAGGAAGAATTTGATGGCAGTTCCAGAGCACCAAATGTTTCATATACTTCCTTTAGCCTCAGTTCATATACTTTCTTGTCTCTGATTTATTGAAGAATAAGATATAAATAGTCTGAAGATCAAACAAACAGGACTGAAAATGAAAAAGCTGGAAGAAAATGATACATCCTAGAAAATGAACCTTGGGAGGAAATAGATTTGATTAGATTTCATCTTCTATCCTATACCTCTGCTTCTTTGGTAATTAAACTGTAGGGTAAAAATTTAAATAGGGAGAGAGAGAAAATGCTTATATTATAAAAATGTAGACTGGCATCTGTGATAAATTATTAAAAATTAATTTAATTAAAATATTAATTTAAAACATTTGTAAGAAGTATTAGTTTTAGAGAACATATTGGCTTTCTCCAGGAATGCTGTCTTCCTATGCCTGGGGAGATGATAAGAAGACTGGCACACTGGCAATCAATATGAAATTAAATAGGAAGTAAACAGGTGTTTTTAAAATTCTATCTCCATAAATGCTTTCAATATGAAGTAGTTTTGATGTTCAAAATTGATAAAACAAATAAATGAAACAAGGCAAGCAAACAATGGAAAAAAATCCTGAGGGAAATAGATTCGTCACCAGAGAGTATTTTGTCCTTTGAAATTTTGCTGGCTCCCGGTGCATGGAGCCTGCTTCTCCCTCTGCCTGTGTCTCTGCCTCTCCTCTCTCTCTCTGTGTGACTATCATAAAAAAAATAAAAATTAAAAAAATTAAAAAATTAAAAAATTAAAAAATTTTTAAAAAAGATTAAAAAAAAAAAGGGATCCCTGGGTGGTGTAGCAGTTTGGCGCCTGCCTTTGGCCCAGGGCGCGATCCTGGAGACCCGGGATCGAATCCCACGTCGGGCTCCCGGTGCATGGAGCCTGCTTCTCCCTCTGCCTGTGTCTCTGCCTCTCTTCTCTCTGTGTGTGTGACTATCATAAAAAATAAAAAAATAAAAAAATAAAATTAAAAAAAATTTTTGTTGGCTGCCCACCTTTCCAAGATATAGAAAACTTATCTAATCCCAGCCTTTACATATATCTATTTGCTTTTTTCTTGATTACCAAAATAAACATGCTGAGTGTAGAAAAAAAATGGAAAAAATAGAAGCACTAATATTTAAAAATTATTCTCACTCATATATAACCAACTTTGATATTTTTTTTAAGATATTGTTTTCTGGTTTTTCCCTGATCATTTTTTTCCAAATTGCAATGAACTGCAGTACCTTTGTGTATTCACTTTCATAAGTATATACACATAGAAACTCACATAAAAACAAAGATATGGTTTGAGGGGTTTTTTTAGTTTTAGATACAGTGATCTTATACATGTTTTTTGTGACAGCAGTATATTGTATTATTTTGTATAGATCATTATCATTTTTTATGGTTTGTAGTGACTAATAGAAGCCTATTAAATATCCAATATCTTTTCTTACTAACAGAATCCCAGTTTTACTAAGAGCTGTATTGTGCCCAGCAGCAGCAACAAAGTCAACTAAATTTACCAGTGTCCTTTGCAGTTTACCTAGCCATTGACACACTCCCTGCCAATTCAGGGATATCTGCAGGGGTTTCAGAGTTTTCTTTTCTCGGTACAGTTCCTGCCTCTACTTCTTTATCCTTTTCCTCCTTCCTGCTACCTTAAAATATGGACTTATTGCCTGGAAGGG
Source organism: Canis lupus dingo (assembly GCF_003254725.2). NCBI lineage: Eukaryota > Metazoa > Chordata > Mammalia > Carnivora > Canidae > Canis > Canis lupus. The sequence continues at coordinate 18,658,973 of NC_064253.1, forward strand.
CTGTGATTCCACCATAAAAGAAAGGCTAAGTGAATCGCCAACATTTTGCTCTTGACATTCGATGCTTGCAAACTTCTACTCATTTGCAAAGAATGAAATTGAGCCCTTATCTTACACTATGCACAGAGGTCAACTCAAAATAGAGTAATTACTTAAACATAAGGCCTGAAACCATAAAATGACTAGAAGAAAACATGAGGGAAAAGCTTCTTGACTTTTGTCTTGTCAACAATTTTTTGGAATTGATACCAAAAGCAAAAATAAGCAAGTGGGACTCCATCAAGCTGAAAAGCTTCTGCATAGCAAAGGAAACCATCAACCAAATGAAACAGCAACTTACTGAATAGCAGAAAATATTTGCAAATCATGTATCTGATTAAGATTGATATCCAGAGTATACAGTGAGTCCACATAACTCAGTAGCTAATAATAATAATAATTATTATTATTATAATTATAATAACCCACTTAAAAAGTGGGTAGAAGATTTTCAAAGAAGAAATACAGATGGTCAACAAGTACATGGAAAGATGCTCAGCATCATTAAGCATTAGGGAAATTCAAGTCCAAATCCCAATGAGATATCACCTCATACTTATTAGAATGACTATTATCAAAAAAAACACAAAATAATGTGTTGACAAAGATATGGAGTAAAGGAAACCCTTTTGCACTGTTGATTGGAATGTAAGTTTGTACAGCCACTCTGGAAAACAGTATTTTCTTCAAAAAAATTAAAAAATAGAACTACCATATAATGCAACAGTTCTACTTCTGGGTATTTATCCAGATTAAAGACACTAATTCAAAAAGTTCTGTGTACGCTTCTGCTCATCACAACATTATTTTACAATAGCCAATATATGGCAACAACCTAAATGTTCATCAATGGATGAATGAATAGAGAAATGTGGTATATATAAAAATGGAATATTATTCATCCATAAAAAAGAAGAAAATCTTGTCATTTGTGACAACATGGATAGAATTTGAAAGCATTGGGATCCCTGAGTGGCGCAGCGGTTTGGCGCCTGCCTTTGGCCCAGGGCGCGATCCTGGAGACCCGGGATCGAATCCCACATCAGGCTCCGGGTGCATGGAGCCTGCTTCTCCCTCTGCATATGTCTCTGCCTCTCTCTCTCTCTCTCTCTCTCTCTCTCGACTATCATAAGTAAATAAAAGTTTTAAAAAATTAAAAAAAAAAGAATTTGAAAGCATTATGCTAAGTAGAGTGAGTTTGAAAAAGGCAAATACTATATGATCTTACATTTGTATGTGGAACCAAAAAAAAAAAAAAAAAGCAAAAACTGAGTTCATGAATATAAAGAACAGATAGGTAGTTGTCTGAGCCAGGGAGGTGGCCAGGAGGATGAAGGGGGTCAATCAGTAGTATCTACATTTTTGTGATATGTTATATGTTTATACTCTTTACCCATATCACAGTGTATGTGTGTTGTGTTTGTTTTTTAAATGATTTAAGAGGATTTTGCCTACTTTATACATTAAAAATATTTTCTCCCTCTGTCATTTGCATGTCACAAGTTATTTGATTTTTTCTATTTGGTATTTTTAAAATTATACTTAAATGTGTTCTCTTCTGGCTTTTTCCTTTTCTAGTTTTGCTTTTTGAAGATGTTTAAGAAAGCTTTCTTTTGGGGTATCTGGCTAGCTCAGTCAGCAGAACATGTGAGTCTTAATGTCAAGGTCATGAGTTCAAGCCCCATTGGGAATAGAGATTACATAAATAAATAAATACATACATACATATTATATTCTAAAAAGATGACTTTCTTTTGCCCAAGGTCATACATGCAGTTGGGTACCTTTTTCTCTGATAACTTTTATTTTAAAATGTAGGTCTTAAAAATAATAATAATAATAATAAATAAATAAATAAATAAATAAATAATAAATAAATAAAATGTAGGTCTTAATAAGTCCTGGGAATATAATGCACAGCATGGTAATTATAGTTAATAATACTATATTACACATACGAAAGTTACTCAGAGAGTAGCTCTTTAACATTCTCATAACAAGAAAAGAATTTTTAACTGTGTATGATGACAGATGTTAACTAGATTTAATATGGCAATCATTTCAGAATATATACAAATATCAAATCACTTTGTTGTACACTTGAAGCTAATATGTTACGTATCGATTACACCTCAATAAAAAAATAAATAAAAATGTGGATCTTTAATTTTCTTGGAATTTAATTTGATAAATGAAGTAATGAAGGAGACATGTTAAACATTTTTTCTGAATGATAGTTGTCTAAACTTTCTGTATTGACAAAACCATAATTTTCCCAATGTCTTCTGGTGTCGTATTTATCATAAACCAAGTTTCCATATAATTATGAGTCATAATATTGTGAACTTGTTAATTCTGTTTTGTTTAATTATTCTTTAAGCCTCAAAAATTCTTCAATTTTATCATTTTCCATATAGAAATCTTACAGTTTTCCTTAGTATTTTCCTTGATCTCCAAATTTTTGCAGCTGTTTTGAATGGTTTCATTTAAATTTATTTTCTTTTTTTTTTAAGGTTTTATTTATTTATTCATGAGAGACACAGAAAGAGAGAGAGAGGAAGAGACACAACACAGGCAGAGGGAGAAGCAGGCTCCAGCAGGGAGCCCGATGTGAGACTTGATCCCGGATCTCCAGGATCAGGCCCTGGGCTGAAGGCAGCGCTAAACCGTTGAGTCACCCAGGCTGCCCTAAATTTATTTTCTAATGTTGGTTGCTGACCTACAGAGATGCACTTGATTTTGTAAATTGAACTTTTGTCCCACAGATTTCCTAAAATCACTTATTAATTCTATTAACTTATCTACTAATGATAATACTAATTTAAAATATATAATAATTTATAATAACTTATCTACTAGTTCCAATAATTTAGCTATTTTTTTAGTTCTACATGCACAAATGACCTATAAATGTTAACAGTTTTATCTCTTCCTTTCTAATTCTTTTACATTTTATTTATTCTTGCATTATTAAACTAACTCGGGCCACAAGTACAGTGATGAACAATGACAACATGGGTACATTTGTCTGATTCCCACTCTCAGAGGGAAAACTTTGAACATTCACTCTTGTGAATGGTGTTTTCCATAGATCTTTTAGTAGATATCCTTTATCTGACTAAAAAGTTTCCCTTATTTTTTAGTTTGTTGAATGGCAAATATTAGAATATATGTTAAAATGGATGTTGAGAAAATTTCTTCTGCATCTACTGAGGTGATAGTGTGATATTTTTTTCTTGGTTCTGGTCATGTGTATGAACACATTGATTGACTTGGGGTCAGTAAGTCAACCTTACATTCTTTGAATAAACCCTACTTTGTCATAGGGTCCTGGCAGGAAAGCAATGACCCAGTGAAATTGGGTATTTTGAAGATAGTTAAGCAAAAGTGTGATGTAAAAGGATATGGACTAGAAAATCAAAAAAAAAAAAAAAACACAAAAAGTATAATAGTGGAGCCCTGTTACTGTCCCTAGGCCTGCAGGCATCAGTGTTGAGAATAATTACAGAACTAGAAGAGAGTTACACAGAGAGTGATGCCTAACAGGAGCTGGAAGAATTAATAAGCCAGACTTAGTCTCCTTCTTTCTTCTAATCTCTAACTAGTGCTCATCAGTGACTAAATCCAGATGAAAGTTTAAGGGAAGACAAGTTCACTGATGCAATCCTTATATGTTATTCTTCCATTGTACAAGTGGGGTAGATCTGAACGAGCAACAAAATATGTCAAGTATGGACATGGGTTGATCCTTTCATTTACTTCTGGATTCAGTTTTTGCATTTACATTCAGAAGTGAAATTGGCCTTGAGATTTCCTGTCTTATAAATACTTTATGCTGGCCTTATTTTTGTGTTATATATATATTTCTTTTTTTTTTTACTGAAATATAATTAAAATACCATGTTATATTCATTTTAGGTGTGCAACATATTGATTTTTCAATTCTATACATTACTCAGCACTCATCAAGATAAATGTAGTCACCATCTGTCACCATAGAACATTATTACGGTATTATTGACTATATTCCCTATGCAGTACTTTTCATCTCTGTGACTTACTAATTTTATAACTGGAAGTTCGTACCTCTTAATCTCCTTTGTCTGTTCCTCCCATCTCCCCACCCCCTCCCCCTCTGGCAACCACTAGTTTTTTCTCTATATTTAAGAGTGTGGTTTTTATTTATTTGTTCACTTGTTTTGCTCTGTTTTTTACATTCCACATATAAGTGAAATCATATGTTGTTTGTCTTTCTCTGTCTGACTTATTTCACTTAGTGTAATACCCACAAGTCCATCCAAAATGTCCCAAATAGAATATAAATAATAGTGAAAGGGAAAATAAAGGAAGGGAGAAGAAATGTGTGGGAAATATCAGAAAGGGAGACAGAACGTAAAGACTGCTAACTCTGGGAAACGAACTAGGGGTGGTAGAAGGGGAGGAGGGCGGGGGGTGGGAGTGAATGGGTGACGGGCACTGGGTGTTATTCTGTATGTTAGTAAATTGAACACCAATAAAAAAAAAAAATGTCCCAAATAGCACGATCTCATTCTTTTTTATATTTATATATCACATCTTTTTATCCATTTATCTGTGGGTGGACACTGAGTTACTTCCATACCTTTTCTACTGTAAATAATGATACAGTAAACATAGGGGAGCATATATTTTTTTGAATTACTGTTTTCATTTTCTTTGGATAAATACCCAGTAATGGAATTGCTAGATGATATGATATTTCTCTTTTTAACTTTTTGGGAAATCTGCATACTGTTTTTCCACAGTGGTTGTGCCAATTTACATTCCCACCAACAGTGCACAAGATCTCCCTTTTCTGGGCACCTGCACCCCAATGGTTATAGCAGCAGTGTCCACAATAGCCAAACTATGGGAAGAGCCCAGATTTCCATCAACAGATGAAATGGAGTACTAACACACACACACACACAATGGAGTACCTAACTACTTAGCCATCAAAGAAATGAAATCTTGCCATTTGCAACAATGTGGACAGAACTAGAGGGTATTATGCTAGGCAAAATAAGTCAATCAGAGAAAGATAATTATCATATGATTTCACTCATATGTGGGATGGGGGAATGGGGTAACTGGACGATGGGCATTAAGGAGGGCATGTGATGTAATGAGCACTGGATGATATATACAAATGATGAATCACTGAACTCTACCTCTGAAACTAATAATACACTATAATTAATTATATAATTACAATATATTATAATTATATAATTATAATAACTATAATTAATTAATTGAATTTAAATTTTAAAAGGAAAAAAAGAGTTCTCTTTTCTCCACATCATCACCTACACTTGCTATTTCTTGTCTTTTTGATATGATATGCTGTCCTTATTAAATAGGTTGGTATTTTAAATATTGTTCTCTTTTCTCAAAAAGTGTTTTTAAGATTGATGTTATTTCTACCTTAAAAAATTGATAGAATTCACTGGCAGAGACATCTTATATCAGTTACATCTTGTCTTTTTTTTTTCTTATTGGCCTGAACAAGGATTTATCACTTACCAATCCTATCAAAGAAGAGATTACTTCATTAATCTCTATTCATTGTTTTCTTTTTTGTACTTTACCAAGGTTTAATTTTCTGTTCTGTTTTCTTTGCATTGAAATAGATGCTTAGCTCACCAAATTTGAATTTTATTTCTTTTCTACTATGCATTTTGGTATGTAAATGTACTGTTTTTCTACAGAAGTTTTGATAGATAAGATTCTTTTTATGCCCTATCTACCATTTGATTAGAAATATTTTTTTCATTTTCATCCTTTGACTCATAAGTTATTTCAAAGTCTTTTTCTTCTTAATTGCCAAACCCATGGACTTTTCTTTCTTTTAAAATACATTTTTTGTTTGTTGTTTTATTCCTAGCCTAATTGTACATTGGTCAGAGACCATATGTATGAAATATGTACAACCTCAGTCATTTGAACTTGTTGAGATATACTTTCTGACCCAGCATGTGGTATTTTTTCTAAGTGTTTTATGTGTGCTTGGAAAAAAATGTTTATTCTACAGTTTCTGTTTACAAGATTCTTTATATGTCCACTCAATCCATTTTTTATAGTATTCAATTTGTTATATTCTTAACTTTTTTCCTTGATCTGTCAGTTACTGAGAAAAGTGTGCTTCATTGTCAGGAATGAGAAATGTAATCTTGTGATTGAATTTATTTCTCTTTACATTTTAGTCAATGAAAATATACGATTGTCCTTAGTTTTTCCTAACTAATTGGTATAAAGTTCTATATATTGTTCTATAATTTCCATAAATTTAAATGGAAAGGCCAAGGAATACTTTAATTTAAATACACAGAATAAAATTGCAAAAAAAGGAATAGAATTGCATGTGATTATAATAAACATATATGGTGTTAAAATGGCAGCTTTGTTCCTTTAAAGGAAGAGGCATTGAAACAGCCATTATTAATGTGTCCTTTATTGAAATGTTGCCAAAATTTCTTCCATCCCAGTACATGTCATTTTGCAAATGATTAAGAAATTAATTACTCTCCCTTAACCTCTGTGGTAAGGTGAATGCCACATTGATTGAGAGGCTTTGAATTAGCTTATTCTACTTTCTCAATCATATCATATGTAGTTTTATACAATACTGTGTTCTTTCTGACACTATACTTAGCTATTAGGAAGGTCGTAAAGGTAGAAAAGATTAATGGTATTTGAGGTTTTGGGTTTCCTACATCTTTATGGATTTTTGACCTATAGTTTCATGGAGCTGGAGCATAATTAATGCTTCCTCTGATTTATGATTTCCACGCTAGGAGACTATAAGAAAGTGCTCTTGCCTGCTAGCACTCTCTTTTCTCTATCTGTAGATATGTTGAACAAGAAATATAGCTTTTGTTCATAAATCCATCTTTTGAGACTTGTTTGTAGTATATTAGTTGCTACTTAAAACATATGTTATACCTTCACCCTAAAGCCAAATTTGAATATGTGCTTTCATTGTAAGGCCACGAGTGGCAGGTATCAAAGTGAAACAATTTCAGCTTTTAACCTTTGGAGCAGGAAGCAGTTCCAATAATTAATTATTATTGTATAACTATAATCAGAAAGGGACCTTCTTCACTGCAATGACACAGGATATTAAAATGGAAAGCCTGAAAATAGCTTCAAAATGTAAGAAGAGACCAGGGCTGCTAGGATGGAGGACACTTACACTCACTAACCCAAAAGAGATGACTTTGGCCTTGAAAGAACGTTGCTAAATGTGTAAATGACACATCAATGGGAAAACTGTTGATAGAGCAATAACCATCATCCTTGAACTCTTTACTCCACCAGAACAATTTTATGGTTTCTTAGTCCTTCATCATTTTAAATGATTCATAAACCTGTTGAACAGAAGTAAGATCCTCTGGCTATTATAAACCTACATAAAAGTATTTTACTCAAAAGAAACCAGATTACATGCCAGACAGGACTATGTGGCAAAAATGCACTATCTACTCATTCCTACAAAGCCATTGAGAGACTTTGTGGAAAAGTATAGTGTAATTTCAGGTACCCTTTAGGGAATAAACAATAAACATATTATCATTAGAAAAGTTTAGCTTCCTGTGAGATAACTTTTTAAAAAATTATTTATCCTCAATATTGCTGTAAGAATTATCTTCCTAAAATGTATTATACTATTTTACTACAGTATTCATTCAGTTGCCCCCAAGAAATAAGTTCAAAAGCTTTTAATTTGACATTCAAGGCTCTTTATGATATGACCACAAGTTATCTCTTCAGCCAAATTGTCCATATTTCTACTCCATATTCTGATCTAAAATTCTATTGTACAATCATGTCAGGTAATTCTGTATCTCCTTATACTAGCTATACTCCTTTTTCACCCTGCAATGCTTTTTCCCTGTTGACTTACAGTGAAAAATGATGGCATTGCTCAAATGAAACCTTCTCTCTTAAACTTTTCTGGATTGTCAGCTCTCACAGTACAGTATTTCCATTTGGTGCCCATTTCACTGTCTCTCCCAATTTTTAAAAGTCACTGTGGGCAGAGTCCATAAGTAATTGATCTTATGTTCCCAAAGCTTGGCAATAACTGGCATTTATTTATTGGTCATTCTGTGCAGGATGCTATTTGCTTGAGATACAAATAAGAAAAGAGAGTGTCCCTTGCCTAAGTTAGGTGCTTATTAAATATATCTTGAGTGGCTGAATTACATGGGAGGGATCTTAGTTCTCTTTTGCTGACAATAAGTTTCCATCATCTTAAATATGGTATGGTTGTAGATAATCTGATAAATAGAATGAAGGAAGTTAATTTTTAATAGCCCATTCAGAAGTTCTTATGAAGTGAATAAGTGTAGTCAGGATACTTCAGGATAGAATAAACTTGGATTGCTAATTTAGAAATTCCCCATTGCTACTTTATAATTTACTTTAACAACTGAAATAAACTTCTCATTTGGCCTGAGTGTTAAAGAACAGAATCTTGAAGCCTTCTCTCCACGAATGCCTGGATTCTGTTAGTCCCATACACGTATGTAGAAGGATTTACAAATCTTAGCATTTGTAGAATTGTTTTTTTAACTGAAATTATGATCACTATTCACATTATCCTGAAAGTTGAATCTTCCATTGAAAAAGCTGCCTGAAATATATGAGATGATAAATTTGAGTGCTAAATATAATCAGGAAGTTAGTTTGGAAATGTAGCACTAAAAATTTTACTGAAGAATTTAGATTTTTAATTGCAGTAGCCAAAAACGAAAGGTTTTTTAAAGATGTATTAATTTATTTGAGAGAGAGGAAGAGTGCAGAGGGGAGAGTTAGAAGGAGAAGCAGACTCCTGGCTGAGTGCAGATCTTGATGTGAGGCTCAATCACATGACCCATGAGATCATGACCTGAGCCAAAGTCAAGAATCTGGCACTCAACTAAATGAGCCACCCAGGCACTCCCAAACACTGAAAGTTTTAAGTAGTTGATGACTTAGTGTCCATTATATGCAAGGCCAGTTAATGTGCCAGAAGAAATATTAGCTGCACAAATAATGGAAGATCAGAGACCAGATGTGAATATAATTTTATAGTTGGCAATAGATGAGAACTATAGTGAGAGCTATTTCGGAAATAAAAAAGAGAACACACAGATGTTGGAAACCATTTTGAAAATTAATCAATACAGTCTAGTGATTGATGAGAGACATGGAGAGAGGAATGTAATAAAAATGATAGACCTGAACACCTGGGGAATGGCTTTTATCAAGAAAGGGAACATAGGAGGAGAAATAACTAGAGATAAGAGTTTATCAGGCAGGATGACCTAGATTATACTGTGTTAATGTTAACCTTCAGGTCTCAGGGATTAAAATAGCAAAAGTTTATTTCTTGCTGTTGCTATCTGCGCATTTTGGTCTGGCTGAGATTTCTTCTCCACATCCTCCTCATTTGAGGGACTCACATTATGGCACAAAGAGAACATAGATGGGTCTTAACATTAGCAAGTAAGCATTGTAGGCTGAAGAACACTTGTCACTTCCACTCACAACTCATTGACCAGATGAGCCACAACCACTAGGGGCTAGTTCATTGAGTCTTACAGATGGTCAGAAGGAAAGGAAGATGGGAAAAGGTAGTCAGTGAGAAGCTCATTAGGCATCCTGAGAGACCAACCCAGGATGCCATTCAAAATGCAAGGATTTTGTTCAGGCAAAGAGCCACAAGAGAAAATGGGAAGAGAGGTTGAGAGAGCCTTCAGGCTCTAATGCAAGCCCTTCCCTAGGTGAGGGAGGACCAAGGAAAGAGAAGTAGAAGGAAATATCCCAACACTGTCAGGGAGTCCTAGAGTCAGCTATCAGAGGAATCCTGTGTTTCTGAGGAATAAACTGTTCCAGTATCCTTGTCATGCACAGTCATTGGTTGGGAGCAGCCCAGGGAAAGTGCTGTCTCCATATAAATGCAGCCATGGAATTCAAAGCACAGCAGCTCAAGCCCTTGGCCAACTGAAGGTCTGCAGATGACACATTCTCATAGTAGCCACAATAATCCTAATGGCTCTTTCTGGTGGTGACAGAGTTTGATTTATCCATATTTGATCTGCGATTATGAGACAGGGAATATAGATGAGAACAGTGTAAGGCAGCAGCTTTATTGTGATGATGTCCAGCAGAAAGATGGACAATGGCATTTGCAGCTTAAACAGATACTCTGTGGTACTAATTTGAGAACCATAAGGATAGAGGTAGGGATTGAACTGATGAAAAATGGATTCACAACAGCAACAGGAAATTCCATATACCCCTGAATATAAACTGAACCTTAATGCAGTAGTGTTCCCTTGCACAGGTTGTTGGTAACATGCCTGGAGGTTGGAAGGACATCTTAGATAGCTGGTCACACATCTGCTTAGACAGAGGTAAACAAGCCTAAGTAGAGAAGTTGAAATTAGACTTGCAGATTCCTAGGAGCCAAAAATACCAGCATAGAAGAATGTATTCAAGGAACTATCAATGAGACTACCAGCAATGGAGACCCTTGCCAAGTACCCAAGCAAAGTCCCCAGAAAGAAAACAACTACTTCAACTCCTATCAGGTAAAGCTATCTTCCCATAATGCCAGTCAAGAAGGATATTCCCTGGTCATTCCTCCTTTCTTCTCCTGTTTTGAACTTGGTGGATGAGAAACTAATAACCAGGTTGTAAGAGGAGGGGTACAAATCATAAGGTGGAGTAGGGAGAAGAAGCACAGAACTTTCTTCTCTTGCTTCCCTTCTCTACTTGGAGGAGTGAAGGCTTAACCATAAACAAAGCTAGAAGCCTTATTATGTTGGTTTGGACATTTAAAATTTCAAATTAAAATCTTCTCATTTGAAGTAACTCCAAGATGGGTGACTGTGTGGCTCAGTTGGTTAAGCATTTGATTTTGGCTCATGTCATTATCTCAGGATCATAAGATCAAGCCCCGAACTGGGCACCACACTGGACATGGAGCCTGCTTAAGATTCTCTCTCTGCCTCTGCCTCTCCCTACCCCAAAATACATTAATTAAAGTAACTGCAATTACTTTTCTAGTACTTAGAAGTGACCACCTGGGATCAGCCTGAGTTTTTATATAAGGACAGGGTAAGGGCTAACCCCACAGAATAAATTTTATGCTAACATTGGGACATTGAGAGCTACCTATTTTATAAATCCGTTACATGAAAAGGCATCATAGGAGAGCCTGAGTATCTCAGTTGTCTGAGTGTCAGACTCTTGAATTTGGCTCGGGTCATGATCTGGGGTTGTGAGATCCAGCCCCACATCAGGCTCACATACTGGATGTGGAGCCTGCTTAAGATTTTCTCTCTCTCCCCTCATGTGCCCCACATGAAAAAGAATCATAAATAAGATCTGATGATTGTGGCAGCTATGACTGCAGTTGTCTAAAGTTTCCAAGGAGGCAAGGTGTCTCAAATCCCTATTTCCATATAAGGAAACAGTATGCGTAAGTGAATTTTCTTTCCAAATTAGATAGTTAAATATTGCCATATGTAATTTTTTGTTTCAAGTAGATTCCACACCCAGCTTGGAGCCCAATGTAAGCCCAAACCCACAACCCCTCCACATGTAATTGTTTTAATGGGAGATTTTTCTCAATTGAATTTAAGTTTATAGATTGTAAACTCTGGGCCTTTGCCTATATCCTAATGAATTTGAATTTGAAGCTAAGATCTCTATCTACCTTCCTTTCTTCAGAAGCCACAAAGTTTGTTCCACAGTATTTGGCTAAAAAGAATAACCAGATACTGAGGACACAATTGTGCATGGGATGACTTATTAATCACTAGGGAATGTCTTTTTTTTTTTAATTAGTAGCTGTTTTGTTCTTGCTGGACATCCTTTGGGTTTTATTAGCTCATTGTACTCTGCAAAAAGTCAGCCACACTAAAAGATTGTTGTAACCTGATCCAAGAGCTAGGGCACTGAGAGAATAACTCATACCAAAAGATGACTACTGGTGTTAGCTGTTGAAGGAGCTTCTGATTCTATCCAATAACTCTTCTGGCAGTTGAGCAGTATAAGAATTTGAGTAGGAGTTTAGTTTTTTTTTTGGGGGGGGGGTGGAGGATGGGGGGGGAAGGTTAATCCATAATGACCTCTTGAATACTAGCATAAGAATTTAGGGCTTCAATTTACTTGGGATTTTAATCATTGAATTCTCATGTCTTCCAGGAAGGGGATTATGTTTAAATTTGAGACATCGCAATTCATTATAGTATTATTAGATTATCTTTATGATAGCTTTTGATCTTATTGCCAAACACCTACTAAGCTATATGAGACAATAAGACTGGAAATAGTTTAGGATAAGAGGTAGGTAGACTAGAGAGTAAATTTTCAGCCTTATATCCTGGGTAGCTTTGGGGTGGTTCTAGCACATTATAGTGTCTTTTGGGACCAAGATTTGTAGTGTTCAACAGTGGTCCAAGGAGGATGAACAAATGGTCAAAAGTGAAAAGTGAAAGTAGACAATGTAACAGACTGCAAGTCTCCTCCCTTTAGGGAGGTTTCCACCCCTGGTCATGCATAAGTTCATTGGGTAAGCATAAGAAAGAGGTAAAGATGAATGAGAGATGAAGAGTATTCTGAAGAAACTCTTATTCCCTACTCCATAGAAGGACATCTTTCTCCATAGAAGGACAACCTTCCTCTCTTTGCCCCTTGCTTCTTTTTTTTTTTTTTAAGTAGACTCCATGCCTAGCATGGAGCCCATTGTGGGGCTTGAATTCACACCCCCAAGATCAAGACCTGAGCTGAAATCAAGAGTCAGATGTTTAACCAACTGAGCCATCCAGATGCCCCCCTCCCTTGCTCCTCTTAATGAGAGAAGAATGGATTACCCTCACTGGGGAGTTTGGGATAAGAAACAAGACATGCTTAGCCTCCTTCTTTCCTCCTTGAGATTTGTCATTCTCTAGAAAGATCTGGTGTACTCTTGGGTATGTGGAGAAGGATTGACATTGTTCTGTGCTTCCTGTGAGTGGTAGGTAAGTATCTAATTCTGGACATGGATGTCTTAGGAAGCTCTTTGTTCTCCAAAGCCATTTCCTCCAGCCCAGTTTCATCTACAGTAAACTCTGCCCAACACTATCACTCTCAACTAGCTTTTATCTGACCAGGAAGAGGAGTATCATTTATTAGCCACCTTCATACCTCAGCAGACTTATTCAGAACAATGATACAATTTGTAAGCAATCAGAATAATGATACAATTTGTAAACAAATTGGCTGGTCAGTGCTGGGAATGCTTAATTAAAAATGATTGGTGAATGTTTAATTTTTTTAACATTTTCATATACTGTTCACTATTTTTCAGAGGTTTATAAGGACATTCAAATACTTTGCTTGAAGAAGTAGAAGCTGAAGTCTAAGGGATAATTAAAAGAAAACTATGCAGGACTTGCACAATTGTGGTTCTCAGGCATGAGGATGGTTTCGAAGAGAGCAACTTTGTGAGAAAGGAAACATGTTTTGTGAAGAGCTTGGCATGTATTTGTGCAGGGTCTGTGAGCAGAAAAAGGCATCGGTGACTGGAGGGAGAATTTGTATGTGGTTATGTGTAAGTATGTGTGGACATGTTTACGGGCATGTGGGTGCACAGAATGTGTGCTTGTGTGGGTGAATGTGTATGAGTGTGAGTATATGCTGTATTTCTGGGTACATGTAGTTATATGTATGTGTGTGCACTACTATGTGGCCAAGTGGACATGTGTCTGGGTGCACGTGAGTAGGAGTGTGGCTGGGTATATGTAGGTGTGCATTTGTATTCATATAAGAGATACAGCAGAGGCGGATGAAACCAAAAATGCTTCCAGAGCAACAACAACAACAACAAAAATCTGTTTTCTCAGTGAACTTCAAGATATCTTGTAGGGAAATCTCAAGCAAATATTAACTTTTCAGAAATTTGTACTTAGAATTTAACCTAAAAGATTGACATTAATTTTAGTTCATTAATACAGCCAGATAAAGCCTTTTCAGAGCCTGTGAACAGTCTGGTAAACCGAGACAGTAGTCCTAGAGAACCTCATGGATGGTTGTGCAGTTTCTGTGCGTTTGGCAAAATTGCTCCTGGCAAGGATGGGAGTAAGAGCTGAAATCCACCTCTTTCTCTGTGTGCTAAACTGTGCTTCCTCCACCCAGAGAGGACACCTTTCTCTTAACTTTCACAAAGTTTCCCTGAGGTCCTATATCACACAGAAAGATGGGATTTTCACAGTTTATTTTTCCATTTGGACTTCAATACATACCTACTTCTCTCTGAAACAGTTCCTATCAATGGGTACTGTTTCTCATGGCCTGGAGGAACAAGTTTATTTTCAAGAAAAGGAAAGTGTGAATAGGGATCTGAGAAAGTTGGAAAAGTTTACTGACAATGGTTTCAGAAGCCTAAAAAAGACATTCATCTTTGATCCAGGAAAATGTATGGATTGACTTTGAATTCCTTCTAGAGATCCTATCACTTCTTTGCCTTGTTCCTGGCTTTCCCCAGATGCATCTAATAATGATTTGGGGCATTTGCATTTTGAGAAAGAACATCTGAAAAAGAAAGAAATAGAAATTAATGTCTAGTGTTGCAAAGAAGCTTTACAGGCACATGATGGAGAAGTTAGGGGGGCTCGTTGACTTTCCTAGGGCTCGTGATTCCCATTGTGACAGCAATGATTTGTTCCTCCTAAGATATACAGATTTCTCATGCATTTTCTCTAGAAGTCCTGGGGAAGGTATCTAATGAGTCTACCTTTCAGGAGGGCTGACTTTGGATAATGAATGAGTCCAATGCTTGAGGGGTAGGTAAATGAATGTAATAACTTAGCCCAGTATTTTGAAATGTGTCAAAGTGAGGCCCAGTATCTTGAAATTGTGAACATAGAAAATTAATACCTCTAAAAAATCCGAAGGGTACATTGCATATGAAAAACTGAGCAGGAGATGCAATGGATCATCCCAAGGAGGTGTTTACCTTTGCCAGCCTTCCCAGTGTGCTGAGTCTAGGGCAAAGAAAGTTTCTCAAGCTTCATTTATCCTTTTATAGCACATTAATAAAGTGACTCACTTGTTTGTCAGCACTTTTTACTTCCCAAATTGACATCAATCACACATGCCAAGGTATACAGAATAATAAATGCACCTTCCTCCAAATGCACTTGATTCATACACCTCTTTTAATTTAGTTTACCCAGGCTATCTATTTTAACTCCCTAATGGGACCAGCTTTCTGCATGCCTAGGCAGTTATTTGAAAGGCACAGAATTGTTTCTTTTACCACCATCTCTGACTCAATCTTTAAATTTCTTTCACTAGTATGTCACTGATATATTAATTTCTACCATGAATGATGTAAATGTCTGCTGAGGAGCCATGGGCAGCTACATGATGTAGCATAAATAGGTGAACATTTTGGATAAAAACAAGCCTAGGTCTGAGTTCTCACTCGGCCAACTGCCAGCTCTTTGACCTTGAGCAACCAACTTAAATTCACTGAAACATAGTTTCCTTGTCTTTAAGACTATTATGATGACTCCTAATTTTCAGAGTACTTGTGAAGATCAGCATTACTTTAAATACTGCATTAAAAAATGTGGAATCTGATATATGGTAGGAATATTTATCTAATTAAATGTGTAGAAACTACCTCTTTTTGCTAAATCTGAAAATTATAAAAGTGTCTTATAGCAAACTTTTTTGTTCTTCCTTTATTTCAAATTTTTATTTAAATTCCAGTTAGTTAATATATGGTGTAATGTTAGTTTCAAGAGTAGAATTATTGATTCATCACTTACATATAATACTCAGTGATTGTCACAAGTACCCTCCTTAATGCCAATCACTGTAGTTTTCAGAGTACAAATGCTTTACCTCTTTGGTTAGGTTTATTCCTAAATACTTACGGACTTAACGCAATTATAAAAGGGATCAATTCCTTAGTTTCTCTTTCTGTTGCTTCGTTGTTGGTGTGTAGAAATGCAACAGATTTCTGTGCATTGATTTTATGTCCTGTGACCTTCCTGAATTCCTATGTCAGTTCTAGCAATTTTTTGGTGGAGTCTTTCAGATTTTCTGCATAGAATGTCATGTCATTTGTGAAGAGTGAAAATTTGACTTCTTTGCTGATTTGGATGCCTTTTATTTCTTTTTGTTGTCTGATTGCTGAGGGTAGGACTCCCAGTACCATGTTGAACAACATTGGTGAGAGTGGACATCCCTGTTGTGTTCCCAGTCTTGGGAGAAAAGCTCAGTTTTTCCCCATTTAGGATGATTATTTATTCATGAAAGACAGACAGAGAGAAAGGCAGAGACCAAACAGAGGGAAAAGCAGGCTCCATGCAGGGAGCCCAATGTGGGACTCGATCCCAGGTCTCCAGGATCAGACCCTGGGCTGAAGGCGGTGCTAAACTGCTGAGCCACCCAGGCTGCCCTGTTTATGGCCTTTTACATGTTAAGGTATGTTTCCTCTATCTCTTTATCAAGAAAGGATGCTTTATTTTGTCAAATGTTCTTTCTGCATCTATTGAGACAATCAGATGGTTCTTATCCTTTCTTTTATTAATGTGATGTGTTACATTAGTTTATTTACAAATGTTGCAGCCCAGGAATAAATTTTACTTGGTTGTGATGAATAATCCTTTAAATGTACTGTAGGATATGATTAGTTAGTAACTTGTTGAAAATTTTTCACCCTGTTCATCACCACTATTGATCTGTAATTCTCTTTATTAGTGGGGTCTGATTTGGGGATCAAGATAATGCTGGCCTCATAGAATGAGTTTGGAAGTTTTTCTTCCATGCCTAAATTTTGAAACAGCTTCAGAAGAATAGATATTAATTCTTCTTTAAATGTTTGGTAGAATTTCCCTGGGAAGCAATGTGGCCTTGGGCTCAGTTTTCATGAGATTTTCCTATTACTGATTCAATTTCTTTACTGGTTATAGATATGTTCAAATTTTCTATTTCATATCAGTTTTGGTAGTTTACATGTTTCTAGGAATTTATCCATTTCTTCCAGATTGCCTAATTTGTTGGCATATAATTGCTCATAATCATCTCTTATAATTATTTGTATTTCTATGGTGTTGGTTGTGATCTCTCTTTTGTTCATGATTTTATTATTTGGGTCTTTTTTCTTTTTGATAAATCTGGCTAGGGGTTTATCAATCTTGTTAATAATTTCAAAGAACCAGCTTCTAGTTTCCTTAATCTGTTCTACTTTAATCTTTTCTTCTTTAGTTTCTCTACAGTTGATTTCTGCTCTAATCATTATTTCTCTTCTGCAGGATTTAGGTTTAATTTGCTGTTCTTTTTCCAGCTCCTCTAAGCAAAAGGTTAGGTTGTGTGCTTGAGACTTTTCTGCTTCCTGAGGGAGGCCTATATTGCTCTATACTTCCCTCTGAGGACTGCCTTTGCTGCATACTAGTTTCTTTGAGAGCTCCTCCTTATAGGCAAATCTCATTCTCTAAGTGTAGGTATGACCACATAAGTTTGTTCAGTAATTGTTTAATTCAACATTATTGATCTAATAGTTTGGTTTTGGAGAATATAACATATAATCTTGAGTTAGTATAATATTTATTAGTAATTCAACCCTCTTTAAAATCAAAGGATCCAAAAATCCTTTAAGTCTGCTTTTCCCCTTTCTAACACTATAGTTGTTTAATTCTTCCATTGTATTTTTATACAAACTATTTGCTGAAGTGCAAAATAATAATAATAATGTATAAAAATCATAAGCATACAGCTTAGTGAATTTTCACAAAGATAATATACCCATGTAAGTAGCAATCAGATTGAAAATCAGAACACTTCCTAAAATCCTTATGCCCCTTTGAATCTCTACCCTACCCTTTCTCCCTCTCATCAAGGGTAATCACCATTCTGACTTCTAACAGCATAGATTAGTTTCACTTCTTTTTAACTTTTTATAAATGGATTTATATGATATGTACTCTTTTGTGCCTGAATCCTTTTATCCATATTATGTTTGTGAGATTCATCTTTATTATGTGTAGATATAATTCATTCATTCTCCTTGTTGTACAGTATACCATTATATGCAATACTATAATTCAGATTTCTGTTACCCTATTGATGGACATTTTGGTATTATGAACATTTCCAGGTAGGAGGTGTTATAAATAGTGCTATGATGAATATTCTGGTACCTATCTTTTGTTAGACTTAAGTATGTATTTCTGGATGATATATTCCAAGGTATTAAGTTGCAGAATCACAGGGTGTATTTATGTAGGTTAACTTTAGTAGATACAATCCAACAATAGTTATACCAATTTACATTCCTACCAATCTGTGTATAAGAATTCTAGTTCCTTCTCACAATTTGCCAACTTTTGATATTTTCCATCATTTTCATTTTTACCATTCTGATTGTTTAATTTTCATTTCCCTGATGACTATTTGGATATTCTCTTTTTCAAATTGCCTGTGTGAGTGTTTTATACATTTTTTATATTGGGTTGTCTGCCTTTTTCATGTTGATTTGAAGGTATTCTTTATATTTTGGAATTATACAGTATATTCTCATTTGTGTCAGGCTTAGTTTTGCTCCTTATATGATTATGAGATACATCCATACTTTTCAAGTAGGATTTTAGGTCATTCATACTCATTATTAGAGTATTTCATTGTGTGGCTTTGCCAATGGGAGTCGTTCACTGATTAATCAACATTTGGGTAATTGACAACTGTTTTGGATACTGCTGTTATTAATATTTACATTCATTATTTTGATTCACATATACTTGCATATCCATTCGATATGCACAACACTCTAGAAGTAGAGTTATATAATTATAAAGCAGAAGTTCATTCAACTTCAGTAGATGTTACAAATTAGTTTTCCAGAGTGCTTTCAATTTTATGTATGTAACTAGTGAAGATTTCCAGATGTTCCTAATGACCACAAACATTTGGTATTATCTCTTTTCCTTATTTATTTTTCATTTTAGTCATTTTGGTGGTAGGCATGTAATGATCTTATCTTTGTGGTTTTAATTTGTCTTTTCTTGATGTCTAGAGAATTGAGAACTTTTTTACCTTAAGCTTTGTTTTCTTATTGATTTAGATTATTTATTTTTATATTTTGAATAGAAATGTTTTATCAGATCTGTTGCAAATATCTTCCCCCCAACATGTGGCTTTCCTTTTTATTCTCTTAATAGTATCTTTTTATTAACAGAATTTTTAAATATTAAGATAATCCAATTTATCAAATGTTCTCCTTATGAATACCAGTTTTTATATCCTATTTTTTTCATCTTTTCTTATTCTAAGATCATGAGTATGTTCAACCATGTTTTCTTTTAAAAGCTTTATCATCTTATCTTTCACTTTTAAATATGCAATTCATATGGAACTAATGATTGAGCATGCTATTAGAGGTCACAATTTTATTTTTTTCAATATGATCATCCAGTTGACCCAGTACCATTTATTGAGAAGACCGTCTCTTAGCCTCTGCTCTGTGGTGTCATAAATATAGTGATCATATTAGTGTGAATCTCTATCTAGGCTTTCTGTTTTGTCTCTTTGGTCTATTTGTTTATTCCTATATTAGTAGCAGAGTACTTTATTATAGCTGCACAATATGATGCAATAGTTCTTGGTTGGATAATTTCTTTAGTTTTGTTCCTTTTTGAGACTACCTTAGCTAATCTTCGACAATTGTATTTAAATGTAACTTATAGAATTATTTTTTTTACACAGTGTTTTATTAGTTTCAGGTGTACAATATAGTGAATCAACAATTCTATACATCAGGACACCTGGGTGGCTCAGTTGGTTAAGTGTCTTAATCTTGATTTCGGCTCAGGTCATGATCTCAGTTTGTGAGATCGAGCCCCACAACAGGCTCACATGCTGGGCATGGAGCCTGCCTGAGATTTTTCTCTCTCCCTCTTCCTCTGGCCCTCCTCCCCATTCTAAAAACTAAAAAATAAAGTAAAAAATTGGAAAAACAATTCCATACATCACTTGGTGCTTATCACAAGTGCATTCCTTAATCCCCACTCTCTATAATTAAAAGTCTGTTTGATTTCCCTTCCTCTCTCTCTTTTTCTCTCTCTTTTCCTCTGCTCCTTTGTTTTGCTTCTTCTTCACTTTCTCTAGATAATCTGCTGGGAAAAAAAAAGAAAATCTGCTGGAATTTTGTTTGGGATTGTGTTGAGTTATAGATTAATTTGGGAGAACTGATATCTTTACAATAATGACTCTGTTAATGAATACAGCATACCCTATTTTCACTAGATTTATTCCTTGGTAGTTGATTTTTTTAAAATCTACGTAAAAGGGGTATGTATATTTTAAATTTAATTTTTCTGTTTTTTATCACTAGTAGACACAAATAGAATTTAGTTTTATATAATTGTATGCAGTAACCTCATTAAATTCACCTACTAGTTCTCATGTTCTGTCTGTAGATTGTTTTGGATTTTCTATATTTCTAATCATTTCATTTGCAAAAATGACAGTTTTATACCATTATGCTTATGTTTTTGGCATTTTCCTCTTTTCATCTCTTCCTGTATTGGCTAGGACATCCAGTACAATTTGACTGGTGATAGCAGGCATCGTTGTTTTGTATTTGATCTCAGAAAGAAAGTTTTCATGATTTCACCATCTTAATGCTGTTATGTTCATGATAGATTTTTTTGTATGGCTACTCTTCATTAGGTTAAAATTGTTCCCTTCTATTTTTACTTTCCAAAGAAATGTTTATCATGAATGGGTCTTGAATTTTG
This sequence comes from Canis lupus dingo, assembly GCF_003254725.2. Classification (NCBI taxonomy): domain Eukaryota; kingdom Metazoa; phylum Chordata; class Mammalia; order Carnivora; family Canidae; genus Canis; species Canis lupus. The sequence goes on from NC_064253.1 coordinate 18,679,813, forward strand.
TCATATGCTTTTTTGGCCTCTATCGGGCTGATTATATTCCTTTCTTCCTTCCATATGTTATTGTAGGAAATTACTTAGGCTGAATTTGGGATGTTAACCCACATTGGCATTACTGAAATAAAATCTGTTGTTCAATATGGGTTATCTTTTCAATATATCTCTATATGTGTTTTGCTAATATGCTATTCAATATTTTTACATCAATGTTCATGAGAAGAACTGGTCTTTAATTTCCTTTTATGCTAATATGCTTATCTTGTTTTTAAATCAAGGTTATGTTGGCCTCCTAAAAATTTTTGCAAAGAAGCTTCCTTCCACTCTCTGGAAGAGTTTATGTGTGGTTGGTGTTACTTATTGCTTAATAGTTTGTAAGACTTCACCAGAGAAGACATTTAGTTCTTAAGTTTTATTTAGAGGAAGATTTTCAATAATGGATTCAGTTTTCTTAATGACACAAAGATTTTCAGATGTTCTTTTTAATCAGTTTGGCTAGGTTTTTTTTTTTTTAATTTGTCCATTCCATAGCATCTTTTTATGATCTTGAATAAAATTATCTCTTTTTCTTGATTTATCCTGATACTGGTTTATCAATTTCATTATCAGTTTTAAAGAACCACCTTCTGACTTTGTTGGTTTTTCTCTTTCGTAAGTTTGGTTTTTTCTACTCTTGATTTCAACTCTTCTTATTTATTCCTTCTCTTTTCCCTTTTCAGGTTTGTTATATTGGGGGTTTTTTCTAACTTATTGAAATGGAAACTTAAATAATTGATTTTTAGCCTCTCTTATTTCTTAATACATGTGTCTAAGAATTCCTGTTCCCCTCTATATGCTGCCTTAGTTGCATCCCATAGGTTTTATTTGTAATGTCTTCTTAATAATTCATTCAAAGTACTTTAAATTTTTTATTTGAAATCTTTCTCTTACCAATAAGTTATTTAGAGTGCATTTTAAAGTTTCTAGGCAGTTGGGTATTTTTTAGATATCTTTTTTTATTTCTTGCTTAATTCCACCAGGATCAGAGAATATATTCTGAGTTACTTTAATCATGAAATTTGTTAAGGCTTGCCTTACGTTCAAATTCATGATCAGTTTTGGTAAATGGGTTATGAAGACAAAATCTGGAACCAGAATGACTGGCTTCACAGTTAGCCTCTGATGTTTTCAAGCTTCGTAATCTATGATAAGTTATATAACATTTCAGTGTTTTGGTTTTGTCACAATAAAACAAATATATTAATACTACTATATTAGTTTGCTAGGACTACCATTACAAAATAACAGACTAAGTGGAATAAACAACAGTAATTTATTTTCTCATGGTTCTGGAGGCTGGAAGTCCACCGTCAAGATGCCAACAGGGTCAGATTCCTCTGGGGCCTCCTTCCTTGGCTTGCTGCCTCTTCATATAGTCATCTCTGCCTACATGTGCCTGTTTGTGTCTCTTCCTCTTCTTATAAGGACATTAGTCATATTGTATTAGCTCCTAACCATAATGCCCTCATTTAACTTAATCACTTCTTTAAAGACCTATCCTGCAAATCAATTACATTCTGAGGTTTTGGAAGTAGTGCTTTAGCCTGTGAATTTGGGGCAGGGTCAGGGGGCACAGTTCAGCCCATAAAAGCTACTTTACAGCTTGTTATGATATTACCTGAGATTTTATGTACCCACAGTTATGTTAGTTGCCTGACCCATAATAAGCACCAAAAAATATAAGCAATTTCTATTTATGTTTACATATATTTGACTTTATACATATGATCTTATCAGAGTTTTTCTATTTTTGTAGCCGTATCTGTTGGCATAAATATTTATCTTTGCTCTTAGTTTTGGTATCACAAACTACATTGTCATTTCTGTTTTTTACATTTTTATTGTATCTTTTACTCTCTGGCTGCACTTTGACTATTTTGTGTATGTGCATTCCATTCTCATAATTTGAAAGAGTAATAATAGGTTTTCTTTATTTTTTAATTAATAACAAATATTAATAGTAGCATATAAAATAAAAATTTAAATTTTAAATTTCTAGGACTATTGAAATGTCCTATGTCTTTGCTGTTTGCTCCTATGTCTTTGCTTTGCTCCTATGTCTTTGCTGTTCAGTGCACTAGGTACTAGCCACATGTTGGATATCAAGCACTTGAACTATGACTAGTTTAACTGAAAAAAAAAACTGAATTTTTAGTATTCATTTTAATTAATTTAAATTTAAGTATTCACATGTGGCTAGTGGCTACTTCATTGGATAACAGAGATCTGTGTTATACTCAGTTCCCTATCTCATTAAACAGTATTCACTAACTCCCTTCTATGAGTACACTTCCATTCTTCCCATCTACCTTATTTTTTCTGTCTCTTCTCTTAGTTGCAGTTAGTGCTGTTTGCCATATAATGCAGTTCTCTCATTATGAGCATGTGGGAGGATTGCCTTTCCTGATAATCTTGTATTTGGGAGAGTTCCAGTGATGAATTCTGGCCAATGAATTGTGAGTAGAAATGGCATTACTGATGTAATGCCATCACTAATTACTTATTACTTACTGCCATGAGTCTGGTAATGTTTCAAAATGTGGTTGGTTCTCTGTCAGTGTGTGTGGGAGTAAAGATAATGTAGAATAGAATCACAGTGTACCCAGGACAGGCACTTCCCATGAATGTGAAGTAAACCTTGGTTACACTAAACCATTGAGGTCTAGAGACTGGATTTTCCTGTATCAACCCAGTCTAGTATATCTTGATTGATAACACTCTATTACTTATTTATCAGCATAAAATCTGTTGACATTTATTTAAAAGAAATCAACCCAATTGCAAAGCCATCAGTTTTCACTTCTTTTTTCCACATTTGTTAGCTTTATTATTTATAAAGAACAATAATATTGTAAAAAGTTTCTTCTCTTCAGAACTATAATCCACATAACTGTTTCTTTCTTAGTCTTACAACTAAATGAATTCATTTTGCTATGGTTTCTACGTTTATCTTTAACTTAGCAGAGACACGGAATGATCCTCAGTCAGAAAATGGCAAGAATAACTTCATTCTTATTTGCTTAGTGGTGATACAATAATAGAAAGTGGTAAGAATAAAACATTAAGAATTGGGAAGCCATATAGACAAATGTGGCAGTATTCACCTAGTGATCTTCATGGAAAAGAATATCATACTAATGTTTTCAAGAAAGCTTCATAGAAGTATATTTCTTGATTTTTTTGAATGTTGTGCTTACATATAAAAGGTAGTTTGCCTGTATATAAAATTCTTGGGTTGTCCCTTTCCTTTTTGTTCTCCAAGGATTTATTTGGTGTTTCTCCAAATCACCTAGCTTTGAATCAGTCCTAAACTCCTAGTGGATTTTTCTGGGGGGTAGAGGGTGCTGACTAATAACCTAATTTTGTTTCCTAAACATTTACAAAGTTCTTTTTGTTTTTGAAGTCCGGTAATTTTATTCATATGTGCTTCAGTGTTGATGATTCTGTGATGATTTTCCTAATCTATAAATTCTTTTAATCCACAAATTATTCTTTTGTTTATGGAAAATTTTATTGATGTATATTTTTATTTTAAAATTTTTTTGTTCTATTAATTTAGTTACCCTCGAAGGTATCTCCAATTATACATGTATTAGATCATCCATATCTATCAGTTATCTAATAATTTTTAACTCCTACTTTGAATTTTTTACTTTTCTCATTCTGTCCACTATGAATCTCACTGTATTTTGAGAATGACTTATTCCAATAAGGACTTCACTTTATTTTACCCTCTGCTTCTTTCTTCAGTTCTGCCAGCTCTTATTTTACCTCTTCTTTTCCAATAATCTCTCATAATTATTGATTATTTCATTAAGTTCTTTAAGTTCATAATGATATAATTGGTCATAATTTTCATGTGTGAAATTTATTGAATTACATACCTAACTCTAACCTCCTATAGTATCTATCACATAACTCTTCATAATATTCACTGCTATCTCAAATTTCCTTGTGTTCTTGTTTTACCTATTCATTATATATCTGCTCAATATAAAGATTATTGCAAACAGAAACTCTTTCTGTCTTTCACAGCGCATTATCCTAGAAGCTTAATTAGATTAACACATAGTAGGCAATGAATGGGTGATTTCTCAGTAGATCTCTTTTATATTAAGGCTCATTTTGATGGATATGAGTCATAATACCTCCAAATCATTGTTATAAATTTGAGGGATATCAAATAATACACATAACTTAAGATTGTTAGTTGTCTCTTTTCAAAGCTAGATACTTTATAAACAATACAAAAGTTTCATTTCTGATCAAAGCATTCTATCAAGAACATATAACAACATATTTTTGTGGAACCCAAGCTGATGTAAGGTTTGATATGTCAGTTCTAGATACAATAGTTTTCCTCACAAGGTCCCATAAATTAAAACACTAAAGTTTGGTAGACTTCAAAGTTGACAAAACCTAATGGCAACTCTCTTCATGTCATGAAAAATGAAATCCAATGTCAGATATTAATATCTTTCCATATTCTACTCTCTTTTCATAGAAATGTGAGTAGAGTTGCTTAAGTAAAAGTAACATTTTGGGACATCAACTGCCTATCAAATACTGTGACAAATAATTTTCTATTTAAAAATGAAATTGGTCTGTGTAGGGGTGCCTGGGAGGCTCAGTCAGTTAGGTGTCAGACTTTTAACTTCAGTTCAGGTAATGATCTCAGGGTCATGAGATTGACCCCCACAAGTTCAGCTCCCTGCTCAGTGGGGAGTCTGCCTGAGATTCTCTCTCTTTCCCTCTCCCCCTCTTCACTGTTTGTTTGCACTCTCTCATTCTCTCTCTAAAATAAATAAATACATCTTTAAAAAAATAACTCCTATTAAAAATATATTTGCAAACAATATATCCAATAGGGAAGGTAATATCCAAAATATATAAAGAACTTATACAACTCAATACCCAAAACCCACAAAGAATCCAATTAAAAAATGGATAGGAGCCATTAACAGACATTTCTCTGAAGAATACATCCAGATGGCAAACAAACACATGAAAAAATGCTCAACATCACTAATCATGAAGGAAATGCAAAGCAAAATAACAAGATATTACCTCACACCTGTCCAAATAGCTAAAATTAACAACACAAGAAACGAGTGTTGGCAAGGATGTGGAGAAAAAGAAACCTTCATACATTGTTGGTGGGAATGCAATCTGGTGTGGGCCATTGTGGAAAACAACATGGAGGTTCCTCAAAAAATTCAGAGTAGAAATACCATGTGATCCAGTAACTGAAACTAATATAACACTATATGTTAATACTACTGGAATTTTTAAAAAATTGTTGTTTGAATTTTTTTGTAACAATTAGTAGTTCCTATTTATGCTAAATATTTTTATTTAAGTACAGGACAACATTTGGATCCGCTTGTTGCTATAACTTGAGGACAGTTATAGCAGGGGTCACAGTCATGCTCTCTGTACCATAAGACTCATCTATATACTTCTCTCAATGAGAAAAATCTTTTTGGTCTTCAGCTCTTTTCCTTCCCTCATTCCACTGACCTGCTTATCAATTTCCTTGGTCCTCATTAATTGTTTCATATACTATTTAGTATATGCTAAATACCCTGTGTTGAAGAGATATAACAATATTCAAGGCAATTTTAGAGATGTATTTATTGTTTTATTTTATGACATTTTTCTAAATGATGTATGTTTGTGAAAAATAAACATTTTTAAAGTATCTGCATTAAAAAAATATTTAATGTTTGTAGATGTTTACTAGCCAAAGTATTTAATCTGGTTATTCTAAGTGAATTTTAGTATTAGCAAATGTTTTGAAGGCACTTGATTGACTCAGATTTTCCTGTGTTTGTCCGCTTCTAGTAACTAAGTGCTGCTTTTCCATATAAGGAATTGTGCATATGTTTTTAGCATGGTGTCTAGACCTTGCCTGGTTTCTAAGGCCTTAATCATGCTTAGTCTTTCTGTTTTGGTCATCACTGTCTCCCAAACGTCTGGGTCAGTCTTCTGGGAAGAGCATGTGGGTATGTTTCTTGAATATTTCTTTAGATTTTGTCTCATCTTTCTTTCCATGGGCACCATCTAAAATATTACATTTTATAAATTCCAGGCCTAACTTTTTCTCTTTGAAATAATTGAAACAAATTAATCACACCTATTCTGTCCCCAAAGATAATGTTGTGACCAGAGGTCAGTGCTGAAACAATTTTTTTTTCAGTTAAAAAAGAAGAAAAGGAATCTCATACACACACACCTTTTTCCCCCTCAAGACATTCTCAAGAACTCTTTGTTCTAAATTGATTACCCCTCTGTGGTGATTAATTAAAGCAACCTTCTTTAACTGATGTTCAACCATAGTTGTATATTTAATTTAAATTATCTGAGGGGAGAGGTATATTTCTTAAATCATTAATTACCACAATTTGAGTTCTAATTCTAAAGCTGTACAACCCATAGTTCACCAATACCATAATTTTAAGCACCTAAGAAACCAAAGATTTTCAAAAGTTGATTTCTTCTCATTTCTTAAATATAACTGGTCTACCCTGACCCTCATTTTAGTAGGAATATAGAGAGAAGGATTTTAGCTTTCACAGTTTACTTTGGATTCCTGTATTACACAATTGTTTTTTTAAATCCTTTTTACCTTTTGCAACCTTCTCATACATCTACCAATTGAGTGAAATGTCAAAGAATAATTAGACAAAATGGTAGCTGAAATCTATAAGCTAAGCAGATCTATCCTGATAAGGCTGTATGTGGAAGATTGCATTTTGCATGGACACTACCAGAACCCTAGTGCCTCCTAGTGTTCGTCTTCTTAAATAACATAAACAATTTTTGCTGCTTCCAGCAGTGCCTGTTTCACTATTTTCTTCTAAGTTGCCCAGATGCCTCATTAACATTGTTAGCTCTCCTTTTCCTGTGTATACACTGATAGCTTCCAATTGGACATTTGTTTACTTTCCTTTAAAGGGCTTTCCGTGGCATGGGGCAAGTCAGAGTACTGGCAGTTGGTGCCCCAAGAGCATCTCTCAGCTAATTGGAGAGGCGGTTAAATAATAAATACTGGCTGCCTCATCCTTCATATGTTCTTACTCTGTGGAATGATCTCTTCACTCAGAGGTTCCCAGTGGATTGAGCCTTAGTTTCCCACAATGGTCTCCTAAGCATTATCTTACTCTGTGTTAATTTCCATCCATCCCCTGCCTCCCTTTACCTTTCCCACTCTTCTGCAGTCCTGCTGGGATCAGCTCGCTGATAAATCACTTGCACTCAAATCCTTATCTCAGGGTCTGTTTTGGGGGGGAACTTATCTTAAGTCACTGGTTTTTGTGGGTTACTTCTTTCCAGTTTTATTGAGAGATAGTTGACATACATCACTGTATAAGTCATGCAGCATCATGGTTTGATTTACAAATATTGTGAAATGATGACCATGATAGATTCCGCCAACATCCATTTTCTCATATAAATACAATAAAAAGAAAAGAAAGGGAAAAAGTTTTTTTCTTATGATGAGAACTCTTATGATTTACTCTCTTAACAATTCCTCTATCTCATACAGTATTGTTAGCTTTAGGCATCATGTTGTATATTGTGGTTAATGAGTTAGTTTTGAGAATGCTTAGTACATTTCAGTCAAGATCTTCCAAATTAAAAACAAATGCTCATTTTGGATTGATAGTGTTGGATTTGAAAGAGATACACATTTGTTTTGCCAGATTGATTTATTTCAAGGACTCTTTTGCTGGAGCTCTCATTATGTAAAATATAAATTAACCCTAGTACAGCCTGCTAATTTGGGGGCTTTAGGTATTAGGATGATTATGTTTAGGATCTCTTCCTATTCATGCTTCTAGGTTCTTTTGGACAAAATAAATGTGAATTTGATTTGACCTCTCTTTGAAGCCCCCAAATTCAAGAGTCACAACATACATGTAAACATATTTTTTTAAAGATTTTATTGATATATTTATTTTAAAGAAAAGTAGTGAGCCAGATGGAGGGGGATGCAGGGGAAGAGCAGAGGGAGAAGGACAAGCAGACTCCCTGCTGAGCACAGAGCCCAATGCCAGCTTGGTCCCACAACCCTGAAATCATGACTGGAGCCAAAATCAAGAGTCAGATGCCCAACCAACTGAGCTAACCAGGCACCCACACACAGAAACACATTTAAAATGAATGCATAGAGCAGCACCTGGCTGGCTCAGTTGGTGGAGCATGCAACTCTTGATCTCAGGGTTGTGAGTTTAAGCCCCACATTGGGTATAGAGGTTACTTAAAAATAAAATCTTTTAAAAATATAATAAAATAAATAAATAAAATGAATGCACAAAACAACACTCAATAGCATGTTATGATTAATTGAAGATTATTTTTACTTCTGCAAACTTACATTCTATACAATCTTGCAATGTGAGTAAGCAAGTGGTGTTTCTAGTTACTAATTCAAATAGTTCAAGCACTCAGCCTTGGACAAACCAAAATTTCCTAATTGGTCCTCCAAAAAGTAGCAAACGGTACAATTCAGAAATGCAGGAAATTAATTTATATTACGCACGTCATCTTGCTAGTAGCCCCCATTTCCATTCAGCAGCAAACACTTAACTGCCACCATGAAATAGCCCATTCAAGATTACTCAGGTTTTTTTTTTAAGTGAAACCCCTTTTTTTTTAATATTTATTTATTTGTGAAAGAGAGATAGAGCATACACGCACCCACCCCCGCTTGCACACAAGGCAGGGAGGGGCAGAGAGAGAGGGAGAGAATCTGAAACCTAACTTCACACTGAGGATGGAGCCCCATGCAGGGCTCAGCCTCATGCAGGACTCAATCTCAGGACCCTGAGATCATGACCTGAGCTGAAATCTAGTTGACCATTTAACTGGCTGAGCCATCCAGGTGCCCCTAATGTAGAATACTTTCTCTTAGGAGGAGGGTACGTAGTCTTTCAAGGGCATATTTTCCCTCATTTTTCCCCTTCTCCCTGAAAGGTATCTTGACACAAGGTAAAGCTTAGGCAACATTGTGATGATAGGCAGGGAAGTATCTAGACCTCATGTTGGCTTTCACCAACTTTGGACTGGGGTGTAGCAGTTTAGTGTGTGTTTGAATGGCTGTACCTCTGAGACAGTACATTTTCCATCTGCCTTCCAGCTGCTCTCCATTTCTTCTCCCCGCCACCACTCCCCCAGTCCCTGAAAGGGAAGTTGCTTCTTAATTTTTAACTACCTGCCACTCCCAATCCACCAAAAAGAGCCTTTTAGGTCTAAATTTTTTCTTCTTAATTTTTAACTACCTTGCCCCACTCCCAATCCACCAAAAGAGCCTTTTAGGTCTAAATTTCTTCCATACTACATAGAGGCAGGGGTATGGAGGCTACCTCTGTATAAACATGTCACACAGACTGTGTCTGCTCTACTCTCCTTTCGAGTGGATGCAAGATACCTCTGAAGCATTCTCTGGTTATAGCTGAAATGGGAAAGAAGTATATGTTCCCACTGCTTTTCACCTACTACTGTCTTGTTCTCTCTCCCTCTATCTTTGGTTCAGGGTGGTAGGATCTCCAGAATCCAGGCAGAGTTGCCCTAATTACATCTCCTCCAGAGCTCTCAAAGTCTTTTCCACAATAGGATGGTTTCTTCTTCCTGTGTCAGAGCCTTCCCTGACAGCCTTCCTTCTCTATACACTGAGGCAAATAGTAAAAACCCAGGCTCTGACTCTCATGTTTTGCTTTCTCTGTGTAAAAAGATTTTGAAATTTAGAAAACGCATTACTCCCAGCAAAGCTTGGTTCACAGAACTATCTTCTAGCTGTGGATTCAGGAATAATTTAATTTTGAAGCTCAAAGTTGAATAATGACTTATTATTCTAGGAAATATCTGAAGTACTGAATATTACTCATCTAATGGGTGGGGAGTCATAGAGAAGAGGATTTATGATGAATAAAAAATACATTCGTTTAATATTTTCAAAAATATTATCCCTTTTAAAATGTTACTTTGAACACTGTGCATTAAAATAGACTGTTATTCACATATGCATTGATGAATAACCCAAATAAAGCAGAGTATGTGAGGCTGATGATACTTAACTTTATAGGGTTATACAGCAAATAAATTTTCTGAATATGGGATGCAAAATTATATTCCCTTCTGCTTATCTTAGCTTTATTACTGCTGAAAGTGTGTAACACACAAATTCATTCAAGTTCAACCTTGAAAAATTAGAAGAACATCATTTTTATGATCCCTACCTTCACCCACAATTATAATGGAAACTCTCTAGTTTTGATCAAAACAAGAGGTTCAATTAAAAAACAAGAGGGCACAAATTCTAAAATTGCATCCTCTGTACATCTGCATCAGTACTTTCATGTTCATCTACCCCAGAAATTAGGTTGTTTATCCCAGATTTGCAAATACTTTTGCACTCCACTATTTATTTCAGCCCAACTCAACTGCTTTTGGAATGAGAAATGAGGAAGTCAGAATTGGTCTGCTTCACAGTTACTTTGTGGATAGAGTCAGGTAATATGAGGAGGGTTATGGCCCAGTGGATGCCTGCAGTCTGGCGAGGCAAATAAACATTTGACAAAGAGCTCACATTTTCTGAGCACCTCCTATCAGCTAAATACTTTCAGAAAAGAGAGAGAAAAATTTTGCAAAACCTTAAAGACCAAGTATCCTTTTTTCCTGGAGGCTCAAAATGCAAATGGAATGGACAGAGAGAGCTATCATAGCTATCACTTATTATTTGAGGATCTACTATACAGGTGCTATGCCTACCTTCTATTATTTAATCCTTAAAGCAATACCAGAACAATCTCATTTTCCACATGAGCAAACTGGAACGATAAAAGTTAAAAGAGTTAAAAGACTTTCCCAGGACCACATTGGTGGTAACTAGCTTAGAATAGGACCGAAACCCAAATCCATTTGGTTCTAAATCTCTGGCCTTTTACATTACACCAAAATGAATATAAACATGCATTTGCCTTTTCTCATTTTGGCTCTATTGGGATTTTTTTTTTCCCTAACAGGTCAGTTAATGAGGATGATTCCATAGTTCAAGGAAGAACCAAGATGGTTTGTTGACAGAACATGTAGAGAGACTACCTAAGAATAGGAACTTAAAATCCCCAGAATAAAGTCCTAGAGAATTGCAACTAATAACTAACTAGGAAATCTTAAAAGCTTAACGCAAGTACAAGGATTTACTTTTTTTTCCTCTAGATTATTATGGCACGTCTGACAATCTTTGATATTTTACACAGTATATTATCTATTTTGTGCTCGCTAATTAGCCATACTCAGAGCTTATTATGCCTGGACCATTGCCTAGCACAAACTTGTTTTTTTTTTTATATGGATTGGCAATGTAGAAACTATAGATGTGCCTTAAATGTACTAACAGAGATGATTATTTCCACATCTCAATATTATTTTCAATTTCAGTGTCTAAATATGATTTATAACCCACTAATTCAATAAGCAATGAGTAAACCATTAATTCATAAATGGTACATTATCTTATTAGAACAGAGAGATGCCACATGCCTGGGAAAGTGAGTAGAATTTGAGTCTTGTCCATAATTCTTTTATTTAGATCTGATTTAGAATTTAGTTAGGGCTAATTTGGAAATGTAACCTTAAGAGGATTAAAAAAAAAAAAAAGATTTTTCCTCCTCATCATTTGCCATTTAGTTTGGAAATCATGTATTTAGGCAGATAAACTTCATGTCAGAACATCATGGGGGCAAAAAGTAGGTAGAGAAAGAAAATGAGAATAGTATGAGAAGAAATACACCTCAAAATCATTCCTACCTCAGACTGAGAAAAACCACTTTATATTGGAGCAACATTATCAGACATATCTCCACCTACCCTGCTCTGAGAAAGAAAGAAAAAGGATAGAGAAATCCCCAAAAATTATAAGACCTTCAACTTTTCTTTGCCATTCAGAAAGAGTATTTTAGAGTAGTTGATTACAGCTGTAATTGTAATATTCTCCCGAGCTCCTCATTTTAGCAGACCCTAAAAGGTAGTATATTTCTCTGTAAATTTCTATGTCTGGGGTGGCATCTGGAAAAGGAGAATTATACTTCAGGTTTATAACCTTACTTTCCAGCTTTTCCGGAAAGTAACTTTGCTTTATTTACACCTGCCTTCAGAAAATAAACACTCAAGCAGCCCTGATAGCAATAAACCAGATGGAATCAATAATTTACATATCTCCAGAGAAGTCTGTCAAGAAACAAAAGCAGAGGAAATGATCGACTATTTTACAGAAATTGCTTTATTTTAACATATATGAGACATGCATACTTTAATTGAATTTAGCTGATTGTATTTGCCTCAATTACATACTACTGAGGACCAGTGCAATGTTTCTGGAAAGAACAAGAGACAAGGATGATGGGGGTCATAGTAGGGAGAGGAAGAAAAGAAAAAAAAGGTGGCACCTGGCTGACTCAGTTGGTGGAACAGATAACTCTTAATTTTGGGTTCATGAGTTCAAGCCCCACACTGGGTGTAGACATGACTTAAAAAAGAAAAATCACTAAGAAAAACTTAACAGAGTAAAAGGAATTCACTCATGCTGAGTCCTTTCCCTGCCAGGAGTTGTTCCAATCCCAGTGACTTCATTTCTTTGATCTATTCACTATAAACACTCAGATAAAATATAACACGTTTTCCGACCCTGTAAGAATATAAATATTGCCATTTAACCTCTCCATCTTGTTCTCTGACAGATTTTATTTGTTAATATGCCTACAACTGAGCTATTTAGAAAGGTATAGATGTGTTATTATCAGTGTTGGAAAACTGTCTCCTGCTTTGCAAAAAGCACAGATCCCCATCCTTCTCCTTCAGTAGGCTCACTGTTTCCTTTTTTTCTCTCTTGTCATTTCCTATGCTTCATTGGCTTCACTCCCAAGCCATTAAGTGATGTTTCCCCAATTCACCTATCTCAGTAGGAGGAGGCACCATGTCTCTGTCCACCACTCTCTTTTTCATATTGAATTTCTGGGTGTTTCTACTGTTATGCCTCCAGGTGCAACTCATAGATTCTTCATGTTCAATTATCCTCTAAATATAATCTCTGGATTTATACCATACTTACCAAGAATCAGGACACCATTCTTTGTATTTTATTTTATTTAAAGATTATTTCCTTTTCACCTACCCTTAATAAAATCCATCACATAAATAGGGAATATACTTGAAAATATAATAAATTGTTTTCCCCCTTTTGCCTACCTAGTTTTCTTAAAATGAAACAGTTTCAAGACTATGTAATAGCTTTACAAACAACTGAATTTGCAGCTTGGTTTTCACATATGTGCTTTCCTACCCCCACTCCACTAATTGTTACTCCTTCCTTAATGCAAATTCCAACATCTCTTCTTTAAGTTGAGCATGTTTGTTCAAGTTCACAGATCCATTTTAGGATAATGGATTATGAGATAAAGTGAGTTCCCACTGAGTTAATAAAATCTCTAGTGTCATAAGCCTTGATCACTGGTCATTTGAGATATGTTGAGGTTATCATAAAATGATAAATCAGTAAATAATATATAATAAATAATAATAAATCAGTAAATCCAAAAGAAGATAGAAACATAAGACAAGTATAAGGGAAAGGAAACAAAAATAGGACAACTAGAAAGCAAATAGCAAGATAGTAGATTTAAGCCCACTTTGAATTGCCACTGCACACCCACTTGAATGGTCAACATCTAAAGGACTGACAATCCAAAGTATTGGCAAGGATATGGGACAACTGAAGCTCTCATACATTGCTAGTCAGAGAACAAAATGACACTTGAAAAAAAAAATGACACTTGAAGAAGGATCATTGGAGCCACTTAGAGACATTTGACAGTTTGTTCAAATGTTAAATGTGTACTTACCATATGACTCAGCAGTTCTACCCCTTTCTGTTTACCTAAGAAAATCAAAGCATTTCAACACAAAGACTGGTACTCAAATGTTTTAGCAGCTTTATTAATAACAGCCCCAAACTGGATATAATTCAAATGTCATCAATTGATAAATGAATAAACATACTTTGATACATTCATACAACGTAATACTCTCAACAACATAAAGACACTAACAATTGGTGCATGCAGCAACATGGATGAGCCTTGAAAGTACTATGCTAAGTGAAGGAAACCATACATAAAAACTATACACAATACAATTCTATTTATATAAACTCTTAGAAAAGACTAAAGTATAGTGAAAGAATGATTAGTACTTGTTACTGGTTCAGGTGAGAGGAATGGATTGACCACAGAGGGGCCCAAAGGAACTTTTTAGAGTGATGGAAATATTCCCTATCATGATTGTAATGGCAGTTACCATTACATACACTTATCAAAATTTATTTCAGTGTACACTTAATATTGTTGAATTTTGCATATAAATTATACCTTTCTAAAGCTGACAAAAAAATAGTTGAGATAGATTGTACTGATCAAAAGGAGAATCTATTTTTTAAAAAGAGTTGGGGGGAGATATTTTAAAGAAGGAAGAAGTGGTATTAGGGCCAGAGAGGGAGGGAGTAGGAGAGGGAAAATAAAGTATGAATGCATATAGTCAGGACAGTGACATGCTTTGCTTTAATGCAGTCACAAAATTGAGCTCATTTAAAACACAGTAGTTTAGTCAGTAGTAATCAAGCCTGTCAATAAAGACGAAAATTTAGAATGTACCACTCCTGATGGGATATATATTATAATAGTGAGATAAAAATGAAAAACTTGGGACACCTGAGTGGCTTAGTCACTTGGACATCCAACTCTTTATTTCAGGCAGGTCATGATCTCAGAGTCCTGAGATCAAGCTCCCTGGTGGGCTCCATGCTCAGCGGGGAATCTGCTTGAGATTCTCTCATTCTGCCTCTACCCTAATTCATGGGCATGTGAATGCACACCCTCTCTCTCAAATAAATTAATTAATCTCTTAGAAAAATGAGAAACTATTTGTAAACAATATGAATGGTAATAGTAATGAGAGGCAGAATTAAATGTGGTTTGGGGAGTTTTTGTTTTGTTCTGAAATTTTTTTTAAAAAATTACAATTAATCTACAAAAAGCTCTCTATATAATATATATAACTTGATGAGTTTAGACGTAAGGGTACATCATGAAACAGTCACTACAATCAATGCCATAAATATATCTATCACCTGCAAACCTTTACTCCCATCCTATTTATTTATTAATGAGTTTGATTATGATAAAATACTTAGCATAAGATCTACCTTTTTCACAAATTTTTAAGTACATGGGGAGGAGTTTGACAGGTGTTGTAAAAACAAAGTGGTGAGCCCAAAAAGGAAAGGACTTGATCTCATAAAAAAAAGAGTGTTATTACCCAAAAGCCAATCAAGAGAAACTCTTGAGGGCTCTAGCATCGTTTTGAATTCTCTGTAAGTAATGTATCATGTAATTGCCTTTCTACATTGTTTTTTCTTTTCCACTCATTGGCATCTCCCTAGAAGAGCTTTAGACTGGAGAATGGTTGAAGCTCATCATCTGGGGCCCTAGGTAAGTTTGCCCAGAATTGGAACCACTCTTGCTGTTTACTAGTTTCCTTTCCTTACCTTACCACCCTGGAGGACTAGTTATTACACAGAATAGGAGTAGAACAAGGTGTCTTTTTCTATTGACAGTTTTCTATTTCCAGAGGCTTGATGAGATAATCCACTAATCTTCAGAACATTACAAATGATGTATTCAAAGGAGAGTTTGAATCATTTTATCCTAATTTCAGGAGCAGCTTTATTTTTCATATTTGAAAGCTACTCAGTTGTCATGGTGAACAAGTTATTTAATTTTTTTTAGTATGTTTTATTCTCTAGAGCCTTTTTAGGTTCACAGCAAAATTGAGTAGAAGGTACAGAAATTTACCATATGCCCCCATATCCCACATATGCTCAGACTTCCCCATTATTGACATTGCCCACCAGAGTGGCACATTTGTTATACAACTGATGAATCTACAGGGCACATCATTATCACTCAGAGTCCATCATTTACATTAGAGTTCACTGTTTAAAATTTTGTTCACAAAATTTATGATGACATATATCCACCATAATATTATCATAAATAGTACATTCACTACCTTAAAAACCCTTTGTTCCACCTTCCTATCCCACTAACCCCTGGAATTCACTGACCTTTTTACTTTTTCCAGAATGTCATATAATTGGAAACATATAGTATGTAGCCTTTTCAGATTGGCTTCTTTCACTTAGTAATAATACTCATTTAAGGTTCCACTGTGTCTTTTCATAACTTGATAGGTCATTTCTTTTTAGTGCTGAATATATTCCATTGTCTGGATATACCACAGTATTTTTTTTTTTTTTTGGTCCATTCAGCCAAGACATCTTGATTGCCTTCTAAGTTTTGGCAACTATAAATAAAGCAGCTATAAGCATCCATGTGCAGGTTTTTGTGTGCACATAAGTCTTCAGCTCCTTTGAGTAAATACCAAGGAGCACAGTTGCTGAATAGTATGGTAAAAGTATGTTTAATTTTGTTTTGTTTAAAGATTTTATTCATTTGAGAGTCAGAGAGAGTACAGTTGGGGAGTGGGGCAGATAGGCCAAGGGAGAAGCAGACTTCCAGTGCTCAATCCCAAGACCTGCCAGTGCTCAGTCCCGAGACCCTGGGATCATGACCTGAGCCAAATTTAGATGCTTAACTGACTGAGCCACCCAGGCACCACTGAGCATGTTTAGTTTTGTGAGAAACCAGCAAACTGTCTTCCACAATAGCTGTATGATTTTGTATTCTCACCAGCAATAAATGAGAGTTCCTGTGGCTTCACATCCTTGCCAGAATATGGTGTTTTAGTGTTCTGGATTTCAACCATTATAATAATGGTGTAGTGGTATTGTTATTTTAATTTGCATTTTTCTAATGACATATGACATTGAGCATCTTCCATGTGCTTATTTGCTACCCGTATGTCTTTTTTGGGAGTTTCTGTTAAGATCTTTGGCCTATTTTTTAATCAAGTTGTTCATTTTCTTGTTGAGTTTTAAGATTCCATTGTATAGATTATTTTTGAACATGTACGTTTCTTTAATTATCGACTCTCTGATGTGTAACTCTTGCTATGTGGCACTGCTAGAAATAATTTATTGAAAAAAAACAGGTTAAGAATAAATCACCAGATTTTTCTCTAATGGAAATTAAAGGACTTTAGAGAATTGGTAAAAGGTGAAAAGAAAAATTGGTGAAACTTAAGGTGATGTTACTATATACAAAATTCTGTTTAGAAACAGATTTTAGGCATTCTTAAATCTAAATCTCCAAGACAATTTGACCTGAATGACCTGTAGTGGTCCTTTTAGCTACAGAAAATAAGCTCAGTACCCGTTATTCAGAAAAGTCCCTGTACTTATATTTATATCTACCATGATTAGTATAAATTATATATTCAGTAAATGTTATTGCAGTGTTTTTCCTTATGCTGTGGTTATATACCAGAACCAAAACAAAAATTAAATTTGGTGAAGTAGTGATTGTTTTGAAAAAGAAATCAACTTATTTTTTAAAAACTATTTCTGGGGCAGCCTGGGTAGCTCAGCGGTTTAGCGCCACCTTCAGTCCAGGGCATGATCCCGGAGACTCGGGATTGAGTCCCACGTCCGGCTCCATGCATGGAGCCTGCTTCTCCATGAGTGTCTCTTATGAGTAAATAAATAAAATCTTTAAAAAAATAAAATAAAAACTATTTCTAAAAGGAAAGGCCAGAGTTTCCTAAAATAGACGCATCTAGTAGGCATTACCTACCTCTATTACTAATCTTAAGTCAGGGAGTTTATCTGATCTGAGTTGTAACTTCTCTGCAAAACAAAGACCTCATACTTGTGTCAGTGTTTGAGAGAGTGGATTGCTCATGGAATGACTGCAGGTGCTGATCTGCCTGCTACTGTGAACTTTACAATGATTTCACTCCCTACCTCTTCACTCTGTCCACAAGTAGCACGATACAGCAGTGATTGCCTCTGAGCAACCCCAGAAAGATTCACTCCAGAAAGCCTCGTTCATTCACTTGCAATGTACAGCTTCAGGAGTGTTCAGGGTAGGTAGAAACAAGGGAGTTGTCTAGCACAGAGGAGAAAAATGATCGCTCCTGTTCAGTTATAGACTGAAGGTTCCAGAGTTCCTCCATGTCCACTGTACAGCCTCAGGCTGGCCAGCTGTACTGTGGCTTTCCTGGATATTGTTTTAGGCCTTCAGAAGAAAGGCTACAGGTCTTCCCAGTCACCCAAACCCTCTGCTTTCTAGTCCTGTGCACAGTGTGTCTGGTCCTTTTATTCTCTTCCTTGAAAAGCTTAAAACTATAGGAGTCATAAAAGATTCCTTTATATTTTGAAGTCTTTAACCTACTTTATAGCTTCAAGCCAGTGGCAGTCCGATCTATGTACTAAAAACTAAACAAACAAACAAACAAGCAAAAACATGTGTTTTAAGAGCCTTCAGTATCCCTCTCAGCTAATCATTGCCCTGGATCTGCCACATGAAATCTGTGTTCTAGCACACCAATTGCTTTACCCTTCAGATGTCGTTTTATAGTTATATCAGATAAATATTATAATTCATTTTCTCCTTGTTTGCAATTCTGCAGATTTGCAATTGCATGCAAGTATTTTAAGAATCTTATAAACTAATGAAGGAAAATAGAAAAGAAAATAGGTATAAAAGGGTAATATATGAGTGTTACCAGCCTTTGTCTTTCCCCTGATGGCTAAAGAGTACTCTTGGCTTTAAAGCTTAATTCTTCATTTCTTCCTCCGAATATTTCCATCCACTGTCAGAAGAAGCCTGTAATATTACAAAAGTGATTATTTTGAGCTTCTGTAATAAAGAAGCAGGGGAATAGAGCAGAAGGAAGAGGATACAGGAATACCATAGATCAGGGTTGAGCAGATCTGGAGGGAACTGCCAGGAAGAAAGTAAAGTAAGAAGATAGGAGAAATAAATGACACTTAAAATAACAGAATCATGGTAGAAATTGTGGACTGATAACAGCCATGCCTTCTCTCTTGCCTGAGGCTCCACTAAAAGAGAAGTTAGAAGTAAAAGAGAGGGCAGCCCGGGTGGCTCAGCGATGGCCTTCAGCCCAGGGTCTGATCCTGGAGACTCAGAATCAAGGCCCACGTCAGGCTCCCTGCATGGAGCCTACTTCTCCCTCTGCCTGTGTCTCTGCCTCTCTCTCTGTGTCTCTCATGAATAAATGAATAAAATCTTAAAAAAAAAAAAGTAAAAGAGAGAGTAAACTCAAAGTATAATGAAGAGAAATGGAAGGGGATGTACCAGAAACTGAGGGATTTCAACAAACTTCTGGGAGATGGAAAGTGAACAGGAGGTTGCTATGGAACGATAAAAATTAGTGGTGGAATCAGCCCAAAGTACCCTCTGAAGAGCTGGAGGAAACATGAGTTAATGTACAAGGTGGAACCTGGACAGATCCTGGGATCAGAAGCAGTAGGAGCATGAGAAGCAAAGGTGAGGTGAGGAGTTAACATGATGTATGTGTTTGTGTGGGATAAATTCGGGTATCTTTGCCTCATTCCTCCCCAGTCTCTATCTACAGAGTTACTGGAACACAGTGCTTACCCTAAAGCAAAAAAAGAGAGAATTGTGCTCTAAAGACATAGAATGAACTGTCTGTAGAGAACTTGGGCTTCTAGCCCTTAGTGTAGATGCTCCAAAATAAAGCCCTCTTGCTTCAGGCTTTTAAGGGCCCGCCTTCTGACAGCTAAAACTCTAAATCCAACCTATTAGTGGACACTTATATGCTTTGAATTTCTTATAATTCTCTTAGGGAAAGAGCAATGGAGAATAAAAAAGATCTTAGGAAGCAGCAGAAGAAACCCATTCTTGCTATTCTTAGACTTATAGTCACTCTTTTTTAAATAAAAATATACACCCAAGGTCATGATCAAAAGAGGAGAAGGTGCACCAGTTCTATGAGTTTAAAAACTAACCAAGGAGAAACAAGAATGCTTTAGGGAAGAGAGAGGAAACAACTTTTTAAGACATTCTGGATCTAGGAAGAACCAAAGTGAAAAAAAAAGAAAGAAAAATACAGGGGATCCCTGGGTGGCTCAGTGGTTTAGCACCTGCCTTTGGCCCAGGGCATTATTCTGGAATCACCAGATCGTCCTGCTTCGGGCTCCAGGCATGGAGCTTGCTTCTCCCAATGCCTATGTCTCTGCTTCTCTCTCTCTCTCTCTCTCTGTGTGTGTCTATCATGAATATATAAATTTTAAAAATCTTTTTAAAAAAAGAAAAATAAAGGAAGAGATTAAAACAAAGGGAAAGAATATCTTAGAAATTAAAATAAAATTACTAAAATACGACATAAAAAGAGCTTGGAGACACAGTTAAGACAATTTCTGAAGTTGTAGAATGAAAAGAATACAAACCTATATAGTGATATGTGCTTACCATGTTGAAAAGTTTGAAAATCCTCATTGAGAATTGGTGAAATGGAAATTAGTTTTTACCTCATGATTAATGAATATCCACATTCTTCCAAAATGGACCCATTTTTGTGTATACATAATTTTCACCTCAAGTACATTTGCCACAAGCATTTTCACCACATGACTAATTGGCCATAAAGCAGTTTTGTCATAAAAAAAAAAAAAAAAACCCGGTTGACGGTTCAGTTTCACTTCTATGTTGATGTGGTACTCCCATTTCTATATGATATACATCTTAGCTGTCATAATGGCTTTTATAGTGGCACATAGTTTTGAACCCACATTTCTCATACAGCTTTGGAACCTCTATCAACAGATTCGTGACCACATGCCAAGAACAAATAATAGTGTAAAAAGTTTTTAGAAAGCGATGTAGAAGCTCACTTACAAATATACACCCTAGTATGTAGAAACTGATACTTGTCTTAATGCAGGAAAAAATTTTAATGAAAAAAGAAAAAGTATGATGCCAAAGAGACAAACCAACAAGCAAAATGTGTATAATACTATTAATGGAAGACTTCATTGAACACAAGTACTTAGATGTAAGCCACAAGATTAAATCAATTATTTCAGCAGTCTTGACCAACCTACACACCTTTTAGATGTATTTGAATATTTCATAATTAGCAATAAAGTCTTTTTAATTTTGTTAATCATGTTTTATTATGTCTTTCTTATACTTTTCATGATTTTATCTTTTATAGCAAAACCACATTATAACCATTTAGATATATAGCAAAAATGTATATGACAAAAATGCCTGTGGCAAAGATACTTATGGCAAAACTACCTAGAATCTCATTTTTGAATTCTAAGAGGAGGCTCATACTTCACTTTCTCTGGTTAGTGGAAAGATGTCCCAGTTCCATAAGACATATATCCTGGCAATGTGGCTATTGCTTTTGGACTTCAAATGAAGTCAGCCTTGAAATATTTTTGAAATATATGCTTCATGCTGCCAGAAACTTATTGAGCTGCATATAACTGGAAACCTCACCAATGATGTCTTCAACAGATAGGGGTTTGTTTTGTTCCCCAAGCAAGAAGTCAGATGTGGGTAGTTGAACATATTGGTCCAACTGCTTAAAGATACTACCAAAACCCCAGGGTCTTGTTATGCTTCCTTTATTCTATCCATAGCCATTGCCTTTAGTTCTTGCCCTTGTCATCTCATATACATATCCTCACACCAGTATCCTAACAAAGAAGACAGCTCTTTGTCTTCTCAAAAAGGAAGCTCTTTCTTAAACTCTCTCATGCATTAGTCAGAAATGGATCTTGTGTTGAGTCCAGAACAATTACTGGCAAATCAAATGAAATCTCCATGACTAACATAGACCAGTTATGATTCATCCTCATGAACTGTGGGTGGGGACTCCTCCTGAGACTACTTGTTCACTAGAGCTCTGTTTATAAAGAAGAAGGTGGTTCATTGAGTAGCCAACAAACTGGCTGTGCCACAGGTGTATCCCGCAAAATGTTTAATTCTTGGACTAGATGTGAAGGGATAGTAAGTAAAATCACATAAAATAGGAAGTTAGGAAAGGTAACAATAACCCAAAATATAAATAATTCCTAAGTAGAGGGTGTTGTAACAAACTATGTGTTTAAATTTTGATTACTTATATTTGTATTTGTAGAGTAAAATTCCTCTTTAGGCTAGTTTATTGTGTTCATGCCTTCCTGTCTGAGAGTTCCATGTGACTGATGAATTAATGTCAAGAAAGGAGACTAGAAAGAAAAGGCCAAATCTCCAATCCCAAATTCTTTACCTTTCTAATCACCTCTGAACTCCTGGGTAGAATTGATGAGGTTCAGTGGGGGCATCTCCTGTTTAATGTATCCCCAGCAACTTTTCTTCACTTTTTCCTCAAAGGAAATCAGAGGAGGTTATTTTTTTAGTTTCACCAGCAAGATTATAACTGAAAACTCAGCAAATGCACAGAGGTTGCTATCGTGCCTCTTGGTTCTCTTCTCTAAGACAGGTATTTATGCTAGACAGACTTGTGGAGTGGACCAAATGACAATAGGCACAACCATTTCATAAAACACCCTAAAAGACTTCAAAAAATAAACTGAAGTCTGATTAGTCCTAATGGAGAGCCACTTTTCTTCTTTAAAAAGGTTCAAATAAACAGAGGTACTGCCATCACTACCGATTATGGAATAACATGGCATCTCTTAATATCCTTTACTCTGTAGGAGAATAGTCTTAGATTTAGTTGACTCTCTACTGCTTATGTCTGTCTCCTCTTCATGTTGACATTTACCAGTCTACAGGAAGCCAGAATTTTGTTCTATGGTCATAATTCCTTTGGACTAAAACTAAATTTATTAGCAAAGAATATATAAGAGATCTCTGAAGATTTTAAAAGCACTTTCTTTTATATTTTCGCCTGGTATGAAATACTGTAACTGATATTACAGAAAGCGAGGGAGGAAAAAAGGGCTGCCACAGAAAATATACCAAGACCATAAATTGACGGGAAGAAATATTGGTGTTTAAGTGACTAATAAATGTGAAATTACAGGGCTCATGTTTAATGTACATAATAACCATGTCATTGCTTTCTTAATTTACATAATGAGTAGGAAGACATGATAGTTGTGATACTGATATCTGGGGTGAAAGGGCAAGGAGCTGGGCTATGTGAGTGGTTCTCAAGCTTTAGCATGAATTATAGGACTTGTTAAAACACAGGTTGCTGAGGCCCACCCCTAGATTTATGAACAGTAAACCTGACCTGGAGCCTGAATATTTGCATTTTGACAAGTTTGCCAATGATACTAATGCTTATGGTTCAGGGTCTATAGTTTGGGAACCACTAGCTTACAGTAAGGAGTGCATGATTACATAACAACAAACCAAAATGTAGCCCAGATTTTAAGTCTCTTCTTTCCCTGCTCATTCATAGATCTATTTATTATGAGCATCTTCAGGCCAGAACCAATGTATTCATTTCTAGTCTTCACCAGGGCTACTAGAATGCCTGGCATATAAATAGACAGTACATATTTACTGAATAACCCACCCTCCATTGGCACACTCTCATGGCTCCATTGATGCCTGATTCAAATTCTCAAAACATTTCAATCTAAGACAATTCTACCAACACAAAATTCTCCAAGTTTCAGTTCAAAAGAATGACTCAAAGAGATCATGTCTTTGTTTACATGGATCATTTTATGCTTTCTTCGATTTGAGGACAAATGATCATTGTTGTGATTGAAGAAAAACAAAATAAAACTATTAAAACATTGTAGTGAGTATAGATAAAAATAACAATCTTAGCTCCAAAAAGCAATGGCACTTGGATATCCAGGCAACTTTATAAGGTGTAATGAAAACTAATAATTTAACCTCCTAAATTTTAAGCAATTTCACTTTAATATTTGTATTCATTTATTCAACTGGCGTTTATTACTCTTTCCAGATGAGTTATTAGTCCTTTATCCTTCTTTGGTACCTGATAATACCTCTATTATAGCACTTATCACAGTTTATTGAAAAAAAATTTCATGTCTATTTTTCACAATAGTCATATAGTCTCCTTAAATATATATACCTATGAATTAGGCTTGGTACTGTAAATATAAAAAATAAGCATCGTATAGTCTTTGCCTTAGAAAACTTTCCATTTGAGAAGATGAGACAAGAATGTACACTAGTGTACTCATTTAGAACTACAAACACTTGTAATATTCTATGCATATTTTTATTTCACTAGAAATCTCAAACTGTTGGGGGGAGAAAAGATAGTATTCATCTTGAGAGCAAGGACAGAGAATCTCATGCTATCTTGTAAGATGTCCGATTCATAATAAATGCTCATTGAGTCATTGTTGAATTTAATGATATAATTTGATAGGCATACAGAGGCTTCCAAGGGCAGGAACTCTGTCATATCTGTGTACATCCTTTGCATCTTGAGCAAGGCCTTACATATAGTTAGGAAGTAGGGTATACCTAGAAGTTCTCAGGTGCATTAACTTATTCAACTCCAAAGTGTTTGAGCTTTCTAAATGATTTATAAATCTAAGAAAAAGAAATTCCTGGCTAATGATCTTAAAATCAGAAGTCTTGCACTGAGGTCTGGAAATTGCACAGTGCTACATTTAAAATAGCAACAAGGAAATGAAATAGGTTACAGTCCAAGTTGATACTAAAATAAAATACGTTAAGATGAAATTATAGCTGGATAATGGCACCAAGACTTTTATCAGGTTTTGGGCCTCATTGTGCAGGCAAAGAGTAGAATGATTATAAAGAAGTAAAAGCAAAAAAATAAATAAATAAATAAATAAATAAATAAATAAATAAATAAATAAATAAAAAAGAAGTAAGAGCAAAGACATGGACTCATTTCTACCCACCCACCCCCAAAACCAGAGGATTTGTGGATGCTTAACATAAACTACTGAAGTGTTCATTGGTCAATATCTCCCATAGTCATGGTTTATTAGCTTTGGCAGTGTTCTTTTATGTTTTAGTTAAAGTTGGGCTGGTGTGCAAGGAGTCACGATATTGAGGAGTGTTTTAAAAAATTCTACCCTGAATTGCCAACTAACAGGGAAAAAAGATATTTCATGGATACATCTGAGAACTAAAAATGTGCTGACGTGTTAACACAAAAACTCCTACAATATATGAAGAAATGTGTTATATTCGTCATCTTAACATGAAGCCAAGATATTTATAAGCACTGAAGGAAGGATCAACTATCCATATTGACTTAATTGACTTCATTTTCTGGAAGTTACTAGTCGAGATGCAGATGAACTTGGTAACACAGCATGATTCTATAGGTTGGCATTTGGCACCTCTTTTGATCTGTGCCCTGATTTTGTGTGGTTTGATACAATGTATCTCATCAACTTCCTGAAAGTCTGGTGTTGCTGTATCAATGCTTTCAGGGTGTGAATGCCTTGGACTGAATGAAAAGGAGTCATTTATGTGTTTTGTGAAAAGAAGGAAAGTAGGAATTTAAGTTACTTGTACTTTGCAATCAGTTATACACCTCTAGTGATGTCCATTCTATGCATTTTCTATCACAGGGAACCAACTCCTCTATTGTGAAATAAATTGTTCAGTGAATAAGTCTGCGGGCTATATTGAATTTAAAAAAAAAAAACATTGTACATAATCATGCTGTGTCCTTTTTTTAGACTTCCTCACTTTATTTATCCATTAAAAATCCACAGGCTTTCCTAGTTTTGAAAAATTATTGCATGGAGAACATTTTACAACATATAGGTTACCAAAATCCGACTTCTGGTTATCATTTCTTTGCCTGTTAAATGAGCATGCAAAGTACTTCCCATCATGAGGAAGCTTGAAAACACTTTTTATAGTAAAAGGATTTCTCATACTCTGAAATGCTATATACCATGGGGGTAGGGTAGATTCTCAGCAATATTCCTACCTTCCCATACTCATAGCAGATAGAGCTTCTTTTATTGGTTGAATTCAGACTCAGTCTCATATACCTTCATACATGCTCCAGGTAGCCTTTTGCACTTTGGTTCAAGGCTTCATTTTCTCAAGAATGAAACTCAGCATCTAAAATCCAAAGATGTACATTCTAGACTAGAATATACTCCTAACAAAATTGATAAAATTTTAAAGCACACAGATTTCCCTTTCCCTAAAAATTCAAAAACTACTTGGCAGAATTTGCAGTAAAGGAAAACAACTTTTTTGTGTGTTCCTTTACTTTTTTTTTTTTTTCACTTTTTTCCATCCAACTTGAAACTGAATTTAATTGCCATTCAACCTGGATAATGCATTTATATTTAGTTGATCATTTTCAACAAAGTCATTGGTGATCTGAACTGAGAAGAAATGTGACATTAAATATCTTCCATTTGTCAACATGAAGATCTTCTATATTTTTAAAAATCTTATCTTTTTACCTCAGAACAGTCCTTCTAGGGAGGAATAATAAGTCTCATGTTTACCATTGAGGAAATGAAACCCTGTAGGATTGAATTACTAGCTCAAGTCTGCCCTTAAGTGGCAGACCCATAATCCAAACAAATTTACAGCTGTCTACAAGGACTTTGGTTGTTTTATGAAATCTTAAATTTATTTGTTCCTTTGCTTATACTCTGTATGATTCCTAAAATGAGTTAACAAAGTCTGAAAAAGTAAACCCATAGATTAGGACTTTTGGTTTCTTCCAACCATTTTCTTGAGATTTTAGTTATGCCTATGTTCCTACATTAGATGCAGATGGCAAGGAATTAAACCTTGCCAATTGTTGTAAAAAAATAAATAAATAAAACTGTATAAATATAATAAATATAAAATAAAAATAATGCTCTACATGTTTTCTTTTAAATATTGGCTATTTTTAATCTTACAAAGCCATAAAAAAGAATGAGAGCTTGCCATTTGGGACAAGATGGATGGACCTAGAGAGTATAATGCTAAGTGAAATAAGTCAGCCAGAGAAAGACAAACACCATATGATTTCACTCATGTGTGTATTCTAAAAAACAACTGATGGTTGCCAGTGGGAAAGGGAGTGCGGGGATGGGCAAAATGAGTACGTCAAGGGAATAAAAGGCACAGCATAGGAAATAGTCACTGATACTGTAATAGCATTTTGTATGGTGACAGATAGTGGGCACACTCATAGTGAGCATAGCATAAAGTATAGAGAAGGTGAATCACACTATGTTGTACACTTGAAACTAATGCAACATTGTGTATCAACTGTACTCAAATTTAAAAATTATAAATAACTATTGGTTATTTCTGTTTTATGCATTTATGATAAGATTTATGCAAATCTTAGAATTTTCATCAATGTATATAAAATTATCTCCTGCGACTTTTGATTGAAATCACTTTGAATGTATAGGTCAGTTTATGCAGAAATGGCATATTTACTATATTAAGATCTCTAAGGCATGGTCATACATGCATAGAATACATAATCTTCTATTTATTTAGGTCTTCATTGAATTCTCTCAGCACAGGTTTTGTAAATCTTTTGTTAAGTTCATTCCTAGATGTTTAAAAGTTTTAGTGCTACTATAAGTAGTGTATCTTTTAAAGTTCTATTTTCTAATTGTTCAAAAAAATTAGTATTTTATATTAGCCTTTCATCGAGTTTATTCGCTGACTTCACCTATTAATTCCATATCTTGAATTTTTTGGTTCTTCTGCATAAAAAATATATAATTTATATGTTATACCTACTCCTTTTCAAACCTTTATAATTTTTACTTTTTCTAGCTCATATCATTTCTTAGACCTCCAGCACAATTTTTAATGGAAGTGGTGATATCATCAAGCATCATGATCTCATTCCCACTTTCAGAGAGAAAGCTTTTAATATTTCACCATTAATGTTCTCCATAGATTTTATGTTGGTACTACTCATTAGTTTAAGAAAATTACCATTTTACTTGTAATTG
Source organism: Canis lupus dingo (assembly GCF_003254725.2). Taxonomy (NCBI): domain Eukaryota; kingdom Metazoa; phylum Chordata; class Mammalia; order Carnivora; family Canidae; genus Canis; species Canis lupus. Next base: position 18,707,783 of record NC_064253.1, read on the forward strand.
GATAAGAAGTTTTTAAATTTATTTAGTCATGAATACTCAATTTTTTAAATGCTTTTTTCCATATCTATTGAATTGATCACATGATTTTTCCCTATTCTGTTCAGGTGGTAAATTGCACTGACTTGTTTGTTTTTTTAAATTTATTTGAGAGAGAGAGCATGGGGGAGGAGCAGTGTGAGAGAGAAAGAAAGTCTCAAACTGAGGGAGCCCGACAGGGGACTTGATTTCACAACCCTGTGATCATGACCTGAGCTGTTTAACCTCGCCACCCAGGCACCCTGGCTTTTTGTTAAACCAACTTTGCATTTCTAGAATGAGCCCTGCTTGATTGTGATATACATTTTAAAATAATTTTGTTCCTGGGTTTGATATCGTTTTTTCTAATATTTATATTTATGCTCCTAGACAGATGTCCTTTAGTTTTCTTTTCTCATAATGTCCTTGGACTGGTTTTTGTAACAAGATTATCCTTACTTCGTACAGTAAGTTAGGAAGCATTTCTGTCTTTTCTGTTCCCTGAAGAACACCATTGTTTTTAAATATTTGGAAAATTTTACCAGTGAAATCATTAAATTTCAGGAGTAGAGGTTTCATTTTTTATTACAGATTCAACTTTTAAAGCAAATATTGGACAATTTAGATTTTCTATATCTTCTCGTGTAGGGTTTGATAAGTTGTACTTTTTAAGCCATTTGTCCTTTTCATGTGAATTTTTAAATTTTGTGAATAAAGTTAAAGATAAATGTCTTTTTAAAATCCTTTTAATGTTTACAAGATCTATAATGATGTCTTTTTTTCATTTCTAATTTTGGTAATATTTATGTTCTTTCATTCTCTTTTGATGTGTTAATAGTAATATCAATTTCATTAGTCTTTTCCAAAAAAAAAAAAAAAAACAGCTTGTGATTTTGTTGATTTTTTCTTTTGTGCATTTTTTTCTATTTTATTCATCTCTGCTCTTATTATTATCTCCTTCCTTTAATTTCTTTGAATAAATAAAATTTCATTTCCTTTCAAACTTCTTCATATAGGATTCTTAAATTATTGATTTTTAGACTTTTTCTCCTCTAGACGTTTGGTGTCATAATTTTTTTCTAAACATAGTATTAGCTGCACCCCACAAAAAGTAATACAAAATATTTCATCATCATTCTGTTTAAAGTATTGTCTATTTTTATTATGATTTCCTCTTTGACTTATTAATTCTAAAATGTGGTTTAGAATTATTTTGAAAACTGTAGAGGTATATAGAAGATTTTATTTTTTGGCATTAATTTTGGCTTAATACCACAGTGGTCAGAAAATACTCTGAATTATTTCAGCTCTTTGAAAGAGTGACATCTTTCCTGTGGCCCAGCACATTATCAGTATTGGCAAGCTTTCCAAACGCACTTGGAAAGAATGTCTATTCCTTTATTATCAACTATAATGTTTCATTTATGTTAGTTATGAAGGTTAAATTTCTTAGTCCTATTATTCAAACTCATTTTATCTTTACCAGTGTTTGCCTTGTTCTATTGCTTTCTGAGAGAGATATGTTAAAATTTCCTTTTTAAGTCTGTGTATTTGTCTATTTCTGATTGTAGTTCTGTCAGGTTTTACTATGGTACAATCTATCTTCATGTTTTGAAATTTACAATTACTATATCTTCTGGGTGATTTGGCCTTTTCATCATTATGAAATGATACTTTTTATTTCTAGAAATGCTTTTTGCTTCCTTATTTTTACAAATGCTACAACTTTCTTCTGGCTTCTTACATTAGTGTCTGTGTATATTTTCTTCTTTACCTTTGTTTTTTTTTCTTATTGTTCTTTCTAAGCAACACACAGTTGTTTGTTTTTAGGCTGGTCTAAAAATCTTTTAATTAGACTTTTCATAAAAAAATTTTTTTTAAATAAAAAAATAAAAATAAATAAATAATATAAATAAATAAATAAATAAATAAATAAATAAAATAAAATAAAAATAAATAAATAAAATAAATAAAAATAAAAATTTAAAAAGTAGGGACGCCTGGGTGGCTCAGTGGTTGAGCATCTGCCTTTGGCTCAGGGCATAATCCTGGGGTCCTGGGATCAAGTCCCACGTTGGGCACCCTGCGTGGAGCCTGCTTCTCCCTCTGCCTGTGTCTCTGCCTCTCTCTCTGTGTGTCTCTCGTGAATAAATAAATAAAATCTTAAAAAAAAAATAATTAGACCTTTCAGACCACTTACAATTGATGTAATTCCTGTATTCCTGTAATTCCTATATGTTGCTGTAAGACTATTGCCTAACAATTTGATTTCTGTTGTTCCACCTTTCATGTTCCTTTTTTGATTCCTTTTCAACCTTGCTTTTATTACATTTTTCTTAATTCCCCACTCCTGTTCTACATTATTTTAAAAGATTGTTTTGCTTTACTTTACCTTTTCTTATTTCTTTTCTAATACTCAAGGTTACAACACAAATATTTAACTTTAGAATCTAATATAATTCATCTCTAACTTAGAATCTAATAGAAATTAATACTTTTTACCACTTCATGGATTATACTAGAACCTCAGCTCTCTCTGTCACCATTTACAGCTCCTGCCTTTTAAAATTATAATTGTATGGGATTTTAGTTCTATATTTTTTTAAATACTACCAAATATTATTACTGTTTTATATGATCAGTATTCATTTAGATTTATGCATATTGTTGCCCATTCTTTTGGTCTTCATTTCTTCCTACAATTTTATATTTCTCTTGGATCAGGAACAGGTTTTTCCCCCCTGAAGAGCTCCCTATAGTAACTCTTTTACTACATTTCTGCATTGACAAATTCTCTATTTTCTTTTTCTGTCTGGAAATGCCTTCATTTCACTTTCACTTTTAAAAGATATTTCTGCTTTGTACAGAAATCTAAGTTGGCAGTTTATTCTCTTTGAGCACTTTAGAGAAATTTGCAACATCCTGTGGCTTCCATCATTCCTGTTGAAGGAAATGTGTCTTTTACTCTGTGGCTGATTTTAAAACTAACTCTTATTTTTAGTGTTCAGCAGTTTCTTACAAGGTACTAGTTGAGTTTCCTTTGTTGTTATATAAGCTACTGCCTGAGGTCATGTGGCTTCTTAAATCCCTAACCTAATGTCTGTTTTCAGTTTTGGAAAAATCTCAGGCAAAGTCTCTTCACTTACTGCTTTTACTTTCACTCCTCCTCATCTGGACTCCAATTATATATTATTAAAAGTTGTACCATGGGTCACCTGGGTGGTTCAGTCAGTTAAGCATCCAACTCTTGATTTTGGCTCAGGTCATAATCTCAGGGTCATAGGATAGAGCTCTATCAGGTTCCATGCTCAGCAGGGAATCTACCTGAGATTCTCTCCCTCTCCCTCTGCCTCTCCCCTCACTCTCTCTCCCATTCTCTCTCTAGAATAAGTAAATAAATGTTTTTTAAAAATTTGTATCATATTCTATATGTCTTTAATGCTCTAGTTTTGCTTTTCTTTTATCTTGTGTATAAATTTTGATATTTTCTACCTATCTCTCAGAACACAAAATTGTCTCTTTTGAGTTGAGTTCCTAGTGCCATTAAAGCCATTAGATTGAGTTTTTAAATTTTAGTCATTTAGTCATGTTTTTCTGTTCTGCAGTTTCCACTTGAAACTCTTTATCTTGAGATATATTTTGAATACATCAATAATCATAATGATCTTGGGGCACCTGGTGGCTCAGTCCCTTTAGTGTCTACCTTTGGCTCAGGTCATGATCTAAGAGTCCTGGCATGGAGCCCTATGTGGGGTCCCTGTTCAGTGGGGGATCTGCTTCTCCCTCTGCCTCTCCCCATTCTCATGCTCTCTCTCTCTCTCAAATAAACAAAATCTTTTTAAATTTTTTTTAATTTAATAATTGTAATTATCTTGAAGTCAGTGACTCATAACTCCAATAGTTGGATCAACCATTATCTGGTTCTATTATCTATTTTTTTTCTTGGTCTTGCTTCTTACTGCACTTGATAAGTTTGAATAAATGTGAGCATTGCATATGTACATTTTACATATGTGATGTAAAATGCATGTTTTCTTCCTCCCAGAAGATGACTTCTGTCCTTGTGGAGTAGCAGAATAGCATGTTATCTCAACTCAGTGAAAACCTGAGCCAATGTGAAGTTCTTTTGCACTCTTTGTATAAGTCTTCATTTCTTCCCTGACTCCAAGGGTGAAGACCTTCAAGGTTCCAACTAAGTACCTAATGTGCTCCCCAAGACCTTTTCTTCTATAAGCCTCATATGAACTCTAATTTTTATATCTCCAATACCCTGAGATTGTCACTACTTTCACTGTATTTTTAAGCTGCTTTTAGCCCTCCTTGTTAACCTTTTGCCCTACAGAGCTTAGTCAGCCAGTGCTCTGAGAGGATTAATGTTTGTTATTGGCCACACTCTGCTCTGTCCTTGCATCCCAGGAATATTGTCTGCCTTACATCCTGGCTCACATCCTACCTCCCTTAGCAGCCTCAAACCTCAAATTCTGTCTCTCTGTCCCTGAGTTTGCTTAAACTCTGATGACTTCTCTGACCACCCTTTGTTTTGTAAGCCTAATGCATGTTTCTGAGTACTGCCAAATCCCCCAAGAGGAAAAGCCGCATGAAGGAAATAGTGCGTATATCAATTTGCTTCTCATCTTCCTGCAGTGTAGACCCTCATCTCCTGACTGGTTCATTATCAGGCCTATTCTTTCAAATAGTTTATTTTTGTCTTATGTCCAGTTTTTCTAATTCAGTGGGAGCGTTGGCCTTCTGCAAGCCATATCTCTAAGCCAAAAGCTGATATCTGCGTGATTACCTTTTCTTTTGTATGCTTGCTTCAGCTAACCATTGAGTTCTGAAGATTTTATTGTTGCTTAAACACTCCAGACCTCAGGATTCTAAATATTTTTCCAAGAGTAAGAATCAATCTTTTTTTTTTTTTTTTTTTTTTTTTTTTTTTTTGTGAAACTAAGCCCCTAATTGCAGATACTACTCAAGAGTGCACTTATGGAAATGGAAAGGCATAGAAGGAAGTCCCCTGTTGCCTTGTGACATAGGCAAAGAGAAGAAGTTTGTCTTTGCAACTTCCTCTCTTCCTAACTTAGGAAGTTGCAAAAGACAAACTTCTCTCTACATTCTCTGCTTCCCTTTACCAAATTAGCACAACGTCTTCCTTTCCAAATTTACCTTCCAGGGCATGACTCTAGTGTTGAATCTCAAAAGACATGTTAACATTTTAATATAGAGAGAGTTTTCCCAACAGATACGAGTTACATAGATTATATTATAAATGAGGGGGACTTTTGCAATCATACAGTGTGGTCCTGTGCTAGGACTTTCTTCAAAGTATCTTCCTTAGGTCTTCCTAGCACAGTATTCCATGCTCTAGACCTTTACATTAACTCTCTTCCTTTCCCCTCCACCTGTTCCTATCTGTCATTTGGGTCTTGTTTGCCAATGACTAGAAGTTTAAATTCTATAGATAATATAAAGTGTAATCTTAAAAAGTTAATGTATTACTCTTCCCAATATAGTTTTCATTTTTAAAAAGTTTCAGTGGTTATTGAAAATTTTCTAGTAGAAAGGAATGACTTTCACATTATCTGATTTTAGCCTGCATACTGGTGGGGATAATAGAGGCTTTAGGCTGAATTTGGGTGGTAAATACTTTTTTTTTTTAAGATTTTATTTATTTATTCGTGAGAGACACAGAGAGAGAGGCAGAGACATAGGCAGAGGGAGAAGCAGGCTCCATGCAGGGAGCCTGACGTGGGACTCCATCCCGGTTCTCCAGGATCAGGTCCCGGGCTGAAGGTGGCACTAAACTGCTGAGCCGGGATCCCTGGGTGGTACAGTGGTTTGGCACCTGCCTTTGGCCCAGGGCGCTATCCTGGAGACCCGGAATCGAATCCCACGTCGGGCTCCCGGTGCATGGAGCTTGCTTCTCCTTCTGCCTGTATCTCTGCCTCTCTCTCTCTCCCTCTCTCTCTGTGTGACTATCATAAATAAATAAAAATTAAAAATAAAATAAACTGCTGAGCCACCGGGGCTACCCAGGTGGTAAATACTTAATCATACCATCAACCAGTCCATCATATATATCTAAGAACTAGCAAGAAGGTTGGTAATTATGTGCTTTATAGCTTAGCATATTTTGTTTATTTCTCTTCAGTTCCTGTACAGTTTAACCCTTGTGTTCAGTTGTACTTAACAGAATTTAAGAATTTTTGAGTGTATATGATAATAGTTAGATCAAGTCACATTTTATTATAGTGGGTATAATAAAAGTGTCTTTATTTTTTAATATTTTGCAACACATTTTTCAATACTGGTGATATTTTAAATCATTCCCATCAACTGTTGAATCCTAGTACTTAATTATTCACAATGTCAGAAATTCAATTTAATTATTTTACAAGGTAAAATTGAATAGCATACCTCATGAGGAGCATATTATGAATGTCTTATTGCACTGAAAAAATGAATAACCTTGTGATAAATTTTTATGACTTCCATAAAGAACTACTTAGAATAATTTTTTGAAAAACACAATGTATGAATACTTGAGTGCTCTATGTAAAGAACAAAAGCCAGAAAGCAGTGTTCAGAGGAGTATATGCACATCTTTTGGTGAATCTGGAAATGTTATATACCTTAATGTGGTAACCTTAGGTATTGAATATCAGGAGAAAGCATGCTGAGATCTACCCCTTTTCTGACAGTTAATTTCCTGCAGAAATCATAGGGATATATACCCTTTGATGCATACTTCTTAATAAAAACATTCTTATTTATAAAATAAAGCACAGATTAAGAAAACTACTTGTAAAAAAAGAAACACATGGATTACTAAATGCAGCATAAAGAACGATATATTATAATGAATTATTAAAAGGTGAACCGTCACAAAGCTCAAAGCTCAAGAAAGAGAGTTTTACCAGCCACTCCGGAAGCTCACCACATTCCCTATCTCAATCAAAAGCCCTTATTTCCTTTGTAAAGGTAACCACTCTTCTAATTTTCATAGTAATGATTTATTTGCATTTCTTTTTTTTTTTAAGATTTATTTACTTATTTGAGAGAGAGAGAGAAAACACATGCACTACTGAGTGTGGAGGCTGACATGGGACTCCATCTCAGGACCCTGAGATCATGACCTGAGCCAAAATCAAGAGTCCAACACCTAACCGACTGAGCTAACCAGGAGCCCCTCCTTGTATCTCTTTAAATATTCTCACCCAAGTGTGAATCACTAGTATCTTTCTAAACATTGTAATTAATTTTGCCCATTTTTAAAGTCTGTCTTAATCTAAATGTTCCCTCACATCTCTTGTTATGTCCTTGCTCTTCATTCATTGACTAACCCAGGTCCTTTGATCTGTAGTAATCCTACACTCTAAGTTTTGCTGATTACTGATGTTTTAGTGTATTAGTTACTTCCTTGGGAGTGGTTAGGCAATTTGGAAATCTTGTGAACCTTGGACTAATAAGAGAAGCCATTATCTACACTCACTAGTATCTCCACATGTGATTTCTAAGGTGATGAAAGGCTTTTTGCACTATCCCTGAAAAGGAGTATTATGGGTGTTTCAGATGGATAGTCTGTGTGAAGCTTTTCTGTAATCCTGTTGAGAGATAATCATAAATGAATACACTTAAGTTTGATTTAATGAAAGGCTAAGATATGTGTGCTTAATGCATCCACAATCATGTGTCATCTGGTAAAATCATTTTATTTCTTCTCTTCCAATCTAGATGTCATTGATTTCATTCTCTTGCCTAATTGACCTTGCTAGAACCTTCTGTACAATGTTAAATAGAAGTGGTAAAAAGTGGACATGCTTGTCTTATTCCTGATATTAGGAAGAAAGCATTCAATCTTGATCATGATGTATAATCCTTTTATATATATATATATTGTTGGATTTGGTTTCCTGGTATTTTGTTGAGGAGTTTTGCACCTATATTCTTAAGAGATGTTGGTATGTAGTTTCTTATGATGTCTTTATGAGGTTTGAGTTATTAGAGCCTCATAAAATGCATTAGGAATTGTTCTTTCCTTTTTATTTTTTTGTAAACAACTGGTATTAATTTCTCCTTAAATATTAGGCAGAATTTAGCAATGAAGACATCTGGGCTTGTGCTTTCCTTTGTGGATAGTCTTTTGATTACTAATTCAGTCTTTTTACTTGTTAAAGATCTATTCTTTTTGTCTATTTCTTCTTGAATCAGTTTGGGTAGTTCTGTCTCTTCAATAATTTGTCCATTTCAATATATTATCTAACTTATTGGCATCCATAGTTCATAGTATTTCTTAATAATCATTTTTATTTCTGTAAGGTTAGTAGTAATGTCCTTCTCTTTCACTCCTGATTTTAATAATTTGAGTTTTCTCTCTTCTTTCATTGGTAAGTGTAGGTAAAGGTTTACTCCCCTTTTTTCAAAGTTTATTGAGATATAACTGACATATGGCATTGAGTAAGTTTAGGGTATATAATGTGTTGATTTGATTCACTTATATATTGCAAAATAACCACCAGCATAGCATTAGCTATGCCTCTATCACATCACATAACTATTGCTTTCTTTTTTGAGGTAAGAACATTTAAGATCTGTTTAGGCAACTTTCAAGTATATAAAACAGTATTCTAAGTATAATCACTATGCTGTAAATTAGATCTCCAGAACTTATTCATCTTAGAGCTGGAAGTTTGTACTCTTTTAAAGATTTCTCAATTTTGTTTATCTTTCCAAAGAACCCATTTTTAGTTTCATTAATATTCTCTATTGTTTTTCTACTCTTATTTCTTTTATTTTTTTTTATTTATTTTTTTTTTAATTTTATTTATTTATGATAGTCACAGAGAGAGAGAGAGGCAGAGACACAGGCAGAGGGAGAAGCAGGCTCCATGCACCGGGAGCCTGATGTGGGATTCGATCCCAGGTCTCCAGGATCGCGCCCTGGGCCAAAGGCAGGCGCCAAACCACTGCGCCACCCAGGGATCCCTTATTTCTTTTATATCTGCTCTAATCTTTATTATTCCTTTCTTTCTGTTTGGTTTGGGTTTAGTTTGTCCTTTCCCTTTAGTGTGTTAAAGTAGAAGGTTATTTATTCCACTGATTTGGGATTTTTCTTATTTTTTATTATAGGTATTTATAATTATAAATTTCCCTGTAAGCCCTACTTTTATAGCTGCATTTCATAAATTTTGGTGTTTTGTGTCTCAGTTTTCATTCATCTCACTGTATTTTCTAATTCATTTCTATTTTTTCTTTGACTTACTGATTATTTAGAAGTGTTTTGCTTCATTTCCATATATTTGTATGTTTCCCAAATTTCTTGCTCTGATTCATTTCTAATTTTATTTCATTATGTTTAGAGAATATTATCTGCTTTGTCTTACAGTTTAGCATGGGATCTATCCCAGAAAATGTGCCATGTCCACTGCAAAAGAATGTATACTCCCCTGCTGATGTTGGATAGAGAGTTCTATAAATGTCCAATAAGTCTCAGTGGTTTATAGTGATGTTGAAGTCTTCATTTCCTTGTTCTTCTGCCATTTGTTCTATACATTATTCACAGTGAAGTACTGGGGACACCTGGGTGGCTCAGGGGTTGAGCATCTGTCTTCGGCTCAGGGCGTGATCCCAGAGTTTCAGGATCAAGTCCCATATCTGGATTCCTGCAAGGAGCCTGCTTCTCCCCCTTTCTATATCTCTGCATCTCTCTCTGTGTCTCTCATGAATAAATGAATTTAAAAAACAAACAAACAAAGTGAAGTACTGATGGGGCACCATCAGTTTAATTGAGTCACTCAGTTTAATTGAGTCAATTAAATGAGTGAGGCTTGATTTTGGCTCAGGTCATGATCTCAGGGTTGTGGGATCGAACCCCACATCAGGCTCCACACTCAGAACAAAGTCCACTTGAGGTTTTCTCTCTCCCTGCCTCTCTGCCCCTCCTCCCACTCATGCTCTCTCTCTCTAACAAATAAATATTTTAAAGTGAAGTACTGAAGTCTCCAATAGCATTGTTGAATTGCTTGTTTTCCCCTTTCTGTAAGTTTTTGCTTCATGACTTTTAGTCATTAGGTACATGTGTCAGTTATTAGGTTTATTACTTACTATTTATTCCTAATGAATTTACCCTTTCATAAAAAGTTACTCTTTATAAATTGTCTGTCTTTGTCTCTAGTAATATTTTTCATTTTAAAGTCTATTTTCTCTGATATTAGTGTAGCCACCCTAGCTTTGTTATTTTTTTCACCCTAGCTTTGTTATGGTTGCTATTAGCATGATACATCTTTTTCCATCCTTTTACTTTTAATCTATTTATATCTTTGAATATAAAGGGCATCTCTTACACACAGCACATGTTGGAGCTTGGTTTTTTTGTTGTTGTTGTTGTTGTTAAGATTTATTTGTTTATTCAGAGAGAGAGCACCCTAGCATGGGAAGGCAGAGGGAGGGAGAGAGAACCTCAAGCAGACTATGCACTGAGCATGGAGCCTGATGTGGAGCTCAATCCCATAACCATGAGATCATGACTTGAACCAAAATCAAGAGTCAGAAGCTTACCAACTGAGCCACCCAGGCGCCCCAGAGCTTGTCTTTTTATTCAATTTACAATCTTTGGTTTTTGCTTGGTTTGTTTAACCCACACATGCTTAATGTTATTATTGATGTTGGATTTACATTTATTGTGTTACTTTTTGTCTTCTATATGTTTTGTTTAATTTTTGTCTTTGTATTCTTCCTTTAATGCTTTCTTTTAAGCAAAGCATTTTCTAAAGTAATATTTTAAGCCTTTAATGATTTTTCAAAATTTTTTGTTGAGTCTTTTTCTTATTTTTTGTTACAGGGCTTAACATATACATTTTAATTTATCAGAATCTACATCAGATTGGGGATCCCTGGGTGGCTCAGCGGTTTAACACCTGCCTTCAGCCCAGGGCGTGATCCTGGAGTCCTGGGATCAATTCCCACATTGGGCTCTCTGCATGGAGCTTGCTTCTCCCTCTGCCTGTGTCTCTGCCTTCTCTCTCTGTGTCTCTCATGAATAAATAAATAAAATCTTAAAAAAAAAAAAATAAAGGAATCTACATCAGATTTACATCAACTTAATTCCAGAGAGAGATAGAAATGTTCATTCTATGTAGCTCTACTCCATTTTCCTCTGTTTTATCCTATTGTAGTTATACATACTACATCTCTACATGTCACAAACTCAAGAATGCATTGTTGCAGTTATTTTAAGCAATTTTGCATCTTTTCAGGAAGCTAAGAGAGAAAAGAAAGCAAGTATATATTTGTAGCATTTATTATATCTTATTTACCAGTAATTATCTTAATTTCTGGTTCTTTTTATTTGCGCCTATAAATTCAAGTTACCATCTAGTGTCATTTCCTTAGTCCAATACAGTTTTATTTTCATCTTCTCCTTTTTGCTGTTTTGGGCAAATATATTACATTTCTATATATGATAGATCCAGCAATATAAGTGTATACATTTAGGGTTTGTTTTGGGTTGTTGAGGGTTTTTTGTTTTTCTTAACTCTTAATTTTTTAAATTATAGAACTTTATGATTTCATTAATCAGTTAAAATCATGTAAATTAAATGATGTTTATACTGAAAATTTTCTTTTGATTAAGAGAACATTTACCTTATAGTAACTTTTTTTTTCATTTTTGTGACCCTTTATTTTTTTCAACTTTTTTTTTTTTTATGATAGTCACACAGAGAGAGAGAGAGAGAGAGGCAGAGACATGGGCAGAGGGAGAAGCAGGCTCCATGCACCGGGAGCCCGACGTGGGATTCAATCCCAGGTCTCCAGGATTGCGCCCTGGGCCAAAGGCAGGCGCTAAACCGCTGCACTACCCAGGGATCCCTTTTTTCAACTTTTAAATTGTAGTATAATTAGTTTCAGGTGTACAATATAGTCAATCAGTAATTCTTTTATGTACAATAATTCTATTATGATGATATTCTATGATGACAAATGGTGATTACACTTATGGTGATCAATGAGTCATGATACATCATTTCAATATTATTGACTATATTCCCTGTACTGTTCTTTAAGTCTCTGTGACTTATTTATTTTACCATTGTTTTATACAACTACTTTGTAAGTCTATTAAAAGAAAAAAAGATAAATATGCATCTTAACTGTCTTTTACAATTATGCAATTACCTTTGCCAGTGCTTTTTGTTTTTTTTTTCTTGTATGTTTGAATTACTCTATAGTGTTACTTGCTTTCAGGCTGAAAAACTTCCTTCAGTATTTCTTGTAATACAGGTCTGTCCACTACACACATTCTTTCAGTTTTTAGTTATTTGAAATGTTTTTATGTTCTCTTATTTTTGAAATTTTGATTTTTCTGGATTTATGATTCTTAAAAAACTTAAAAAACTTAACTTAAAAAAAACTTAACAGTTTTTTCCTTTGAGCACTTTGGCTATATTCTCATTATTTTTTGGCCTTCATTGTTTCTGATGAGAAATCAACTATTAATTTCATTGAAGTTCCTTTGTAAATGACAAGGCATTTTTTCCCTTATTGATTTCAAGATTTTCTTCATGTCTTTGGCTTTCTGCTTTTTTGTTAGGAATTGTCTCTCTGTTTACTCTACTTAGATTTCATTGAGCTTCTCAGATAAGAGAAAGTTCAATGAAAGCTTCCTAACCACCAGTTAAAGTCTCAGGTATTGCTCCTCAGAGTGTAGAGCTTTGGGCATGCTTATAGTATAGGATTTTCATTAAATTTGAGACATTTGCAGTCATTATTTCTTCAAATATTTTTTCTTCTTTTTTCTCTTCTAACACTTGATTTTGTATATGCTGTTGAGTTTAATGATGTCCCACATCATTTCTCCTAATTCTTTTTTCTCTCTCTTCTTTGGATTGCATAATCTCTGTCAATTCGTCTTAAAATTTTCTAATTCATTATTTTGCCAATTCAGACCTACTGTTGAGAACCTCTAGTGAATTTTTCATTTCACTATTTTTATTGTTCTTTTCAGCTCCAAAATTTCCATTTGATTCTTTCTTGTAATTTCTAGCTCTATGAGACATTGTCTTCATACTCTTCCTTAATCATGATTTACTTTGTTTCTCTGAACATATTTATAATGACTAATTTGAAGTACTTGTCATTTAAATCTGACTTTGGCTTGCTCTTGCAGGCAGTTTGCATTGCTTGCTTTTTTCTCCCCTATGTATAGTTTACATTCTCCTGTTCTCTGTATGTCTTTAATTTTGTTTAAAAATGGGATACTTTAGCAACTCTGCATGCTGGTCCCCCACATTCTTCTTTGAAGATTGTTACTGTTGTTTGCTTGTTAGTTAATTTGTTTAGTGACTGGTTGGATAATTTTTGTCTATTCCGCCTCCCCTACCTCTTCATCTGTCCCCACCCCCCAGTTAAATTCTCAGGTATTGCTCCTCAGAGTGTAGAGCTTTGGGCATGCTTATAGTACGTTGTTTTAGCAAGGCTCTTTTTTTGACTGTTTCTTTCCCTTACTGCATCCTTTGGTTAAGCTCCACTAATTTCCATTGTTTTCAGTAATGTTCTGTGCCATAGACTGATGTAGTTAAATTCAGATTCCCTTGCAGAGATAGTGTTTGAGGCCAGTTTCTGAGATTTGTTCTGACCCCAAAATGGCTCTTCTTAGCTTTCCTTTTCAATGGTTCCCTCTGGTAAATTAGCTGATCTCTGGATTACTTTATATCTGTAATGAAGCTACTATCTTCATTACAGATACAAAGCTCTCAATTGCTTTCCACCAAAACCTCCATTGTTTTTGAATGTCCTTAGTCCTGAACTTACTTACATTTTGCTTCAAATAAAGTCAATTCTCTTGGGTAGAACTTCAGAGCTCTCTCATTTACAGCTGCCTCTTTTCCTGGGCAAAATCTCTGAGACAAGAATCTAGAGCTGGAGCTAGAAATAGTGGTATGATTTTCTCTGAGTGACTTCTGCTTTGGTTACTGGGCAGTGGGTGGAAGTGGTATCCCCATCTGGTCTTCTTTTCTTGCCTCTGTAGTCTGGAATCTCAGACCTATGAACGAGCTGGAGCTGATGCCCAGTATTCTTAGAGTCATACACACATAAATGTAGAGCTTCTTTCCACAAATGGGGGCTGGGCAGAAAAAGGGAGCGCACAAACTCGATGGCACTGACTAGGAACCTAGCTATGCAGCGAGTAGTGTGGAGTGCAATGAGAAATATGAATGTTCTGCCCCCCTTGAGAAGACAGTATAGCCTTTGATGGGAAGTTTGAACAAAAGGTAGCCCTGTGTTCTTTGCCCGGATTGCAGTTCTGTACATTGGCCAAGGAAGCAAGGAGAAGGGAATGGGTTGTGATTAAAATAACACAGATTACTGTTGTTCTTTATTCTAGTAGATTTTCTTAAAGAAGTGTTTTTTTTTTTTCTTTTCCTATTTATCTTTAGGATCATTTTCAGAAACTTTAAATGGTTTTTTTAAAATGACTTCAATAATATATTAAACAATGAAAAGCCTAAGAAATAAAACATTATAGAGGCAATCATAGCCCTCTGTTTTCTGCTTCCTGTAATCTTCTTACCATCTCCCAATCTTTCTCCATAAGTAACATTCCACATTTCTATCATATTTTTATAATTTATTACATATGTATGTATTCTGAAACAGGAAACACAATTCCTTTTTTTTTTTCATTTTCATTTGAACTTTATTATTATTTTTTTAAATTTATTTTTGGTAGAGTTTCCCCACCCCCTGCCCAGCAGAAATTAGACAAGAGATTCAAAAGCTTTTCTGAAGAAACTCCTGACTCATGATGATAAAACTTTTCAGCATATAGGATTCTTACCCATTTTATTTTTTTTTTTAATTTATTTTTTATTGGTGTTCAATTTACTAACATACAGAATAACACCCAGTGCCCATCACCCATTCACTCCCACCCCCCGCCCTCCTCCCCTTCTACCACGCCTAGTTCGTTTCCCAGAGTTAGCAGTCTTTACGTTCTGTCTCCCTTTCTGATATTTCCCACACATTTCTTCTCCCTTCCCTTATATTCCCTTTCACTATTATTTATATTCCCCAAATGAATGAGAACATATAATGTTTGTCCTTCTCCGATTGACTTACTTCACTCAGCATCATACCCTCCAGTTCCATCCACGTTGAAGCAAATGGTGGGTATTTGTCATTTCTAATAGCTGAGTAATATTCCATTGTATACATAAACCACATCTTCTTTATCCACTCATCTTTCGATGGACACCGAGGCTCCTTCCACAGTTTGGCTATTGTGGACATTGCTGCTATAAACATCGGGGTGCAGGTGTCCCGGCGTTTCATTGCATCTATATCTTTGGGGTAAATCCCCAACAGTGCAATTGCTGGGTCATAGGGCAGGTCTATTTTTAACTCTTTGAGGAACCTCCACACAGTTTTCCAGAGTGGCTGCACCAGTTCACATTCCCACCAACAGTGTAAGAGGGTTCCCTTTTCTCCGCATCCTCTCCAACATTTGTGGTTTCCTGCCTTGTTAATTTGCCCCATTCTCACTGGTGTGAGGTGGTATCTCATTGTGGTTTTGATTTGTATTTCCCTGATGGCAAGTGATGCAGAGCATTTTCTCATATGCATGTTGGCCATGTCTATGTCTTCCTCTGTGAGATTTCTGTTCATGTCTTTTGCCCATTTCATGATTGGATTGTTTGTTTCTTTGCTGTTGAGTTTAATAAGTTCTTTATAGATCTTGGAAACTAGCCCTTTATCTGATATGTCATTTTGCAAATATCTTCTCCCATTCTGTAGGTTGTCTTTTAGTTTTGTTGACTGTATCCTTTGCTGTGCAAAATCTTCTTATCTTGATGAAGTCCCAATAGTTCATTTTTGCTTTTGAGGAAACACAATTCCTTCAGGTACACAATAAGACAAATTTTAAGACAGAGAGCATGTTTCATAAATAAAAGAAATTTAGCTCTTGCTTGAAAACCATCAATAAACACATGAATATTAGCAGAAAGTAGCTTTAAAATTCATTTTTGTGATTTAGAAAAAAATCACCTCATTGTTTTGTAAAAATATCAGAAATGACATGAAATCCTACTAATTGGTAATTATATCTAGATTGTAAAGTGGTTCAAGGAATGTTGATTCTCGTTTCCTGGAGTTACACTGCCATGATAAAACACTATAGAGTGTGAATGTGCATCTCTCTCCATCCAAACCTAGTAAATCCCACTCTGCATGAACATTTGAGGCCTAGACATAGCAATACTAATATAGGAAAGTGGCGGGTGATGGTTACCCAGAATGAATAGCAGTTCAGGAAAGATGGGTTATTATTTCAGGAAGTGAATGGAACAACAGAGGAGTATATGATAAAGTTGAGAGTAACTTTTAAAAGACCTGAGTTCGGAACCAGAGAAAGTAGGAAGGTAGGAGAAGGATTTGAAGTCACTCTGTGACAGATTAACTTGGCTGAAAAGATGGATGGGGACCTCAGAAGAAAGGAGGTCTACAGTATGTTGAAATCTTGTGTTTGAGGAAGGGCATAGAAATCAGTAGCAAGTTCATTGAAAGGGGTCTGTCATAGACCTAGATAACCCGAAATGATGTTCTATAAGTAAGGATCCTCTCCCTTTGACTGTGAATGGAACCTGTATATATGAAGGGACATCACTCCTATGGTTATGTTGCAGTATAAGGCAAAGGTGAAGGGATTTTGCAAATGAGGCTGGCTTTATCAATTGATCTCTTTAAAAGCAAAAAGCTCTCCTGGCCTTAAAGAAGAGGTAACAGTCATGTCATGAACCACCTAAGGAAGTGGACGTCTCTTAGAGCAGAGGGCTTCAGTCCTTTGAGACTGAATTCTACTAACAATCTGAAAAAACTTAGAAGAGGACTCTGAGCTCCAGATGAAAATGCACCCTAGCCAACACTTTGATTGTGGGCTTGTAACACACAGATTAGGAACACTAGGCCATGCTCAGACTCCTGACCCAAGGAAACTGAAATAGTAAATTTGTATTGTTTTAAAGCATTTTCTTTGTGGTAATTTGTTCTGCAGCAATCAAAAACTAATCAAGATCTCTTTCAAAATCTTTGCTTAGGGCATCAAAATATCTAGCCAGGTTTCTAAGGAAAGATATCACAATGACTGGTGATGAGGGAGCAAAACACAAGCTGAGGACAAAGCACAAGGTAACACCCTGCAAATTGACACCTCCCCGAAAACTATAGACTGAGTTTCCTGGGACCCTACCATCACCTTCTTCTCCATAGGATAGAAAATCTTGCAGAATCAGTCACTCCTCAAAACCGCAGTGCAGCTTTCTGCCCAAGCGTCCTGTCCCCTTGCTATAAGCAAACCACCTTTTTGTACCAAACACTTAACAAGAATTCTTTCTTGGCCATCAGCTCTGTACCCTAGCACTTCAAACCACATCAATTTGAATCATTTGGGAAAATATTTGACCTATGTGATTATCCCATTTGCTTATGTCTGGTCCATTATTCTAAAAACTTGAGAAGAGCCTTCTTGAGCTAGTTTTTTTAAGGCCATTTTCTTCTTGCTTAGTTTTACAGCATTTTGCCTATGGCTATTGACTAGAAGGTGTTCAAATACATAGCAGTATTTTCTATTTATTAAATTTGAAACTAGAAGCTTTATGTCAGACTGGCTCTTCTTTTATCAAAGACTGACATCCACATTCCTCTAATTATAGTCCCAGTAGTCTCACCTGGCTTTTTCTACTCACAATAAGTCATTGTTATTGAAGGGAGCAAAAATAAATGTCTTAATATTTTCTAATTAGCGCTGCAGGCAAATCTAAGATGGATGTTGGAAAAGTTGGATATGGGCACAAATTCTTAGCACTGATAAAGAAAAAAGAGGAATCATGTGCTTCAGAAAGAACCATTCAAAACATTTGGTACCATACTCTTTCACTTTTACAGTGAGTGTTGGTTTGGTTTTGTTTGTTTTTAATAGGCTTCATTTAATCTGTGCTCTTCTACTCAGAATCCATTGGAAGATTAGCAATCAATTATATATTTAATAAAAGAATATTCACTTATTTTGATTTCACTTCATTTTGTGTGTTAAAGAAAACAATTTTTCCGTTAGGGAATAAAGGAGTTAATAGGAATCCAACTTCCTCTGACATTTATATCCTCTAAGGGCCAGTGAATTTCTGACGATACAAAATTAAACAAATCTCTGTAATCAATTGGTGGAAATGGTATATTTAGATTAGTACGGATGAATATAATGTTTTATTTTAGAAATTTACAATAATGACATGGAGTTGAGAAGAATCTTCTCCATCTGTTGTGAGGTTGCTTAGGAGAAAAGCTAGCAAATGGAGTGGCCAAGCATATATAGTTTATATGTGAATATCTGTACTTCTTTCTCTCCAATTCCATTTCTTGCCAAGAAGTGGCAAAAATCTTACAAAATCTAGTGCCCCAAAGTGCAGTGCAGTATGACAGCAACTGCTCAGAAAATCTCTCAGAGGTAGGAGGGGAAATGCTTAGGAATGATTCCACATTGTCAGCAAAGGAATTTGAGGGGGTCAATTAAAGACAAAACAGTATGCTACTTGTTTGTAATATTGCAAGGATTTTTCAGTCTGTAGCTACCTGTGTTAAAACATATGAGGAGACTCTAGGAGGTGTGTTTCACTTTCATTCATTGTTAGGATTTGAAAAAAGTTAACTGGCCTGAGTACATTGTAACCCTCTCATTAGAAAAACAGCAACCCAAGTGATCCTGTGACACAGCCTTTCTCTGTGAAGGGAAAAAAGATACTGCTCTTCCCAAAGCAGGGCATCTGATAATACATGAGCCTTGTAGTCAGAAATGAAGCTGCACCAAAGAGAGCTAATGGAGCAGAACAAGATCTTTAGAAACAAGTCCCCTTTTGTTATTGGAGAGCTTTTAACAACTCTTTCTGTTTCCTTCCCAATCTGTGGTGTGTGAGCAGAGACAAAGAACGGGTCTCTTTAGTAACCTGTGAAGTAAATAAGTCGATTACTCCGTACTAAATTTAATGCAATTTACAGCAAGTAAAAGTTCTTTTTTTTTTTTTTTAGCAAGTAAAAGTTCTTTGCCAACCTGTCCCTTTGCCACGGTCCTGAAGTTTGTTACCCATTCCCTAGCTTTGCTTGATAGTTGTGTTTTGGGTTTGTTTGGCTTTCTTTTTCAGAGAGAGAGTGTGCATGTGCAAGGAGGAGAGGCAGTGAGATGGAGAGAGAGAATCTCAAGCAAATTACACACTCAGTGCAGAGCCCAACACAGGGTTAGATCCAGAACCCTGAGATCATGACCTGAGTTGAAATCAATAGTCAGTAACTTTAACCCACTGAGCCACAAGGCTCCTCTGCTTGATAGTTTTACTACCTATATATTTATCCTTAAGATAGTGGTAAATTTTGCCTGCATTTATACATAATAAGAATGAAATCATGTTGTATTTTTCTAAAACATGGTTCTTTTGTTTAGTATATTTTTGAGGTTCACTTGTTTTCACAGCTGTATGTTTCCCTAAGAATGAGTATACCAGAATGTATTCACTCAAATAGGAGCAGAATAAGCCACCCCAAAATATACTACTTTGACCCAAGGATTATTTTGAACTGAAGGCAATCAAGACCCTACCTCTCTCTTAACTTCCTGAAAATAATCAGAAATAATTCTGATCTAGGGGCCTAGATCAGAAAGAGAACTTTTACAAAAGAGAGTTCTTTTTTTTTTTTTTAATCTGAAAATCATACCTGCACGACAGAGCAAACATCTGATTAACAAATGTCTGCTCCACTTATCTTCCTGTGGTTTGCCATCTTCCCCTTTGAGCCCCAGGCCCCTGTCTCATTTCTTAGATCAGGATGGCTTCCAAGCCTTAATTGCCTGATTGCCTTTGGGTCTCCTATTTTTATGGGGCTTCTGTGCCTATGAAATTAAATTTGTTTTTCTCTTAATAACCTGTCTTAAATCAATTTAATTATTATACCAAAGAACCTACGAGGGCATAAGAAAAAAATTTCCACTCTGACACATTTAACTATGGGTGAAGTCACATTCTTTCACATTTTTAGCTACTAGAATACGATTCCCAGTGGGCAAAAAAAGAAATATTTTTTACAAATATACCAAAATATGTCCATTTCACTCTGAAAAAACATTTGGATTAAATCCCACCCCTTCTTCCCCTGTTTGGAACAGGTTCCTCTGAGCACTCTTTTACATGTATCTTTATACAATTTCAAATGTTTTCTTTTTTTTTTTTAATTTTATATCCAGTGAGGGAATTGTTACATGGTATACATGTTCAATTTCAATGTGCTTAATAGAAAAAGTATTTGGCAATGTGACTGAATGAGTTAACATTTCCAAACTATGAAAATTGTCTGTTGCTTCATATATTTAAATACAGTATTATACAAAACTTTAATTTTTGACAATTTAGTATGTCTCAAATGGAACAAAGTCGGTCATAATATCTCTTCACATCTGTCTAAACCCTATGGTATCTGTGGTCATGTCTCTTTTTCATTGTTTCTTTGTGATTTCTCTCTTTCTCTCTTTTTTATTAATATGGCCAAGATTTTTACATGTTTTATTTGCCTTTTTAAAAAGCAACTTTTATCCTTTATTTTCTGTGTCTTGTTGGTTTTCAATTTTACTAAGTCTGTATTTTAATCTATTACCTTTTTTCTTCTGCTTTATTTGGTTTATTTTTTATTTATTTCTCATTTCTTAAGTTAGATAATGCTTTTATTCATATTAAGCCTTTATTCTTTAATCATGTATGCATTCAAGTATACATTTATCTCTAAATATTGCTTAGCTCTTTCCCACAACTTAAAAACATTATGATTGTTGGGCTGGCTGAGAGACAGGGGCATGCAAAATGGCCGACATCTCAAACTGGGTCAAAATGGCTGATCTTCCCGCCAAAGCAGCCATGACCACCACATCATCTCCAATAAATCGAAGCCTAGATGGGAAAACAAACTTTCCATCTGGGACTTACCAGCCAGGGACCACCCCCCATTGTCTGTACTATCCCCACCCCCAGCCAATCACCTAAGGACACGTGTTGCCTTGCCTTACTTGGCAAGGGACCCACCCAGATGCAGACCGGAACCAACAAGGCTTAAACACCCCCGCACTCCCCAACCCCGGCACCACTTCCCTGACTCCCGCCACCACCTCTCCGAGTCACGGAACCTGGCTGGGAGCGCTCCCCATTAGAGCGTTCTTGGGGCTACTGCCTGGCTCTGCCGTTTTTTTTTTCTCTGCCGTTCATTTGGAAAAAAAAAAAAAAAAAAACTAATAATGATCTCATTTTAAACACTTTTTACTTATTATTATGACTTCTTTCTAATTCATGAGTTATTTAGAAATTGTGTTTTAAAGTTTTTATATGTTTGGGTTCTTCTAGTTGTCATTTTGTTATTGATACCTAAGTTAATCATGTGTGGCCAGAGAATCTGTTGCATGTTTTACCATTCCTTTGATATGTTTTAATACTTGCATTATGAAAAAAATAAAATAAAATAATAAAAAAATAAAAGACTTGCATTATGGGCTAGACAAAAAAGTCGAACTTTATTGTGTGTTGAGAGTGCTTGAAAAGGTTTAGTCTCTCATTGGCCCATGCAATATTTTATATATAATCATTAAATTAAATTTTTAAGCCTGTCATTTAAGTATTCTGTGTTTTTAATGACTATTTTTTATTACTCCAGCTGTCACTTTCTTACCATTGACTGAGAAGGCCTAAACCTTACACAAGATTCTCCCTAACTCTAGGACCCTGTTACCCCTTTGCCTAGAACACTTACTTTAGAAATCTTGTCATTGTAATTTCTTTCTCCTCCCCTTTGTGACATAAATTTTTAAGCTTTTGCCAATTTACAACCAAAAAATGTCTTTCTCAAGAACCTGCGAACTGCCCCTTTAAAATATAATCATCAAGAAAGATAGCACCCCTATCTCTTAGTCTCTGTGAAAGGGTACCTATCAGCAAGATATTTATTTTTTATCTTTTGTGGTCTTCATGTTTTACTCATGTAATTTTTAAATCACATGCATATATTTTGATATTTTATAAACAATCCAGTCCAAAATATTCTTTACATTTTACATGAGCAGGTAGTTTATTTATATCCAAAATGATTACTAACATATTTTGAGTTCTTTTTACTTTATATTTATTTCACGTTTTTATTTAGTTAGTTGTTGTTTCGGCTAATATCAAGACCAATAAAGGAGATTTTTCTTGTGCTTTCTGAGGACAGAGTTTATTTTTCATTCAATATTTTGCAAAGGATATACCTCCAGTCCCTGTGTCATCTGGGGAACAACTGTTTAATCTTAACTTGAATATCTTTGGAGTTAAATTCTATCCCTAAGGTTATAGTTTTTGAACTAAACAAAATCTGAAGTCCATCTAGAATTTCTTTACAGACTTGATTCATATTTATCTCTATTGGCTTTAAGCATGTTAGCCCTTTTTTTTTTTTTTTTTTAAGCACTTCTGTATTTCAGAGGGTCTGACTGCATGGTGCTTAATCATTTCTAAATATTCTGTATTTTGTATTTGTATTTCCTCTTTTATTAAGAGAAGAATTTAAGAGACAGTTTTTAAAATTCTGTGTGGATGGGTTTTTGAGTTTCCATGTTTTATTTTACTTTTACCTTTATTTCCTTATGCTCAGCTTCTACCAGATTTTCAGTGCTTTCCTTCCATAAAGTTACTATACTTTCCAGAGTTTAATGTGTATCCAAATCATGTAGATTATCTTGTTAAAATGCAGATCATTTCTCAGTAGGTCTAGATAGCTTTCTAGCAGGTTCTCAGATAATGCTAGTGTGCTATTTCTGGTCCATGAACCACATGTTGAATAAAAGGTCCCATTTTATTATTTCAGTAGTTCCTGAGTAAATTTTGGCTTTAAGTCACCTGTTTCTTGCTTAAGTGGTCACAGTTTTTCTTTACTATAATATTGTCCAATAGTTTGGTGCCTGAAAAAATACTGTATCTTATTTAATCCTCACTTCATCATCACCAATAAATCTGAAAATCTGGTTTCCATGCTGAAAAAAGTAAGCCCCAGTACACAGTGGCGTAGCCCAGACAATTCTCAATCTTGATTTTTCTGTCACATATATCCATACCAAATGTTTTCCAAAAGGATTGAGGAGGTGTGCAGGGCTAGATGTCAACTTCAATTTAGGTAATTAGCTCTAGAACACTTTTTCTCTGATTCTGTTGTATACTCTTAGGAGCTTGTTCTGCTTCTTTTGGGTGTGTTTTTCTTTCAGGTTAAGGGGAAAATGGCCTGACCTTCCTTGAAACCCTCTCTGGGACAGTTTTTCTGAGTGTTGTTTTACCATTGAGTGTCTCTTTTCTGCTGACAGGTTGGCATCTGTGAAGCTCCATGTTTTTTAATTATGATTTTTATTACAGCTTTCTCTAGTAGGTTCCTAATGCATATTAGCATAATACAAGGTTTAAGAAATCTTCAGTAAAAAGTCTGTTTCACTTTGTTTAAATCTTTATTTCTTAAATTTACTTAGCCATAAGATTCTTCTTTTTGATGGCAAAGGCATCTTTTTTCATTTTGCCAATATTGCTGAATTTTATATACAGATACAAATATATACTTAGCAACGAACCACATTCTAAACTTGCACTAAGTAACAAGTATTATACCAAGTATTTAGGGCCATTCTCTTATTTTATACTTACAATCACCCTGTGAGGTATTATAAGCTTCATTTGATAGGAGGAAATTAAGCAGAGCCTTAGTAATTTCTATAAAGTATTTAGCTAATATTCAGGACAGAGCTCTAATTTACTTTAGGTTCCCTGGCTTGAAAGCAGACTGTATCTTTTGAGGATGCCTTACTGCTTTTCAGATACCCAACATTGGCCCTTTCCTTAGGACAGGGACCACTCAGCTCATTCTGACACTGTTTAAAATGAAAAGATAAAAAATTAAATTAAATTAAAAGGTGGGATGGCAGTTACTGAGGGTTGTGGGAGACTAGTGAGCATACTTTACCAGTAAAGTATGGCCAGAAGGGTGTGTTTGTCACCTAATAAATGTGGTGCAGTCCCAGAGAAAAATCATTCTCGGAGATTTTAATGCATTTTACAGGTGTTTGTCTCCTTTCCAAGGCTTTTCCTCCAAGGCAGCTTTGCAAAGTTGATGAATAGGAAGTGACACGGTATGAGATTTCTGACTGGCACACCTTATGTGAAAAGATGGAGAGTTCTACTCTTAGCCAGTAGTCACATCTAATTTCCAAAACCAAATGAGAATAATAATGACAATAAAAGACCCAGAACACCACTTTATTACACCCCATTGTGTTTATAGCTCTTGGAAACAACAGGGGGAAAAAATCCTGCAATCAAATTAGGACAATCTGCATAACAAAAGTATTAACAAGAAACAGTGGAGGCAGGAAATTGTTGATTATTTTCATTATCTGTAATGCTGCTGAGAGCTTTATTTGTCTTCCCCTTGAAGCTTTGGAGAAAATCTGACTTCTTGGCAGCATTAGCTTCTTTTCCTGAAACATCTTGCTATTTAAATAAGCATCAAGCCCTTAAGGTTATTTTACAATGCTTTCCTTTCCCAGGTGCCTGGGGTTTTCTGTTCTGAAAAGACTCATGTGAGAAAACCTGGGGTGCTCTAGGTGCTGCTTATTACTTAAATGAACATTTTGTCATATTTGAAATTACAAGATTCCAAGGGGCTTAAATGGAAGGAAGAGTGTTCGCTTCAAATACTAGTTCTCCCACTCCAGTGAATGATGCTAGGCAATTAACTGGGCCTAGGTTTCCTCCCTGTAATGAGAACTGTAGTACCTATCTCTATCAGGTTATGGCAAGAATTTCAAGGAATTGCATATATTATATTAATTTATAATCCATAGAATAATTATATTAATACAATTATTTGATAGTTATAATAATGTATATGTATGTGTATATGTGTGTATATATACATATATATGTATATATGTGTTTGTATTTGTAGTCTCCAACCACATTAGATATTGCATAATTAGAGTCTTGCCTCTTATAATAAATCCCGTGAAGATTTGCTGAGGGGAAGAACATGCTTTGCTCTCCTAAGGCAAGCTAATATTTCAGATATTAGCCATGCATTGGAGATAACTTGAATGGTTCTTTCCAGTTAGTGCTTGTTTTTTAAATTAGAGATATTTATAGGAGCTAATTCTGGAAGAAAGTTGAATGCAAGACAAATAAGCAGTTATCAAGATTAGCTGGAGAACTGGATTTTTCCAGTTGAGCTGGAATTGGAGAACAGTTCTTGGACTTACACTTACCTCCATTTTTTGGTAAGTTTGTCTTCACAAATGTATTTTTCATACATAGGTGAAGGAGAGGAAAAATTATTTTCTACCTTTAAGGTTATTTTCTACCTTTAAGGTTTTCCACCTCCACAAATTTAAACTAAGTATTACATTTACATAAGACCAATTAAGAGGTGAAAAAAAACAAAGTTTTATTACATGCACATGGAGGCCCAATCATGAAGATGTGCAGTTTTTATACATTTTAAACGAAGAGACAATAATTCTGTGAGGAATTGACAGGACAAAGAAAACTTAACTTTGGGAGCTTCAATTAATAAGGAATTTTAAATAGATTTTGGACTGTAGTAGTTAAGTAATAAAAAGTTACAAGAGTTGTTTATATATAGCCTTCTTGGCTCTAAATTTCCTTTCCACGGTGATAAGAATGCCCGTTTACTTCCTAGTACATGAAGGGTTCCTCTCACATGGGAGATTTATTTCCCTATTTCAGGGGGACAAAGGAGGTCATGAGTGTCCTTCTTGCACAGGTAGTACCTTAAATAATTTTTATTTTAAATAATTGGTATGCCAAAGTGGCGCATTTTGGAGTGGCCTACCCTTGGCCCCTACATAGAACAGATGTTCAGACTGCTTTTCATATCATGTGTTGGATTAGAAGTCTTTATGACTCATGTACTAACAAATTAATACAAAACCAGAGTTTTTTCATGATATCCCAGTAACTTTAAAGTCATGCCTATCAAAGCACCAGTTTAGATGCAACTCTAATGAAATGGTCTTTAGCTCCTCTCTGTTATTCTGCTATCTCTGACTGAGTGAGTGTACTGTAATTAACAAGGTGGCTCTTGAAAAGGATGGTTCTAAGTAAGAGAGGTAGGCTAATTCATCTCCTAACTGCTTTCAACATTTTGCCTTTTCTATTCTTCTATCATCTGACCCTCACACAGCCCCTTTCTTGAAATATAATTCTTTAAATGTTTTATTCTCATTTAGCTGTCATTTGGAAAACTATGATAAAGTCATCTTGGCTTAGCATGATTCTAGAGAAGAATTCATTTCTATCAGACCCCCAACTCCTATTTCAGGCAGGCCCCACATCCAGTGAACCACAGCAGAAGAGCTCACACTGTTCATCATTTGAACGAGTCAGATAAGCTGGCCTATCACTTGAAAGCAGAAGTTTCCACTTAACAGCTGATATT
Source organism: Canis lupus dingo (assembly GCF_003254725.2). Lineage (NCBI taxonomy): Eukaryota > Metazoa > Chordata > Mammalia > Carnivora > Canidae > Canis > Canis lupus. Next base: position 18,734,345 of record NC_064253.1, read on the forward strand.
ATTCACATAGATCACAAATACCAGAGCTGGATGCGGGTGTTCCTAGACAAGATGCTTAGAATTACTAGGGGAAATTTAAAATAAAAAAAAAAAAAAAAAAACACTAAAATAAGATCCTGAGAGAATCAGATGTAAGATTCTGCTTTTGTAGACATGAGGTTTTTTTCCCTTGAATATCCAGATTAAGTACTTGAATATGTGTTTATATGAACTTATGTATACCTGTATGCAAGTGTGTACATACATGCACCTGTCTATAAAAGTGTATGAAGGAGTATGTGTGGATATATGACTCAACTTGTGCACAGACCCACATAACTAACCTGTTATCTGGAGAGTTTATTTTATCTCAGAAGAATCATAGACGATCCATTTATGATTGTGAGTGATTCCTTTCTCCTTCTGATAATTTACAGTAATTACAAGTCTTTCTGTGGTTGTTTAGTTTAGCCTTAAAGATGATATCAGGAAGGCAGAGTCCTTTGCCTACTACATCTCCATCTAGCACCTCTACTACTTAATGGCTGTATAATATTGGACAGATTACTTAGACTCATCAAAATTCACTTTCCTCATTTGCAATACAGAGGACATGTAACTGAGAAGCATATAAGGAGTACCACCTAAAAGAAAACATGTGAAACTTGCACAAGGTCTAACTTTACAACCTAGAGGATGGCTTCAGTCTCACACTGTAGAGTTCTCTTACCATGTAAATCAGTCCTAAGTTAACCTCCATAGGTTGCTTTCAGCCAAGGCCAAGTTTGAGTAAAATTTGCTCAAAGAGAGCCCTATCTGTGCTGAAACATAAAAATATGTTCTCCGCAGCCCTAGATATATATGATTAAACTTAAACTCACACAACACTGTTTTATCCCCATATTTCTTTTCCAGAAGGGGAATTGATGGTTAGAAGGTTTAAGTAAATTTTTTAAAGCCCACATAACTAGCCAGGAGAAAATTTGTGATTAAAATTGAAGTTTGTCTGTTGTGAAAGCTTTTCGGTGGCCAAAATGCTGATCTGAAAGATAAATTTCAGGAGTACATATTTCACACTTTACTTTTCAGCAGATCTACACCTGAGTGACCCTGAGGATATTACCATCTTCCTGTTCTAAGGTTTTTCTGAGATTAGACACAGTTAACCACTTATAGACATAATGGAAGAGGAAGAAGAAAACAGATGGACGAGAAGAGTTAGGAAAAGGAGTTTGGAATTTAAGAAGAAACATGAGATGGGGGTTTTTTGTTTTTTGTTTTTTGTTTTTTGTTTTTTCATTTTCTACCATCCTGTTCTATTAATTTGTTGCTAACGAGTTCCCTCTGATATCGGGAAAATTCTTTTTCTCTGCACAGACTTTGCTTTCTCCCCATTCCAATGCAGAAGGGTTTTCTTCTATTTGTATTATTTTGATATATGCTCAGAATATGCTTGCAGCCAATATCACATCAGATACTGCTCATGGGTGTTACGAAGATGCAAAAAATCTAGTGCTATGTTTCTTTTTGTGGAACTAGCATTAAAACCTAACTTCCATAGGAGATAAATTTTATACAGGCAGAAGGGAGATAAGATCGTGTTTTGTAATCAATTCCCATGAAAGAAAGAAAGCATGCCTTTTGCCAATTTTTGCTCCGTATCATCTGTAGATGACAGTATCTTTGAGAAAGGGATCTTGGTTTCAGTTACTTGAGCTTAATCCTTTGTCATCGAGGTAAATATGTGCTATCGATATGCTAAAATATTTTTTATTCTTGGTTTACAGTTTTGCGACAGTTAAAGAGACAAAGTTGGTGACAATGTCAAGATATTCTAGTATACAATCATGTGTTTAAAACCTGGTTTTCACAGAACTTTAAGCAAGACCCATATTTATCAGGAGCCTACAGAATCCTCTTTCCCAGCAGACTCTTTGCCACTCATGGTCACATAGGGCCAAGAGTATTTTTTTTTAATGTTTTATTTATTTATTCATGAGAGACACACAGAGAGAGAGAGACAGAGACTCAGGCAGAGGTAGAAGTAGGCTCCATGCAGGAAGCCCAATGTGGGACTCGATCCCAGGTCTCCAGGATCACACCCCAGGCTGAAGGTGGTGCTAAACCGCTGAGCCACCCGGGTTGCCCGGGGCCAGGAGTATTACTGTGCCAGAAGTATTACTGTGTAGTGATGAGTTATCTCTTAATGTGATTTTTAGGACTTGAAAGTCCTCTGGGTTGTCATTCTTGAGAATGGCAGGACAAGGGAAGCCTAGAGCTAGGAGTTGACCTCTGCCAACTTGCTTCCAGGCCCTACCAGCAAAGTCACAGCATCATCACTGGTCACTGCACAGGCCTGAGTGTACCTTGGTGCAGCTGGAGCCTCAGTCCAAACCTCGGGTCAGCACTGGCCATGAAAGATAGCTAGAGATCCGGAGAGGCTGGGCTGCCAGGAAAATAGCTCTGCCCAGTGCTGTGCTTGCTACTTCCCTGTGGGGGAAATAGGGAGGAAAGGGAAGGAACCTCTTCTAGCACCATCTCTCTCCTTCCTTCCTCAGCACTATCTCTTCCTTCCTTCCTCTCTGGGAACTGAATTAAGTAGAGATTTGCCTTAAACAATTGACTTTTTTTTTCTTTTGATCCATTAGAGAATAGGAGGAAAGTTACAGTGGTGAGTGGTGGGAGGTGTGGAATGGGAGGGAAATCAATCTCTGTGGTATCCCTTCTAGCTGTCAGGCATTTTGCATGCCCTCTCATGTAGGTCTTATATAACTCATGCAAGGGAAGCAAGCAGTCATTCAACCCTCCACTCATTCACATGTGTTGAGTACCTCTTATGTACTAGGCACCATTCTAGAGGCTAATGTTTAATATTCCTTTTTTTAAAGATTTTATTTATTTATTTGATAGCAAGAGAGAGCACAAGCAGGAAGAACAGCAGAGGGAGAGGAGGAAGAAGCAGGCTCCCCACTGAGCAGGGATCCCGCTGTAGGACTCGATCACAGGACCCTGGGATCATTACCCAAGCTGAAGGCAGGTCCCCAACCGACTGAGCCACCCAGGTGCCCTAACTGTTAATATTCCTAATTTAAAGATGAGGAGAAAGAATCTAAGAGAGGTTAAGCAACTTGCTCAAAATTGCACAACTAGTAAGTAGAGAAATAGAATCCAAATCTAGGACTGTTCTTTCAAATGCTCCCTGAGGATTTTTCTCTCTTTAGGTGAGAAGTAGTAATGGTTAAGAAATTTAATAAAGAATTTAATTTGTACTGGAGGGTATTATGCTGAGTGAAATAAGTCAATCAGAGAAAGACAAACATTATATGGTCTCATTCATTTGGGGAATATAAATAAAAGTGAAAGGGAATAGAAGGGAAGGGAGAAGAAATGTGTGGGAAATATCAGAAAGGGAGACAGAACATAAAGACTCCTAACTCTGGGAAACGAACTAGGGGTGGTGGAAGAGGAGGAGGGCGGGGAGTGGGGGTGAATGGGTGAGGGGCACTGAGGGGGGCACTTGATGGGATGAGCACTGGGTGTTGTTCTGTATGTTGGCAAATTGAACACTATTAAAAAATAAATTTATTATTTAAAAAAAGGAATTTAATTTGTATAGAGACCCCTGTTATTTGGATCAGTTTGTCCTCAAGGGTACCTATGTCTTAATGCCTCCCTTACACCCACCCCCATTTTCTATCATCCATTTCTTCTTCTTTGATGTGGGCAAGTCATGAATTCTTGATGGATCACAGAGTGTTTTGAAAGCTTTGCTTCAAAGACCCATTCCAACCATATTATTAACACCTCAACCCTTTATAGGTAGAAATTTGGAGTTTCTACTGTCGATTCATCTGGCCCTTCACTAAATCTAGTTCCATATCAAAGGTTCCATTTAGAAACAAAAGAATTTGTAATTCGTTGTGCACATAATTTGTAAGTCAAAATTTGTTATACACATGAATATTCCTACTATTGACACTTTTTATCTGCAATAATAGTACTTATGATTTGGAAATTATGTGTATAGACATTAGAAAAGATTTTTGTGGAAGAAAGCATGAGAAGGGTAACTGGGAGGCTCAGTCAGTTAAGCATCTGCCTTTGGCTCAGGTCATGATCCTAGGGTCCTAGAATCAAGTTCTGCATTAGGCTCCCTGCTCAATGGAGAGCCTGCTTCTCCCTCTCCTTCTGCTGCTCCCCTTCTTGTGTGCTCTCTCTCTCAAGTACATAAATAATTTTTTTTTAGAAAGCATGAGATATTTTGTTCAGTGTTTTTAAACTGTTGAATTTAAGCTCTTCATTCATTTAGTTGGTTTTTACATTACCTAGAACTACTGTTTCTAGTTTGAGAATACTTTGCCATGATTTTTGAATGGGTTATGTATTCAGAATTTAGAAAAAACGGACCTATTGCTTAGGAATATTGAATGACATAATAACAAAGTCAATCCTTCAAAATGGTAACTTTAAAAAAAATCCTTTAAAAAAATCCTTTTGTGATTTAATGGGAGTTTCTTTGCAATTCTGTGTTATTTTTAATGGACAGGCATCTCAAGAACAGCTGTGGTAATGTAATTCACAACCAATTCTTCCATTATGAATCGAATGAAATTTTTATTGCCTGTAGGAATGAATCCCCACCCAAGAGACATTTAGATTAGTAAGAGAATGAATGAAAATTCAGTCTTTTTAAAGTAATGAAGCAATGCAGGAGTAGAACAAAACAATATAGTAATGAAAGCAAGAGTGTTCCTTAACTTCTAACATAGAAATATTCAAGTTGCTTTACTGTTAGATATAAGAAAATGCTTATTTAAAAAAAAAATCACTGGGCAGCCCAGGTAGCTCAGTGGTTTAGTACCTGCCCTTGGCCCAGGACATGATCCTGGAGTTCCGGGATCGAGTTCCATGTCAGGATCCCTGCATGGAACCTGCTTTTTCCCTCTGCCTGTGTCTCTGCCTCTCTCTCTGTGTGTGTCTCTCATGAATAAATAAATAAAATCTTTTAAAAAATAAAAATAAATAAAAATAAAATTAAAAAATCACTGATTTGTAAAGCATAAAAGGCTCTCTTCCTCAACCTGAAACCTGATGAAAGTCACATGTTAGGTTATTTTAATCCTAAAAATAAAAATTATTTTTCCACATGGATTTTCCTTGATTTTGCCTATCACTTGAATCTCTCTGTCATACTTTTGTGTCCAGATTCTGATCATAGCCCACAAGCAACGCTTATAAATCACAAATCCATGTCTTTTCCAATGTGTTGACACATTCTTTATTTCTCTAAACCACCATCACTTCTATGAGAAATCATCCCTCTGACTTCTTGACTGTTGGCCATAAATATCCCAAAATGGCTTCTAAACTATTCCCACTGAGACAGATTATCATTGTTTTCTGTCATGTTATTCTAAGAATGTTAAACCCTATGTAAATACTATTATATTAATTATTTGCACATTAAAGTAAGCCATTAGAGATTCTGGAATGAACATCTTTGTGAAACCAAGAAGAAAATATTTAAACCATCATCAGTATTTCAGTATTCAGGTGATTCAGATACAAATCCTTTTTCCATTGGCATGCAAGAAATTTTGCCCTTCAGTCTATGAGTAGAGTAAATGGAAATCTAAAAATGTAAATGAAAAATTTTGCAGAAGGCATTTTATTTTCTAAAGGAATTAAGCTTATCTTTCTTACCTAAATGTCTCCATTTGGAGTATTCTTTATGGAGTTTAAATTTAATCAGAAGTTTTAAATTTATAACAAGATGCTTTTGGGGAGGATTTAATCAAATGACCTAAAGGAAGAAAAATACAGCCAGTTTTACACATTGGGTTAGTCATCTTTTATGACAATGAGAGTTTGGGAAAGGAAATAAAGCACAAAAGGAAATCAACCTTCATCTCACCCCAGCTGTTTTTAAGGTCTTATTGCAAACAGAATTAAGGTTCAATATGCCTATTGAATAAACTAATGAAATGCATTGTTGATATGTTTTTCATTACATGAGCCATTGAGATGTTTACTTGACGCCAAATAACTCACCAAGGGATTTTTTGAGGTGAACAGCCCATTAGATAAGGAAGGCATAGTCACTAAGCTAAGTTAGCTAGCTAGCTAGCTAAAGTTTAATATAGATCAACTCTAAATTACCTTTCCTACATCACATCCTTCACCATCTACATAGAGTTCTGTAGAAGATACAATATTGGTATGGTTGTGTAGAAGCAATAATAATTAGTCCCAGACACACTATACTAAAAAAGATAAGCAAGTGCAGAAGCACACATGTACACATATGCAGGCATATATAAAATATGTATTGTCTCTCTCTCTATATAATACTGATCTGTCTTATTTTGTACATATATTTAAATTACTCTGTTCCAGCATGAGCTCTGTTCAGTTATTTGATTGATTTAGAAGCCAGTCTGACAAGGGGTGCCTGAGTGGCTCAGTCAGTTGGGTGTCTGCCTTTGACTCAGGTCATGATCCCAGAGTCCTGGGATCGAGCCCCATTGGGCTCCCTGCTTCCTCTCCTTCTTCCCCTCCACCCACTGTGCTCTCTGGCTCTTTATTTGTCTGTTAAATAAATAAATAAAATATTAAAAAAAAAAAAGCCAGTCTGGCAAAAGGGAGTATTCATTTGGTTAATTTCTGCAGTTCCTAAGATAATACCTTCCACAGGCATGTACTGCATATTTGGTGACAACTGCTCTCTCTCTCTCTCTCTCTCTCTCTTCATGTTATCTTTCTGGGTCACAAAACAACATTGGAGTCACTTTATGAACTATAAAACCATTTATAATTTCAACCAATGCTTCTCAAAATATTCTGGTGTTGACATGCAAACTCTCACCTGTCTACCACAATGAGAACAGTGCAGAAATTGAGGGTAAACATTTATAAATTTTTTTTTTTTTAATTTATCTATTTATTTGAGAGAGAGAGAACACAAACAGGAGAGGCAAAAGGAGACAGCAAGAGAATCTCAAGCAGATCCCCTCCTCACTGAGGGCGGACATGGACCACTGAGATCATGACCTGAGCAGAAACCAAGAGTCAGATGCTTAACTGAGTGCACCACCCAGGCCCCCCAAGAATTACAAACTTTTATTGCTGGACTGTCCAAGCAGCATTTCATGTTTCTGGTAATATCTCTTATTGTATTTATAAAAATGTTGGTCTACCATAGATTAAAATTTTCTTTTATGAACAAAAAGTTGGACTTTCATCATTGATGGTTTGAGAACCACTTAAGCCTGACTGCATATCAAGTTTCTCCAGGGGACTTCTTAAAAGCATAGGATATTTAGTGATTGGGGTCCAGAGCTCTGTATATTAAAAAAAAAAATCTCCACGTTACTTGATGAAAATCAGGTTTAGAACATCTTTTATACCATATCTGTTGTAACTACTGCATCTAATTATATCAAGACTTGTAAGTTCTTGGTGATACTAGTAGAATATAAGTGCCATGTGCACAGTGATCATGTCTTTAGCACCTAGACTGTTAGTTGATACATACTAAGTCATCAAAAATATTGGTTGAATGAATTAGTAAGTAATGCATTCCTTAGTTCCTCAACTAGATTGTAAGAAAATTTAAAACAAAAGCCATGTCTTGTGTGTGTGTGTGGCCTTTAACAGATTTCTTTATATAGGAAAAAAAAACTCATTTTGTATACATATATAAGTAGATTCCTTTAATAACAGTAAATTAATTTCTCAACACTTCAACATCGCAACCCCAAGTACCACTCCTGATCTTCCCAAATTAACAGATAATATGATTTCTGCAGGCAGATATATCTAGGAATTCCCAGTCATTTATTAGTTATCCCTGAATTAGTTCAATCTCACTTATTACTATAGAGGAAAACTTGGCCCCAACCACACAAGACTGGAGGAGTCTACAACCCATGCACAGCTGCTCATTGTTTGGGATGGTGGCTGCTCTCACTGTAACTTGGCTGGTAATTTACTCTGTAACACATTTTAACTTTACATAAATACATAAAGTCCTTTTAATGTCTTTTGCCTTTTCCCATGCCATGTCTCATGCCTGGAATACCGTTCTGTTCTTATACACTGAACAAACTCTTCTACTTCTGTTCTGAAGGCCTCCTTCCTCTGATTCAGCTGAGGAACAACCAGCTCTTCCTCAAAGCTAATTACTCTGCCCTGGTTTCCTACCACAGTTCGCCCTTCCAAACCTCTGCAGCATTTCAGTTTCCCTGTTATTCTTCTTCCTCCCCTACAGAGCTCCTCCTGGGCTCAGAGCATATCTCATTCATTTCTTTGCTGCTTTCTCTGAGTGCCAGCTTCAGAGCAGATACTCCAGAGATGCTGTATCAATGTGTGAATCCCTATGGCCATTTTTCTTCTATTGAGTATCAGGTTTAGGGAAGTTAGAATAGAAGAGAATAAAGGCTCTCTGGCATTCAGATGCTATGCCTCCCATGGAGAACTCATGAAAGGATGATTTTTTCCCCCTCAGAATTGAATGGCCTGCCCCTTCAGTGAGCCTTGCTTCTAATGGGTCCCTGAATAAGAACCTGCAATCTCTGTCTTTGTGAAGCTATTAAATAAATTAGTTTTGGTGCCTCCAGAAATGCTTATTTCCTGCCTGTCTCCTTTTGTTTTGTCCACACACAAATACAAGCAGCCAATACCATGCTGCTGAACTTGTAGTCTCTTCAGTTTTCAATAAAAAAGACACATTTTCTTTCAGTAACTCCTGCCTCCTGGACAATTTTGACATCTCTCCCCTTATTTTGGCAAGATAATGGATGTTTTAAAATTAACAGCTACTAATAACAGTTTATTACTTATATCTCATTCAGTACTTGCATTATAAACCATTCTGGTCAGGGTTTTTTGTTGTTGTTGTTCATATTATCAAGGGGGATTTCCTTTTGTTCCTTCTCCATAAAAACAGGCAGATTTTATCTGCAATGTGCTTGTATATCCAATTCACCTTTGCACTGACGGCATAGCCCTCCCGGATCCCAGCTTCACATAAGGTCTCCTCTTCATTTCCCATCTTGTAGAAGTAGGATTGATCTTTGGTCCACCCTTCCTGTAATAGCAGCAAAACAAACTTAGGGTCACCAAGGTGAACAGTCACCTCCAGGTGAAAGCCAATTGGTGAGCACTCACCTATCCCTGTAAGTGCCCTCTTTCACTTCATTCTTGACCCCTACTTCTTTTGGAGGGAGGTGGAATCAAACCATTATATTCAGGGGCCTTGGGTGAAGGGTCACAGGGATTGGGGAATCATGTGATCCAATGTCCTCAGGCCAGCTGGGATCTCCCCAGCTTCAGAGTCACAAAAAACTCCTGTTGCTCAGTTTCTTGCCAGCTTGGGGGAGAATTTACATAGATTAGTATTTATTTTCCATAATTTTTATTTGTGTTCAGTCGGTATAATATTTGGGGGAGCTACATAGTGTCATGCTAATAGACTCTTAAGTCTAAGCACATTTTTTTAGTGCACCACTTTAGATAATTTGTATAGATTATTTGAATTGTGATCTACCTTCTTGGTATGGAAGAGAGAAAAATACTTAAGAACAAAATATGTATTTATATTTTAAAGAATTATTTAGCCTTAATAATAATTATAAAAGAAATAAGAAAATAGTGCCAGAGGGTAATGAGTTTCAGAAACTTGAGAATTTAAAAAAAAAAAAAGAAATTTGAGAATATATACACATCAAAAATAAAATAAAGGGTAGGGAAAAGAATCCCCATTTCATGTAGGTGATGAGAATCTTTCATTCAGGTGCTTCTTTGGTGTTTCTTTTGGCATTTCTATTCAAATGTGGTCTGAATTTGTCATATACATGAATTGCCATAATTTTTGTTAATTTCTCTTTACTCTTTATCAGACTTTCTCTTTTTGGTGCCTACTCTCTTTTTTTTTTTTTTTCAAATCTTCTATTTCCCTTTAGTTGATTGTGCTTAAAATTAGTTTCTCAATCTGTTCCCTTCTCTGTGCCTATAGTTCTCCTTCCAATTTCTCCTTCTCAGACTCAGACACATTAGACAGACATCTTGCTCACAGGCTTATTCTTTCCCTTACCTGACCCCCAACATTTTTGTACTATTCCTCTTCTTGGCAAAAAAAAAACATTTTTATAGAAATGTTTCTTATCTTCTTAATTTAAAAAAAAAACTGACAGCATATGCAGAATCTTGGAAACCTAGTGGAAAAAAAGAATGATTAAAACCTTGATGAATAGTAGTTCTTTTTAAAATGAAGGATGCCTGATAAAATCAAAGGTCTCTCTGGTTTTACCAAAATGGGTGAAATCAATAGTACTTTCCATGTTATTTCAATGTGAAAGAAAGTGATAGAAACAAAGATCTAGAGCAGTAGTTGTGAGAAAAAGATTTCACGGAGCAGAATTGATTTTTATTGCTAACAGTCGTGTAAACTGAAATGGTCATGGGTCTGAGATCTGGGAAGATCTAAAAGCACAGGGATCAGCACATGAGAGTCAAATATGAAAATGGCTGGGCCTGTCTTTGGTCTCCTTAAGAGTAAACACATTTCTAAGAGTAAAATTTTATTTTTTTTAAAAAAAGAGTTTTTTGGAGTGTTTTGTATGATCATTCATATGATCATAGTACTTTGCAAATCATCACCTGGATTAGCACATTTAATCCTCACAAGCGCCCCTTGCAGGTAAATTCTTTTCCTCACCATTTTTGAGGTGGGGAACCTGTTAGGTTCATGCAGCTGGTAGGTGAAAGCACCGGTGTCCAAGCACAGGCAGCCTGACTCGGTTCTGCTCTCCTAACAGAAATACTGCCTCAACCTTAAATCAAAGGTGGAAAAAATAGTGGCATCATGTGTGATGACAGTGATCCTCTTGGGCACTTTTAAAGGAACATTTCATAGATGCCATGGTGAAGCTTAAGTGGATCTTAGAGAAAATGTTGCCAATCCTCATTTCATAGACAAGGAAGACAATCCTCAGAGAACAGAAAGAATTAGCTCAAGAACGTCATTGATCTTTGTGGGATTATAACTCAGATCACGCTGATGGGGACTAACTCTTATGTTCTATTCTGTTTTTTCCCACAAATTATCTTCCCAATTGATTTCTTACAATGCTAGAAAATCTGACACTGAGAATTCTTTGAATAAAGGTGCTATGGATTCAGAAATCCTTAATTTAGCGAGGATTTGTTGCCTTGAGGGAATAGAACAGTAGTCATTGCTTTTCTTTGGATTTGCAGTTTCATCAGAGGGCTTTTTCTCTAGAGATTTTCCAGAGGAAGAAGCAGAGAAGCACACTCTGGCTCTGTCCCTTTCACTCACACATTCCCTGCCTTGGTAAAAAATATATATAGTTGCTCTCTCAGTGAACAGATTACTTATGTTAGAAAATTGTTCTTGAGCATTCAGAACACCATACTTCAGAGAATGGTAGCATCTTAAGTGCAGGCATTGTACAATTTGCTGTTTACATCAGAGAGGTTTTTGTTGTTGCCATTTCTAGCACCTATACAGGTGAAAGTACAGCCTATTCAGTCTCTCTTCATGACACCATGGGGAGCCGAAGCATTCATGTTCAGAGAAAACTTTGAAATGAGCCCACAAAGAATAATACCCTTCAAGGACACAGAGCCCTGCAAATTAAAGGTGGGCACAGAAAGTTGTAAGACAAGTGACATATTCCAGAGATTGTCCCTGGTGCCCTCATACTTCCCACACCTTGCTGCACCTCCAAAGCTATCTTTTCTCTTTTTGTGGCTGAGAATTGTCGCCATATGCCTAATAAAAACTGATATCCTCAGAAGGAGAACTGCTCACTGTGGATTTGAGGTTCTTTCTTTGGGCTTTTTGGGTTTAAAAAAAGGCATTTCCTAGAATCCCTGGGTGGCGCAGCGGTTTGGCGCCTGCCTTTGGCCCAGGGCGTGATCCTGGAGACCCGGGATTGAATCCCACGTTGGGCTCCCGGTGCATGGAGCCTGCTTCTCCCTCTGCCTGTGTCTCTGCCTCTCTCTCTCTCTCTCTGTGTGACTATCATAAATAAAAAAAAAATTTTTTTAAGGCATTTCCTGATAAACAAAATGCCTTGATGAACAATTCTGACATGTACAAAGGAAAGTTCTATCGCAGTCAATCCCACAGTGGAGAGATTTTACTTTACTAAATCTGTAGTAAGGAATTTGCAATTTAGCATACCATGCTCACTTTTCCTTGAATCACTGAAGTGGAATAATTTACATAGTGAGCAAAGGACTAACTTAAAACAATGCTTTCCTTAGGAACTATGAACACTAACACTGCAAAAGCAACACATATTGACTGTGTGTGTGGTGTGTGTTTCAGCAGAGTAAGATCTCCTTCAAAGATTCAAAATGTGATTGAATTGTTAACCTCACTGCACTCCACAGATGCATGCGGATTATTTTCTTCCACTAGAAAATTGTTAAAAAGTCATAAATTACTGTAATTTGGTATTCATCTTTCATAGCCATTCTTCAGGGAGAATAGGGCCACTTCCTTTGGAGGATAGCATGGGGTAAGAAAGCCAGGCTCAGGCACTGAGCCCTGTGTTTGTGGCTCTTGGGACAGCTGCCTCTGAGGAGCTGTGAAATTATCCTCAACTCTTTCCAGTTTAAAAAGAAAAAGCCTACTTTAAAAATCTGCCCCGTTGTTGATTTCAGATCTTTTGATCAGCTAGGGCAGGATTTTTTAGAGTGTTCTTTATTGCTTTTTGTTGATATAGTGAAGGAAGTAAAGAGAAAGTCCCAGGAGAATAATTCCATGAGAAATTGCTCATACACTCTATAAATATATATAAAACTTTTTCCAATAGTTTTAAATCACTTCTAAAAAACATAAAAATTTTTTTAAAAAATCACTTCTTACTTTAGTTTTGTTTGGGTACAAATCTACAGTTTAGTCTTCATCCTGTAGCTGGCATGCTTAGAGCAATCAAAGGACTCCACTGGAAAGCAGAGTACAAATCAGACACTTATAGACAAGAAATGTATTATTTATTTGTATGTGTGTGATATTCAAGTAAAGATCAATAGTTTACTTAGTACATAATTTTTTCTTCTATTAATCATTTTCCTTCATTTAAAAAATGTTTAGTTTCCTCCTTTGCAGTGAGTCATTGACTATAAACTATTACTTTATTTTATTACAAGTTATTATACATATCCCTTAAATGGCAGTAGATTAGAAAACCTCTATGTATATAATTAAAATACAGCTGCATAATCAAGATCCTAAAGACTTATATTTCCAACATAAGGCAAACATTGAACAATTGGAAAAGTCTTGGTCTAAAATTCATATAACTATAACTTTGGGTGCACAATCCCTGATTTTAGAAAGTTTTTGCACTGCTCTGCTTTCTTTTCATGATCTTTTGCCACTCCCTTCTTCATCGAGCTGACCTTTTATTTTAATGTGTTTTCCAGAGGGAGCTTGCTATAATAGAGGCAATCTATTGTTGGATATGCTTTTAGATGACAGCTCTGCAGTATTGGTGTGCTTCATGTTGTTACTTAATTGAAAAAGAATAGTCAGTTTAACAAAGCATTTTCTATATTACTCTGTTTTAATCTGGTAAAACCAGGACAATTCATCACCAAGATGTTAGGTAAATATTAAACTAAGGAGATAGGAGGAGATTAAAGGAGTTTGGGTTCTGGTTTTGCCAGAATGGTGAAATATACAGGTTTCAGGCTCTCTCCTCCAAAATGAACCCCGGGGAAATTATAGAAGCAAAAGGAAAGTGTGATTTTAAGGAACTATCAAAGGAGAACCCCACTCTCTAACTCTCCCCAGCCCTCCTCCAGGTAGAAGGCCATCTGAGAATTGGTTTGTACAGGACAGGTGGGTAGCAGGAGCCTGGGACTGAGCAAAGCCAGAGGCAGCAAATGGAAGGATGGGTTACAACAGTGGCTCTCAAATACAGTCCTCAGACCAGTAGCCTTGTTATTATGTCAGGATTTATTAAAAATACAAATTCTTGGCTAATCCCAGACCTGCTGAATCAGAAACTTGAGGCAGGACCCAGCAATCTATGTTATATAAGCTGTTCTGGTAATTCTTATATATGCTGAAGTTTAAGAAGAGAGTTTTTAAGCCTCACTTGCCTTTTTCTTGATTTGCCTTGTTATAGTCCTGACCTGCAAGCATTTCTACAGATACCTGCCTCTCTCCCATAGCTCAATGAAACTTAGAGCACCAATTTTGTTGCTAGCATGTGGATTATTACAGCGGTGCAAAAAAATCCTGCTTAGGTGGAAAGTTTCAAATGTAGGTAGAACCAGCTGTTCTCCAGCATTTATTTCTCCACTAAAGCCCTCAGGTTACTGCCTAGGGAATAGAGTGTACCCGCCTTTGTTGATTCACCTCAGGCTTTAAGGAGACACTGATTAGAATATCTGCCTGCTAGAGGGTCAGCCAAAAAGTCACCAAGGATTCTGTGGAACCTGAGACACTATACCCTAGGGGCTTATCTCTGCCTCCCCCACTAACCTGGACTGATCTAAATCAGTGTTTAATCTTGTGCCATTAAACATTAACGAGACAGAACAGCTGAACCCACAAGACAAACCTACAACATGGGTTTATCAGACATGAGAACGAGACCTCTGGAGAATAAGGTTATCAAGATGGCAACATAGTTGTTCCTGACTTTGCTCTTCCTCACAAGAAGAACAACTAACAACTATTATGAAGAAGAGACTACGGAGGGATTCCTAGAACACTGGGGGTTAGGCTGAAGCACCCTCTGAACCACAGAGGCCAAGGCAGACTGCATTAGAAGGCTAAGAGGAGCAGCTACACAGGTGAAGACATTGCCCTTCCCCTGAGCCAGCAGAGCAGCACATGGAGAGGTCTCTGCTGAGCCTCCAGTTGGTTCCTTCAGTAGGAAAAGAGAATCTAGGGAGACAACAAGCAACCCCAGCATTGTGGTTCATTTTGTGGGACCCCTGCTCTGGTCTCACCCCAGAGGGATTGCAGGAGAATCTGCAGGGCTTAACACTGGGAATCTGACTGGCAAACAATAAAACTTTGAGAAGGATAAACCAAGGATTCTGAGGCCTGAAAATTATATAATTCTTTATCTTATAAAAAAGAAAAAAAATTACAAATGCAAAATTAGATATGAAAATGAATGGTTAGGATGACAAAAAAAATCACAATAAAATACACATTTTGAAAAACTGACAAGTATCACAAACATCACTAAATCCAGAAAAAGTACTTTTATTATTTACCAACTGACATATCCTTAGGAAACTATTTCCCAAGGCACCCAGATGAATGGTTCAGTCGGTTATGCATCCATCTCTTAATTTTCGTTCAGGTCATGACCTCAAGGTCCTGAGATCAAGTCCCATATCCGACTCCCTCCTCAGCAGGAAGTCTGCTTCTCTCTCTCCCTCTGCTCCTCTCCCCCCCCCACCCCGCTTGTGTTCTCTCTCAAATAAATAAACAAATCTTTAGAAAAAAAAAGGAAAAAGGAAAATTTCCTATATATTTTTTTGGCTTTATTCTTTTTTGTCACCTCTTTGTCTTTCAACAATTGTTTTTTTGTTTTTTTTAAGTAGGCTGCATGCTCAATATGGAGACCAGTGTGGGACTTGAACTCATGACCCTAAGATCAAGACCTGAGCTGAGGTCAAGAGTTGGATGCTTAACCAACCGAGCTACCCAGGTGCCCCAACTATTCTATTATCAAAGAAATATAATTGCAGTTTAAAAAAAGGAAAGATATTTTAGTTTTTCCTATAATATGACTGGCCAAATTTTGTTTTTATTATTGATATCTGAATGCATAAAATATACAACTTCACACACTGATGTGTTTTTAATATTGCTATAGTTTTCTGTTTTGTACAAATCACAGGACATCTGATCAATCCTATTTTGCCTGACTTGTATCAGAAAGGAAAAATTTTATGTTGTGTTTGAAATTTTGTAAATTTTCAATTTTTGATTATATTCCTACAGGGAGAAAACTTTCATTTTGAGTAGGGATAAATGGGAAACAACTTCTCCTCTGAACAGTTTCCCATGTCCCATAATTGGAATCATTTTCTACATATTATTTTCTGGCTTTATGTATTCCTTCATATTCTCAATGCTGGACACTGTAGAATGTTTTCATATTACAGTATGGCCTGTTTGAGGTCATGATGCAGGATGAATTGGCACAGTATACTATTCCTAGAAGCTATTTTACACAAGTACAGCTAATAATAACCACACTCAGAAGTTATTGCAAATCATATATATTGGAACGGAAATGGAGTGGAAAGATATGGCCATTTTAATTAATTGCATGTAAGTATCTTGCTTTTGTATATGTACAAAAATATACAACCATTTGCTAGTGAGAGTCCATGACTCTCAAGCTTTATAGTTTAATAAGGTTCTCCAGAAAAACAAAACCTATAGGAAATACATATGGTTATAGATATATATAGATAGACATTTGTTTTAAGGAAGTGGCTCACTTGATAGTGGAGGTTGGCAAATCCATAATCTGCAGAGTAGCCTTCAAGGAAGACCCGGGGAAGAGCTGGTATTGTAGTTCTAGTCCAAAGAAGGTCTGCTGGCAAAATTCTATCTTCCCACAGAGAAGTCAGTCTTTTTGTAATAAGAACTTCAACTGCTTGGATGAGGTTCACTCACATTGTGGTCTACTTTAGTCAAAGTCTACTGATTTAAATGTTAATTTCATCTAAAAAATTATCTTCACAGAAATGTCCAGAATAATGTTTGACCTAATATCTGGGTACCATGGCCTACCAAGTTGACACATTAAATTAACCATTACCATGGTGATTCTTCCTTTACACCTCAGTTCAGCTACCTCTAAAGAAAATTAATAAACAGAACAGTATATGTAACATGAAGCAGAAGTACTAGAACAGAGATACCTAGTGATTTATAATGTTCACTAACTCGTTTACAACGTCCATGGACTTTGGGCTCTTTTGCAGCACCTGAGTCCGAAGCTGTGGATGAGTTAATATTAAAAATATGGTGTGATCTGTCAGCCTATGTTGTGATAAACTGCTATTAGAAGAACTGACAAGCACTGTGAAAGCTTCATTTTAGAATAAATTCCAGTGACGCTTCTCTATTTTAGCAATTCAGCATTCGGCATTTGGACTCAACTGCACACTTAACCCTCTGCTCTTTATATTTCTCTGTTTTTGTGTATTGCTGTTGTTTCTATTAGGAAATCATCATCATCATCCATATCATATTATTCTTTCCAGGCAGGTAAGAGGGTTACACTTTCCATCTTTCCAGTTAAGTAGGACCATGTGACTTCATTTTTTAATGAATCAAAGTTATGATTTATTGTTTCTGGCTGAAGCTTTTAATTACCAATACAAGATTCTCCAGAGCTTTTTTTCCTGCTGTGTTGGCCAAATAGATGTTGCATGTTCAAGATGGCTTGAAAATACGATGGCAGAAATTGCAACCATCTGAACTCCTAGGATATTACATGTGTTGCCCTGAAGGATTACATGGATGTGTAGTGGACTTTGCATGAGTTAAACCACTGAATTTAGGAGAATTTTTGTTTCTCCATCATAACTATTTGGACTAGTACTTAAACCAATGAATTAAAATAAACATCCTAAATTTAATGAGATAAGGAAAGATATTAGCAATATGAAACACAACTAGAATCAAAAAATAACCATGTGGAAGTATTAGATATGGAAAATTATTTGAAATATGGAACCTAATATATAAGATGAATAAACTGATGGATGCATCAAAGACAAATTTAGTTGAAATGGAAAATCACATTGGGACATCCTTCAGAGTCATCAGAAAATAGTAAAGAGTTTAAAAATATAAAAAGTCTAAAGAGATATGAAGGATAGGAATAGAAGACCTAATGGCAGTTTCAGAAGGAAAAAAATAAAAATTAAGGGAAGAAAATATTTGAAGAAATAATGGAAATAAATATCCCAGTATTTAAAAAAGTAAGTTTCAGATAAAATAGTTCATAGAGCATCAAGAAAAAATATAAAGAAAAAAATCCACACATAGGAACATTGTAGAGAAATTTACAAATATCAAAGCAAAGACAGAATACCATATAATTTTAAGGAGTACCTACAAAGGAAAAAAAATGTAACTCTGAGCTTTTCACTAGTAATCCTAGAAGAAAGAAGATAATGGAGTAATATTTTTAAAGTATAAGAGGAAATACCCTAATGTGGGAGCTGCCAAGTATATCAATCAATTAATAACCAAAGTTAAGACATATTTAGATAATACCCTAATAGTAGGAGACTTTAACACAACACTTTCTGCAAATGACAGATTTTCTAAGCACAACATCTCCAAAGAAATGAGAGCTTTAAATGATACACTGGACCAGATGGATTTCATAGATATTAACAGAACTTTACATCCAAACACAACTGAATACACATTCTTCTCAAGTGCACATGGAACTTTCTCCAGAATAGACCACATACTGGGTCATAAATCAGGTCTTAACCAATACCAAAAGACTAGGATTGTCCCCTGCATATTTTCAGACCATAATGCTTTGAAACTAGAACTAAATCACAAGAAGAAATTTGGAAGAAGTTCAAACACATGCTAAAAGATGAAAGGGCCAACCAGGAAATTAGAGAAGAATTAAAAGGATTCATGGAAACTAATGAGAATGAAGATAAAACCATTCAAAATCTTTGGGAGATAGCAAAAGCAGTCCTGAGAAGGAAGTACTTCACAATACAAGCATCCCTCAAAAAACTGGAAAGAACTCAAATACACAAGCTAACCTTGCACCTAAAGGAACTGGAGAAAGAACAGCAAATAAAACCTACACCCAGCAGAAGAAGAGAGTTATAGAGATTTGAGCAGAACTCAATGAAATAGAGACCAGAAGAACTGTGGAACAGATAAACAAAACCAGGAGTTGGTTCTTTGAAAGAATTAATAAGATAGATAAACCATTATCCAGCCTTATTAAAAACAAAAGAGAAAAGACTCAAATTAATAAAATCATGAATGAAAAAGGAGACATCACAACCAACACCAAGGAAATACAAACGATTTTAAAAACATATTATGAGCAGCTATATGCCAATAAATTAGGCAGTCTAGAAGAAATTGATGCATTTCTGGAAAACCACAAACTGCCAAAACTGGAACAGGAAGAAATAGATACCTGAACAGGCCAATAACAGGGAGGAAATTGAAGCAGTCATCAAAAACCTCCCGAGACACAAAAGTCCAGGGCAGATGGTTTCCCAGGGGAATTCTATCAAACATTTAAAGAAGAAACAATACTTATTCTACTAAAGCTGTTCCGAAAGATAGAAAGAGATGGAATACTTCCAAACTCGTTCTATGAGGCCAGCATCACCTTAATTCCAAAACCAGACAAAGACCCCACCAAAAAGGGGAATTATAGACCAATATCCCTGATGAACACACATGCAAAAATTCTCAACAGGATACTAGCCAATAGGATCCAACAGTACATTAAGAAGATTATTCACCATGACCAAGTGGGATTTATCCCCAGGGTATAAGGCTCGTTCAACACTCGTAAAGCAACCTATGTGATAGATCATACCAACAAGAAGAAAAACAAGAACAATATGATCCTCTCAATAGATGCAGAGAAAGCATTTGACAAAATACAGCATCCATTCCTGATCTAAACTCTTCAGAGTGTAGGGATAGAGGGAACATTACTCAGCATCCTAAAAGCCCACAGCAAATTTCATTTTCAATGGGGAAACACAGGGAGCCTTTCCCCTAAGATCAGGAACATGACAGGGATGTCCACTCTCACCACTGTTATTCAACATAGTACTAGAAGTCCTAGCCTCAGCAATCAGGCACAAAAAGAAATAAAAGGCATTCAAATTGGCCAAAAAGAAGTCAAACTCTCCCTCTTTGCAGATGACATGGTACCATACATAGAAAACCCAAAGACCCCACCCCAGGATTGCTAAAACTCATACAGCAATTCGGCAGTGTGGCATGATACAAAATCAATGCCCAGAAATCAGTGGCATTTCTATACTCTAACAATGAAACTGAAGAAAAAGAAATTAAGGAATCAATCCCATTTACAATTGCACCCAAAAGCATAAGATACCTAGGAATAAACCTAACGAAAGAGGTAAAGGACCTATACCCTAAAAACTACAGAACACTTCTGAAAGAAATTGAGGAAGACACAAAGAGATGGAAAATTATTCCATGCTCATGGATTGGAAGAATTGTGAAAATGTCTATGCTACCCAGGGCGATTTACACATTTAATGCAATCCCTATCAAAATACTATGGACTTTCTTCAGAGAGTTGGAACAAATCATCTTAAGATTTGTGTGGAATCAGAAAAGACCCTGAATAGTCAGGGGAATATTAAAAAAAAAAACCATATCTGGGGGCATCACAATGCCAGATTTCAGGCTGTACTACAAAGCTGTGGTCATCAAGACAGTGTGGTACTGGCACAAAAACACACATAGTTCAATGGAACAGAATAGAGAAACCAAAAATGGCCCCTCAACTCTACTGTCAACTAATATTTGACAAAGCAGGAAAGACTATCCACTGGAAAAAAGTCTCCTTAATAAATGGTGCTGGAAAAATTGGACAGCCACATGCAGAAGAATGGAACTAGACAATTCTCTTACACCATACAGAAAGATAAACTCAAAATGGATGAAAGATCTAAATGTGAGACAAGAATCCAGCAAAATCCTAGAGGAGAACACAGGCAACACCCTTTCTGAACTTGGCCACAGGAACTTCTTGCAAGATACATCTATGAAGGCAAGGGAAACAAACGCAAAAATGGACTATTGGGACCTAATCAAGATAAAAAGCTTCTGCACAGCAAAAGAAACAGTCAACAAAACTAAAAGACAACCTACAGAATGGGAGAAGATATTTGCAAATGACCTATCAGATAAAGGGCTAGTATCCAAGATCTATAAAGAACTTATTAAACTCAACAGCAAAGAAACAAACAATCCATCATGAAATGGGCAAAAGACATGAACGGAAATTTCTCCAAAGAAGACATAGACATGGCCAACAAGCACATGAGAAAAGTCTCCACATCACTGACCATTAGATACAAATCAAAACCACGATGAGATACCACGACACACCAGTGAGAATGGGGAAAATTAATAAGACAGGAAACAACAAATGTTGGAGAGGATGTGGAGAAAGGGGAACCCTCTTGCACTCTTGGTGGGAATGTGA
This sequence comes from Canis lupus dingo, assembly GCF_003254725.2. Classification (NCBI taxonomy): domain Eukaryota; kingdom Metazoa; phylum Chordata; class Mammalia; order Carnivora; family Canidae; genus Canis; species Canis lupus. The sequence goes on from NC_064253.1 coordinate 18,755,596, forward strand.
ACTGGTACAGCTACTCTGGAAAACTGTGTGGAGGTTCCTCAAATAGTTAAAAATAGAACTGCCCTACAACCCAGCAATTGCACTGCTGAGGATTTACCCCAAAGATACAGATGCAGTTAAACGCTGGGACACCCACACACCAATGTTTATAGCAGCCATGTCCACAAGAGTCAAACTATGGAAGGAGCCTCGGTGTCCATTGAAAGATGAATGGATAAAGAAGATGTGGTCTATATATACAATGGAATATTACTCAGCCATTAGAAACAACAAATACCCACCATTTGCTTCAACGTGGATGGAACTGGAGGGTATTATGCTGAGTGAAATAAGTCAATCAGAGAAGGACAAACATATGGTCTTATTCATTTGGGGAATATAAAAAATAGTGAAAGAGAATAAAGGGGGAAGGAAAGAAAAATGAGTGGGAAATATCAGTGAGGGTGACAGAACAGGAGAGAGACCTAACTCTGGGAAACAAACAAGGGGTAGTGGAAGGGGAGGTGGGCAGGGGCTTGGGGTGACTGGGTGACTGGCACTGACCGGGGCACTTGACGGGATGAGCAGTGGATGTTATACTATATGTTGGAAAACTCCAATAAAGAACTCCAATAAAATCCAGTTCCACAGTCAAAAAAAAAAGAGGAAATAAACTTTGATCTACAATTTTATGTCCAGACAAATTACCATTCAGAGGAGGATTTGTAATGAAAATACTCCCAGTCATTTTTTAAAAATTCAAAATATCTCAGAAGGGTTGACAGAGAAAGAGAGGCAGAGAAACAGGCAGAGGGAGAAGCAGGCTCCATACAGGGAGCCTGATGTGGGACTCAATCTGGGCACTCCAGGACCACGCCCTGACCCGAAGGCAGACGCTCAACCGCTGAGCCACCCAGGTGTCACACAAAGATAACATTAAGAGCACTTTTGAGAAACAATAGAGAAACAATTTTATGAGATGAGGCAAGACAGATATGAGGTAAGAGTGATTAAATATCATATATCTTGGGAAAGGTGATATTTGTTAAGAGAGAGAAAGAAAGAAACTGGAACTAATTGAAAGAAAATAAAGATGTAGCCCAACACCGATTCCAAACTTAAATTCTAGCCATCATTAATAAGATGAGGGAAGGAGAGGACAAAATGGACCCAACAGTGCCATTGTGCTTTCCTTGTAAAGAGTAAGGTATCAGTAGTCATACTTGAAGAAACCAAGAGGATTAATATTAAGTTCAAATCGTGACAGTTTTCCTTCTCCCTGTACAATTTGCTTTTAACCTATTGCTCTATTCATGTTTCTTAGGTCTAGAGTTTTTTGTTTTTTTAGCGGAATCATAATGATGCCTAGTTTCTCACTACTATTTCTGCAAGGCATGGCTTCCTCTCCTCTCTCTCTTTCTCTCTCCCTTTCTGACACACACATACATATACTCACACAAATTACTTTCATTTTCCTATCTGGAGGTTTTTAACCATGATTAATTGGGTTTATTGGGTTAATTGATTTATTGGGTTAAATTCAATCTCCCATCCCCAGAGTTAAAAGTTTTAGACTTATTTCACTTCTTGTCTTGTTGAATATGTTTATTTTTTATTTAATTTTTTTGATGCTAATTCAACAATACACCATGAAAGCCAAAATGAACATATGTACTTTTGGGTGAAAATATTCTAACTAGAGTAGTGAATACATAAACCAAGCACAGAAACACATACAAATACCCTGGTACTACCCTTAATACTAATATTAAAGATGAATAACATATTATAATTTATATCTATATATTCATATGAATATAAAATAAGTAAACATAAATATATCAAATTGTTCCATCATATGGGCAGAGAAAGATCATTATTGGTATTTTATACAGAGGGAAATTGTATTTCAGGTATTTATTTCCTAAGCATACAATATGACTTGCTGATTTTGTTTGATTTTCCTTATAATATGTCATGTGTGACTTCATACAATGTAGATTGAATATGGTTTTACTACTTCTGCAACTTTTAAGCCACATTCAATCTTTAGCATTCAATTTTCAGTTTAAACCTACTTGTCTGTGATCATTTTTGTGAACACATGCACATATACTCAGAAGTTCCCAGCATATCTTCTGCCTGAATATATACTCAGAAGATGAAGAGAATGCATAATTTTTTCCTAATACTTGATTATTTCTTCTCCTAATGAAGACTGTAATTTATCAATTATTATATGCCAAATACTATATACACTAAAGAATTCTGTAATGCTAATATTAAAAATTATCTCCACTCTAGATTTGAGGTTCCATGAAATTAGATTTATTAAGTTGCTTAACGTCTCAGAACTAGTAAGTGGCAGTTAGGATTTAAATGCATACTGACTTCAAATCCTGTGTATTTAATAACTTGGCCCTACAACTTGTTGAACATAAACATAAAAGTTCCAGGGATTAATTTTGTGAGTTAGTTCAGAAACAATATGGTCAATAGGTAAGATATGGAAGAGGCTATGTTGGGCCTATGCTTAACATTGGCAGTTCTAGGGCAAGCCTACAGACAGGTGCCTCAGGAAGATATGGTCATGGAAGGGGCCCAGGCAACCCCTAAAATAGACTTGGAGCCATTCATGCAGGGTATTCCAGGTGCTGGGTACCTAGATTGTGGTGGCAAGGGCCACAGACTTCAGGTAACATGTCTCCTTGGTCCATGGGTTCCTTGACTTGTAGAGAAAGGTGCAGTGAGAGAAGGGCTGGAATGGTACCTGGCTTCAGTTGCCAGGGTAATAGTGGTACATGGTAAATATTTAACTGTCAAATTTTCACCCAGTGAAAGGAAATAAGATACCCTATACCAAAGGAAAAGGCAACTAAATGGGACCCACAGTGTCTTAATTTGAAGAAATCTCATTTGGAAATTAGTCATTCAGAGATTGGACATTCTCCATGTACAAATAATCATTAAATCAAGTGAATTAACTTTACTAGTAATGAAAGAGTTGTACATTTAAAACAATAATAATGTCATTTTCATCTTCCAGATTAACAAGATCTCCTTTAAAATGAGACCAAACTAAATACTGGTGAGCTGAAAACGATGCTATCCCTCCATTGTGAAACTAGTAGTAGAATTCTCTGTCATCAACTTTTTCGGAAAGAGATTTGGGAATTTAAACAAAATGTCTCAAAATTTCCCTATTATTGGCCCAATCATTTTACTTATGGAATCTAGCCTAAGAAAATCATCTGGAATGCCTAAAACCATAATATGTGTACATATGTGCATGACAGTATTGTATTTAATGACTTAAAATGGAAGTAGTCTAATAAGTTTAATAATTAGGGAGTAGATATATATATATAGCATTTGGAATATATATATCTAATTGACTATTAAGTACTATTAGAACATGACTCACAGGGGTGCCTGGGGGGCTAAGTTTGTTATGCATCTGACTCTTGATCTCAGCTCAGGTGTTGGTTTCAGGGTTGTAAGTTCAAGTGCTCCACCCAGTGTGGAGCCTACTTAAAAAAAAAAAAGGAAAAAGAAAAAAGAATGTAATTTACAAAAGTTTTTGATAGCCTAGGGAAAAATTTGCATTCTAAATTTAAATTTCATGGGACTCCTGGATGGCTCAGCAGTTGAGTCTGCCTTTGGCTAAGGGCATGATCCAAGAGTCCCAGAATCAAGTGTCACATCAGGCTCCCCATGAGGGCTCCCTCTACCTATGCCTCTGCCTTCTCTCTGTCTCTCATGAATAAATAAATAAAATCTAAAAAAAAAATTTAAATTTCAAAAGCAATAATAGTTCTTTTGTATACAGAATATTATATTCACTCCATAAAGATATATATAGATAAAGGACTAGAAACAATTATACTAAAATCAGAAATAAAGAAGATAATGATTAAAATAAATCCCATACTTGGTAGTCATTGAGTCAGTTGGAAGTCTTTAAGTCTGTGTTTTCCACTGATAGGTCTCCATGAAATGAAGAACATACTGGGATTGTGAATTTGTGAACAACTACAAAAAAAAAAAAAATGTGTGTATTGTTGAACATTCAAGTCCCTTTAATCATAAGGATAATATTCCATTGATTTGGATAGAATGGTGTTTTTAAGAGCAATTAATGGAGATTGATCATTGTTTTTTGCCTATTTTGACTTTAACAAAGAAAAAAGGTTTCCATTGATATGATAGATAACAAGCCACACTTTAGTTTATTCATGTAATATCATTAGGGCCGTTTGTGAAAATCCATGTCCTTCGTGTACCAAAAAAAAAAAAATTTAAGTTGAGATAAGCTGTTGTCTTTAATATTGTTTCATCATTTTATTCAACAACTCTTAATAGAGCACATATAATATTCCAATATTGTATTAAGTACCTGTAATAAAAGAGGATACAAATAGAAATGTCTATACATTATACATTTTGGAATTCTTTAGAACTGCTGTACCAAATGTAAACATTCCTAATAAGCTCTACTTTCATATTTAGTTGTTCCTCAAAAATGCTTAAGAAGTTGGGGCTGCCCGTGTGGCTCAGTGGTTTAGCGCCGCCTTCAGTCCAGGGTCTGATCCTGGAGACTTTGGATCGAGTCCCACGTTGGGCTCTCTGCATGGAGCCTGCTTCTCCCTCTGCCTGTGTCTCTGCCAATCCCTCTCTCTCTCTCTCTCTCTCTCATGAATAAATAAAATCTTTTTTAATAAAATGCTTAAGGGATCCCTGGGTGGCACAGCAGTTTGGCGCCTGCCTTTGGCCCAGGGCACGATCCTGGAGACCCGGGATCGAATCCCACGTCGGGCTCCTGGTGCATGGAGCCTGCTTCTCCCTCTGCCTGTGTCTCTGCCTCTCTCTCTCTCACTGTGTACCTATCATAAATAAATAAAAAAATTTAAAAAATGCTTAAGAAGGGGGTGCCTTGGGACACCTGGGTGGCTGGGATGCCTGGGTGGCTCAGCGGTTTAGTGCCTGCCTTCACCCAAGGCATGATCCTGGAGTCCCGGATCCCACATCAGGCTCCCTGCATGGAGCCTGCGCTCCCTCTATCTGTGTCTCTGCCTCTCTCTCTCTCTCTCTGTCTTTCATGGATGAATACAATCTTAAAAGAAAGAAAGAAGAAAAGAAGAAAGAAAGAAAGAAAGAAAGAAAGAAAGAAAGAAAGAAAGAAAGAAAGAAAGAAAGAAAGAAGAAAGAAAGAAAAAGAAAGAAAGAAAGAAAGAAAGAAAGAAAGAAAGAAAGAAAGAAAGAAAGAAAGAAAGAAAGAAAGGAAAGGAAAGGAAAGGAAAGGAAAGGAAAGGAAAGGAAAGGAAAGGAAGGAAAGGAAAGGAAAGGAAAGGAAAGGAAAAAGGAAAGAAAAAAGAAAAGAAGAAGGGGGTGCCTAGGTGGCTCAGTCAGTTAAGCATCTGCCTTGACTGATTCATTGCAGGGTTTGCAAGTGACCTTCACTGTGATCTTCTTTAGCCTATTTGAGTACCTCCATAAATCAAATCTGAAAGAGTGGTTATTTCTCATTGAGTCAATTCTTAAAATTCACTGTAATTTCCAAATGGAAAACCTGAATGACTGCAAATTTATTCTGCACTATGACAAGAAGCACTAAGAATTGATACAACTGAGGTACTCAGAAGTGAAAACTTAACATTCATTTCTTTAACATGTATTACCTCACCTAACAATGAAGAAGAGAACAGGCTTCACTTTTATTTTTTTAATTAAAAAAAATTTTTTTTAATCAAATGACTTGACTTTTTTCCCCCTGGCATTAGTATGTTCTGAACAAGTAGTTGTAAGTCAAGTACTAGTTGACTCCAGAGGAGGCCCACAGATCTTTTCCCAGCAAGGTTGAACAATAAATTCAAATTCTTGACAGTTTTATGGTAAATTCATTTACTCAGCACTAGTATACCATGCAGCTGCGATTGTAGAAGCAAGCAGGTATGTTTTGTCAATTTAAATCAGATAGTATTTAGAAAAGAATCTCTACATTGTGATATTTAAGGAGCATCATAAGATATAACAGTTTATTTTGAAATAAAGTTAGCCTCATTATCAGTGTCTCTTCAAAATCACCAACAATGACAAAAAACAAATACAAAACAAATGAAAAGAAAACCTCTCTGCTTTTTCCTTGTTGACTTCTTGAAGAATAATGAGGAAATAGATTTTGTGTCCTGTATCTTATAACAGTTACTTTATAAAGAGTCATAATACTTTACTAACAACTAGATGATACAGAATGAAAAAAACACCTATTACACCACAGATAAATACAGCTTGGTGATGAACACATTTTAGTAATTGAACCAACATTTTAAACTCTTCAGTATTCATCCAACTTCACCCACATCATCTTTCTTTTTTTGTTTACATAACAAACATTTATCTGCTACTTAAATGAGTTTTTTTAAGTGAGAGAGGGGAGGGGGAAGAGAGAGGGGGAGAAAGAGAGAATCTTAAGCAGGTCCCACACCCAGCTCATTCCAGCTCCAATTCACCACTCTGAGATCACGACCAGAGCTATAATCAAGAGTCAGAAAAAAAAAAAAAAAAAAAAAGAGTCAGGTAGTTAACCGACTGAGACACCCAGGTCACCCAAATGGGACTTTTTTTTTTAAGATTTTACTTATTTATTAGGGAGTGAGCTAGAGAGAGAGCATGCACGTGCTCAAGCTGGGGGGAGGGGCAGAGGGAGGAGGGAAGCAGACTCCCATTGAGCAATAAGCCATGGGGCTCCATCCTGGGACTCCAGGATCATGACCTGAGCCAAAGGCAGACATGCTTAACTGACTAAGCCACCCAGGAGCCCCTCAAATGAGATATTTTTTAAAACAGCACTGGCAGTCAATTTTCATCAATCAAGTTCTTTGTCTTCTTCACTACTTTTTCTAAAAAACATTTGTGTTCTGGTCTACATTTGGCTCATTTAGAAAATGTGATCACTTAAAGGAGTTTTAAACAGTGTGAAACAATTTGTTTTGAACATCATTGTGTAATAGGCATTGGTTGCAAATAATATGCCTTTATAAAAACTCCCACTTCTTCCAATACACTGTGGTAGACTGAATTATTATTCCACCTCTTCACCTAACATTACCCCCACTCCTGCTCCTGCTGCTGCAACTTCCCGAGAGGATTATACCTCCATATATTTTGCCATATTGTTTGCATGCACTACCCGTTCCCACTATGGGTGGAATATAATCCCCTATCCTACTGATGTTGAGATTGACCATATAACTTGTTTTGGCCAATGTAAGCGTTAAAAAAAGTTCATGTAGTTACTTGACCTCTTGTGCCTCCATCATTACCCTGAGACAGACCCTCATGTTATTTCTTCAATTGACTGGTCCTGGGAAAAGGGTGAGAGAGGGGTGAAGCAGAGCTGCATAGTGTCTCCCAGTGAGGAGAGCCTGATAAAGAGCCATCCTAATTGACCTGCAGGTCTTTGAGAATAAACAACTATTGTTGTAAGCCTCGGAATGTTTGGTAGTGTGTTACATAACATTATTTTGGCATTATCTCACTGATACACCATGACTACCCTTGGTGATAAGTAGCATTAAAGAAATTCCTGCACTGTATTCTTTCCTTTGGTAGGAGCCTAAGTGACCTCCTTCCATGAAGTATAGAAAAGAATAATTTTTAGGAGACAAGAGATTACCTGGTTTCTGGTCTTTTCTTAGCCAACAAACAAGCAAAGTGGTCTTATGTCTTCTTTCTGTGCTTCTTTGATTAAATTGAAAATAGTAATACTTTGACACCTAAAGGTTGAGTCCTTAGATTTGCTGATATCTAAGTCCAGATTTTTTTTTAGTACAATATACAGTTTGAAGAAAAGAAGCCATATCATAATTTAATGACACTCTAACTCCAACTTTATTACTTGGTATAGGTACATAGAAAATGAGTGTCATTTTGAACTATGGGAGTTTTGAGGCAGAAATTGGCAGACCTGGGGATAAAATACCCAATGGATAGGGCCAAAAGCAGGCACTGAATTGAGAGGATACCAAGATGATTAAATCATTTTGGTATCTGTAGTAAGATCCGAATTGGCAAGAAGAGATGCAATTTTCTGAATGTATGTTTGATCCTTTTCTAAATCCACATGCTTTCTTAACTCTTTCTCTTGAGTCTCAGAAGAACATGGTTTATCTTTTGTCAAGTATGTTATGGCAGCAGAAGACCATCATTAGAGTTACGTACCTGGTTCCAGATTTGTTTGCTCCTTTTCATCTTTCAGTTGTGCTTTACAATAAGAAATGGGCAAGTACACAAACGTTTAGGTCAAACAAATGGAATTACTGTGCCAACTCTCATCCCCTTGCTCCACAGGTCAGGCTGGGGAGGTGCTTAGCTGAAAAACAAGATTTACCATATTCCTGGGTTGTTGTAACAAATAAGTAAGTTTACAAATTTTTTCATGGGTATTTATGCATCCCCCCCCCCATTATATTTTATAGAGGATTTGAGGCAAGAAATTGCCACACAGTCAGAGAAACTGGGGAATACAGACCTCTAGCTGGGTGGCAAATTGCCCAAATAGATGAGTGGAAAGGGAGAATGGGGATTGGGAAGCAATTAACCATTTCTGCCATGGTAATAAATCTCTCTGTTTCACTCCTGAATTATAGCACTATAAAATGCTTACTTTTTCCTGACTTAAATTTCTGCTAATTCAACATGTCCATTTTTTCAGATTATAGCAATTACTTTAGATACACACCCTAGGGTGCTATATACTTGTCCAGCATGGGTCCTTCTTGCCAAGTTAGTCATTTGTAAGGCATGCCTGTTCAAAATACAATGATTTCTTTTCTTTTATTTGCAGCTTTTCTTTAAGTTTTCTTTAAATTCCAGTTAGTTAACATACAGTGTAATATTTCAGGTATACAATATAGAGTGATTCACCACTTCCATACAAGACGCAGTGCTCATCATAAGTGCCTTCCTTAATCCTCATCACCTATTTCACCAATCCCCCCACCCACTTCCCCTCTGGTAGCCATCAGTTTCTTGATTTGCCCCTCCTTCTTTATTTCCCCTTTGCTCACTTGTTTTGCTTCTTTTTTTTTTTAATAAATTTATTGTTTATTGGTGTTCAATTTACCAACATACAGAATAACACTCAGTGCTCATCCGGTCAACTGCCCCCCTCAGGGCCTGTCACTCATTCACCCCCACTCCCCGCGCTCCTCCCCTTCCACCACCCCTAGTTCATTTCCCAGAGTTAGGAGTCTTTATGTTCTGTCTCCCTTTCTGATATTTCCCACACATTTCTTCTCCCTTCCCTTATATTCCCTTCCACTATTATTTATATTCCCCAAATGAATGAGAACATACAATGTTTGTCCTTCTCTGATTGACTCATTTCACTCAGCATAACACCCTCCATTTCCATCCACGTTGAAGAAAATGGTGGGTATTTGTCATTTCTAATAGCTGAGTAATATTCCATTGTATGCATAAACCACATCTTCTTTATCCATTCATCTTTCGATGGACACCGAGGCTCCTTCCACACTTTGGCTATTGTGGACATTGCTGCTATAAACATCGGGATGCAGGTGTCCCGGCGTTTCATTGCATCTGAATCTTTGGGGTAAATCCCCAACAATGCAACTGCTGGGTCATAGGGCAGGTCTATTTTTAACTCTTTGAGGAACCTCCACACAGTTTTCCAGAGTGGCTGCACCAGTTCACATTCCCACCAACAGTGCAACAGGGTTCCCTTTTCTCCGCATCCTCTCCAACATTTGTGGTTTCCTGCCTTGTTAATGTTCCCCATTCTCACAGGTGTGAGGTGGTATCTCATTGTGGTTTTGATTTGTATTTCCTTGATGCCAAGTGATGCAGAGCATTTTCTCATATGCATGTTGGCCATGTCTATGTCTTCCTCTGTGAGATTTCTCTTCATGTCTTTTGCCCATTTCACCATTTCTTTGGTGTTGAGTTTAAGAAGTTCTTTATAGATCTTGGAAACTAGCCCTTTATCTGATACGTCATTTGCAAATATCTTCTCCCATTCTGTAGATTGTCTTTGAGTTTTGTTGACTGTATCCTTTGCTGTGCAAAAGCTTCTTATCTTGATGAAGTCCCAATAGTTCATTTTTGCTTTTGTTTCTTTTGCCTTCGTGGATGTACCTTGCAAGAAGTTACTGTGGCTGAGTTCAAAAGGGTGTTGCCTGTGTTCTCCTCTAGGATTTTGATGGAATCTTGTCTCACATTTAGATCTTTCATCCATTTTGAGTTTATCTTTGTGTATGGTGAAAGAGAGTGGTCTAGTTTCATTCTTCTGCATGTGGATGTCCAATTTTCCCAGCACCATTTATTGAAGGGACTGTCTTTTTTCCAATGGATAGTCTTTCCTCCTTTATCGAATATTAGTTGACCATAAAGTTCAGGGTCCACTTCTGGGTTCTCTTTCTGTTCCATTGATCTATGTGTCTGTTTTTGTGCCAGTACCACACTGTCTTGATGACCACAGCTTTGTAGTACAACCTGAAATCTGGCATTGTGATGCCCCCAGATATGATTTTCTTTTTTAAAATTCCCCTGGCTATTCGGGGTCTTTTCTGATTCCACACAAATCTTAAAATAATTTGTTCTAATTCTCTGAAGAAAGTCCATGGTATTTTGATAGGGATTGCATTAAACGTGTATATTGCCCTGGGTAACTTTGACATTTTCACAATATTAATTCTGCCAATCCATGAGCATGGAATATTTTTCCATCTCTTTGCGTCTTCCTCAATTTCTTTCAGAAGTGTTCTATAGTTTTTAGGGTATAGATCCTTTACCTCTTTGGTGAGGTTTATTCCTAGGTATGTTATGCTTTTGGGTGCAATTGTAAATGGGATTGACTCCTTAATTTCTCTTTCTTCAGTCTCATTGTTAGTGTATAGAAATGCCGCTGATTTCTGGGCATTGATTTTGTATCCTGCCACTCTACCAAATTGCTGTATGAGTTCTAGCAATCTTTGGGGTGGAGGCTTTTGGGTTTTCTATGTAGAGTATCATGTCATCGGCGAAGAGGGAGAGTTTGACTTCTTCTTTGCCAATTTGAATGCCTTTAATGTCTTTTTGTTGTCTGATTGCTGAGCCTAGGACTTCCAGTACTATGTTGAATAGCAGTGGTGAGAGTGGACGTCCCTGTCTTGTTCCTGATTTTGGGGAAAGGCTCCCAGTGCTTCCCCATTGAGAATGATACTTGCTGTGGGCTTTTCGTAGATGGCTTTTAAGATGTTGAGGAATGTTCCCTCTATCCCTACACTCTGAAGAGTTTTGATCAGGAATGGATGCTGTATTTTGTCAAATGCTTTCTCTGCACCTAATGAGAGGATCCTTCCAAACTTCTTGTTGTGATTTAGTTCTAATTTCAAGGCATTATGATCTGAGAATATGCAGGGGATGATCCCATTCTTTTGGTATCGGTTCAGACCCGATTTGTGACCCAGTATGTGGTCTATTCTGGAGAAAGTTCCATGTGCACTTGAGAAGAATGTGTATTCAGTTGAGTTTGGATGTAAAGTTCTGTAGATATCTGTGAAATCCATCTGGTCCAGTGTATCATTTAAAGCTCTCGTTTCTTTGGAGATGTTGTGCTTAGAAGACCTATCTAATATAGAAAGAGCTAGATTGAAGTCACCAAGTATAAGTGTATTATTATCTAAGTATTTCTTCACTTTGGTTATTAATTGATTGATATATTTGGCAGCTCCCACATTCGGGGCATATATATTAAGGATTGTTAAGTCCTCTTGTTGGATAGATCCTTTAAGTATGAGATAGTGTCCCTCTTCATCTCTCACTACAGTCTTCAGGGTAAATTTTAGTTTATCTGATATAAGGATGGCTACCCCTGCTTTCTTTTGAGGACCATTTGAATGGTAAATGGTTCTCCAACCTTTTATTTTCAGGTTGTAGGTGTTCTTCTGTCTAAAATGAGTCTCTTGGAGACAGCAAATAGATGGGTCCTGCTTTTTTATCCAGTCTGACACCCTGCGCCTATTGATGGGGTCATTAAGCCCGTTCACATTCAGAGTTACTATTGAAAGGTATGAGTTTAGTGTCATGATGATATCTATTCAGTCCTTGTTTTTGTGGATTGTTCCATTGGACTTCTTCTTAAAGGGGAATTTTAAGAGTCTCCCTTAAAATTTCTTGCAGAGCTGGTTTGGAGGTCACATATTCTTTCAGTTCCTGCCTGTCTTGGAAGCTCTTTATCTCTCTTTCCATTTTTTTTAAATTTTTTATTTATTTATGATAGTCACACTGGGAGAGAGAGAGAGGCAGAGACACAGGCAGAGGGAGAAGCAGGCTCCATGCACTGGGAGCCCGACATGGGATTCCATCCCAGGTCTCCAGGATCACGCCCTGGGCCAAAGGCAGGCGCCAAACCGCTGCGCCACCCAGGGATCCCTCTCCTTCCACTCTGAATGAGAGCCTTGCTGGATAAAGTATTCTTGGTTGCATGTTCTTCTCATTTAGGACCCTGAATATATCCTGCCAGCCCTTTCTGGCTTGCCAGGTCTCTGTGGAGAGGTCTGCTCTTACCCTAATATTCCTCCCCATAAAGGTCAGGGATTTCTTGTCTCTTGCTGCTTTAAGGATCTTCTCTTTATCTTTGGAATTTGCAAGCTTAACTATTAGATGTCGAGGTGTTGAACGGTTTTTATTGATTTAAGGGGGGGATCTCTCTATTTCCTGGATCTGAATGCCTGTTTCCCTTCCCAGATTAGGAAAGTTTTCAGCCATGATTTGTTCAAATACATATTCTGGCCCTCTGTCCCTTTCGGCGCCCTCGGGAACCCCAATTCAACGTAGGTTTTTCTTCCTCAGGCTGTCGTTTATTTCCCTTAATCTATCCTCAGGGTCTTTTAATTGTTTGTCTCTTTTTTCCTCAGTTTCCCTCCTTGCCATCAACTTGTCTTCTATGTCACTCACTCATTCTTACACCTCGTTAACCCTCGTCGTTAGGACTTCTAGTTTGGATTGCATCTCATTCAATTGATTTTTAATTTCTGCCTGATTAGATCTAAATTCTGCAGTCATGAAGTCTCTTGAGTCCTTTATGCTTTTTTCTAGAGCCACCAGTAGCTGTATAATAGTGCTTCTGAATTGGCTTTCTGACATTGAATTGTAATCCAGGTTTTGTAACTCTGTGGGAGAGAGGACTGTTTCTGATTCTTTCTTTTGAGGTGAGGTTTTCCTTCTAGTCATTTTGCTCAGTGCAGAGTGGGCAAAAACAAGTTGTATTGAGAAAAAGAGAGGAGAGAAAGAAGGAAAGAAAAGAGAAAAAGAAAAAAAGGAAGAAAAAAAGAAAGAAAAGAGAAGAAAAAGAGAAAGAAAAAGAAAGAAAGGAAAAAAAGGGGTGGGGGAAGCAAACAAATCAAAAAGCAAAAAAAAAAAAAAAAAAAAAAAAAAAAAACACTGGGGAGTATCTTCTGATTCTGTAGACTTTAAGTCCCTTGACTTCCCCTGGAACTTGTCCGTCTAGCTGGTCTTCTGGGGAGGGGCCTGTTGTGCTGATTTTCAGGTGTTAGCACTTGGGGGAGCTGCTCTGCCCCCTGCCTGGTGCAGGGCTCAGTGGGGGTTGTTTACCCGGTGAGGCCCCAGGAGGAGCAACCGCAGTGGTGGGGCCAGCTCTGGAGCCCTGGATTCAGCCCCTGCAAGAACTACTGAGCTCTCCGTCTGCAGGGCCTGGAGGCTCCGGGGCGGGGCCGCTGATCTGCTCAGCTCGGGGCAGGAGCGTCCTTGCTGTCCTGGGCCCTCCCGGCCTCTGCCTGTCCCGAGGGGAGGCCAGATCCTGGGCTGTGTCCCTGCGCCCTGTGCTCCCGGCCTGCGCTGTTGGATTCGGGCTCCCGCCCCGCAGCCCCCTCCGAGGAGCCGCCGCCCGAGCCCCTCCGAGCTGCTCCGGGTCCCGCCGTGCGCGCTGCAGCCCTTAGGGAGCTCGGTGCACTCTCCCTGGGGCGCAGGTGTCTGTTACTGTCCCGGGGAGCCCGAGGGCATCCCCGCCCTCCTGGGTCCTGCTCCAACTCCCTGCGAGCCCCCTTCCGCCCGGGAAGGTCGGTGCAGCTCCTGCGTCTCTGGGACGGGGCTCTCCTGTCCTGGGGACACTCGCCCCGGCCTCAGCCCGGCTCCTCGAGGGGCCCCTCCCCCTTGGAGGCCTTTTGTTTCTTTATTTCTTTTTCCCCGTCTTCCTACCTTGATAGAAGCCTGAACTCTTCTCACTGTAGCATTCCAGCTGGTCTCTCTTTAAACCTCAGGCCGAATTCGTAGATTTTCAGGATAATTTGAAGGTTTTCTAGGTAATTTGGTGGGGACAGGTGATTTGGGGACCCTACTCTTCCACCATCCTGCCCCTCCTCCTGTTTTGCTTCTTAAATCCCACATATGAATGATTTCATATAGTATTTGTCTTTCTCTGACTTCTTTTTCATACCATAATACTCTAGTTTGATCCATGTCCTTGCAAATGGCAAGATTTCATTATTTTTTATGGCTGGGATATATATATTATACATATGTGTGTGTGTATATATATATTCTTTGGGAAATATCTAGTAGTACAATTTCTGGATTGTAAGGTAATTCTGTTTTGAACTTTTTGAGGAACATCCATACTGTCTTCCACAGTGGCCGCACCAGTTTGCATTCCCATCAACGGTGCAAGAGGGGTTTTTTTTCCCCACAACTTCACCAATACCTGCTGTTTCTTGTGTTACTGATTTTCTCCACTCTGATATGTGAAGTTATAACTCATTATAGTTTTGATCTGTATTTCCCTGATGATCACTGATGTTGAGCATCTTTTCATGTGTTTGTGGCCACCTGGATGGAAAAATATTTTTTTGGAATAATATTTATTTATTACTTCTGCCCATTTTTTTTAACTGGATTATTTGTGTTTTTTGGTGTTGAGTCATATAAGTTCTTTATATATTTAAGATACCAATCCTTTATCAGATATGTCATTTGCAAATTTCTTTTACCATTCTATAGGTTGTCTTTTTAGTTTTATTGGCTGTTTCCTTCACTGTACAGAAGCTTTTTATTTTGATGAAGTTCCAATACTTTATTTTTGCTTTTGTTTCCCTTACTTCAAGAAACATTTCTAGAAAGAAGTTGCTATGGTCAATGTAGAAGAGGTTAGAGCCTGTGTTCTGTTCTAGGATTTTGATGGCTCCCTGTCTCACATTTAAATCTTTCATCCATTTTGCATTTATTTTTGTGTTTGATGTAAGAAAGTGTTCCAGTTTCATTCTTTTGCATGTTGCTGTCCAGTTTTCCCAAACCCACAGCTAATGTCATCCTCAGTGGGGAAAAACTGAGAACTTTTCTTCTACAGTCAGCCCACTCTCCCCACTGTTATGTAATAGTATTGGAAGTCCTAGCCATAGCAGTCAGACAACAGCAACAACAAAAAGGTAAAAGACATCCAAATCAGCAATGAAGAATTCAAATTTTCACTATTTGCAGATGACATGATACTCTCTATAGAAAACCCAAAAGACTGCTAGAACTGATACTCAAATTTAGTGGTTACAGAATACAAAAACGATGTACAGAAATCTGTTGTATTTCCATACATCAATAATGAAGCAGCAGAAAGAGAAATTAAGGAATCAATCCCATTTACAATTGCATCAAAAATAAGAAGTTACCTAGGGATAAACCTAACCAAAGAGATAAAAGACCTGTACTCTGAAAACTATAGAACACTGATGAAAGAAATTGAAGATGACACAAAGAAATGGAAAGACACTGCATCCTCATGAGTGGGAAGACTCAATATTGTTAAAATGTCTATAGTATCCAAAACAATCTACACATTGAATACAACCAATATCAAAATACCACTGGCATTTTTCACAGAGATAGAAAAACAACCCTAAAATATGTATGGAAGTACAAATACCCTGAATAGGTAAAGCAATCTTGTTAAAGAAAAGCTGGAGGCATCACAATTCTGGACCTCAGGTTATATTAGAAACCTGTAGTGATCAAAACAGCATGGTACTGGTACAAAAATATATACATAGATCAATGGGATAGAATAGAAACCCCAGAAATGACCCCATAACTATATAGTCAACTAATCTTCAACAAAACAGTAAAGAATATCCAATGGCAAAAATACATCTCTTCAACAAATGGTGTTGGGAAAATACAGTGATTCCTATTCAGGATATTTAAATTCGCTTTGTAGCACACCACAGACATTTAGCTATGTGTTTTTATTTAAGATCATCTGCATAATACTAGGACAAAAGGAGGTGACCTATGGTCATTTAAGAAATAGGCATTATGAATGCTATTACATTGATGTAATATAGGCAGAGCATAGGCCAGTGAACGGTTGATTTTCTAACTAAATTGTGGAATAATTTTACAGTTGGACCTACCACAGACAATTTTGAAGAATCATTCTTTTCCTTAATTGCACAGGAACTTCTGCAAGAGAATTCTAAGATGTTACAACTATCACACATTCTCTGGGTTAGTCTTGTGAAGTTAATAGCTTGGGATGGAACAGTCAGACAATAAGTAACAAAGTTATTGCAGGGAAAATCTTGAGGGAACTCTCAACACAGATAAGCCTGAGATAGGAAAGTTTTCAGGACACTATGAAGCACAGTTCAGAAGACACCACAGTAAAACGCTGAAAATCGGAAGTAGACTACATTTCGCATTTGCTCTGTGCATATGGTGATGGGCTGAGTCCAGCTAAGAGAAATGTCACTTATTTTAGTTCAATGTAGTTGCACTGAACAACAGTAGTAAATAAATTATACTATTTTACATTGGTAAGAATCCTTTCACATCCATCATTCCAGGCTATATATTGTTATTTACAGGTCACACATAAGGCATTTGAGGCTTCTGGGGATGAAGTGCCTTTGCCAAGACCATAGACATCAACTAGCACCTTGGAGACATCTTATAAAAAAAAAGAGCCAGCCTACTTGTACCCAGAGATCTTATTGAAAACACCAGGTACCAGAGGATCAGCACTAAGTTTTGTCATCCTTTTCTGACCTGGACCCCAATTTTTATCTCTAGTATTTCTGATACCCCATACTGAATGCCAATGGCAGCTAAGTCCATTGCCACCACGGACTGTGGTGCTATATCTTCTCTCCTCCTTCCTCCCACTCCAACCTCATTGAGCACTAGATCTGGATCTCTTGCGTCTGTTACAGCATTGGCTATAAGACAATAAGTGAAAGAGCTGAGCAACCAAGTCAAAAACACCAAATCCAGTGTTTTTGATGACTTACCATAATAGTTTTCTGCATCAACAGTATGATTGCCACTGCTTATTTTAAACAAAAGGGTGATTTTGAGCAGTTGTTGATTCACAGATAAAGGTGAACAACTATGCATTTGTATGTGTTTTAAGTTTTATAATATGCATTTTCAATCTTACACTGTCTCTTTCTTCAAAATAATGTTTTAAATGTTTTTGAAATCAAGCTGTGAGGCAGAGCCAAAGACTGCATTCATTTAATCATTCACATAGATGCTGATCACAATTTATATTTTGGTTTTAGTTGATTTCCAAAATGTATGCCTTTTTGAGGCTATATTGTACTCTGTTGTGTAGCTGTGCATAGTAAATTCCACACTATCTCCTACTGCTGAATATTTAGGTTTCTTTTCTTTTTTAACTATAAAAAAGTGCTGTACTGGTATCTTTAGGATAAATTCCTAGAACTTATTCCTGGCATTGCTGGTTCAGAGGGTATATGTGCTTGTTTGGGTTTTTTTAGGGAATGCATTTTATTTTATTCTTAGAATAAAAATTCTGCTTTGATTCTTGAATGAGATATAAACATATGACATAGGATATAATTCAAAAGGAAAATAGTGAAAATGTTACCAGTTCTCCTTTTGATAAGCAACCACTGTTAGCTGCTCCTTTTAAATCCTTAACAGAGGTATTCTATTCAAATACAAATATATGCATATATTAGAAAATAGGAAATTTCTCTTATCTGGGAATATTTATGTTTTCTTCTGTATTGCATTTAGAAATGCCCAAAGGCTCTAGCTATTATGTCAGTGTTCATGTTAGGAACACATTTCTATATTGTTTCATTGTTCATTGCCCACCATATATCAGAATTATTGAAGATGCTATTTTTAAAACTTGTGATTCAACTGATTTTCACTTTGTCTTTCTATTCACTTTGTAGGAAAGGATGGCCACAGATATAAAGGACTACAGTGTTCTGGTCCACAAGTTTTTAAAACATGATCCAATCTGAACTCATTGCTCTCTATGGCAGAGACTGTACTATTTCACAAAATCTACTTTTTCTATCTTCTGTAATGAGAGAATTTTAGCTGGACACATGATTGCATAGATGGAAACTATATTACATAAGCTCTCTTCTGGTAGGTGTGATCATGTGACTAAGTTATCAATGATGGTATCAGAGTGGAAGTTAAATATATAAACTACTTTAATTTTTACTCTGGATTTATGTGCATCATTTCTCCACAAGCAGATATATAGATATATCTGCAAGTTTTGAATGTGCAGAATAGTCCAACAATCTGGATGAGCAAATAGACGAAAGGAACTTAGGTCCCTGAATGATTATATAAAGCAAAGATGTGCCGACAACCTTGCTTTACTTTGTGGTGTTACATGAGAGAAAAATAGATTCCTGCCTTCTTTAAGCCATTGTATTTGGTAGACCAGTTTATTACAGAGCTTGCCTATACTTTAACTAACACAGCTCCATACCTGGTTCTCAGCAGACAACTTGCAATTCCTCTGTCTCCTGTTGTGTCCCTTGCAGACTGCTTTCTTAATCTGCTTCCTCATTTTGGTTGACCTCAAAAGAGTGTGTGGGAGATCATTTCATTCTTTTTGTTTGTGCTTGTTTCAAAACATCTCTATTGATGGTTAGTTTGATTAGGCATGGAATTCTAGTTGGGAAATAATTTTCCATCAGAGTTTTGAAGTTATTTTTCCATTTTCTTTGTTATTCTACAAATAGTTGATTTTTATTTATTATTTTTTTTCTTTCTCTCTATTAAGAGTTTTAGTCTTCTCTTTTCCATTATGGTTCTAAAATTTCTCATTGTTGTATTTTAGTGTGAATCTGTTCTCATCCATTGTGTTTGATGCCCAGTGGACTCTTAAATCTGCTCTTTAATCCTGGGAAATGTCCTTGAATTATTTCATTATTTCATATAGCAGCTCACTAAGACAATACTGAGAAAACAGAAGAAAGTCATTCGTCAAATACCCACTATTTGCTTCGATGTGGATGGAACTGGAGGGTATTATGCTGAGTGAAGTAAGTCAATCAGAGAAGGACAAACATTATATGGTCTCATTCATTTGGGGAATATAAAAATTAGTGAAAGGGAATAAAGGGAAAGGAGAGAAAATGAGTGGGAAATATCAGTGAGGGTGACAGAACATGAGAGACTCCTAACTCTGGGAAACGAACAAGGGGTAGTAGAGGGTGAGGTGGGTGGGGGGTTGGGGTGATTGGGTGACGGGCACTGAGGGGGGCACTTGAGGGGATGAGCACTGGGTGTTATACTATATGTTAGAATATCGAACTCCAATAAAAAATAAATAATAATTTTTTAAAAGGAATTTGGTTGGATTACATCTACTTTATCAGTGGCCATACACGTATCTGGCTTTTTAATTTAATAAATTAGTAGCTACTTTTCTACCATATTTTAGTATATTTTTGTTGCTCTTATTTTGGTGTTTTCTTTTTAAAGATTACATTTGTTTGAAATTGAATTTGAAATTGTTACTTCAAGAAGGAGTAAATTTTTTACATGTGTGTTTTCAATGCTATTTAAGTTAGATCTCTGATGTTTGCTTCTATAGGTCATTTTATTTTTCTCTTAGACTAACAGGGAGGGTTTAAAATGACTTACATTCCTTTACATGCATTCTTCTGTAAAAAGAAAAATGCAACTTTAATATGAAAACTGATGGACATTATTAAGAAATACTTATAATCTCTCAGGGAATTAATTTAGGCCCAAAATAATGCTATGAACAGGGATGATAAAATCCTAATGAAACTCAGCAAGTCTCAGAATCTATTATTTAATATTCCATTTATTTAAAGGATGGAACTTGTGCCAAACATGTTCTTGGAATTAAAAAAAAAAATGTAAGCCTGAGAGTAAACTGGCCACATACAGAAACTCATTTACACAAAAATGATATAAAAGAAGTTAATCAAATGGATCAAAACTCAGAAAATGGGTTTGTTTGCAGGCAATAGTTCCTCTATAGATGACAAAATGGTAATAAGGTTTAAGAATATTGAAAATTCCTTCTCTGTTCATTGCTAATTGGCCTCCTTTTCAGAAGAAGTATGCCGGTAGGTACCCCAGCAAAAGAGAACTTGATCTATTTCTACTACTTTTGTCTAAACTGAGTCTACTTTAGTATTGACCCCAAAGTGCTTCTCTTTTTTAATTCCATACTGAGTTCACTCAATCACTGACTGAAGAAAATAAACTTTCCATATCCCCTTGCAGCTTTCAAATGAGAGGTTTCCATGGCATTCAGAATTATCTGACTTTCTGAAACCCATTAAAAAGCCTAAGAGGTAAAGAGGCTATTATTGTTACCACTCAGGTCCAATATAATCAGCTGTCCAACTACTCATCAGCTCCAACAGCAGCCTTATCCCACTGCTTCCTGATTCTGATACCTCTCTGAGGATCAGTCACATCTGCCAGGATGGAGAGGGAGAGTGAATGATCTAGATTCCAGTTTGCAAGCCAAGTATCCCACACAGAACAAGATCGTTTCTAACGGATGTGCTTGGTGGGGCGTCTGACATTTGCAGGGTGTTAGCTGTTGGCATATTTGAAGTGGGCTCTGGGGGCATGTCTCTGCACAAAGAAACCTAACATGAGGAACCATTTATAGGTTCATTCCAGGCTTGTGAAGTATCAGCAAAGCATGGTTCATCATGATGAAACTCTTTTTAAAACTACATTAGGGATTCGTATGGTCGTTCAGTGGAAACCACTATAATATATACTGTGTTTTGTCACTCTTCCTTTTCTGTGAGTGTTGTTCCTGAAGATCTGGCCACTTGGCCCCTGAAGGGAGATAAAAGACACTTCAAAAGGACTGTTTGCTCTCAGGAGCCAAGTACATTTTGATGCGGGATTTAGAATACTTAGAGCACAGAAAGAACAATTATGCCACTTGGAGACATATTTTAACCCATATCTACCACAGTCCTTTGTGCTTTTAAGCACATCAAGGTTATTTGTGACAGGTGGAGTTTATTTCTAACAGTCTTAGAAAATTTCTGACTAGTTCCAGGCTGGTGATGTTTGGAATGAAAAAGAAAAATAACCTATACTTTTCATCATCATAGTCTGCTCTTCTTGGTTGTCCAGAGTTGGTTAAAGAACCTCACTTTGTCTCTTGCTCAGATTGGCTTTTCCCTCAGGCATCTCTTAAGGTTTGCATGCACATAGGAGGGCCTTGAGACAAAACTGTGAGTGACTGGTTTGTCTACATGGCGTCCCATCATCCTTTCTCTGGGCTTTTTTCTCCCTTCTCTCATTTATCCCAACATCCCCAAATGCCCTCTGACTCTTATTTCTTCATCCCTGAGTTTCCTAAGAAATGACCTGTGAAATTAATGTTACTAGTAATTAAAATGACAAAGTCATACTATATTTCTTCTTAATATCAGCATTGTGACAAAAAGCGAAGTAACCCTTGTGGGATTTCAGATGCCAGTGAAAAATTGGAGGAATAACCAAACGCCTAAAGACTGAGTGGCTTGCAGCTATCTGGAAGTTTCTACACTATCCTTCCATATAAACATATCCACATGTAAAGTTGGGTTTCCTCATTGAACACCATGAGAGTTGGTGACTCCATGAAAGTGCTTAAATGTGAATTCCTCCTCCCTCCAGCATTTTCTGCCTTGAAGAACAACTCTAGATTTTGCAGACTAAAATAATTGCAAGTAGAAAAATGAGCCAGGCAGCTGCACTTAAAAGATTTATTTGTTTATCTTTTATTTATTAATTTATTTGAGAGAGAGTGGGGGAGGGATGGAAGACAGAGAAAGAGAATCTCAAGCAAACTCCTCACTGAGTGCATAGCCTGAACTAGGGCTCTGTCTCCCTATCCTGAGACCACGACCTGAGCCAAAATCGACATTTAACTGACCAAGCCACGGAGGCACTCCATGCACTTCAAATCAAATAAAAATAATAAGCCAATATGAATGTTTTCACTCTGATACTCAAAACTCCTCTCCCTGTACATTAATCACCTGACAATTCTGAGAAACCAGCATTATATGGACAAAATATTGCTCAGTAACCACCCCTTCACAGAAACAGAATACATGTGAACTATTTCCTGAAAAATAGAAGAGTGTTGTGAGAACATGAAGATGGTCTATTTATAGTTTTGGAAAATCCTAAGAATATACTCGAAAACTCTCCATTATACAGATAGGGTCATAGAGTCTCAGTAAATTTATCTAAACTCATAAAATACATAAGCAGCAGAGCATGGATCAGATTCTCTTTCCCTGTTTTTTCCATGGCACTGTGCTGCCACTTCTATTTAGCAGCGATATTGCACATGCATTTCAGCTAGTTCACTGTGATTTAGGTAGTAAATTGACAAAAAAAAAAAATGAGATGAAGAATCTTAGCATCGTTTTTTAGGCAGATCATAAAGATTCAAGATATTAAAGCATTGGAAAATTCTATGTCCTCCAACATTTTATCTTGAATAATTTCAAACCTAGAGATAGATTGAAGGAATAGTACAAAAAACACCTATCTACCCTTCACTTAGAGTTGCTGAATGTTAACATTTTATCAAAATTTGCTTTCTTTTTCTTATTTACATATATATTTATTGAAATATTTGAAAATAAATTGCCATGTCATAACACTTCACTCCTAAGTACTTTCTAAAAATAAAACCATTTTCTTATATATAGCCAAAACACATTAATTATATTGAACACTGATGCAGTAATATATATTAACAACATATAACTTACACTAAAATTAGTCTAGGATAATTCCCCTGCTTTTGTTTTGTTTTTGTGACTTTGACTATTGCAAAGAGATTAGATTACTGGTGGTAATTTTTTCTTTTTTAAGCTTTTGGTGATTTAGATTTGTTTATTTCCTTATGATTGGATTCAGGCTAAATTTTTTTTGACAACAATTCCAATAGAGAATGTTATGTCCTTTACTGTGCATCTGCTTTTTAAAGGTCACTTCTCTAATTTATAAGCAATCTGTGTGGCCGATCATTTGTGACTGTGTGAATACCTGTTCTTCAACAAATTTCCATTCCGTGGCATAAGCATTTATTAATGATGCTTTCCTGAATCAATTAACATATTGGTAGTTGGAAAACAGTGATTTTATAATTTATCATTTCTTGCACATTTATTAGTTTATACTCTCCTGTCAGGAAGAACTTTCCCTTCTTACTAAGTACTCATAGGTTTTTTTTTATTCAATGTGTCATAATTTATTATTATTATCTATGTAGGATTGCCAAGTGAGAGTTTTTTTGTTTGCTTGTTTGTTTGTTTGTTTTTGTTTGTTTGTTTTTTTCCAAGTGAGAGCTCTTACAGGAGAGTTATTGTGTCCTTTGACATCTGTACGTCAATTATTTTGGCACTTAGTTTCTGGCAAAACACATTTTTCTAGACTTGCTCTGAATGTTTCCTATTTCATATCTGGTTGTTAGCTCAAAAGAGTCCTGATTCCTTTTATTTTTTTTTTCCTGATTCCTTTTAGTGAGGAATTGTATTTAGAATCCAATATATACATATATTTCCATATCTTTCTTATACAAGAGGTAGAATAAAAATCTGATGTTTTTATCTTACATATTTTGTTTAAAAATATATTACAGCAAAAAAATAAAAAATAAAAATAAATTAAAAAATAAAAATATATTAACACCAAGTAAAAATTTACATATGTATTTTTTAAAAGATTTTATGTATTTATTCATGAGAGATACAGAGAGAGAGAGAGGCAAAGACACAGGCAGAGGGAAAAGCAGGCTCCATGCAGGGAGTCCGACGTGGAACTCAATCCCGGGTCTCCAGGATCACACCCTAAATCACTGAGCAACCGGGGCTGCCCTACATATGTATTTTTATATTACTGGAAGTGCATATTCATGGTAAAGTCAGTGAGGTATCTAGTTTAAAAGGTTAAGTACATATGTAGTTTGTCAGATATTTCCAAGTTCACCTCCACAGAGATTACACAATTTTTTGTGAATTTGGCAAGTGAGAAGTGATCTCAATGTTGTTGGTTTTTTTAAAAGATTGTATTTATTTATTCATGAGAGACACAGAGAGAGAGGCAGAGACACAGGCAGAGGGAGAGAGCCTGATGCAGGACTCTATCCCAGGACCCTAAGATCACAACCTGAGCCAAAGGCAAATTTTCAGCCACTGAGCCACCCAGGTGCCCTTCTCAGTTGTTAAACTGGTGATAAATCTTTTATAATGGGTGAACTTCAACTTTTTTTTTTCATATGTGAAAGATCTATTTATGTGTACTTATAATTAAAAGTTAATCTCTTTTCCTATCAAGTTTTTACCTTTCTGTCTCCATATTTAAGAGAGCTGTATGTAGATCTTAGTCCTTTTCAGGCAATATATTTTAAAATATTTTTTCTAGTTTGACAGTTGTTTTTTGATTTTCCTTATAATTTTTTCATACAATGTATTGTTTTAAAGTTGTATTCATTAGTCTTAGTTTCTCACACCCACATTATAAAACTCAAATCATAATATATTTTCTTCCAAAACTTCTATGTTTTCAGTTTTTTACTGTTAGGCTACTGACATAAGCTTGGTCTCTGTCTATATGTGTATGTGCATATGTGTGAGAGAGCTATCCTGCTTCAGCTTAGGTACTAATGTTATACTTGTTTCATAAAAGAAGTTTGGAGATTTTCTTTCACTTTCTATTCTCTGGAACCCATTTAATAGATCTGTTTTTTAAAAACTTGGTGATACTTCCCTATAAAATCATTTGGACCTCAGCCTTTTTCTGTGGAGTAGAAATTTGATACCATTATTTCTTCTGTGGAAATTGGTTTACTCAAACTTTCCATCTTAATTAGAGTCAATTTTGGTAAATTGTGTTTTCCTAAATAATAATTTTTTATAGATATTGACATTTTTACATAAATTGTGTAGTCTCTTTGTTTTAATTTCTTCTCTTTTACTGATCATTTCTTCCTGATTGTTTAAAGTTTATGAATTCATGGCTTTCGGTTCTTTCCATGTATTTTGATATACTACATTTACATTTCATTACTCTTTAAGAAACATAGGAATTACAGTTTATATTTCCACTTTCACTCAAGAATTATTCCACACAGTTTCTTTTTATAAATTTTCAGGACCCTTCTGATTTTTGTTCTTAATTTTTGTTTTATTGTGTTGTCTTAAAAGAATCGCTTTTCTGTTATTTCTATTTTATGGGACTTTCCCAGGCTGTCTTTATGACTTGATATTTGGTCAGTACTTGTGCAAGTTGTATTTGTGTTGGAGAAGGAATATTCTCTATTTGTAAGTTATGGAGTACAATATATATTTTAAAACTTACTGTATTGGTCCTGTTGTATAGGTCTTCTATATTCTTTTTTTTTTTTTTAAGATTTTATTTATTTATTCATGAGATACACAGAGAGAGAGAGAGAGGCAGAGACACAGCAGAGGGAGAAGCAGGCTCCATGCAGGCAGCCTGACGTGGAACTCGATCCCGGTTCTCCAGGATCACACCCTGGGCTGAAGGCGGGGCTAAACCGCTGAACCACCCGGGCTGCCCGGTCTTCTATATTCTTATCTTTTTTGTCCATATGATCTCTTTTGGACTAAGATTGTTATGACAGCATTTCCCTTTTTTAGTGGGTTTCTCTCTGTTTCCCCTTTCTTTCTTGATAATTTGTGTTTTGTGAAAGTGATTGCTGTTTCTGGTACATAATTTTCATAAATACTATATCTTCTTTGTGAATTGTGGCTTTTAATATGTCAAAAGAAAATTCAAAGAGCTTTACTTAATGTAAATATTTTATTGAGCAAAAAAATAACTGTTTGAGAATAGGAAGACTTCAAACCAGAAAGAGATATAAAACCCAGAGGCATATCATTGCAGGATAGCTTATAACGTGAGAATTGGTGAGTTACTTTTTACAGTGATTGGCTATTACAATGGGTATTTCCAGACAGTAGGACACTGGTTAAAAGCGATTTTCTTGTATCATTTTGGGAAGATATTTTAAGTTTTATTTGTGATTATCAGAGGTATTTACAAGAAATCACCTAAGTTAAATTTTGCTTACATTCATGAAATAAGCTAGAGTAAGTTTCGCATATGTGCCTAAACTAGTTTTGTCTGCTTACAGGATTGTCAAGCCTGGTTTCCTTTTTATTTTAGCAAGGTTTTTTTTAAAGATTTTATTTATTTATTTATTTATTTATTCATGAGAGACACACAGAAAGAGGCAGAGACTCAGGCAGAGGGAGAAGCAGGCTCCATGAAGGGAGCCCGATGTGGGATTCGATCCTGGGACTCCAGGATCACGCCCTGGGCCAAAGGCAGGCACTAAACCGCTGAGCCACACAGGGATCCTGAGAACAAATATTTTTAATTTGCATCTTGCAGGAAAATAAGTACCAAAAAGAATGTAAAAAAGGATGTGGAACATATTGCTCTAACTTTTGTAAGAATATATTAAGGGCTTAGAATAAGGGTGAATCTCAAAGGCTATAAAATACATAAAATTTGGGAGATCAGGTTATACCTTCATGTTCCCTGTTTACTATCAACAAATATTTGGGCAATCTTTTTTACTATCTAAGCCTTAGCTCCCTTATAAGGAAACTGGGGATAAAATTAGCCCTGCTGCCATCCTTTCAAAATTCTTGCAGCCAGTAAAGTGTCTGTCTTTATAATTCATTCTTTATAAGGTGCCATTCTCCAGCACAGCTTTGGTCATACTGCTTATCTTGTGAATCTCCTGTAGTGGCTTTCCTTTATCTCTATGTGTTTAAATAATTAAAAGATTTTTATATATTAGTGAATTCATATACTTTAGAGTTGGCAGTATTCTCACCTCATATGAGCACTAGCCCTTTGTCAGTAACCACTCGAATTTTGTTTTTATTTCTTATGTGTGCACATTTGCCTGTCTTCCTCTAAATAGCATAAACATATTTCTGTTTATTGGTTTATCAATTTGAGATGGTACCAGTTGCTTCTCCACTATTAAAAATGAGGATTAATTCCAACTGAACACCTTTCTTGTCTTACCAATATTTAACAGAGATGATATTTATTCTTCCTACTTCTAACTTTAAATAACATGCCTATACCTCACCTTATTGTCTCATCAATTCTAGGCACAGCCACACTTATTCCTCTTCTCACCACTCCTTCCTAACTATACCCTCAACTTCTGTCATATATATGATTATGGTTGACACATCTCACAGTCTCCTCTGTCTCCATAATTACTTATTTATAGAAAAGTCATAGACAGAGATGTATTTTAAAAGATGAACTATGAAAAAAAATAAAAGATGAACTATGATGAACAGTTTTCATATTATTATCTCTTTTTTACATTGGTATTATACTCCATTACATTCCCTTTTCTGGGTTCTGATAGCATCATCCTTATGCTCCTCAAAGAGTCCTGTACCTAGCATCAAAGTTAAATGGACTATTTTCTTTTATAAAATTCATCTTTGTAGCTTAATTCAGTTTTAGACTGAGTTTCTTACATTTCTGTTTCCTTGTTGAAAGATGTAATCTTCTAGCTTCTTTTCGGAGTTGCTAAGTGTTTAACTTAATTTTTTTTTTTTTTAAATTTATGATAGTCACACAGAGAGAGAGAGAGAGAGAGAGAGAGGCAGAGACACAGGCAGAGGGAGAAGCAGGCTCCATGCACCGGGAGCCCGACGTGGGATTCGATCCCGGGTCTCCAGGATCGCGCCCTGGGCCAAAGGCAGGCGCCAAACCGCTGCGCCACCCAGGGATCCCCTGTTTAACTTAATTTTATTCTTCTTGGAGATATTCTTTGAGGAGTTTTACCTTCTCTTCTAACATGGCCCCATTCAAGGCTAATATTTAACCAGTACATACCAGTACAACTGCATCCATTTTTAAGACAATGAAATATTTGTGTATCAGAAGGAAACCATTTTAAATAATATCTGTAATGAACAGTAAAATCCATTAGAACATAGATTTGCCCATCAATGTGTTATTTTGACCAGTGTCTTAGGATGTTGTAATGACCATTGATGATGGACCTTCCTTCTGTCATAACAGCTGAGAAGCTACCTACTGGTTAGGCCATCGAGGTAATACAGCATTCTTTACAGTGCACACTGGGATTTGATGTTTGTAAAGTCAAGAATTAATAATGAAACATTGATAAAAACTACTGATTTCTTGCCTCCTGGAAGGTGTCACTGTTTCATTTCACTGTCTCATTTTCCTCTTGTTTTTATAGAATAAACTTCAAGTCTTTTCTTCATTAAAAAAAATACAGATGACATAATTAGAGTCCTTGCATTTCTGAAAATCAATTTATTGGACACTCATACTTAAATGGTAGTTGACCTGGTATGCATCATAGGTCAAGTATCTTCTTTTCTCACAGCCTGAAGGTATTACTTACTTTTTTAGCATCTGTTGTTGCCAATCTTCCTACCAGATAAGGCTGCATCCCTACTGTATTTCTGGTGCTGATTGCTTTGTTGATGACATTGCTCAGTGGGCCCTTTCAATGTAAATATTTTTACTCTCAAATACTTTCTTCTATTACTTGTTTGACAATTTCCTTCCCCATATTTTCTCACTTCTTTCTTTTAGCATTCCTAATAGTTGAAAGATGAAATTATGCTCTGTTTCTCATGATGCTCTATTTCTTAATATTTTTACTTTTTCTCAGTTTTTTTCTTCACATGCCGAAGAATATCTTCCATGTAATCATCCCTGTTTTCTACTGAATTTTCCATTTTGGATATCATTACTTATAATGGATAAAAATTGTTCATTTTTTTCTTTGTTCCCTTTCTTCTGCACACTTACTTGTTTCCTCAATTGGAAACCAGGCAACAAGTTAAGAAGATTAGAAACATCCTACTAAGAATGTTTCATAAATGCGTTTCTTAAGCAAATTGTTTGCTTTTGTCTACATTTTCATCTAGCTCTTTCATTTACCTTCCTCTTCCTTTTTTTTTTAAGATTTTATTTATTTTATTCATAAGAGACACACAGAGAGAGGCAGAGACATAGGCAGAGGGAGAAGCAGACTCGCTGCAGGGAGCCTGATGCAGAACTCCATCCCAGGACCTTGAGATCATGACCTGAGCCAAAGGATGCTCAATCACTGAGCCACTCAGGTGCCCCGTTCCCTTTCCTTTTTAACTTTTATTTTATTCCTCATCTAAGAGCTTGTTTCCTTTCCATTCTCAATAAGATTTCCTTACCCTTTCTTATTTCTTTCATGTTTCCACTTGGAAGAATAATATGAAATCTGAAATAGTGGGTATTGTAAAATGATCTTATCCTTTGCTTGTTGTTTTCTAGAGTAACTTGCTAATAATAACCTCTTCTTTTCCCTTTTGCCTCCTTTCAATTTAAGTGTAAGTGAACTTTATGCGGAATTTTAGGCTTCTAGTGTCTCAATGTTGTTTTTTACAATACTTAGCAAAACTTTAGTAGAAGATGACTGAGATAAGGATGATTATATTTATAATATACATAATTTAGGTACCTCGTGGAAACTTGGAAGCATTGAAAAATCAATATTGCTGATTTTAAATTAATTGTAGGTCAAGAAGGGCATTTTCTATAGAAATAGCATTTAATTTCAGAAGTTTGAGGCATGTTTAACTCTAACATGATAGCTCTGGAAAATCTGAAGGAAGACACAGAAAACAACTAAATTGTATTTAATAATTCTACACTTATTTTTTTGATTATTCTATACTTAACTATTTGATTATAAATATGATCTCAATTAAGAGTTTATCTTTACCTAAGTCTTTTTTTTTCTAGTTCTGTTTACACTAATCAGCATCACTATCTTACAATAAAGGATGGTCAGAGAACCATTTTGGGAGAATAATAATCTTTTCTAATATATGTCAGTAGAAATTACTCTAAGTCCAAGCTACATACCTAATGTATGTAAAATAAAAAGTGATAGATACTGTACCAGGCCAAGCTAAAGACCAAATGCAGTCCACACCTTATTATTAATTATTACTATAAAATTGTGGCATTCAAATATCCCCCTTTCTTTCACCTAAAGCCCTTGTTCATCTGATGGTCCTACAGCAATTGGTGAAATAAGTACACACAAAAAAATCTATTAGATAAGACACCAACCTCTTGACTTGTCTAATTCACAGGGAATGTTGAGAGAAAAATTCACAAGAAAGTAGTACCATCCATTGTGGCCTCAAGTGACTCAGGGCCCACCATAGCCTGCCAAAGGTCTTCCTAAAGAACATACATCACAATGCCATATGATATCTCTTTATAGCCTGTTAAATAGAAGTGGTTACCTATTTCAGTTGAGCCACAAATTCAATTCCCTGCAATAATTTGAGATAAATTTCTTTAGTGCTCCCTTGTATTTCCCCCAATTTGTCATTCAGGACCGAGTAAAGAGGAATACTCTGTATAACTGGATGCCTGGATACATTTAAAATAAAGCCATGTATGTGATTATTCCTCTACCAATTTGTGGTATTGTCTGGCCTACAAAAGATAACACTGTGCCATTTGGAACCATGAGTTCTGCCACGGGATGAAAACTGCACTAACCAGGGCTGGCACCATCCAATGAACCAATCATCCAAAACCCAGAAGGGACAGAAACACTTTCAACTCAAGATCTTTGAAATTCAGTAGAGACACTTATTGAAGATTTTGGTTCCACTGAGTTATTTCAGGAAGAAAGATGTCTTTGTTAAGGACAAGGCAAGTTTATGGTACTGTGATCTTTCACACAGCATCGGAAGGACTTACCTTTGGAGCAGGGGAGAGCAGGGCAAGTCAGAAAATGCTGGCAAGAATCAGCGTCTGTGTTTGGAAACTCTAAAAACAAAATGCATTTCTTTATTCAGTGATAAAGTGAGAGATTAAACTGCTGCTGCTCCTTTTCCTGCCCTTTATCTAGGTTCAAAATAATTATGCTTTTTGGTCATATCTATGATATGATGAACTTAGAATTCCCTCGTCTGCAGAGTCAGACATCCAGGCTTGTGTTCTGCTGAGGAATCCTTACTATGTTTAAAATAGTTTGTATACATTGCATACTTAGAGATCTCCCTCTAAGATTTTGCTGATAGCAACTTACAGCTAAAACTTCAGCAAATGGTTACCCAACATCCAATAATCATATAAAAACCTGGACGTGGGATCTGTTCAAATTGATGGTCTGGACACATAGTCAGTTCAGACACACTGACTGACATCAAGGATTTCTAGCTCATCCACACTAACTAATTTAGGTACCCAGATAGGCGTGACCTGCTGGTTCATACCAAGCAGCCGGTCTGAGTATACCCTGCATCCCCCTGACCAATCCTAGCTCACAGTTTTCATCTCCTCTCTTCCTATAGTTATAAGAAAGTATGCTTCTCACTTAATTACTTCAGGCTCTGAATACAAAAGCATCCAGGAAGCACATTAAAAATAATGTCCAGGGCAGCTCCGGTGGCTCAGTGGTTTAGCGCCGTCTTCGGCCCGGAGCGTGATCCTGGAGACGCGGGATCGAGTCCCACGTCGGTCTCCCTGCATGGAGCCTGCTTCTCCCTCTGCCTGTTCTCTGCCTCTGTGTGTGCGTGTGTGTCTCTCATGAATAAATAAATAAAATCTTTTTTAAAAATAATGTCCATATTTCTTTTTTTTAAATAAAGGCTACTACTTAATAAAGGCTACTGTTTACAGGACTCTGGCAGGTAAGTGATTGGCTTGAGATAGGAATATGATTCAGAGTATTTATTTATTGATCATTTAGTAATCCATCTTGGATGGATCACACATCCAAAGCATCAGAAGATGTCAGCTATTTTAAACTTAACAGTGCCAGGGCACCTGAGTGGCTCAGTTAGTCAAGCATCTGATTCTTGGTTTCAGCTCAGGTCATGATCTCAGGGTTGTGAGATTGAGCCCCACATCAGGCTCCTTGGTGGGCACAGGGTCTGCTTATGGTTCTCTCTCTCCCTCTCCCACTGCTACTCCCCTGTTCAGGCATTCCCCTCTCTCAAATTTATTAGTTGATTGATTTTTAAAATAAACTTAACAGTGCATAAAGTATAAGAATTAAACATTTTGATAGAATCACCTTCTATAATTTGTAGTTAGTAATGGAAAAGTATATGAAACTATGTCAAAATTTTTTATTACTGGACTCAAGCATGATGTCTTAGAGGAATTATGTTGCCAGTTGTGTTTATAATGAACTACATTTGTGTATTCATTTACCTAATGACTGTAGTGATCACTAATTTCTATTTAGAACAGGTGCTCAGATAAACCAGCTTGAGTAATAATTCCATCTTACTTGCTGTAGCATCTCTTCATTTCTTTGTTATAGAAGGAATTATAGGATACTTGGCACACCTTTGTAGCCTCACCTGTGGAATATTGCTTTGCATGTAATATGTTTGATGTTACATTTAATATGTTTGATAAATTTCAGCTGTGACAGTTATAGTTTTATGATCCTATAAAAAGGAAGGTCATTTTATTTTTTTTTTAAGATTTGATTTATTTATTCATGAGAGGCACACACAGAGAGAGAGAGAGAGAGGCAGAGACACAGGCAGAGGGAGAAGCAGGCTCCAAGCAGGGAACCCGACGTGGGACTCGATCCCAGGTCTCCAGGATCACACCCCGGGCTGGAGGTGGCACTGAACTGCTGAGCCACTGGGGCTGCCCAGGAAGGTCATTTTAAAAGGAAAGATAATTTGCTCTAGCTGAGAAAGAGCAGACAAAATGTTTTTGTAAGGTCTCTCTTTTTTTTTTTTTTTTCCTTTTTCTGAGTGGGAATGAAAAAGAAGCCACCTGACCAGGTACTTCATATCATGCCACCACCATTAATCCGCTTGTTCTCAAGCTAAGCTGTGGGCATGCATATATTGTTTGAATATGAGAACCAATATCACCTAGCTGAGTACTGCTTTCCACAAAATACAGAGATAAAATGACTTGTCTCCAATACTGATTTCCTAGACAAAAGCATAAACACATGCTATAAATATTCAGAATTGACCTTCATGAAAAGCTTCTATGAATTAATGCCTCATATGGATGCTCTGAATTTAAAGATCAGGTGATTTATGGTAACACGAAAATACTAGACTCTGGTTAAACATTAGAAAGTCATTTATCAATTCTATTATACTTATTTTTCTTTCTCATCCTAAGAATTAATAATTTAGTGTCATATTCTTATTCTGGCTTCTTCTCTACAATACGATTTCTAAGGCATCTACTTCTATTTCCACACATAGCAAGACCATCTCTCATAAGGAATGAGACCTAAGCACATCAAAAAATATTTTCTATGAAGTTTTTATGACAAACACTATAATAGAAATTTTATTACTAAAATAAGGATAACAGACACTTTATACTTGACAACTCTGATATATTAATTGGTAAATGAATTGTGATTTGGAAAGCATTGGCTTAAATCAGCTATAGATTTGACTTCTGCTTGCTGTGTCACAACATATTATTTTCAAATAGTATAAATGACTAAGAACAAGTAAAAGCTTAAAGGATTTAATATCATGCGGTGTCAGGGAAAAAAAGAGAACATGCTTAATGGCACATTAATTAATGCTGAATTCAAATTGAATTCTATGAGTTGCAAATGCAGCAGGGACTTGGTTTTAATCTTTGCAACCACAATGAATAACATAAATTAATGATAGAGCAGAGAATGCTGTCAACTGTGTTATTCCATCTTATAAGAAAGTAACTGCTTATGAAAAAATTTCTCTGCAGGCAAAGTGGAACTCATAATTGACAGCAAAAGGTAGAACGGAAGACAGTGTCATAAGCTTTATGGAAGCATTCCAGAACTCTAAATTAGAAAACTTTCTCCTTCCACACTTTGACCCCAAGGAGCCTACTGAATCCTGATTTTTGTGTCTGAAGTTCACTAATAGAAGGGTGCTGGAAAAAAAAGATGGAAATTTAGCTAGTAAGCCCTTTCTCTAGCAGAGAACACAAATGCACGCACAAGCAAACTGAAAAACTCCTGGAAATATACCTTTAACAGCTTTCTTTACGTGCCATTGTGAGAAATTCTGATTTTCAGGACCCACTCCAAGGACAGGCCCTCCCCAAGGAATAGATTCATCTCATTGATACCAGAAGTCCTGACTTCTTTCATATGATCCCATCAGCTCTTAAACCTTGGTAAAAACTGGCAAGGCATCTCTCTAGTCTGCTCAGATTCCTGGATAGTAATTGTTCTCTTGTTCTCTTTTCTCCACGGTCTTTGTATTTTCTTCTGAGAAGCTTCCTTAACCCTGACCTGACACGGGCACATCCTCCCTGAGTCCTCATCATCAGAACCTGTGCCTCTGACCAGGTTATATTTGGCCACTGTGTGGTTATGTCGAATTGGAGTTTCCTGTCTTCCTCTGACTCTAACTCTCTTGAACAAGTTTTCCAGGCCTAGTTTGACGTTAACCCTAATTACACAAGAGTATATCTGGAAATAAGAAGCAACTAATATGAAAATAAATGCTTGTGGGAAAGATGTGCAAACTCACTTGGAAATGTTAGGCAAATGTCAGTTTATTATTCTAAGCTCAAATGCAAATATAGCCCATCTTGATTTCACCTTCCCATTGCCAAAACTAAGTGAAATTATTAGCATGTTAATGGATTTTCTGGCAGGTATTCCCTCTTTCTGTGAAATAATCTAGGTCATTAAATCTTTCAGTAAGTGTTTGCTGGTCACTTACACAGGTTTAAAGAGAACTGTAGGCTTTTCTTATACTATGCAAATTGCATGGAGATACATATATAACCAGCAGGATAGGGATTCCCAAATGGTTCCCTTATGAATTAGGATAGAGTTAGGCATTTGAACTTGGAAATGGAAAGGAGCAAACCTCACATTCAACCATCATCTTTCACTGGTTTGAATTTAGGGATTCATATGTTTAGCATTTTGTAAATATAAAAACCAAGTTTGAGAAAAGGTCTTAACAGAGAGGAAAATGTATATTGAATCTTAAAGAAATATCTGCCCCTAGTAAGTTGGCTGTTTTCTTCTCTGTAACAAATGTATATAGTTTAAGGAGCTTTCTCAATTTAAACTCACCACATAAAACTTGGAAAATATCATAGAAACTGATTATTCCTGGAACATATCCCAGGATATTACTTACTAAAGGCTTCCTGGGAAAATTCATTTTGATTTAGGCCTAAACCCTGGATCAGATACTTCTAAAGGCTATGAATATATGCATTATTTACCAGGGTAGAGCTTTTTAGAAGTTGTTCATACATAAAATGTCCCATCCTTAATACATAAACCTGAACTAAAACTAAACCTGCAGGGTATTCATGACAATTCATGCAAAATAAAAATTATGCAGAAAAGTGCACTCTTGCATACTAAAAATGGAAAACACTGTCCCTACCCAAGTCTCTGCTCCCTTATTAAGACAGTCAGCCTTCAACAATAAAAAGCTTTCCTTCAAAAACTCAGGATCCTTATTAAGCATCTGCACTTCATGTCCCTGAGGGAAAGTTTACTTTCCCACTCTCCCTCTCTTTCTTTCCTTCAAAGTCTCCACTCCACTTGATTACTTTCTCTTATTTTCTTCAGAATGTGACAATTTTTTCTGCCTCTACATTTTTCTCAGACCATATAGAGTATTTCATCATTAAAGGACCTGATTATCCTTTCCCTCTACCACAGAGCTTTGGCAGATTACCCCAGAGCTGTCTCCCTCAGCAACCTGCATTGACTCTCGTGGTCTACGTCAGCAGACTAGGCCTTTAATACCTAAGTATCATGACTTTTTTGTTTTTTGTTTTTGCATTAGTGTTTCTCTGCATCCAGATGGCAAACTTCTTAAAGTGGGTGATGACCTTGATTTTTTTAAATCCCCCCCCACCTTCTATTATAGTGCCTTGCCCATTATGTACACTGAGTAAATATTAGTGTTCTGAATACTTAAATGAAGTCATTAAAGATACCCTGAGCATTTCATATAAATGTTCTTATTTTTTTAGTCCAGCTTGAACTCTGCTTAAACTGAAGTGTTAGGTATTTGTTCAGACCCCACAGATACAGTGCTACTCAAGAAGTGGGCTGTAGACCCTGACAAGAGCATGGAGTGTTTGCTTGTGGTCCCTGCCCAGATATGAATTTACATCAGAATGTCAATAAACTATCCACTGAGCACATTATAGAATTCAACTGACTGGTTTTATTTTATTTTTTTTAAAACAAGGCTTTCTCAGTGAATAACACATCAGTACACTAACAAATACTGAAATAGGGGTTCTGTTTTTATACAAGGATAACAGACACCTTCTAATTGACAATGCTGATATGTTAATGGAAAAATGAATTGTGATTGATTTGATTTACATTTCAGCACAAGCCTCTTATCTCATGTTGGACCCATAACAAATGATTCAGATCTGCTACTTAAGCAGCACTGGTCATATCATATGTATTTTGTACCTTGCTGCATATAGACTTAATGTTCTTGAATGTGCAGTTTCCTTAAGCCTCACTTTCTTCATCTATAAAATAAGGATAATTATGTATTCTGCATAGATGTTTCATAGGGATTAAAATTTTGAAATGAATGCCAGGACCTGGTATATATTAGCTCTAAGTAAATGGTGCCTGTGATTGTTATTTAAGTTATTTATACAGATATAAATAACTGTATCTATTAAATTATTTAAATGTATATGTGTGCATGCCATTGTAGCAGAATGTATAGTTAATTATAAAACTTCAACATATTTATTTATTATTATATTTAATTATAAATACGATTAAAATAAACATTTAAGTCCACTGAACAAACCTTTAGGAAATCAATAAAAAGTTTCTCATAGCAAGATACAGGCTTCAGAGGATATGAACAAGTTCTATCAAGACTTAAAGGTACCTTAAGAAAGAAGATAACCTTGCCATTTGCAGCAACATGGATGAACCTTGAGTACATTCCCCTAAGTGAAATAAGCCAGTCACAGAAGGACAAATACTGCACAATCCCACTTATATGAGGTCCTAATGCAGCCAAACTCAGAAACAGAGAGTAGGATGGTGGGTACCATGGACTGGGAGAAGATGGAAACGGGGAGTTGCTACTCAAAGAGCATAAAGTTCCAGTTGTGCAAGATGATTAAGGCCTAGAGATCTGTTTTATGACATAGTTTAAAACACTCTATAGTACACTTAAAATTTTGTTTAGGGGGAAGATTTCCTGGTAAATGTTCTTAACACAATTTTCAAATGATATAAACAACTTTATAGGCATGTTTATGCAGTACCTGAAACTGTATGGAATACAGTAATACAGTATTATTACAGTATTTCCATATTAGTATATACAGTATTTCCATATTACAGTATGGAAACTGTATTACGCACTGTAGAAATTCTAAGATTGATTCCTCTTTTTAAATTAATTTAATTTTTTATTGAGGTATAATTAACATACAACATTATATTAGTTTCAGATATACAACATCAGATATTTGTATATATTGCACATGCTCAGCACAATAAATCTAGTCAACATCCATCACCATACATAGTTACAGATTTTTTTTCTTGTAATGAGAACTTTTCAAACCACTCTCAGCAACTTTCAAATATGCGTACTATACTATTAACTATAGTCATTGTGCTGCACATTCCATCTCCATACCTTATTTATTTTATAACTAGAAATTTTTATCTTTTGACTTCTTTTACCCATTTAGCCCACCTGTCACCCCCTGTCTCTGGCAACCAAAAATCTGTTCTCTTTATCTGTGAACTTGTTTGGTGTTTTCCTCTGGGGACAGGGGGGAGGGCGTAATCCATTTATTTTATATTCCACATATAAGTGAGATTTTACAGTATTAGTCTTTCCTGTAAGAGTTCACTTAGCAAAATGCCTTCAGGGCCCATATTCCATTGTTTATATATACTACACTTTCCTTCTCCATCCATTCATCAATGGACACTTAGGCCGTTTCCATATTTTGGCTATTATAAATAATACTACAATGAACAAGGAGAGGAAATATATCTTTTTCATTTAGAGTTTTCATTTTCTTTGGACAAATACCCAGAACTGAGAATTCTGGATCTATATAGTAGTTCTGTTTTTAATTTTGGAAGGGAATTTGCATACTGTTTTCCATAGTGGCTGCATCAATTTACATTCACATCAACAGTGCACAAGGGTTCTCTTTCCTCCACATCCTTGCCAACACTTATTTCTTGTCTTTTTGATGCTAGCTGTTCTAACAGATATGAGGTAATCTCTCATTATGGTTTTGATTTGCATTTCCATGACAACTAGTAATGCTGAGCATCTTTTTTTAATTTAATTTTATTTTTTTTAAGATTTTATTTATTTATTCATGGATGATACAGAGAGAGAGAGAGGCTGCCCTAATGCTGAGCATCTTTTCATGGGTGTTAGCCATCTGTATGTCTTCTTTGGAAAAATGTCTGTCCATCTACTCTGCCCATTTTTTAATCAGATTGGTTGTATTTTTGCTATTAAGTTATATGAGTTCTTTATACATTTTGGATACTAACCCCTTGTCAGATATATGATTTTCAACTATTTTCTCCTATTCTGTAGGTGGCGTTTTCATTTTGTTAATGGTTTTGTTTGCTGTGTAGAAGCTTTTTAGTTTGATGTAGTCCCACTTGTTTGTTTTTTATTTTGTTCTCTTTAGGTCGAATGTCAAATGCAGAAAGTCATTGCCAAGGGGCACCTGGATGGCTCAGTGGTTGAGTGTCTGCCTTTGGCTCAGGTTATAATCCTGGGGTCCTGGGATTAAGTCCCACATCAGGCTCCTCACAGGGAGTCTGCTTCTCCCTCTGCCTATGTCTCTGCCTCTCTCTGTGTTCTCTCATGAATAAATAAATATAATCTTAAAAAAGAAAGAAAGTCATTGCCAAAACCTCTGTCAAGGAGCTGACTGCCTGTGTTTTCTTCTAGGAGTTTTATGGTTTCAAGTTTACATTCAAGTCTTTAATCTATTTGAGGTTAGGGCAGCCCTGGTGGTGCAGCAGGTTAGCGCCGCCTGCAGCCCACGGTGTGATCCTGGAGACCCTGGATCGAATCCCACCTCAGGCTCTCTGCATGGAGCCTGCTTCTCCCTCTGCCTGTGTCTCTGCCTCTCTCTGTATCTCTATGAATAAATAAATAAAATCTACAAAAATAAAATTTAAAAAAAAACTATTTGAGGTTAATTTTTGTGTATAGTATAAGATAGTGGTTCAGTTTCATTCTTTCGCATTGGTTGTCCACTTTTCCCCACACAATTTATTGAAGAGGTTGTCCCTTTCCCATTGTATTAAGGTTAATTTCTTAAAGCAATTAATTAAAGAAACATATGCCCAACATGTCTGTGTGTCTGAGATTGCTGGGTTATCATCATGTCTCAGGTTTTTGGCATATACAGACCAAACATGCTCTTTATAAAGCAAATATTATGTCATGCCTATCAGTGTGGCCCGATTGGTTATAAGTAGGAAGTAGAGATTTATACACCAAATGTTTATTGAGTACCTGTTCTATACCAGGCACTATTATTCCAGGACCTGGTAATTTAGCAGTTAATGAAGGAGTCCTCAATCCCTGCATTCAAGGATCCATACTGTTTTCATTTTTGCATCTGCAGTGGTTTACTGTGGCCACAACAATCCGTACATGGACATACTAGTGTCCAAAAGGTTTAGTTTGGGTTAGTTGAGATTTGGCTATCTTTTTATATTTGCTACTAGACCTGGATGAAGGGTCCTTCTCCTTGGCTAGAGAACACAGTCATTGCTGGGTGAAGGTGGAGTACAAGGTTTCAGGCTCCCACAGGGACTCACATCCATCCCCTCACTGGCTCAGCCACTCAACCCAACACAAAATAGTCCCTCACCTACAGGTCAAAAAATTTTTTCTAATGAAGTTTTTTTAAAAAATCTTTCCTTTGACCATTTTTAAACCATATTGCCTTTCCTAAATATATGCAGTATACTTAAGGATATAACTTTGATGCTTTAGGTACCATTTGATTTCACGAAGTGTTAATTTGCAATTTATGATCATGATTCTGTGCACTGCCTCTTGAACATTATAAGAATCCTGCTCAGCCACAGAGAAAGTAACCTTAGGGTATGTTAAGTCCATCAGTGAGATCATACTAGTTATTATGTAAAAGGAAAGATTGCTTTCTTTGCTAAAAACAGTATTTTTAAGTTAATGGAATCTCTTGGATTTTTCAATCTATTCACATAAAATCCCAAGAAAATAATATCTAGGAATATATACTTTTATCTCCATTTTACAAATTTGGAGATTTTGGGTTTTTTTTTTTTTTTTTTTATGATAGTCACACAGAGAGAGAGAGGGAGAGAGAGAGAGAGAGAGAGGCAGAGACATAGGCAGAGGGAGAAGCAGGCTCCATGCACCGGGAGCCCGATGCGGGACCCGATCCCGGGACTCCAGGATCGCGACCTGGGCCAAAGGCAAGCGCTAAACCGCTGCGCCACCCAGGGATCCCAAATTTGGAGATTTTGATACACATGTATATACATACATAACTTCTCCCTTCATTCATATTAAATCATTCTCTGGAACTATTGAAAAGTTTATTTTACAAGTCAACTGTGAATCAAACGCTAGGATGTGAGAAACTTTTAGTCTGCCTATATGGTTTCTATTTGCTTTTAATGTTTAAAAGTATACTTTTTTTAAACATTTAAATCAACTGCTGAAATGCTTTTCTATAGTTTTCCTTATAAACTAGAAGATTTTGACTTAGATATCATCTTTGCTAGTTTCCTTTTTGTTCTTATTGCAACATAAACCATACAGGCAGTTATAATCTCCTCAAAGAAGATGCATAAGTGTCTGTGAGATGCATCAAAAAGTGTGGTAAAATTAGTATTAATGGAAATCTTTGGCAACAGTTCAAGCAAACAAATAAGTAGAGTATTGTTATATGGGGTGTTATTGTAATAATAAATACTCTACTAATGATATTTACTTTTAAGATTATGTGAAATCAGATTATTTATTGTCATAAGTAAGACAGCAGAGAGATAGTAAAGAATGAAGTACCTAACTTTTTCATTGGTAATTAGAAATAATCTAATTCTGTGAGGTTTCAGGTGGGGAATTATAGGCCAGAAGCACTTAGAGTAAAGTTAAAGGAACAGGTTCACTGGTCCTTCTCCTTGCTC
The DNA here is from genome assembly GCF_003254725.2 of Canis lupus dingo. Classification (NCBI taxonomy): domain Eukaryota; kingdom Metazoa; phylum Chordata; class Mammalia; order Carnivora; family Canidae; genus Canis; species Canis lupus. Next base: position 18,797,117 of record NC_064253.1, read on the forward strand.
ACTAACAACTTGTATCCACTAAATTCTAATGTTTCTTTACTACAAAAAAAAAAAAAAAAAGCATAAAGGAAATAAAAGGTTATTTACAGTGCCTGTTAAGGACTCTTTGATTCCTAGAGAAGGACTCTAAGCTTAAATGCCAGAGCCCCAACTAGGGCCCTATGTCACATCACACATGGGAGAAATTCTGTACAAGTGTGTGTTCCAGCGTCACTTTGGAAACATATGTCATCAAGTAAATTATGACATGTGTGACATATATGAAGATAGCTACAGTCTGATGTGTTCAAGGATAAACAGTAGCAGAGTGAGTCATCCCTGGATGACAAGTGACTGAAGAGCCATTTGGAGGAAGGAGTGAGAGTATGAATCATCTATGAGTGTCTTGGACAAGGCACCACACATTGTATGAGATTCTAATTCTGAGACCTGGAATTTGACCACTGCAGATGTTGACAACTTTTAGTATTCACAGTGCACCACTGCTGGCTATCACAAGTCAGGATTGATTTAGTCATCCATTTTCAATCCTCAGACTCACACTCAGGCACACAGGATTCAAACCCAGTCTTCCACTGGGTCCTAACCCCTTCTTTTTTCCACTTATGGAAAGTGCAGGGGGAAACCCGAGAAATGCTGTGTACTGCCAGGAGGGTAGCAACAAATTGGAGGAGTAGTAATTCTATTTTTTTTAATAAATTTATTTTTTATTGGTTTTGAATTTACCAACATACAGAATAACAGTGCTCATCCCATCAAGTGACCCCCTCAGTGCCTGTCACCCATTCTCCCCCAAACCCGCCCTCATCCCCTTCCACCACCCCCAGTTCCTTTCCCAGAGTTAGGAGTCTTTATGTTCTGTCTGCCTTTCTGATATTTCCCACACATTTTTCCCCCTTCCCTTATATTCCCTTTCACTATTACTTATATTCCCCAAATGAATGAGAACATATAATGTTTGTCCTTCTCTGATTGACTGACTTCACTCAGCATAATACCCTCCAGTTCCATCCACGTTGAAGCAAATGGTGGGTATTTGTCGTTTCCAATGGCTGAGTAATATTCCATTGTATACATAGACCACATCTTCTTTATCCATTCATCTTTCGATGGACACCGAGACTCCTTCCACAGTTTGGCTATTGTGGACATTGATGTTATAAACATCGGGGTGCAGGTGTCCTGGCGTTTCATTGCATCTATATCTTTGGGGTAAATCCCCAACAGTGCAATTGCTGGGACGTAGGGAAGGTCTATTTTTAACTCTTTGAAGAACCTCCACACAGTTTTCCAGAGTGGCTGCACCAGTTCACATTCCCACCAACAGTGTAAGAGGGTTCCCTTTTCTCCGCATCCTCTCCAACATTTGTGGTTTCCTACCTTGTTAATTTTCCCCATTCTCACTGGTGTGAGGTGGTATCTCATTGTGGTTTTGATTTGTATTTCCTTGATGGCAAGTGATGCAGAGCATTTTCTCATATGCATGTTGGCCATGTCTATGTCTTCCTCTGAGAGATTTCTCTTAATGTCTTTTGCCTATTTCATGATTGGATTGTTTGTTTCTTTTGTATTTCCTTGATGGCAAGTGATGCAGAGCATTTTCTCATGTGCGTGTTGGCCATGTCTATGTCTTCCTCTGTGAGATTTCTCTTAATGTCTTTTGCCTATTTCATGATTGGATTGTTTGTTTCTTTGCTGTTGAGTTTAAGAAGTTCTTTATAGATCTTGGAAACTAGCCCTTTATCTGATACGTCATTTGCAACTATCTTCTCCCATTCTGTAGATTGTCTTTGAGTTTTGTTGACTGTATCCTTGGCTGTGCAAAAGCTTCTTATCTTGATGAAGTCCCAATAGTTCATTTTTGCTTTTGTTTCTTTCGCCTTCGTGGATGTATCTTGCAAGAAGTTTCTGTGGCCGAGTTCAAAAAGGGTGTTGCCTGTGTTCTCCTCTAGGATTTTGATAGAATCTTGTCTCACATTTAGATCTTTCATCCATTTTGAGTTTATCTTTGTGTATGGTGAAAGAGAGTGGTCTAGTTTCATTCTTCTGCATGTGGATGTCCAATTTTCCCAGCACCATCTATTGAAGAGACTGTTTTTCTTCCAATGGATAGTCTTTCCTCCTTTATCGAATATTAGTTGACCATAAAGTTCAGGGTCCACTTCTGGGTTCTCTTTCTGTTCCATTGATCTAGGTGTCTGTTTTTGTGCCAGTACCACACTGTCTTGATGACCACAGCTTTGTAGTACAACCTGAAATCTGGCATTGTGATGCCCCCAGATATGATTTTCTTTTTTAAAATTCCCCTGGCTTTTCTGATTCCACACAAATCTTAAAATAATTTGTTCTAACTCTCTGAAGAAAGTCCATGGTATTTTGATAGGGATTGCATTAAACGTGTATATTGCCCTGGGTAACATTGACATTTTCACAATATTAATTCTGCCAATCCATGAGCATGGAATAATTTTCCATCTCTTTGTGTCTTCCTCAATTTCTTTCAGAAGTGTTCTGTAGTTTTTAGAGTATAGATCCTTTACCTCTTTGGTTAGGTTTATTCCTAGGTATGTTATGCTTTTGGGTGCAATTGTAAATGGGATTGACTCCTTAATTTCTCTTTCTTCAGTCTCATTGTTACTGTATAGAAATGCCACTGATTTCTGGGCATTGATTTTGTATCCTGCCACGCTACCAAATTGCTGTATGAGTTCTAGCAATCTTGGGGTGGAGGCTTTTGGGTTTTCTATGTAGAGTATCATGTCATCGGCGAAGAGGGAGAGTTTGACTTCTTCTTTGCCAATTTGAATGCCTTTAATGTCTTTTTGTTGTCTGATTGCTGAGGCTAGGACTTCCAGTACTATGTTGAATAGCAGTGGTGAGAGTAGACATCCCTGTCTTGTTCCTGATCTTAGGGGAAAGGCTCCCATTGCTTCCCCATTGGAATGATATTTGCTGTGGGCCTTCGTAGAAAGCTTTTAAGATGTCGAGGAATGTTCCCTCTATCCCTACACTCTGAAGAGTTTTGATCAGGAATGGATGCTGTATTTTGTCAAATGCTTTCTCTCCATCTAATGAGAGAATAATATGGTTCTTGTTTTTTCTCTTGCTGATATGATGAATCACATTGATTGTTTTACGAGAGTTGAACCAGCCTTGTGTCCCAGGGATAAATCCTACTTGGTCATGGTGAATAATTTTCTTAATGTACTCTTGGATCCTATTAGATAGTATCTTGTTGAGAATTTTTGCATCCATGTTCATCAGGGATATTGGTCTGTAATTCTCCTTTTTGGTGGGGTCTTTGTCTGGTTTTGGAATTAAGGTGATGCTGGCCTCATAGAACGAATTTGGAAGTACTCCATCTCTTTCTATCTTTCCAAACAGCTTTAGGAGAATAGGTATGGTTTCTTCTTTAAACGTTTGATAGAATTCCCCTGGGAAGCCATCTGGCCCTGGACTTTTGTGTCTTGGGAGGTTTTTGATGACTGCTTCAATTTCCTCCCTGGTTATTGGTCTGTTCAGGTTTTCTACTTCTTCCTGTTCCAGTTTTGGTAGTTTGTGGCTTTCCAGGAATGCGTCCATTTCTTCTAGATTGTCTTATTGGCGTATAGCTGTTCATAATATGTTTTTAAAATCGTTTGTATTTCCTTGGTGTTGGTAGTGATCTCTCCTTTCTCATTCATGATTTTATTTTTTTTTTAATTTTTTTTTTATTTATTTATGATAGTCACAGAGAGAGAGAGAGAGGCAGAGACACAGGCAGAGGGAGAAGCAGGCTCCACGCACTGGGAGCCCGACGTGGGATTCGATCCCGGGTCTCCAGGATTGCGCCCTAGGCCGAAGGCAGGCGCCAAACCGCTGTGCCACCTAGGGATCCCTCATTCATGATTTTATTAATTTGAGTCTCTTCTCTCTTCTTTTTAATAAGGCTGGCTAATGGTTTATCTATCTTATTAATTCTTTCAAAGAACCAACTCCTGGTTCTGTTGATCTGTTCCACAGTTCTTCTGGTCTCAATTTCGTTGAGTTCTGCTCAAATCTTTATTAACTCTCTTCTTCTGCTGGGTGTAGGATCTATCTGCTGTTTTTTCTCTAGCTCCTTTATGTGTAAGGTTAGCTTTTGTATTTGAGTTCTTTCCAGTTTTTGAATGGATGCTTGTATTGCGATGTATTTCCCCCTTAGGACTGCTTTTGCTGCATCCCAAAGATTTTGAACGGTTGTATCTTCATTCTCATTAGTTTCCGTGAATCTTTTTAATTCTTCCTTAATTTCCTGGTTGACCCTTTCATCTTTTAGCAGGATGGTCCTTAACCTCCACGTGTTTGAGGTCCTTCCAAACTTCTTGTTGTGATTTAGTTCTAATTTCAAGGCATTATGATCAGAGAATATGCAGGGGACGATCCCAATCTTTTGGTATCGATTCAGACCCGATTTGTGACCCAGTATGTGGTCTATTCTGGAGAAAGTTCCATGTGCACTTGAGAAGAATGTGTATTCAGTTGAGTTTGGATGTAAAGTTCTGTAGATATCTGTGAAATCCATCTGGTCCAGTGTATCATTTAAAGCTCTCGTTTCTTTGGAGATGTTTTGCTTAGAAGACCTATCTAATATAGAAAGAGCTAGATTGAAGTCACCAAGTATAAGTGTATTATTGTCTAAGTATTTCTTCACTTTGATTATTAATTTATTTAAATATTTGGGAGCTCCCACATTCGGGGCATATATATTGAGGATTGTTAAGTCCTCTTGTTGGATAGATCCTTTAAGTATGAGATAGTGTCCCTCTTCATCTCTCACTACAGTCTTCGGGGTAAATTTTAGTTTATCTGATTAAGGACGGATACCCCTGCTTTCTTTTGAGGACCATTTGAATGGTAAATGGTTCTCCAGCCTTTTATTTTCAGGTTGTAGGTGTCCTTCTGTCTAAAATGAGTCTCTTGTAGACAGCAAATAGATGGTTCCTGCTTTTTTATCCAGTCTGACACCCTGCGCCTTTTGATGGGGTCATTAAGCCCGTTCATGTTCAGAGTTACTATAGAAAGATATGAGTTTAGTGTCATCATGATATCTCTTCAGTCCTTGTTTTTGTGGATTGTTCCACTGAACTTCTTAAAGGGCAATTTTAAGAGTCCCCCTTAAAATTTCTTGCAGAGCTGGTTTGAAGGTCACATATGCTTTCAGTTCCTGCGCGTCTTGGAAGCTCTTTATCTCTCCTTCCATTTGAATGAGAGCCTTGCTGGATAAAGTATTCTTGGTTGCATGTTCTTCTCATTTAGGACCCTGAATATATCCTGCCAGCCCTTTCTGGCCTGCCAGGTCTCTGTGGAGAGGTCTGCTCTTACCCTAATATTCCTCCCCATAAAGGTCAGGGATTTCTTGTCTCTTGCTGCTTTAAGGATCTTCTCTTTATCTTTGGATTTGCAAGCTTAACTATTAGATGTCGAGGTGTTGAATGATTTTTATTGATTTTAGGGGGGGATCTCTCTATTTCCTGGATCTGAATGCCTGTTTCCCTTCCCAGATTAGGAAAGTTTTCAGCCATGATTTGTTCAAATACATATTCTGGCCCTCTGTCCCTTTTGGCGCCCTCGGGAACCCCAATTCAACGTAGGTTTTTCTTCCTCAGGCTGTCGTTTATTTCCCTTAATCTATCCTCAGGGTCTTTTAATTGTCTCTTTTTTCCTCAGTTTCCCTCCTTGCCATCAACTTGTCTTCTATGTCACTCACTCGTTCTTACACCTCATTAACCCTCGTCGTTAGGACTTCTAGTTTGGATTGCATCTCATTCAATTGATTTTTAATTTCTGCCTGATTAGATCTAAATTCTGCAGTCATGAAGTCTCTTGAGTCCTTTATGCTTCTTTCTAGAGCCACCAGTAGCCGTATAATAGTGCTTCTGAATTGGCTTTCTGACATTGAATTGTAATCCAGATTTTGTAACTGTGGGAGAGAGGACTGTTTCTGATTCTTTCTTTTGAGGTGAGATTTTCCTTCTAGTCATTTTGCTCAGTGCAGAGTGGTCAAAAACAAGTTGTATTGGGATAAGGAGAAAAAGAGAGGAGAGAAAGAAGGAAAGAAAAGAGGAAGAAAAAAGAAAGAAAAGAGAAGAAAAAGAAAGAAAGGAAAAAAAGGGAGGAGGAAGCAAACAGAAATCAAAAAGCAAAAACAAAAAAAAACACGGGGGAATATCTTCTGATTCTGTATACTTTAAGTCCCTTGACTTCCCCTGGAACTTGTCCGTCTAGCTGGTCTTCTGGGGAGGGGCCTGTTGTGCTGAATTTCAGGTGTTAGCACTTGGAGGAGCTGCTCTGCCCCTGCCTGGTGCAGGGCTCAGTGGGGGTGGTTTACCCCGTGAGGCCGCAGGAGGAACAGCCCCAGTGGCGGGGCAGCTCTGGAAACCTGGATTCAGCTCCGGCAGGAACTCCGTCTGCAGGGCCTGGAGGCTCCGGGGCGGGGCCGCTGATCTGCTCAGCTCGGGGCAGGAGCGTCCTCGCTGTCCTGGGCCCTCCCGGCCTCTGCCTGTCCCGGGGGGAGGCCAGATCCTGGGCTGTGTCCCGGCGCCCTGTGCTCCGGGGCCTGCGCTGGATTCGTGCTCCCGGGCCGCGCAGCCCCCTCCGCGGAGCCGCCGCCCGAGCCCCTCCGAGCTGCTCCTGGAACCGCGCAGCCCCCTCCGCACGGAGCCTCTTCCTCTGCCCGAGCCCCTCCGAGCTGCTCCCGGGGCCGCGCAGCCCCCCTCCGCGGAGCCGCCACCCGAGCCCCTCCAAGCTGCTCCGGGTCCCGCCGGGTCCCGCCCTGCGCGCTGCAGCCCTTAGGGAGCTCGGCGCACTCTCCTGGGCACGCAGTTGCTGTTACTGTCCCCGGGAGCCCGAGGGCATCCCCGCCCTCCTGGGTCCTGCTCCAACTCCCCGCGAGCCCCTTTCCCCCGGGAAGGTCGGTGCAGCTCCTGCTCCTCCGGGACGGGGCTCTCCTGTCCTGGGGACACTCGCCCCGGCCTCAGCCCGGCTCCTCGCGGGGCCCCTCCCCCTTGGAGGCCTTTGTTCCTTTATTTCTTTTTCCCCGTCTTCCTCCTTGATAGAAGCGTGAACTCTTCTCACTGTAGCGTTTCAGCTGTTCTCTCTTTAAATCTCAGGCCAAATTCGTAGATTTTCAGGATGATTGGAAGGTTATCTAGGTAATTTGATGGGGACAGGTGATTTGGGGACCCTACTCTTCCGCCATCTTGCCCCTCCCCAGTAATTCTTTTTTTAATTTAAATTTTTATTTAAATTCAAGTTAATTAACATACAGTGCAATATTGGTTTCAGGAGTAGAATTCAGTGACTCATCACTTACATACTACACCCAGTGCTCAACACAAGTGCCCTCCTTATTACCTATCACCCATCTAGCCCATCCCCCACCCACCTCCCTCCATCAACCCTCTGTTTGTTCCCTATCTCTAAGTCTCTTATGGCTTGTTTCCCTCTCTATCTTATTTCCCCTCCCATATGTTCTTCTATTTTGTTTCTTAAATTCTACATATGACTGAGATTATATATTTGTCTTTCTCTGAGTGATTTATTTCACTTGACGTAATACACTCTAGCTCTATCTACATCATTGCAAATGGCAAGATTTCATTCTTTTTGATGGCTGGGTAATATTCTATTGTGTATATATACCACATCTTCTTTATCCATTCATCAGTTGATGGACATTTGGGTTCTTTCCATAGTTTGGCTATTGTTGATAATGCTGCTATAAAGAATAATAATTTTTTTCTTTTTTTAAGATTTACTTATTTCTTTGAGAGATAATGAGAAGTGGCATGGGGGAGAGGGGGAGAGAGAGACTCTTAAGCAGACTTTGTGCTGAGCAGAGTCTGCCACAAGGATCAGTCTCACAACTCTGAGATCATGAACTGAGCCGAAAGCAAGAGTCAGACACTTAACCGAGCGTACCACACAGGCATTCCAGAAGAATAATTCTTAAACATAATGTTACAATATGCTAGTCTAGCTGAATCCAATTTTAGAGTATATCACAAAATATATATTATGACTAATATACTTGAGTGTCTCAGTAATCCCACTTACATATAAAAAGGCACATTACCATCCTTACTCCACTGATTTGTGCCCCATTACCCATCCCACTTTCCAGCCCAACTGCAGAATATTTATCTCTATATCCCAACTACTCAGTAGCCACACTATCTCCTCTATTATTTTGGGGATCTCGAGAATAATTTTCTTTTCCTTTTTTTTCCCAAGAGTACTTTTCATATGCTCAAAACCAGCAGTTTCATGCATTCTTCTCAATAGCCACCCCGCTACCTGCCTAAGGATATCTTTCTCAGTGTTCCCACTCCCCAGGTGCTGAATAATGTGCTACTCTCTTGCTTTCTCTCTGTACCTGGCATTGTCTTGCTTTTGTTTCAGAGATGGGAGAGTACCTACTCCCAAGCTAAAGTTAAGCTTGGTCCCAGACTTTCAGTGTAGCAGGTCTTAGAACCTAAGACTCTTATGAAAAATCCCCTTCACTGTCTGCTTGCTGCATTCTCTGTGGGAATCGGGCTTAGAGTGCTCAGGACTAGGACACCCCACTGGTTTACTCCATGGCCCTGGCTTCCCTATCTCCTATGTGGCTTTCACACACTAACAGATTCTACTCAGAGGCCCTCTTACCTTATACTTATCAACTGAAACCCAAGTTGGACCGAAGTGTAATACCCAACTGTCAGTCCAACATAGTGAGGTGACGCCACTAAGTTTATCCCAAAATGTAAAAATCTGTAGAGGTGCCTGGGTAGCATAGTCGGCTAAGTGTCCAAATCTTGGTTTCAGCTCAGATCATGATTTCAAGGTCCTGAGATTGAGCCCTGGGGCTCCATGTTCAGCTCAGAGTCTGATTAAGTTTCTTGCCCTCTGCCCCTCCTCCACCTCCCAAATAAATAAATAAAGAAATTTTTTAAAAGATGCAAAAATCTGTAGAGCCATTGTTGACCAGTAAGCTGTTGATGTGGCTAGGGATTAGGCAAATGTGGAATGAGTGGTAAAGAGGAATGATTAAATATGAGGCAAGAAAATTAATTAATTTGGAATAAGAATATTTATCAAAATCATTAAGATCTTTGAGCACTATGCTGTGTTTGAATATTATTTGATAGATTTAATGGCTACCATTAAAATCTTTTAATACAAATAAGTAACATGGCTAGCTCTGTTTTTTGAAAGATGGCCTTGGTAGCAGTGTGAGAGGTCAATTAAATTAGGGATATTCAGTTAGACTAATACAATAATACAAGTAAGAAATAATGAAAGCTTGGTAAAAGTCATGCTTTTGTATTAATAAAAATTCTAGAATATTTATTCTTTACTATCTGGTAGGTACCAAACTGAAACCTAGGAGGAAAAATTAAGTGGATAAAAGCATGAACTCTTTAGTTAGACTATTTGGGTTTGAATCCTGGCTGAACATTTACTATTTATGTGACCTTCAATGAGTTATTTAACCTCTGTTTTCAGTTTTCTTATCTTCAAATGAGAGAAATAAAAGGACCTATCTCATAAATTGTTGTGATAATTGAGGTGATATATGTATATAGAATATACATATATCATATAGAATATGATATAGAATAGTGCCTGTGACAAGTGCCTTATTCTTATTCCTATCCTTATTTTTATTAGTATCATTATGTCCCAGGAACATGTAGCTTATAGACAATAGAACTGCACTTTAAATTTTGGTTCAAGTTTCCACTCTTAAAATAACTCTGCTATAAAGAAGGACATATCTGAGTGAAAATTAGAGAAGTAACATAAACAGAATATAAAAGATAAGAATAACTTTTGGGTTCTTATTTGGATAGCTTTCCGGGAGAGAAGGGAAAAATGAAAAAACAAGGGAAGAAAAACTTCCTTGAAGAAGGGATTGATTAACAATGTCATATGCAGTACCATATGGCAAGCTCAATTAGTGCTAACAAGTGACTGGATTTCCAAAAGGATAGATGGGAAGAGAAGTAGGTATCTTTGATCAAAGACTCATATTCATTTAACTCACAATTTAAAACTTGTTGGCTGGGCATTGCTTTGGTCAGGGAAGAAGGGAATTCTTACCTAGCAAATGGAATTAAATGTGGTCCCAATGATAATTGGAAGAGATCATTAACAGTTAGCTCTTTGCTTTTAGCAGGAAATACATATCTTCAACCCTGTGAATTCCAATTTTGTGATTCTCATTTTTTTACATAGAACCCCAGCATTTTAGTATGCTTGAGATCTTCCCAGATGAGTAAGTGGACCTCAGAAAAACATTGGCGAACAGAGTTGATGGGTTTATTTATAAGGCTTTTTTAAAAAGCTTTAGTATCAATAGCACAAGGATGCAACTCTAGAGTTTGGTTTTCTCTCTTTTAAAAAGAGAAATATGTTCTTGGATTATTGGTCTACTCCTAATAATAGGTTGTAAAAGCTCTTTCTTTACCTTTTGAATAATTAATTTGTAAGACACAACACAATCTGTGCCTTAGAATTATTTCCTGTTCTTTATGTTGACATTTCAATATCCTTGATTATTTAAGAAAATCAAACCTTCATAGTTTTGAATGAGTTAAAGTGTATTTTTTAAAATCACGTTACCTTTTATATTTACTTTTTAAATATTTTATTGTCCCTTGGATTACTAAGTAGCTAATTACTGTTTCTCAGTGACTCATGATTCTATTTACCAAGTGTTCAAATTTGACAACTTTTGGGAAGCCTGGGTGCTCAGTGGTTGAGTGTCTGCCTTGGGCTCAGGCGGGATGGAGTCCTGCATCAGGTTTCCTGCATGGAACCTGCTTCTCCCTCTGCCTATGTCTCTGCCTCTCTCTGTGTCTTTCATGAATAAATAAATAAATCTTTAAAAAAAAACAAAAACAAATTTAACAACTTTTGATATATTTTTTAATGAAGTAAAATCCTGAAAGAAATCTTTTTTTCTTTTAACCTATTTTATTGAGGTATGACTGGCATACAAAAACTGTGTATTTACTATATACAATTTGATGAATTTGGAGGTTAGCATACATATGTGAAACTAGCACCCAATCTATGCCATTAACATATCTATCACCCCTAAAAGTTTCCTCTGGCTCTTTATTTATTATTACTATTATTATTATTAATTATTATTATTATTTTGATGATAAAAATAATATAAAGGGATCCCTGAGTGGCTCAGCGGTTTGGCGCCTGCCTTCAGCCCCAGGGCCCAATCCTGGAGTTCCGGGATCGAGCCCCGCGTCGGGCTCCCAGCATGGAGCTTGCTTTTCCCTCTGCCTGTGTCTTTGCCTCTCTCTCTCTCTCTCTCTCTCTCTCATAAATAAATAAAAATAAAATCTTTAAAAAATAATAATAATAATATAAGATCTGTCCTCTTACAAAAATTTTAAGTATGGGGATCCCTGGGTGGCTCAGCAGTTTAGAGCCTGCCTTTGGCCTGGGGCACAGTCCTGGAGTCCCCGGATCCAGTCCCGCATCAGGCTCCTGGCATGGAGCCTGCTTCTCCCTCTGCCTGTGTCTCTGCCTCTCTCTCTCTCTCTCTCTGTGTCTATCATGAATAAATAAATAAATAAATCTAAAAAAGAAAAAGAAAATTTTTAAGTATACAATATTGTTAACCATGGACATTATGCTATATAGTAGATCTATAGGACTTATTAATTTTGCATAAATATAACCTTGTACTCTTTGAGTCTCTTTTTCTATGAGTGACTGTTTTAGATTCCTCATAGAAATGGCATAGTGTAGTATTTGTCCTCCAGGTCATCCACATTGTTGCAATGACAGGATTTCCTTTTTTAATGGATGAGTAATGTTCTATTGTATGTATATATGTTTTCTTTATCCATCAGTTATCTGTTAGAGTACATTTAGGTTGCTTCCATGTCTTGGCTATTGCAAATAATATTATAGTGAACATGACAGTGTTCACATCTCTTTGAAATCCTGCTTCAGGGCCACCTGGGTGGCTCAGTCAGTTGAGCATCAAATTCTTGGTTTCAGCTCAGGTCATGATCTCAGGGTCATGAGATGGAGCCTCATGTTAGGTTCCTTGCTCAGCTTGGGAGTCTGCTTGAGATTCTCTTTCTCTCCCTCCCTCCCTCTGCCTCCCCTCTTTAGAATAAATAAATGAATGAATCTTTAAAAAAAGAAATCCTGTTTCAGTTTCTTTGAATATATACCAAGAAGTGAGAATGCTTGATCAAATGGTAGTTCTATTTTTAGTTTTTTCAGGAACCGCCATACTGTTTTCCATAGTGGCTGCACCTGTTTACATTCCCAGCAACCAAACTGCTTGCCCAATTGCATTATTTTTGTAATGAACTCTCATCAGATTTTTAACCACAGCCATTTTAATTCTTTTGTTATCCAGAGATAGTTTGTTTTACTCTAACTCTTCTTGGAAAGCACTTGCAATTAGCTATAGATCAGAACACTTTGTCTTCAATGTAAAGAGACTGTTTATGAAACCCATGGAAAGGACTATGTAAGGTACTGGGAAGCACAAACTTTTGAGGACATAATAATGGCTTAATGACTTTAGGACTATACCACTGGATTGAGTCAGAATTTCTTTAACTCTGGTGGAGATACAGATGGGTTCATGAGACTGCTAACCCATGATCAAACCAGACAGGAAATAATTACATGGAGCTGAATGAACCGATGAAGGATGATTATGGGTTTTGTTTGAAATATTGCTGATGTTTTAATGTTCTATTTTCTGGATATAAGGAACTCCTTTCTTTTCTCTTAAGCCATCTATAACTCATAACAACTTAGTACAGTATACTTTCTGTAAACAGAAATAAAACATTTATCTTTTTCTCCCTGCCTGCTTCCTCCAGAATTCAGAAACTCTAAATGAGTATACTTATATCATTGCAATATCATTATTTTCATAGTTTCAATAAGAATCTATCTTCCTTATAACAAGACATAATTGGAAACATTGGCTGTATAAGGCTTTAACTGGCATGCCATATTTGAGAATGATGTGCCCAGAATCAGATATGACCAGAGATTTTAAGGAACTAAGGTTGACTTTACGGAGTCAGTACAAAGCTCTCTCAGGAAAACTAGTCTGGTATATGGCTTATAGGGTTCCCAGCCTTATAGATGAGTAAGGAAGATCACTTCCTGGTAGACACAGGTATTTTAGTGTATTTGGGGGACCCCAGAAAGAGAGGAATTCACCCAAATCTGTAAATACTAAGGGTGAAATCTGGTAGCAAATTTTTGGCTTGGATTTCTTATGAAAACTTCCAGTAAAGTAAATTATAAAAGGCCTATATAATCTATTACCATTCTTTCTGTATGAACACAAATGATCAAACCAAATCTAATGAGACCAGACTTATTATGTGATTTAACATAATCTTAATTGATTAACTTTGATTGAAAGAGCATAAACCGTAGAGAGAAATTTTATGTTTTAGTAGAAAACTATAGCTCAACCTTGTGGGTTTTGAAATTCAAGTCTTGTTCATTGTCTTTGAGTGATTTTTTCACCTCTGTATAAACTACTTGGTTCTGTGACCTACCTATATGTTACATTCAATCCTGTCATCTTGCACAAATTGGCAACCCTTTCCAAATTTTAAATGTTTTTAACTTCCTTCAGTATTTCACTACAACACTACAAATTTATGCTTCCAACTTTTTCTGGCCCTTACATCTTGGCATCACTGAGAACTAAAATCTGACTGCCCAGGTACTTTCTGGGACTCTGTATTATTTCATGGCTGGCCTTCCCACCCCCACCCCCACCCCCAATACACACACAGATCTGAAGAAATCCTGCAAGCTAACGCTGGATTGCTTGAAGCTTATACTAGAGCTAATCGTATGTAGGCACATTTCATACCTGAAACTGCTGCCTTATGGGCCACTCATTTGACTTCCATCCTCTGCTGCGGGAAATAGCCATTACTATGGATAATCTGACCAAAACCTCTCTGAGGTTTATGTTACATCAAAAACATTCAGACTGCAAATCCGGAAATCCATTGGATTACCACTGCCATCCTTACTCCACCATCTAAACACCTTTCAAGCCCATTGTCTAGAGATTTTCTCAACTTGCTGAGCTGAGAACCATCCCTTATGAAATGTAATCACCAGTAAAGAAAGTACCCCAACCTTTCAGTTCGGGTGGGAGAATAGATGGCTAACTTGGGTGGGTGCCTTGACCCAAGTTATAAAACTACCTGCTGTCACAAGGATAAGAGAAAGTTTATTCTTTCTTTAGGTAGTCAGTTGGCAAACACAGCCTGTGTTTTCCTTCTTATGCCAGCATTGAAAAACCCCTCTGCCCTTTGTTTCAGTAGTGTTGAGACCGGTTTTGAGCTTTTTCCCCTATTGGTAATATCCATGAATAAAGTTTTCCTGGCATCTTTAACTTTGTCGGTTTTTGCTTTGGCAATATAGAACCCTCAAAACCTTTCAATTGTCCTCAGATAACTTTAGATATTATGCCGAATATATAAATTATATTGGACCTGCACATCTAACATTTAAAATTATGCAAACCCCAGGCAATAAACATGTTTAATTAAAAAAATATGGCTCACAAAGCAGGCAAATATTTTTTCATATACCTGTGGTTCCATATTACCAGATAGATTGCTGTTTTGTAATCCAAGCAAGATTCTTTGAAATTTCACCAAAAATATTTGTACTGTCCTTCTTCCTGAGGTAATGACCTCAGGATTTCTGAAACCCAGAATGTTGCTGCCTCATGAGCATCAGCACCCACCTGGATGCCTGAAAGTGTTATTGAAGCTATGGCTTTGATAACCTACCTGAACTCCTGTCTTGGCTAGTTATAAAGGCATATATATGATCCTTGAATGTTCCTTTTATTCTTTATTTTCAGGCTTAACCTGGGGTGCCTGGGTGTCTCAATCGGTTAAGCATCTGACTCTTGACTTCAGCTCAGGTCATGATCTCGAAATCAAGGAATCAAGCCCCACATGAGGCTCCATGCTGAGTGAGGAGTATGCTCCAGATTCTCTCTCTCTCCCCTCTCTGCCATTCCCCCTGCTCATGCTCTCTCTCTCTCTCTCTCTCTAAAATAAATAAAAATAAAATCTTTAACGCTCAACCTGAGAAAGATTAATGAAATCAACTTCATGGCATACACCAGCAAAATATAAAGAATAAGGGAGAGCAAGTAGAATGATACAAGAGAGAATAGCGGGGGTGTGTATAATACTCTATAGAGGAATACGTTTGCTTCAAAAAATTTACAGTTTTTTTCCGCTCCCTGTTAAGTTTTATACCACCTTCCCTTAACACCAAGGCATAATTTCTCTTCCTTAGGGGTGAAGCTTTGGGTAAAATGTGTCATGAATAATATTTGAACAATTTTCCATAAAAATCTATTTATAAAACTTCCATAATAATAATAATATTCATTGCCTGTTTTTAGTGTTTCATGCTATTCTTTAATCCTTAATGTTTCTACCCTTACATACACCCTTTTAAATTTTGTACTTACTCTAGTCCATCTTCTGAATGCAAGATTTTTTATTTTTCTTAGTTATATTAATTGAATCCTAAAATTTTAGATGCTTTTTTCTTAAATGTTATCGAGGATAAATTTAAATTTAGTATTCTCACAGGTTTTCATAGGAAAGATCATATGATGAATGCTATGAAAGAATTTCAACATAATCAGGCCAGAAATGCCATTCTAATAAGACAGAAAGGCAGCTGCCATGATTCATTCCCCTGAAGCTGGAATTCTTCACAGGATTCAACAGTTGGAGAGAGAAAATTCTGAAAGGTCTAGTTTTGTGTTCCTTGTGGCATTATTTCTTAAACTGCACAAACTATTTAAGCACTTATTCATTGCTTCTTTGCAGCCATTTTCTTTTCTTTCTTTTTTTTTAAGGATTGTATTTATTTATTCATGAGAGACACACAGAGAGAGGCAGAGACATGGGCAGAGGGAGAAGCAGGCTCCCTGTGGAGAACCCAATGCGGGTCTATCCCAGGACCCCAAGATCACTCACTCCCTGAGCCAAAGGCAGCCTCTCAAACACGGAGCCACCCAGGCGTCCCTGTAGCCATTTTCTTCACAAAAGTTTGACTTGTCTGATAATTTCATGACCTAATGCATTTTAATGGCTTTATGTGGTTTATACACTGAAAAATAAAACTATATGTTTCCATTTTGAAATAAAGGACATACTTTGAGAAATATTTAAAGGGAAAGACAAAACCAAATGATTTTTCATTGACTACTACATTACTTTTTTCCTAAACTTGTTTGATCTCAATCTCTCCCTACCTCCTCTCCTATATTCTTATAACACCTGTGAGGTACTATAAGATGCAGTGAGGGTATTCTAAAGAACTCACTTCTGGAATGGTTAAAATAAAAAACTCAAGAAACAACAGGTGTTGGTGAGGATGTGGAGAAAATGGCGGCCTCGTACACTGTTGGTGGGAATGCAAAGTGATACACTCACTGTGGAAAACAATATAGAGTTTTGTCAAAAAATTAAAAACAGAAATGCCCTATAATCCAGTAATCACACTATTGGGTATTTACCCAAAGAACACAAAAATGCTAATTTGAAGGGATATGTGTATTACCCCCATGTTTATTGCAGCATTATTTACAATAGCCAAATTATGGAAGCAGCTCAAGTGTCCTTTGACAGATGAATAAATAAAGAAGATGTGGTGTATACACACACACACGCAATGAACTGCTACTCAGCCATAAAAAAGAATGAAAATCCTGCCATTTGCCATCCAACAACATGGATGGATTAATGCTAAGCAAAATAAGTCAATCACAGAAAGATAAATATGTATGATTTCACTCATATGTGACATTTAAGAAACAAAACAAAGGAAAAAAAGAGAAAGAGAAACCAAGAAACATACTCTTAACTCTAGAGAACAATCTGATGGTTACCAAAGGAGAGGTGGGTGGGCAATGGTTGACATAGGTGATGAGGATTAGGAGTGCACTTCTCTTGATGAGCAGTGAGTAATATATGGAAGTGTTGAGTCACTATATTATATACCTGAAATTAATATAGCACTGTATGTTAACTACCCTGGAATTAAAATAGATAAATAAGTAAATAAGCAGACACAAAAGTAAAAAATAAAAAGAACACATTTCTGGAAACAGTGAATTAGATAGACTCAATCAAAAAATTGAATGGCCTTTAAAAATATTTTAAAAATATATAATTTAAATTTAAAATTCTATGCCACATGATAGCACTACAGCAAAGTAGCAAAGACGAACACACTGCATTTTTTCTGCAGCTATGACTGAAACTTCAGGGCATCTGTACTTTACTGGGCTCCTGAAAATTCAGAATTACGACCTCAACTTTGCATGTTTAGTTGTTTAATTTCATTAATTGTATTCTTGCTCTGTGAATAGGAGTCACCTGGCCAAACTAATGAGATCTCAATTTATGAAATGATTTACTAATCTTAACTGACGATAGATCTCTCTAGCTCATAAAAGTACTTTATATAATACAACATTTCCCACAATGTTTCATTATCCCTGATAGGAAAATTTCTCTGTTTGAAGGATCTGTCAGAGATTTTGATTTCATTGATTGCACTGTGATTTTCCAGGAGAAAGTTAGACTCCTTAATGATAGGATGTTTATGGGATAGACTAGAAAATGTCTTCTGACAACTTTTAACTATCAAAATTTGAAAGTTAAAGAAGGCACGAATGCAGACCTTTTTTCTCTTTAGCAGTAGAATGAAACCTGAATCAGAGACCTAATTAGAAAACAGAAAATAGAATGGGAACTAGTCCTGCAATACCTGTCAAGACATTTTGAAAGGGGTCCAGGACAAAACAAGGCCTTAACAAATAAACTTAAATGGCCTTACAGATACAGAAGGTGGGTAGCCCTCCTCCCAAAGGACTACTTATTAACAAGAAGACTTGTAAATACTATAAGTTAAAAGAACACTAGCAAAAACCATTAATCCATCTTACAGAAAATTGAGACAAAGAAAAAAAATCCCTCAATTCAGATCAATGAGAATGCTCTGAGCATGGATAAAGCACCCATTGATGCTTTAGATTGCTACCTCCACCTTAAACACTCAAAGTGAATTGATTATAAATATAGATGGTAATCTTCATCAGTTTGCAGTAGGTATCACCATTATTCTTTCTACATTAAAACCTGCCATCTTGACATGATACTGTATATAGAAAACCCAAAAGACTCCACCTCAAGATTGCTAGAACACATACAGCAATTCAGCAATGTGGCAGGATACAAAATCAGTGCACAGAAATCAGTGGCATTTCTATACACTAACAATGAGACTGAAGAAAGAGAAATTAAGAAATCAATCCCATTTACAATTGCACCCTAAGCCATAAGATATCTAGGAATAAACCTAATCAAAGAGGTAAAGGATCTATACCCTAAAAGCTACAGAACACTTCTGAAAGAAATAGAGGAAGACACAAAAAGATGGAAAAATATTCTATGCTCATGGATTGGAAGAATTAATATTGTGAAAATGTCAATGCTACCAGGGCAATTTACACGTTCAATGCAATCCCTATCAAAATACCATGGACTTTCTTCAGAGAGTTGGAACAAACAATCTTAAGATTTGTATCAAATCAGAAAAGACCCCGAATAGCCAGAGGAATATTGAAAAAGAAAACCAATGCTGGCAGCATCACAATGCCAGATTTCAAGCTGAACTACAAAGCTGTGATCATCAAGACAGTATAGTATCAGCACAAAAACAGACACATAGATCAATGGAAAAGAATAGAGAACCCAGAAATGGACACTCAACTCTATGGTCAACTAATATTTGACAAAGCAGTAAAGAATATCCACTGGAGAAAAGGACAGTCTCTTCAATAAATGGTATTGGGAAAATTGGACAGCCACATGCAGAAGAATGAAAATAGACCACTCTCTTACACCAGACACAAAGATAAACTCAAAATGGATGAAAAATCTAAATGTGAGACAAGAATCCATCAAAATCCTAGAGGAGAACACAGTCAACAACTTTTTTGAACTTGGCCACAGTAACTTCTTGCAAGATACATCAATGAAGGCAAGGGAAACAAAAGCAAAAATGAACTATTGGGACTTAATCAGGATAAAAAGCTTCTGCACGGCAAAAGAAACAGTCAACAAAACTATAAGACAACTTACAGAATGAGAGAAGGTATTTGCAAATGACACCTCAGATAAAGGGCTAGTATCCAAGATCTATAAAGAACTTATCAAAAAAAAAAAAAGAACTTATCAAACTCAACACCCAAGAAACAAAAAATCCAATCATGAAATGGGCAGAAGACATGAACAGAAATTTCTCCAAAAAAAAAAAAAAAAAAAAGAAAGAAAGAAAGAAATTTCTCCAAAGAAGACATACACATGGCCAACATGGCCAACAAGCACATGAGAAAATGCTCTTGCCATCACTTGCCATCAGGGAAATACAAATCAAAACCATGATGAGATACCACCACACACAAGTGAGAATGGTGAAAATTAACAAGACCGGAAACAGCAAATGTTGGAGAGGATGTGGAGAAGGGAAACCCTCTTACACTGTGAACTGGCACAGCCAGTCTGGAGAACAGTGTGGAGGTTCCTCAAGAAGTTAAAAATAGAGCTATCCTATGACCCAGCAATTGCACTACTGGGTATTTATCCCAAAGATACAGATGCAGTGAAATGGCCAGATACCTGCATCCCAATGTTTATAGCAGCAATGTCCACAATAGCCAAACTGTGGAAGGAGCCACGATGTCCTTCAACAGATGAATGGATAAAAAAGATGTGGTCTATGTATACAATGGAATATTACTCAGCCATCAGAAGAGACGAATACCCACCATTTGCTCCGACATGGATGGAAATGGAGGGTATTATGCTGAGTAAAATAAGTCAATTGAAGAAGGACAATCATCATATGGTTTCACTCATATGTGGAATATAAGAAATAGTGAAAGGGATTATACAAGAAAGGAGGGGAACTGAGTGGGAAAAATTAGAGAGGGAGACAAACCATGAGAGACTCCTAACTCTGGAAAACAAACAAAGGGTTGCAGAAGAGGAGATGGGCAGGGGGATGGGGTAACTGGGTGATGGGCATGAGGAATGAGCACTGGGTGTTATATTATATTTTGGCAAATTGGATTTAAATAAAAATAATTGTAAAATAAAATAAAAATAAGTTTATCAAAAAAAAAAAAGAAAGAAAGACTCACTTCTGTGCATGTTCCCTTATATAAAATTGTGGAAGTAAAAGAACCATTGGCTCAAAAAAACAAAACAAAAAAAAACAACATCAACAACACCTGCCGTCTTGGGGCACCTGGATGGCTCAGTTGGTTAAGCGTCTCTCTTTGGCTCAGGTCATGATCCCAAGGTTCTGGGATTGAGCCTAGCATCGCTTGGCAGGGAGCCTGCCTCTCCCTCTCCTTCTGCTATTCCCCCTGCTTGTGCTCTCTCTCTCTCTTTCTCTCTCTTTTGCTCTCTCTTTCTCTGTCAAATAAATCAATAAAATCTTAAAAAACAAAACAAAACACCCTGCCATCTTTATTCAGTCTCTTCTTTGAAGTAAACATGCCACACAGATTGTAGGTGTTTTAAATAATCCACAGACCCTTTTTCCTAGTCCTTGACTGTAATTCTTGGGCCCTTGACTGAAAAATATTTCTCCCTGCCCTACATCATCACTCCTTTAACAAAGAGAGACTTGCTTTGTAAAAAATAGGACTGTAACATTATATATCCACCAAAAAGAATATTTCTAGAAGTTCTTAAGGACTCTTGTATTCATAATCAAGGGTAAGTGCTCAGGATATACCTTTGTCTTTTCAATTATATTTGATCATTGTTGTTGTCCACCCATAATGACCCTATTTCTCTTTTCTTTCCTCTCTGTGATAACTGTTAGATTAGAGCACATTTATTCTAATGGTATTTTTAGGTTTTCCCAAACAGTAGCCACTACACTTAATCTTACCAGCTGCTGAATATGCCATCCATCCAGACCTCCATAATAAAAACCTCTGGGCAGTTGAGCTCTCATCAAACGAGACACAGGGAATTGTAGCTAATGGCATTTCCATTGTACCTATGTGGACAAGTGACCTTAATGTCTGACTTTGATGGCTCTCCCTTCCCCAGAAAAAAAACTAATTATTACAATTGATCAATTAGAGGTGATTTTAAATATGAATTCAACACCATTCATTAGATAAGGGGCCAAAAACTGCCACTTAGAAGACATTAATAGAAATCCAAATATGTAACCAAGCCAATGCAAGATGTTGGTACTGATCTTTTAAACACCTTCTTTTTTCCTGTGCCCTTACCAGCTACTACTACATTTACATTCGAGGACTCATGGTCCATTTTGCCTTAATATGTCATGTGTTTTAGGAATAGTATTCTGAAATATAATTCTGTAAAGCATTAAAGTTGGAAATTCCAACTTACACAGACCTCCTAAATGTGGCTACCTTGGATTATTTAGGTAACTCTAACCGGAAGAATTACTCACTCGGTGTTTATACAATCAGAGCTATTTTCCCAATGGTGAGAATGTTATAAATAAAAAGACTAAAATAGGGGCAACTGGGTGGCTCAGGTGGTTGAGCATCCAACTCTTGGTTTCAGCTCAGGTCATCATCTCGGAGTCATAGGATTGAGCCCCACATCAAGCTACAAGCTAAATGTGGAGTCTTCTTCTCTCCCTCTCCCACTCCCTCCACTCATACTGGCCCTCATGCTTTCTTTCTCTTTCTCAAATAAATAAATATTTAAAAAACAATAAAATACTGAAAGGAACTTATTACCAACTCTGACAGAAGTTCTTAGATGGGCTACAGATCATTCTCAACTTGCCAGTATGAGTAGCTCTAAGTTTCTTGTTGGCTAGTCATGGTAACATCTTTGCCATTGTGAATATTTCTCTGACACTGACTCTGCTGTGCCAGAGGGAAGACATTCCTGGCATAGATATGATGTGGATTGGAGTGGTCTAGATAGATAATCTTTCTATATGGTTGTCAATTATATACCTGAAATTTGGGTGAAAGACCATTCTCTCTTCACAGCATAAGAATAACACTACATGTAGAATAAATAACTCCATATGCATTTGTCTATATCTCTGTTTTTTTTATTTGGCTTCTTATTGTGTCCCATTGATCTACCTATTAATTCTTGTTTAATATCACACTGTCATATTTTCTGTATCTTTGCAATAAGTCTTGATATCTTGAAGCAAAATTTCACAAGTTTCATCCCCTTTTAGAGTTATCTTAGTTATCTTTGGCCCTTTGCATTTCCATATACATTTTGGGATGAGTTTATTAATTTCTATCTTTAAAGTTCTTACCTTGATTTTTATTGGGGTTACACTTAATCTGTAGATCGAATTAGAGTTATTGACATTTTCCATTATTGAATCTCTCAATTCATACACCTGGTGTCTTCATCTAAGTCTTCTATAGTTTTATTTTTAATGGCATAACTTCGGTCTCCAGCAAGTTGTTTTTATTTTTCTTTTTGTTTACTTATTTTTATATGTCTCCCATTAAGCATTTAAAAAGCTGATCAGGGATCCCTGGGTGGCGCAGCGGTTTGGTGCCTGCCTTTGGCCCAGGGCGCGATCCCACATCAGGCTCCCGGTGCATGGAGCCTGCTTCTCCCTCTGCCTGTGTCTCTGCCTCTCTCTCTCTCTGTGTGTGACTATCATAAATAAATAAAAATTTAAAAATAAATAAATAAATAAATAAATAAATAAATAAATAAATAAATAAAAATAAAAAGCTGATCAGAAGTTTTGAACAAGTGGGTTGATTTGCTGAGTTTAGCCTTCTCTGGTAGAGTGATCAGGTAGGTTATTTGCTGAGAAACCAACAGACAATATTTTTAGTTTTTTTTTTTTTTTTTTTTGATCATCAGTTTTCTAAATAGAAGTCTTTTATTTTCTCTTTGGAGGGTAAAGCTCCATCTACCAGAGCTCTGGGAAGTAAGTGAAGGAAGTTGGGGATCCTGGTAGTCTGCACAAGACCATTTAATCAACCTATTTTTGTTTCCGTACCTGTACCTCTAACTTTGCCTACGTTCCCCAGGCTAAATGCCCTGTGTTTTACTTTCTCCAGTCCCAAATTATTATCATGGGTAGAGTAGAGTCAATTTACCAGAAACATATAACGGTGCAGATGGATCTAGAAATACCATTTTTATACACTTTTCACCAAATCAATATCATTTAGTATTTTCTTTGGCATCCATTTCAGAGGTACTTGGTACTGCTGGTTTCCAAATCTTTAAATATTCTTCAGTGAAAATCAAGTTGTTTCTCAGTTTTTGCCAATTATTCACTTAGTATTCAGTTCCGTATTCTTAGTTGCTTACTATGTATCCATCTCTTTTCTAGCTTCCAGAATTTCATGTATGTTTTCCCTTTTTCTGTTCTCAACTGCCTTTGTGGATTAATATTTTTAATCCTTTACTCTAGCTTTAGTTACATTTAGAAGTAATGAAACTCTATGTCTCTGTTCAGTTAGCCATCTTAATTTGGAATTTGATATCTCTGTTTTCAAGGATGCTCCTAATTCTTACTGAGATGTATTTAACACCCTAGTTATACCTACATCATGCTTACAGAGACATTTAAATTAGCTATATCTTAATATTGTATATTATACATTATCTATATTCTAATGATCCCTATGCTATTTTATTTTTTTTTTAGATTTTATTTATTTACTTCTTTATTTGGGAGAAAGATCAAGCACAAAGAGAAGGGCTGAGGGAAAGGGAGAAGCAGACTCCCCAGTGAGCAAGGACCCCGACATGGGGCTTGATCCCAGGACCCTGAGCTCATGACTTGAGCTGAAGGCAGACAACCAACTGAGCCACCCGGATGCCCCATCCTTATGCTATTTTTAAAGGGGAACAAATTTTAAAGGGGACAATTTTTCACCTTTTATTAAGGTTTCAGATATTATCATTTGTGGCCACCATTTACTTTTTAGTTTTTATTTATATTATTAGCATCATTTGAAATTATATATTCTCACCACAAGTATAGCTACCATCTGTCACTTTACAATGCCATTTCAACACCATTTTCTATATTTCTTATATTATACCTTTCAACCCCATGACTTACTCATTCCATAACTAGGAGCTTGTATCTACCACTCCTTTTGTCCTGTGTTCTCTCTGGCAACCATTGGTTTGTTCTCTATATTTATAGGTCTGATTCTGCTTTTGTTTATTTGTTTATTCATTTGTTTTGTTTTTCAGATTCCACAAAAAAGTGAAGTCATATGGTATTTGTCTTTCTCTGACCTATTTCTCTTAGCATAATATCGTCTAGAGGTATCCATGTCAAAATGGCAAAATTATATCCTTTTTTATGGCTAGTTAATATTCCATTATATATATTTTTAGAGAGAGAGAGAGAGAGAGAGCTGCATCTTCTTTATCTGTTATCTGTCCATGAATTCTTAGCTTGCTTCCATTTCTTGGCTATTGTAAATATTGCTATGAATATATTGGTACATATATCTTTTTGAATGCATATTTCTATTTTCTTTGGGTAAATACAAGTAATGGAATTACTGGATCATATGGTATTCCTATTTTTTATTTTTTGAGGAAACTCCATACTGTTTTTCATAGTGGCTACACCAGTTTGCATTCTCACCAACCCTCAAGGGTTCTTTTTTCTCTACATCCTCACCCACACTTGTTATTTCTTGTCTTTTTTATTTTAGCCATTCTGACAGATGAAAGGTGATATCTCATTGTTGTTTTGATTTGCATTTCCCTGATGATTAGTGGTATTGAGCATCTTTTCATGTGTCTGTTGACCATCTGTATGTCTTCTGTGGAAAAATGGCTGTTCAGATCTTCTGCCCATTTTTAATTGAATTACTTGAAAAACAGATTTTTTTAAAAGATTTTATTTATTTATTCATGAGAGACACCCAGAGAGAGAGGCAGAGACATAGGCAGAGGGAGAAACAAGCTCCCCGCGAGGAGCCCGATGCGGGACTCCGATCCCAGATTCCAGGATTACACTCTGCGTCAAAGGCAGATGCTTAACCACTGAGCCACCCAGGTGTCCCAAAAAACAGATATTTTTTAAGTAAACCAGCAATTGAGTAAATTCTGGTTATTAATATTATTTACACCTAACAAGTTTGTATTTATCACATTGAGCTATAATTGTCCAATAGTGATACTGTCTTACTTAATAAGGCAAGTTTATTTTTGTTGTAAACACAAAATTGAGGTTATATTTACAGAAGTGGAGTCCTTTCACCTTTTAAATCAGTAATTATGTATTTATATTCCACATGCCTTAGGCTTAGAATCATCAATATCAGCATTATAGAAGCTTTTTTAACATGATGACATTGAGGTCCAAATAGGCAACCTAAGCCAGGTTGGATGTTTATTTGCTAGGGAGCAGGAAGATTTTATTTTTCTCTCTTACAGGTCAGAATTTATTTTCAAAATCAGTTCCTCTAAATCTATTTCATGAGGGTTTCATACTCATAACTTTGAGTTTCTATTTCTATGGGGAAGGATATAGAATATAAAAAGCTTTTGCCTGTCTGAGACTAAACTTACTCAGGATATTATTCGTTTGGATCAATTGTTTGCCTACCAAACACTTTTCAGGGTACTGCGGCAGTAGTATTGAACAAGATAACCAAGATCCCTGTTTCTCTAATGTGTACATACTGTTTGTATAGTCAGAAAGTAGAGAAGTCACAAATAGGTAAGATAGTTTTAGATGGAGATAAGAGGTGGGCATTGTCAGTTTGGGAATGGTCATGGACGTCCTCTCTGAGGAGCAGAAGCCACAACAAGGGCCACAAGGTGACTAAGAACGTGAGCAAGCCGAGGCACAGCCGCCGCCTTGAAGCTGTGGTGGTTGCCATGGAGCACCACCTAGCTACCCAGTTCAATCAGGAATGAATCATTCATCTCTCAGCTCCCAGGAGCCTTGCCTGATGACAGCCCTCAGCTGAGCCCCTCTCTAGGGAATGTTCACTTTGAAAAAGGCTTTTTCTCCTAAGATTATACCATTTTCCCAGGGCATTCTTACCCCATGACTGACTGATAAAAGACTAGAGAGGTTCAGCCACCTTGCCCCAATTCAGGACCCAATTCCAGAGCTCTTTTTTTTTTTTTGGAATTTGGCCAGTTTTTTAGAATTGGATGATGCCTATGTTGCAACTATATTGCAGTTCAACTTCTCCCTCTGCCTAATTCTGCTTGGTTCACTCCCCCCACGGATATCCATCCCAAGAGCTCCCAGTGTATTTTGTGCACATAAATCTCCATCTCAGTGTCAGTGCCCAGGAAAACTGATCTCTGACAAATGGTGAACCGTTGTTCCATTAGTAAGAAAAAAAAGCCCTGTTAGAAACACAGTGGAGGGATGCCTAGGTGGCTCAGCGGTTTGGCGCCTGCCTTCAGCCCAGGGCGTGATCCTGGAGACCCGAGATCGAGTCCCACATCGGGCTCCCTGCATAGAGCATGCTTCTCCCTCTGCCTGCGTCTCTGCCTCTCTCTCTCTGTGTCTCTGATGAACAAATAAAATCTTAAAAAAGAAAGAAACAAACAAACAAACAGTGGCTATAAAGGTGCAGAAATGGGAGTAAACTTGTCACGGCTAGAGCATGGCGGTGAGGATTACAGTGGCATGAGTTGAGGTCGGGCAGGTGGGCACACAACACCATGCAGGCCAAGGTACAGAGTCTGGAATTTATTTTAAATAATAGGAAATATTTAGACGGTTTTGAGAAACGAATATAATGACCAAAAGATAAAAGTTCACTTTTCTGTGTGAAGAATGGACTATATCAAGGATGGAGTGGAGAGTGGGAATACAATCAGGAAGACGAGTTAGGCAGCTATTATAGAGGTCTAGGGGGAAAAAAGGTAATATAGGTTGGATTATGATAGTAGTTTGGGACATAGAGAAAAACGGACAAATTCAAGAGGGTTTTGAAGGTAGACCCCGTAGACTTTGCTAATGCATTATATGTGGAGGGTGATAAATGGAGAAACTAAAAAGATGACTTCTAGCTTTTAGTCCTTGAATTGGGTGGATGGTGCTACCATTTATTATAAGGATGAACAGGCTGGAAAAGCGTAAACTGAGAAGGGAATAAATTAAGAATCTTTTGTAGATGTATTTTATTTGAAGGGCTTTTTAGACACTTGGTTGTATGAATATGTATCTTAGGGGAAAAGGGCTAGATTTTCAGAGAGTCTCTCTCTTTTTCATATATATATGTATATATATATAATTATTATATATATGTAATTTACTGGTGATTTGCTTATTTGATAAGTATTAAGAGAAAGAGAACAAGTTTTTCATATTCTGGCACCTAAACTCTATCTCCTGTTTTTCCCCAAACCAAAGAGACAGCTTCACAGTTTTGATAAATCAGATGGAATGCTATCCAGAAATGCAAAATCTTATGAGCCACATAAGCACGAGGAGTTTGGCAATAATATATGACAAGGCAAAGTTAAAAAAAGAAAAACAGTCCAGCACACACTTACTATTTGCCTAAAACCAGTTTTCTATATCCTTTAGTACAGAATCAATACAGAGTTATATAAAAATTTTAGCAGCAAATATCATACTGAGTTTCAAGCAAATCCAGCATCATGAGATCTGGACTGATAATGTGAGACTCATTTTTTTTTTCTCCTGGAAAAAAATTCCCAACATCTACATCCATCAGATGAATTTAGAATTGCTTTTTGCCTTCTTTCTTCCTACCACACATATATTCCTTTTAGGAATATGTGAATCATAAAATTTGTGTTAATAACTTCAAGTTGAAAGCAACTAACTTGTGACTAAGACTTATAACCACTGGAGCTTAACACATTTAAGTAAATCCTAATCTACAGTGTGAAAATGAGTTTATTCATTCCTTCTGCAGGTAAAGAATAGAAATTAATATAGTGGCTTTCCTACCTTTTTACTGTCTAGGATTTTACTGTCTTAATACATCCAGATCTTTATGGTCACTCCCTCCAGGCTTTGGCAGAGACTGAGAGTTTGGCAGAGATTGAGAGTTAAACACATTCCCTGAGCAATAGTTATAACCCCAGCCCTTCCTCTAGCCTGACTCTAACACATCTGTGGGCTAGGATACTTCTGTGGAGGCCTGCTGATCTAGGTGATAGAGACAAGAATATAAATAATTACAATACAGTGTTAAAAGTTCAAGAACAGTGTAACCAAAACCAATAGCATCTCCCACCCCAGCCCACTAAGGAACATCTGGCATGTCCCTCCCCACCACCACCCCTACCACCCCACCCTAATCCTACTATGCAGAAACAAGTCATAAGTTAGGACCAGGAATCTGACAGGAAACTAATGGCATGGAAGCATCTGTCAAGCTGCTAGGAAAAAAAAAAAGAGAGAGAGAGAGAGAGAGAGAATGAAAAGAATGGGAAAATGGCTAGTTTAAAAAGTGCTCCTGTGAATTTTGAATTGGATCTCCCTCAATGTTCTTTGAGAGACATAAGCAAAGTTTCAAATGAATTTTAATTGCTTCTGATTAATCAGTTCTTTGAATGTGACAGCATGCGGACATTGGGCAACGTGGAGCCTTTGGATTCACTCAGGTTATAAGAGCAATACATCTGGAAGGTGTACCGTGTGGTGAGGAGAAGCCACTGAGCAGAAAAGTTGGGTGCAAGTCAGGCTTGCAGACATGAACAGTAGCAGAGGCAAAGAATATAAAAAAAGGACTCAGCTTCATGGTTCGTGGGTCAAGTCAGACACAGAATGAGACAGCAAATGACAAGTTTTAACAAGCCCAGCAATGATTGGATATTGTTCTTTTTCCCACCTTCCCTTTGGAAAGCACATATGCCAGTGTATGTGTTCTGAAGACACTCCATGCTTAGCAAGAAGCAAAGCCAGCTAGCAAGTTGGTTAGTGGCAGCATTAAATGCAGGTGGGAGTAACCTATGCACATTTGATTGTCTTGATGTTTTAACTAAAACATTTATAAGCCTGACAGGATAAAGTAAGATTTTATTTTTCCTTTGGAGAAATAATCACTCTATGTAAAATACCAAAAACTTTCCTTGGTCTCATTGGTGAAATAAGAAGAAGCAGAAGTTCTGTCTCTAGAGGAGGCTAAAACTGCTAAGTTAGGATCCTGGGCATCCATCCCAGCTGCATTTTATGGCACCAGGAAACTAAGAAAATCCTCTTCCTCCTCTCTTTGGCTCATTTCACCAGCCCTGAGCCTTTCTGAAAGCCAGCCCTTTCTACTTTGTCCAATAACATTTCTTTATGCTCAGCTGATAAATTCAGGCCATTTTTTTTCTCCTTGGGATTTTTTCCTACAGGTTTCCTATAGTTTTAAAAGTATATTCTTATAACTTACATTTACCTTTCATTTTCTTGAGACAACATTTATTCAAACTTTATCTACACCCGTTTACCCAAAAACCCTGCCTCTCTCTTTTATTGTACTTTCTCAGTAATAATGGTGTTCTGACCTGCTAAGTATCTCAGATTCATCCCCCGGCTCCCGCTGCCCGGTTTAGGCCTTTGCTACCTCTGGTCTGGATAAGCTGCTACATAGTCCTGAGTGTCATGTCACTGCCCAAATTAAAATCCTATAACACCCCTCCCCTACCCTACAGAATATAATCTCAGCTCCTAAGCATGGCAGACAAGGTCTTTGGGGCCTGGTCCCTGTTGATTGTCCCCTGAATCCTTCTCTACACACACTCTCCCTGTGAGTCAGGAATACTGAACCTCTGGAAATTCTCCAAATGTACCACACTCCTTCCTAGGTGCCCATTGTACATGCTATTGTTGCACACGTTCTCCCCACTGCCCAAGATGCCCGATCTCAACTGTCTGGCTTCAGACCACAATTTGAAACTACTCCTAGTTACCCAGCTAGATATAGGAATTTCCTCTTGAACTCCTCTCACCCCTTGTGCCTTCTTCTGCTATAGCACCTGTCACCCAGCATTGTTGTGATCTGATTGTGAACCCGAGTACATATTATGCTCTGACCTCCTTCAGGGCACACACAGCCTGGTGGTGGCATATTTGTAGAATGAGTAAATAAATGAAGCTGAAAGGGGATCACTTAGAGCACAGAAGGCAATTTTATCACAGGCCCAAAGTCTCAGTTCACAGTCCCCAGAGATGATCAGTGGCATGTCCGAGTGATGGCTTAAGGTCATTCTATGTCTTTCGGGAAGAAAATCTAGGCAGACAGTCTCTGACATGAAGTTCTATTTGACTCTTTCTCAAGTCTGCTAGATCATTTTTACAGACTTTTGTTCCTTGCTCATATTTTCAGGTCACTTTTTTTTTTTTATGATAGTCACAGAGAGAGAGAGAGAGAGAGAGAGAGAGAGGCAGAGACACAGGCAGAGGGAGAAGCAGGCTCCATGCAGGAAGCCCGATGCGGGATTCGATCCCGGGTCTCCAGGATCGCACCCTGGGCCAAAGGCAGGCGCCAAACCACTGCGCCACCCAGGGATCCCCCAGGTCACATTTTTTTTAACACTGTGTGTGTGTGTGTGTGTGTGTGTGTGTAAAATGATATTTTATTATAGCACATGGACAGGATCTGTTAGCAGAAAATGCTGCACTGGGATCATGAGGAGTAACTGATTATACACTTTTTAGTGGGTGGGGGTTAGAGATAACTTACGTCTCTGAGGAATGTGTGTGCATGTTAAAAGCAAGGTCTCCAGGATCTTGGAGGGCTAGCTCTTGTTAAGATAAGGTCGCTTTAGTCTTTAATGAAACATCAACAGTAAGGCAGCCATGAGTTTAAAACCTTACAATAAAAACATATCTTATCTCTCGTACTTGCTGTAGCAATCAAGAGAGAAGCTCTCAGTAACCAGCATTGGACAGTCTTTTAGACTAAACCACTCTCAGGATTCCCTTTCACTTTGTTTTTGACTTCTGTGGATTCTTTACTTTCTTGCCATCTCAGCAACTATTTAACATGATGGTCGTTTATGTATTACTAATAGCATATTATTTGGGGCTACCTGGGGGGCTGTCAGTTAAGTGACCAGCTCTTGATTTTGGTGCAGGTCATGATCTCAGGCTCATGAGATCGAGCCCAGAGTTGAGCTTCTTGTTCAGCAGAGAATCTGCTTCTTCCTCTCCCTCTGTCCTCCCCCAGCTTGCTTACTGTGCGTCCGTCTCTCTCTTTCTCAAATAAAGAAATGAATCTTAAAAAAAAGAAAAGAAAAAAGCTTATTATGTAGCTTTTTAGTCATTTCATTGGGAGAATCCTTAGAATATCTAAGCAACAAGTTTGCCTTCCATTCATCACTGTAACAGACCCAGAACTTCCTGATCATGGAATGGACACATGACACAGACTGAGGCAATTTTAGGCTCCAATTTCTCCAAGCCCATGATTGGTCCGAGTGGAGCATGTGGCCCAAGTGGAGACAGTCAGAGACCTTCTTAGGGATTCTTCTAACCAGATCCAATAGAGTAGGGAGACTTTTTCTCTTCTTGGTTTTGCGCTGTGAGGATGTAGGAAACCAGAATTTCCAGCACTCATTTTTCCCCCTGCCATGGAGCAAAAGTCTGTTTGCTGTGGGAGAGGTTGAAGACAAGCAGACATCCACAAAAATTACAGATGGTTTGAAAAGAATGATAGAGGGAAAAAAGAGTACTTTAGAAATATCGGGTTTCTGGTTCCAATTGCTAAGACCCTTGGAGCTGCATGAGTTTCTGCGTCCCTTCCTTTGATTCTAATACAAATCCCAATATCATTCTAATAAATCCCTTTATATGCTTAATTTAGTATAAGTTGGGCTGCTAGTACTTTTAGCCTACTCCTTCTAATAAGTATATTTTTTTGGTTTGAATATATGTGATACTGCAAACACTCACTGCTTTGACTGATACCCAGGATCTCTGTTTGTTTTCTAAAGACCACTGTCTCTTTCAAATGAGGTTCTGACTGGTCACACTGCTGTAGCATGAAAATGTTGTCTCTTTTGGCAAAGCCGAAGCTGATATGGGAGTTCTTGATTCATCCTGTTCTAAATCAGTACCCTGCTTTTTTTTTTTAAGATTTTATTTTTAAGTCATCTCTACACCTACCTTGGGGCTTGAACTTATAACTCAGAGATAAAAAGTTGCATGGTCTATCAACTGAGCCAGTCTGGTGCCCTAGCACCCTGCTTTTTTGAAACTAAAATAATGGGATGGCAAATATTTATAAAGTCAAATGGTGGTAGTTTGTATCAGTTAGGGTCTAGTCAGTAGACAGAGACCACACAGTAATTAAATAGAAAAAGTTTAATAGAATTATTAACCTGTAACAGAAGATTATAGTAACAGGGACCACTAAGTGGTTAAGAAAATTTTAAAAACACAGTAGTAGCAGATATAAGAGGTATAAGGATTAAAGTGTTGAGTGTAAGACCTGAAACCATAGAACTCCTATAAAAACACATAGAGGATAAGCTCCTTGACATTGGTCTTGCAATGATTTTTTGTACTTGACTCCATAGGAGAAGGCCACAAAAACAAAAGTAAATAAGCAGGACTACATCAAATTTAAAAGTTTCTGCACAGCAAAGGATACTGTTAAGACAATAAACTGTCTCAAGGATCCCTGGGTGGCTCAGTGGTTTAGCGCTTGCCTTCGGCCCAGGGCGTGATCCCGGAGTCCCAGGATGGAGTCCTGCATCGGGCTCTCCGCAGGGAGCCTGCTTCTCCCTCTGCCTGTGTCTCTGCCTCTCTCTCTGTGTCTCTCATGAATAAATAAATAAAATCTTAAAAAAAAAAAAAAAAAAGAAACTGTCTCAAAGAAATATATGCATCTGCAGGCTCATTGCAGCATTATTCACAATAGAGAACACCCAGAAACAACCTTAAGTATCCATTGATGGATGAATGGATGGATTAAAAAAAGTGTGGTATAAATACACAATGAAATATTATTCAGCCAAAAAAGAAAAGAAAAGAAATCGTGCCATTTGTGATTATAGAATGGACCTTGAGGGCATTATGCTAAATGACAAGTCAGATTGAGAAAGACAAACACTGTATGATCTCACTTATAATGTAGAATCTGAAAAAAAGAGAGAAGAAAAAACACAATAAAATGCAAGTAGGAGGGATGATGAGAGTAAATCTTGGGAGTTCTCATCACATTAAAAAAAAAAATTTCGGGGATCCCTGGGTGGCGCAGCGGTTTGGCGCCTGCCTTTGGCCCAGGGCGTGATCCTGGAGACCCGGGATCGAATCCCACGTCGGGCTCCCAGTGCATGGAGCCTGCTTCTCCCTCTGCCTGTGTCTCTGCCTCTCTCTCTCTCTCTGTGACTATCATAAATAAAAAAAAAAAAAAAAAAAATTTAAAAAAAAAAAAATTTCCTTTCTCTCTTTTTTGTTGGTATCCCAATGAGGTAATGATGTTAACTAAATTTATTGTGATAATTTTGCAATATAGTCATATACTGGACACCTTAAAATAATACAATGTCTATTATATGTCAATTATATCTTAATAAAACTGGAAAAAAAGTAGTTAAAAGGTTTTTTTTTAAAAAAAAAAGGTTTTTTTAAGGCTTTGGGATAGTGGAGATTATTTAAAAACTTCTTTTTGCAGTTTTAGTGTACACACACATACACACATCCCTCAAGAATGAAAGACACAGATATTTTTTTAAAGGCCCAGCCAAGCAAAGTTAAACTGCGACAAAGCATATGACTAAGGCACCATTTACTGAGAAAGTGTCTCTCAAGAAAATGTGATTATACTACTGAATTGAGAGGATTTGGAAGGCCCACAGAACAAGGCAAGTGAGGTAGTATTGACCCAAGAGATAATGCAAGGTGTGATTTGCAAGGGGTCTGCAGGTTTCCCAGTTGACAACACAGGGAGAAATACTGGCTTGATCATCATGGTTTATTTTTGTTTATTTGCTTGTTTAATATTTTATTCAAATTCAATTTGTCAAACATATAGTATAACAACCAGTGCTCATCCCATCAAGTGCCCTCCTTAGTGCCCATCACCCAGGCACACTATGCCCCCCTCCTCCACTTCTGCAACACTTTGTTTCCCAGAACCAAGAGTCTCTCATGGTTTGTCTCCCTCTCTAATTTTTATGAAAAAGTTTAAGTGAAAAAAAAAAAAAAAAGAACTACTGAACAATTTGTGAGTGAAGCAATTTGACCATCAATCTAGAAGGTGTTGGCTCTGTGAAATTGCAGTTGGGTGAGGAATAGGACTTTGCATAAGTCTAGTAACCCATTTTGCATAAATGTCCATATTTTACATAAACTACTTTACAGAAGAATGCACGCCCAATTCATGGAGATAAAAGAAGAGCAGTAGAGCTGATGATCCTAAACTAGTATCCAAAAATCTCAATTACTTTCTTTTTTTTTTTAAGATTTTATGTATTTATTCATGAGAGATGCAGAGAGAGAGGCAGAGACATAGGCAGAGGGAGAAGCAGGCTCCCTTTGGGGAGCCTGATGCAGGACTCAATCCCAGGACCCCAGGATCATGCCCTGAGCCAAAGGCAGACACTCAACCACTGAGCCACCCAGGTGCCCCTCAATTACTTTCATTCAATGTTTCTCAATTAGAGATGGTTTTACTCCTCTGGGAATTCATGGAAATGTCTGGAGGCATTTTTGGTTATCACAATTGGAGGAGGAGTGACAGTGGCATCTAGTGGGTAGAGGCCAGAGATGCTGCTAAATATCCTACAGTGTACAGAACAGCCGCAACATTGCATTATCTGGCCCCAGGTGTCAATGATGCCAAGCTTGAGAAACCCTGCTTTAGATAATCTATTTGAGGAAGTGATTATTTGTTTACTTTTCCTGATAGTTTATATACCTTAGGCTAATTGCATTGAAACCCAACTGCTTAAGCTTGGAAAAGAAATGAATTCTATATTTCACACCGTCCTTCGAATCTGTGGGAAAGCAAATTGTCCTATGATAGAATTTTACTGCATTAAGCTTTGTTGGAATACATAAAGGCTAACCAAATGATACTGTGTGTGTGTGTGTGTGTGTGTGTGTGTGTGTGAGAGAGAGAGAGGGGGGGGAGGGGGGAGAGGGAGGGAGAATTTTGAGGTTAATAATACAAAAATATTTTTTAATGCAAAATCAATCTGAGGTTTCATAATTTGTTTTGGATAAGTTATGGCTTGGATAATAAACCTACTGATAATTTTGGTTTGACTGTCTTAACATCTTTTAGAGCCCATGAGAGATCAGGATAATATTACTAGGAAAGGCCAAAATTAATAAAATTCATTCGCTGAATTACAGGTCTCTGATTTTTGTTTTCCTTCTTTTTTTTCCAGTATGGAACTAGGAAATTTTTTTTCTGGTGCACATGCTTAACTCTACTTTGATGGGTAATTTTCACTTCAAAAACATCAAAAGTTTTTCCCACCTCATCTAAAACCAGAAAATTTGTAACCTGTGTTTTCAGAGACTTTGAAATATAAACTACATCCAGCTGTAAGAGCAGCATAGAAATGGATTGATTACAGTTTAAAAAATCAAGCTAGACTGACACAGTCTCTGGCCAAGACATTTATTTGATTCAGCCATCCCATTGGTATTATGAGCTATTAAAAAATGAAGAGTCTCCCTGGCTGCGGAGTAAGTGTACCGATTCCCCATTTCCTTCCATTTCTGGAGACTTCTCAGAAATGTAAATGCACAGAGGAAGAAAATATAATAAATGTGTTCCCTTGGTGAGAGTGAAGGAAAAGTTCAGCAATAAATAACTCAGTGAGTTCATTGTAAATTCTTGAAACCTCTCTTCCAGCATCATATTCTTTTAAATGCAAACTCAAAAGCAAAAAAAAAAAAGTTCATCTCAGGTTTGTCTTTTATGACAGCACTGTGGGAGGATTAATAAATGTTGTGAGATTTTTCCTGAAGAATAAAGGCACTTTTCAGACAGAATAAAAATAGTTTTAATAGATACAAATACCATTTTTGTCAACATAAATTTTGAATTTCCCCTAAGGTGAGTAGAGAGATAAAGGAGACAGCCAGGGTAACTAGTTAGTTGTTATATTACGGTATTCCCAAACATGAACAGCAGTTCAAGGGTTCAGTTTTCGTTATTACCTGACACTGTACCTTCTCCATCTCCACCCTCCCTATTTCTAATATCTTCTCACTTCTAACCAAGTTGATGTTTGAGAAGTAAAGCTGGGAAGGCTTGCTGCAACATTCACACATATTCTATACATCGATTTTTCAGATGTATAGCACAGAGAAGCTTTCCAAACCACTGGTCCACATAATGGTTGTGCCCTGTGCTCTAGGCTCTGTGCCCTGGGAGCCTTACCACTCCCTCCTCTACTGAGGCTGTGTTGTCAGAATAAGGCTTACTTGGTTAATTCTATGTGGTTTAAGCCTGTGGTTTCACATAAAGGACCCCTGGAGCTCTTTTCTTCTTTTATTTTCTTCATAATTGTCATTAAAACCGACCTAGATGACAGGCATTAAGGAGGGCATATGAAATGATGAGCACTGGATGTTATACTATATATAGGCAAAATGAATTTAAATTAAAAAATAAACGAATAAATAAAATGAAAATAAATAAAACAAAAAATAAAAACCTGCCTAGGATTCTCTTCAGTCATGGGGGACTTTTACTTACTTATTCTGGGGGGCACTGCAGCTGATTTGTCATCACCTCTATTTCCTCCTTCAGATATGTACTAACATATACCATTTAAACATCTCTCTATATGTACCTTCCCAGGACTTGTTTTTTAGATTTTATTTATTTATTCATGAGAGACACAGAGAGAGAAAGGGAGAGACACAGGCAGAGGGAGAAGCAGGCTCCATGAAGGGAGCTCAGTGTGGGACTCGATCCTGGGACTCCACATTCATGCCATGAGTTGAAGGCAGACACCCAACCGCTGAGCCACCCAGGTGTCCCCTTCCCAGGACTTTTTTAAGCACACACTCCCTTTACTTGGGGATTATTCTAAATTCTGCTAGAGCCCAATAAGATCTGCTGGAGTGTGACTTAGGGTGGTCTTGGGGCTGAAACCCTCAGTTATCTTAAAACATCTTTAAAGCTCCAATATACCCTATTTTATTTTTTTATAATAAATTTATTTTTTATTGGTGTTCAATTTACCAACATACAGAATAACACTCAGTGCTCATCCCGTCAAGTGACCCCCTCAGTGCCCGTCACTCATTCACCCCCACACCCCCACCCTCCTCCCCTTCCACCACCCCTAGTTCATTTCCCAGAGTTAGGAGTCTTTATGTTCTGTCTCCCTTTCTGATATTTCCCACACATTTTTTCTCCCTTCCCTTATATTCCCTTTCACTATTATTTATATTCCCCAAATGAATGAGAACATACAATGTTTGTCCTTCTCCGATTGACTTATTTCACTCAGCATAATACCCTCCAGTTCCATCCACGTTGAAGCAAATGGTGGGTATTTGTCGTTTCTAATGGCTGAGTAATATTCCATTGTATACATAAACCACATCTTCTTTATCCATTCATCTTTCGATGGACACCGAGGCTCCTTCCACAGTTTGGCTATTGTGGACATTGATGCTATAAACTTTGGGGTGTAGGTGTCTCAGCGTTTCATTGCATCTGAATCTTTGGGGTAAATCCCCAACAGTGCAATTGCTGGGACGTAGGGCAGGTCTATTTTTAACTCTTTGAGGAACCTCCACACAGTTTTCCAGAGTGGCTGCACCAGTTCACATTCCCACCAACAGTGCAAGAGGGTTCCCTTTTCTCCGCATCCTCTCCAACATTTGTGGTTTCCTGCCTTGTTAATTTTCCCCATTCTCACAGGTGTGAGGTGGTATCTCATTGTGGTTTTGATTTGTATTTCCCTGATGGCAAGTGATGCAGAGCATTTTCTCATGTGCTTGTTGGCCATGTCTGTGTCTTCCTCTGTGAGATTTCTCTTCATGTCTTTTGCCCATTTCATGATTGGATTGTTTGTTTCTTTGCTGTTGAGTTTAATAAGTTCTATAAAGATCTTGGAAACTAGCCCTTTATCTGATATGTCATTTGCAAATATCTTCTCCCATTCTGTAGGTTGTCTTTTAGTTTTGTTGACTGTATCCTTTGCTGTGCAAAAGCTTCTTATCTTGATGAAGTCCCAATAGTTCATTTTTGCTTTTGTTTCTTTTGCTTTCGTGGATGTATCTTGCAAGAAGTTACTGTGGCCGAGTTCAAAAAGGGTGTTGCCTGTGTTCTCCTCTAGGATTTTGATGGAATCGTGTCTCACATTTAGATCTTTCATCCATTTTGAGTTTATCTTTGTGTATGGTGAAAGAGAGTGGTCTAGTTTCATTCTTCTGCATGTGGATGTCCAATTTTCCCAGCACCATTTATTGAAGAGACTGTCTTTTTTCCAATGGATAGTCTTTCCTCCTTTATCGAATATTAGTTGATCATAAAGTTCAGGGTCCACTTCTGGGTCAATATACCCTTATTTTTTAAAGATTTTATTCATTTATTTATGATAGACATAGAGAGGGAGAAAGGCAGAGACACAGGCAGAGGGAGAAGCAGGCTCCATGCCGGAAGCCTGACGTAGGACTCGATCCCGGGACTCCAGGATCGCGCCCTGGGCCAAAGGCAGGCGCCAAACCGCTGAGCCACCCAGGGATCCCCAATATACCCTATTTTATTGCTTATCTATCTCTTCTTTAATCTTTCTTGAAATTGATATGTCTGGATTCATTAACTTTTTCCCACTCAGAAGAAAATTGAATTGGATGAAGTTGCGGAGGAGTGACTGTGAGTGATATTTCCTGTTTACAGATAAGTAAAGCAAAGTGGATAGAACCCATATAGTCAACCAAGACTTTGTTATAGATATATATATATATAGATATATATATATATATATACTAAAAGTATATATATATAAAAAAGTATATATATATACTAAAAGTATATATATATATATATATATATATATATATATATATATATATATACTTTTTCTTTCCACTAAGATTTTTTTTTAAGCAGGGACAGTAGGTAGGGGCAGAGGGAGAGGGAAAGGGAGAATCTTAAGCAAATTCCACATCCAGCACAGAGCCCAACACAGGTCTCAACCTCACAAACCTGAGATCATGACCTGAGCTGAAATCAAGAGTCAGATGCTTAACTGACTGAGCCACCCAAGCGCCAATCCACTAAGATTATTTTTAGTGATTAAGCACTTGACCAGCATATAGTAAGCCCATAGGATATGTATACATAAATTTTTTATTGTGATATAATCTATATGCCACCATTTTAAAGTATACAATTCAGTTGTTTTCTAGCATATTCACAAGGATATGCACCATCACCACTGTTCCATTCTGGAACATTTTTATCATCCTAGACTTATTTTTTATTTTAAAAAATTAATTTTAATTTGTAATGGTTTAAGAGAGAGAGTGTGTGGTAGACAAAATAATATATATATACAAACACCCAATGTCTACATCCTCATCCCCAGAGCCTGTGAACGTGTTAGGTTACATAGAAGAGGAAGATTAAGATTGTGAATGACATTAAGTTTGCTAATCAGCTGACCTTGAAATGGGGAGATTATCCCAGATTATCTATGTGGATCCAATGTAATCACAATGGTCTTTAAATGTAAAAGAAGGAATCAGAAGAGTCTTTGTCGAAGTCAGAGGAGATTTGATTAGGGAAGCAGAGGTCAAAATATTCCAGTTGCTGATTTGAAGATGATTGGAGAGGTCAGGAGCCAAGGAATATAGTAGGTGACCTTCAGAAGCTGGAAAAGGTGGGCTTCCTTAGAGCCACTAGAAAGCATGGAGCCTTGTTGACATGTTGGTTTTAGTTCAGGGAATATCATTTCCAGCTTCTGACCAATAAAATAAAGTTTTTGCGTTATTTTAAGCTACTATATTTGTGCTCATTTCTTATAGCAGCAATAGGAAAGCATAGTAGCTGGGAGAGTGAGGGAAGGAAGAAGAAAGAGAGACAGAGACACCATTAGGTAGTATTTGCACATCTAGTCCCTTTGATGATGTCCCAGGCTGATCAGGTGTCATCTCACTTGATCCTGTTGATCTTTAAAAGAACGGTTGGGATTAGAGGCACTTGCATCATGTGCTCGTAGATCATTTAAAGTGTTTTGCCTGTTAGAGTTCAGGAACTCCAGTAATGGTGATATAAATGTACTAGGATCTTGACTGATCTTGAGAGTTTAGTGAGTCTTTCAGGAAGCTGTTGGGAAATTGAGTTTATTAATCTTGAAGAACAAAGAACTGCACATCTCCATTCCCACCTATTGACTTCAGTTCAAATAAATCTAACATCACAAGACAAACTCCTTGACATCAAGAGGGAAGTAACTTGATTATAGTGCAGTGACTCTGTTTTGCCTATCAGCTATTTAAAACTTCAAATCTGACAAAGTTCAAAAGTGGAACATGAATGCTAATGTAATGTGCTTCTCTTTTTTTTTTTTAGTAAATGTTAAACGGTTTTGTAAAATCTCGTGTTAGTTTTATTTCTAAAAGAAAAAATAAAATTAATCTAGAACTTAATTCTTCATAGTCACTTTCTAAAATATGTTAAATATTCAATCCTGCTTCACGATATCTTATGTGCCAGAATTTTGGCAATGACTGGAAATTTAACAGAAAATATAAGAAAGCTAATTTCTCCTAAGTGTTAATTTGAATTGACAGAGAGCTGGTGAAGGCTCTGGATTGACAGATTAGGGGGCTACAGCTTTAATTTTGTCTTTGAGGTCATGGTAAAGATTGCCTCATCTAAGCTATCTTTGATTTGGCTTCTGAATCAGGTACCCTGTGCAGAGCTCATAACTAGACTGTTTGATCCTGAATCCTTAGCCTGAGAGCCAGGCTGTTTAGTCATCTTACTTTGGGATTAGAAGGAATAACACATGATTATTTTCAAAAACTGCCAGTCTCCAACAGGGTCATACTGCTAAAAGTGTTGCTGTAGGGCTGTCTCCTAAATGTCCCACAATGTAGGCCCTGAGTTCCATAGGGATGCTTACCCATAGTGACTTAAGGAATTTACAGGAAGGATATTGAAATTTGCCACAGAATCAAAGGGAGGGCTACAGAGACTCATGTAGTTCCAAGGATCTCAGCAATTGGAACTAGAAAACTGATACTTCCAAAGTACTCTTTTTTCTCTTTTTCAACCCATCTCTAATCTTTGTGGATGTCTGCTTGTCTTCAACCTCTCCCATAGCAAACAGACTTTTGCTCCATGGCAGCGGGAAAAATGATTGCTGGAAATCCTGGTTTCCTGTATCCTCACAGCACAAAACCAAGAAGATAAAAAAGTCTCTTTCTCCTATTGGCTCTGGCTAAAAGAATCCATGGGAAGTTCTCTGATTATCTCCATTTGGGTCACATGCTCCACCTGGACCAATCATGGTCCTGGAGAAATTAGAGGCTAAGATTGCCTCAGCCTATGTCATGTGTCCATCCCATGATCAGGAAGTTCAGGGTCTGTTACAAGGATAAATGGAGGGTAAGCTTCTTGTTTAGATATACTAAGGATTCTCCCAAAAAATTGACTACAAAAGCTAAATAATAATAACAGTCATCATATTGAATGAATTTCTGAGATGCAAGGAAATAAGGAATCTACAGAAACTAAAGAAGTGAAAGGTGAAATCCTGGGAGTGTTTTAGTCTGAAAGACTCTGTCAGATTTCTAGAAATTCAAGGTGTATCTTCAAACAAGCACACAAAGTAAAGTTAAGGGAATGAAGGATTGAAGCAACTCAGGCCAGCAGTATCAGAGCTGTTATCTAACCTCACAAAGATTAAGGGAGGGAAGGGTTACCAGAACCCAAAAAAAGAAAGAATCATAAAAGAGTAGACCACATCAAGAGAAGCAAGGGTCTTAGTTGAGTAAAACAGCTCCTGCAGTAAAGAATCCAAGTGAATAATTAGCCTAACCTCATTCTCTTTCTCTAATCTTCAACTAACTTTTGGTCAAACCTTGTTGAAGACACGGGGCATGGGAACCCTGTTGAAGTAATCCATTCAGATTAGCCACCTAGGATAGGGTATAAGGTAGATATGTAGGTGCAAACAAGACATTCTGCACTTGTATATTCTAACTGAACTTGTAACCTTTCCCCATCTCCACCTCTTCACAGCATCCAGAATGATCTTTCAAAATAAAATTCACTTCCTACCATAACCCAGATTAAACCCTTCAGATCTTCCCATTCTACTTGGAGTTTTATAGTGAACAATCTCTATACATTATCCTCTGAGGTTCTCAAAACATA
The DNA here is from genome assembly GCF_003254725.2 of Canis lupus dingo. Classification (NCBI taxonomy): domain Eukaryota; kingdom Metazoa; phylum Chordata; class Mammalia; order Carnivora; family Canidae; genus Canis; species Canis lupus. Next base: position 18,839,529 of record NC_064253.1, read on the forward strand.
ATTTGGATCCCACCCCTATCTCTAATCTATGTAGTTTCACTTCTTCTCTTAAGGTCTTTACACTTATTGTTTGATCTTTTGGGGAATCTCTTCCCTGACCTTTCATATGTCTAGCTTCTTTACAGGCCTCAAGTCTCACACTTCTCCTCCTCAGAGAAGTCTTTCATGACCACCCAATTGCAATGTTTGGTTATTTCCTTAATAACACATAATATAAAGTGCACTTGTGTTATTTATTCACTTGTCTACTTGCCTACAATCTGTCTTACCTGCTAGAATATAAGATCATTGAAAATAAGGAATTTCCTTACCTTGTTCATTGTTGTATCCCCAGATACTAGCATGGCACTTGACACAAAGTAGGTGCTCAGGAATTACTTGTTGAATGAATGAATGAATGGTTCTTGATCAAAATGAATTATTATTGATTGAAAGAGTCATCTTCATTATCCCATACTATCTGTCAATCATATATTGATGTTACTGATTTCTTAGTAATGTGCTCTGTCACCATAGTAGGGCTGATATTAAGTAGATATCTATTTAAAACTGATGAAGAGTCACTAGAAATCACTACACCCTAGAAATCCTTAAAGATGAGGAAATGTAGTACAGATCTTCAGGAAATAATTTTGGAGGGGGGGGGGGCGGGGCAACTATCCAAGCAAGAACAATGCTTTTGCTTGGGCTTTAAAGAAGAAGCAGAGGCTCACAGACTGATCATCATTGAACTTCCTAGGAAAAGGAAAATAGAGGAATATTTGTAGGCTCAGAATATCTGCTGTTGAGAAGGTGGAAATTGTATAGGTATGCTTTGATTATTGTGAGAGCTCAGCCTTACACTAAATCATTATCACAGTGTCAATAAAGGGTTCCTTTCCTTCCTTTGTAAACAACAAGTATATGAAAGGAGAAAGAAAGTCCCTTTCTGTTGCCATGTAGGAAACCAATCATAGAAAGGTGGCATAATTAGAGCTTCTACAAGTCAACTTGTTTGGGCAACAACCTCATAGATTCAAAGCAGTGATGTCATGGAAATTGAGCCAAGGGGATATATCTGAATCATGCACTCAGATAACTGATTACTGATATAATGCAAGTGTCAGTAAAATTCTTCTTTCACTTTTTGAACCAAGCACAATAAAACAATCTCAAAATAAAACAATCTCAATAAAAAAGTAAGACTTTTAAATATTTCATCATACTCTATACAAATTTATAAACCTAAGCATTTGTACTGCCAGTAAAGAAAATACAGAGTGAAAAAAAAAAAAAAAAAGAAAGAAAATACAGAGAGGGTTAATCAATTTTCCATCTCAATCCCATTACCCATTGGAAGTTATTCAGTAGACCCTTAACTATTCTGTGGACTTCTGTGTGTGCTAATCTGGGCAGACAAACTCTGAGACTTAAATCCTAAGGTAATTCTAATCAAGCTGGGACATTGGACACCTAGCTCTAGGGATAGAAGTTGACAGCTCTACTGGTAAATATCCAACAGAGGTCACTTGATATTTGTCAAAACCTCCTGACCTAATGCAAAGGGATGCTTGGTGCCTTCTTGGCAGATGCATTTTCCAGAAGTCTGGGAAGAGGATCAGGGATATTAATTTGTGGCTTTCAGTTTATTCTGGACAGAGTAAAAGCAAGTCTTGAACTCCTTTCTCTGCAAGTGTCCTATAGTTTTCACAGAATATTCAGAGACCTGAAGCTCAGAAGAATGTAGGACTACAAGTCCCCTTTGGGCATTCCAGCAGAAGCTTCCTGACTGACTTCCCAAGCCTGTAAGCTCCTCCAGAAGGACAGATGATATCTTCTTCCTGACTTGATTACAGTCCAGTCAAAGCATTTAGGAAGAACATAATGGCAGTCTTGAAGTTTTAAGTGGTCGAAACCACATGTAAGGCTTTGAGTTCCGGTCAGCTTGGCCTAACTTTTTATTCATTCTCTATTTACTGAATCATTCATTCAGTTGGCTGATTGACAAATAAGTTCTGAGAGCAGCTTTATCTGCAATAGGAGATATGGAAAATAATGGATAGCCTCCTTAAGTGGTAGAATTAGACCATCATACACACAACAATGCCATATATGAGCACAGACATCACTTTTGATTTAACCATGGAGAAATCACTACAAATAGAGCAGTGAAGGAAGATTCAATTGGAAAAAAAAAAAAAATGATAATAGGGCTCAACTCGGACAGATAATTAACATGTGAATGTAAAGAAGAAACATCAGATAAACAAGGTGTGGAAAGTACCAAGGTATGAATGCTATATAGGATCCTGATATTAGTGTACTGGAGGACATCATTAGAAATGTGTTGGAACTGAAAATCTTTGAATTCCGATTTGGGCTTAATCTTCTAAACAACAGGGAAGTTCTAAATGTTCTTGGGTAATGAAATTGTAGTACTTTTGAACTGGAAATGCCTTTAGAGATCTAAGTAGTGCTCTCAGAAGATTAATATGAAAATGGTCACTGGCTAGATTAGAGAACAGAGAGCCTGGAGGCAAAAAGACAAGAGACAGGAGATAAGGGCTTATACTTTAATGATGACTTCAGAAGTCAAGTTAAGAAGTCTAATTGAGAGAAGTTATGAAGTAAGAACTGACAGGCTTTAGTGACTGATTATGCCATAGAAGGAAGAAGGTGTCTAAGATAAGTCTAGACCTTCAACCCTAGCTGAACACAACTATGAGGAGAAGTTGAAAGGGGGTGGGGGGAGAGGTGGATGATGACTCTTCTAGTTAGGTTCAACTGAGGTGAGCAGGATATCCAAATGTATTTCCACTAAGTGGTTGGAGTTTTATGACTGGAATTCAGAAGTGTTCAAAGCTAGGGATGCGGATTTGGAAGTCATCTGTGTAAAGGGTTCTGCCAATGTTGAAATTACAGTCTGAGAATAGTCACTGACTTCTGAAAAGCCACAGATATTGTGGCTCTTTTATGTGGACCCACAAGAAAATCATTCCCTATGTTTTTGTAATCCCAAGAGAGAGAAAAGTAGGAAGACTCTGTTTCACAATTAGTACTTTTCTTTAGAAGTCACAATAAATATAATGAAGTCAGTATAGATCATGCAGAACAATAAAGTCTATTGTATTTAGTCTTTGTATTTGTCTTTGTATTTGTCTTTGTATTTCCTGTCTTGCACCCAATTGGTGGCCCCAAAATACTTGTTGATTAAATTAAAATGACAGCTAGTTTTGAGATGGTTAATATACCTTAAAAAGACATTGGGAAGCATTTAAAGAGTCCAATTTTTATCCTAAGTACCTATTGTTAAGAATATAGAAAAAGCCCACAGAAGTTGGAAAAACTCTGGTTACTTCTTTCCCAAAAAAATGAAAAAATAAGAATTCTTCCTTTTGTGTCTTAATTTAATCACTAGTAACAGTTTTTGGATCAAAAAAAGAAAAAAATCAACTTTGAGATGCCTCGGTGGCTCAGCCGTTGATCGTCTGCCTTCAGCTCAGAGCGTGATCCTGGAGTCCCAGGACGGAGTCCCACATTGGGTTCCCTGCAGGAAGTCTGCTTCTCCCTCTGCCTGTGTCTCTGCCTCTCTCTCTGTGTCTCTCATGAATAAATAGATAAAAAAATCTTTTTAATAAAATCAACTTTAAATCATTATCATCATCATTAATCTTCCAAGGCAGTGCTTAGAGCAATGCCATAAAATTTAGTATCTCTTTATATATATTCATTTTCTTTGTCCTCTAAATCATAGAAGCAAAATTTTACAACTAGAAAAATCTCAGTACTTATCATTGTCGATGGCAAAAATTTAGAATGCCAATAGTTATTTAACATCAGTTATTTATTTAGAATAATAAATAAATTTAACATCAGTTAGTTATTTAACATCAGTTAGTTATTTAGAATGCCAATAGTTATTTAACACAGGTCTTACCTCTCAACCTCAAACTTGAGTACATTTGTAAAGTCTACTTCTTTACTTGATTGAAATCCCCCATTTTATCAGTGTTCTATACATGGTGTTTAACAAATACTTGTTGATTTGTATGTGGATCTATCAAATGAGCAATAAGTACACGCAAGTGCACACAAGCGCATGTGCATGCGCACACATGCACACACACCACTATAACTGCTCAAAACAGGGATATTATAAAGTCTTTTTTTTTCTACATTAATTAATCATAGAACAAATACTATTGGTATCATGAAAGGCCCTAGGTCTTATGAAGAGTAAGGTAGCTAAGTAAATGCTCTCTTTCATGGGTGCTTTTCTGAAAACATTGTCAAGATAGAAAAAGAAAAGTTAATAGTGAGTGATTAGATTTACATCCAAATAGATAGTCATTGGAATATTTTGCCCAGGTATGGCCATTTACTGTATTTTTTTTTTTTTTTAATTTATCAATGTCTAGAGCAGACCGGGTGGCTCAGCGGTTTAGCGCGGCCTTCAGCCTGGGGCCTGATCTTGGGGACCTGGGATCGAGTCCCACGTCGGGCTCCCTGCATGGGGCCTGCTTCTCCCTCTGCCTGTGTCTCTGCCTCTCTCTCTCTCTCTCTCTCTCTCTCTCTCTCGTGTGTGTGTGTGTGTGTGTGTGTGTCAAAAATTTATCAATGTCTACTCAGAGACCTATCTACGGATTACTCTTTCACTGTAGTGAAAGCCTCCACAAAATGTCTGGATCCCCATGTAAGTGTTAAACGGTGGCTGTGAAAACAACATGTAAGCCTCAGATGCAGCCTTTCATAATTTCACTTCTACACGTAAGGAGTGAAAACACCAACAGCAGCAGCAAGCTCCTGCTTTCTCAAAGGGCTGCACTCAGTCTCAACAGCAAAACCAGTGGTTGTCTCAAGCACCAGGTTAAGTTTGTCTTCCCTTCCACAGAAGAATGCATCCAACCAAAGGAAGGGCAGTTTTATAGGGTATACATTTAGTTGTCTCCCTTCTGATTATACTGAACATACACACCCACAAAATGCTAAGAGGGCATAACAGTGCTTGAAGAACAGCCTGGTAAATGTGATAAGCATAACTGCAAACAGAGCATTCACAGGGTTACATGTGAGACTGCATATTCAAGCAAGGTGAAGGGCCGCAGACCCTGTGTTCCATTGCAGCTCAGCTTGACTCGAGTTCATTCTATGGTGCTGCTCTGCCCTGCTGTGGGAACGCTGAGAAGTGCATGAGAAGACTTGGAATCAGCTAATGTAAATGCCTTCAGTCAGAGAAACAGACAAAGCACAAAAAAAAAAAAAACAGAGGCTTTTCTTTTAATAAGAAACCCACACTAAATATTCCTATTTCTGAGCACAGTCTTATGGAAAAAAAGAGTAACATATAAACCTAGAGGGACCTAGAGGGAAAGCGGCGAAAGTCAGATTTCTTTTTAATTTATCCACTTGTAAAGTTGAATTTAATGTTTCTATATACCTCTCTTTTTTCCAAGGTAAGATGTCGATGCTGTGTAAAACACGGTATGGGTTTAAATGTGAAAAGCAGGGATAACTATAATAACAGTTAACATTGGGATCCCTGGGTGGCTCAGCGGTTTAGCACCTGCCTTTGGCCCAGGGTGTGATCCTGGAGATCCGGGATCAAGTCCCACATCAGGCTCCCCACATGGAGCCTGCTTCTCTCTCTGCCTCTCTCTCTGTGTCTGTCATGAATAAATAAATAAAATCTTTAAAAAAAATAATAACAGTTAACATTAACTGAGCCATTACTATATATCAGGTACCAGGCAAATATTAATTTCTTTAATCCTCACAACAAACTCCTGACATGGCATATGAGCCCTGGATACTTTCCAAAGCACTTTCACAGAAGTGATTTCTGCTGTTCCCTACACAGTGCTGTGAGGGAGACAGGGAACCTCATGGTACCCAAGACGCCTCAAAGACCTGGGGCTGAATAGGTAGGTAGCCTTCAAGGAACGGAATCAGAGTCCAAGTCTCCTGACTCCCAGGGCAGTATTTAATTTCACTGGCACAAAGATGTTTGCTTTACAGCCCTAAGGAAAAGACATCAACCAAACTAATCTTGGTTGAGAAATACCTATCAAAGCTGAATAAATAGAAAGTATTATGACTGCATCTGACAATTACAGGTTTTCTCTTCACTGTTTTTAACATTGGAAGAAAAGAATGCTAAGTCACAAAAACAATAAGGCATAATTACTTATTCCATTATATGTTAAGTAGATTTGGTTTAAGATAAGTTAATTAGCATTAAGCCCCATCTGAAGACCCAAAATTAACTTGAACTTTCATCTTTCTCCCCACTGATATGACCTACCTCATTATGTCCAGTTCCTAACATCTAGGCATTCATATGAGACTTCTCAAGGAGCTAATATGACTCGGTCTTGACAGGCCACCAGTTCATTCTGGCTTTTGTTTGTTTTTGTTTTTGTTTTTGTTTTTGTTTTTGGGATACAGTATACTTTATTGATGGTACATGACAAGCTAGGGCTCCCCCAAGCCCCTCCCTTCCTTGGGGTCTGGGATGTAAATTGGAGGTCAGGAGATTCTCAGTGTGTGTTGGGGGATTAAGGTGGGGCAGGGACTCCCCAGCAGCTTAGGGCCTCTCTCTTCCTCTTGTTCTTGCTGGGGCTGGTGGTCCAGGAGGCTCTTACTCCTTGGAGGCCATGTGGACCATGAGGTCCACCCCCCGGTTGCTGTAGCCAAATTCATTGTCATACCAGGAAATGAGCTTGCTTAGTGGTCATCGACGCCAATGTCAACCCCAGCGTCGAAGGTGGAAGAGTGGGTGTCACTGTTGAAGTCGCAGGAGACAACCTCGTCCTCAGTGTAGCCCAGGATGTCCTTGAGGGGGCCCTCCAATTCCTGCTTCACCACCTTCTTGATGTCGTCATATTTGGCAGCTTTCTCCAGGCGGCAGGTCAAATCCACAACTGACACATTGGGGGTGGGGACACGGAAGGCCATGCCAGTGAGCTTCCTGTTCAGCTCAGGGATGACCTTGCCCACAGCCTTGGTGGCGCCAGTGGAAGCAGGGATGATGTTCTGGGAAGCCCCTCGGCCTTCACGCCACAGCTTCCCAGAGGAACCATCCACAGTCTTTGGGTGGCAGTGATGGCATGGACGGTGGTCATGAGGCCCTCCACAAGGCTGAAGTGGTCATGGATGACTTTGGCCAGAGGAGCCAAGCAGTTGGTGGTGCAGGAGGCATTACTGACAATCTTGAGGGAATTGACATACTTCTCATGGTGCACGCCCATCACAAACATGGGCACATCAGCAGAAGGAGCAGAGATGATGACCCTCTTGGCCCTGCCCTTCAAGTGAGCCCCAGCCTTCTCCATGGTGGTGAAGAACCCAGTGGACTCCACAGCATCACCCCATTTGATGTTGGCAGGATCTTGCTCCTGGAAGATGGAGATGGACTTCCCGTTGATGACAAGTTTCCCATTCTCAGCCTTGACCATGCCATGGAATTTGCTGTGGGTAGAATCATGGAACATGTACACCATGTGGTTGAGGTCAGTGAAGGGGTCATCGCTGGTGACAATATCCACTTTGCCAGAGTTAAAAGCAGCCCTGGTGACCAGGCGCCCAATACAGACAAATGTGCTCACTCCGTCCTTCACCATCATGTCTTGGGAACGCGGGTGACACTGCACCAGAAGATGCGGCTGTCTGTCTAATGGGGAGGAGCAGAGAGCCTCTTTTTGTTTTTTAAAGATTTTATTTATTTATTCATGAGAGACACAGAGAGAGGCAGAGACACAGGCAGAGGGAGAAGCAGGCTCCATGCAGGGAGCCTGACCTGGGAATGGATCCCGGGTCTCCAGGATCACGCCCTGGGCGGAAGGCAGTGTTAAACGGCTGAGCCACCCAGGCTGCCCATATTTTTGTTTCGATGGTTTGATTTTTAGTTGCTTTGAGGCAAACAATGGCCATCGTTTAGATTTGTAACTTTTAATCTTATGGTGAATTGTATTTGAAAACTACATTCTAAACTTAGCTTGATTTCCCCAAAGAAGCTCCTCAAGATCAAGACATTTTATATATTTTATGTTTCCAAAAATAAAATTCCCAACATCAGGCTGTCTTCCTGACAGTTCACAACTACAAACATAAATTAACAAGTGCAAGGTTTAGGATCAAATTAACATGGACTTGACAGAACAGGGATAAGTGGGCTACAAAATTTTATTTACAGGGGAGTCAAGGGTCCCTGTGCCAGCTTTGACACTCATTCAGCTCACCCCTCTGCCTGAGGCAAGGAGTAGGGAGTCCACAGAGCAGTAAGAGCATGCCCCTCACACACACACACAGTCTGCCCCCTTCTACTGGTACCTGGACTCCCTGGTTCAGCAGGGGTGGGGATACACAAGTCTTCCGTAGGGGGATGGAAGGAATGCGCTCATGAGAGCCAGAGTATAAGCACCTTGTGCACTGCCTCAGAAAAAAGGGAAGAATGGGGTGGACCTAGAGCTGGACTGAAGACTAGCCCTCCCTGCAGTGCCACAGTCTACAGAAATCTAAGAGTCTGAAAAATTCAAATCTAGTCTTCTAAGTCCTTACAATGGTGTATCCGCAAAGAAGGAGGCTAGAACCAAATATTTTATTCACATTTTTATTAGCTAGATTTTAACAAAACATGATAAATATAAAACCAGGCTACCTACATTAGAAGCACTAATAATAGCTAGTCAGTATATGAAAGTGAGTTGGGGCGCCTGGCTGGATCTTCAGTGGAGCTTGCCACTCTTGGTCTCAGGGTTGTGAGTTTGAGCTCCATGTTGGGTGTAGAGATTACTTAAAGATAAAAAACTTTTTAAAAAATGAGTTCAACCTGATGAAAATGATATAAAATACTCAGTGAGACAACTTTTCCGTTTATCAGATTGACAGTAATTAAAAGATTGATGAAAAGCCAGATACAAAAAGATCGTATATTTTATGATTCTGATTTATGTGAAATGTCCTGAATGGGCAAATCTGTAGAAACAGAGGATTAATGGCTGCCTAGGGCTGAAAGACGAGGAGTAAGGGGAGAATAGAGTGACTGCTAGTGGGAACAAGGATACTTTTTGGAGTGAAGACGGTATTCTCAATTTAGATTGTAGTGACGGTTGTACAACTCTGTGAGTACACTAAAAACCATTGAATTATACGTTTTAAATTGGCACATTTTACAGTATGTGATTTATATTTCAGTAAAACAATCTTTTAAAATGCAGTGTTGGTGATCATACTGCATAAAAGATATTCTTTTTTTTTTAATTTAAATCAGTTTTATTTAAGAATTTCCAACATTGACAACTCTTATAAAAAGCATCCAAGCACAGGACACAGAACTGCCTCAGACAGCATTCTTAGGGGAGCTAACAGACATTAGGACTTCCACCCTTCTGTGCGACCCCCCGAGCTCACTGGTGAACTCTGCTTCCAAGTACTCCTGCAAAGCACACCACCAGCTCAGTCCAAGTTCTCAACCCACCAGCTTCAGGTCACATGAGCACACTTATAGATCAGTAACAGAGGAGAACACACACCATACAGCATTCACAGCCGTTGACAAAGGGGTGGGGAAGTACAAGTATCGGTTCACTTAACACATTCAACTAACGTGGGTTACCTAGGAACAAAACTCACTGAAAGTCTTCCAACAGATGTGGATGTCCTTTGAATGCAAAAACATTCTTACATTATTTGCTATCATTGCTCTATGCACACTCTCTCACCAAAGCCACAGGATTGAGAGACACATCTCGCCAAGTTAAAAAATATCCATTATGCACCACCAAGTCTCTGCACGCGCTGTCGCCTTTTCTCGCTCATACTCACCTTTCATACCTCGGCACCACCATCAATCCCACACAAGGTTTCAAAAGTTCAAACAGCCTTCTGGTTCCATATCACAGCCTTGCATTCACAGCGTTGATACGACTCCATGAAATAAAGAGTAGCAGATAAAAATGGGACACCCACCGTCAAAGACGCGGCCTGTGCAGCATGCTGACGGGTTCTTGAATGAGAAAGCGTGCAGACAGAAGAAGTATTTCTATGGCAGAACATTTACAGCACTACTTTCAATGACGTGCTTCTTCCATAAACATTTGAAATGAGATGAACTGCAGAGATTAAATGAAAGCTTCATATTGTACTTTTGCATGTGAAGGGAGACAGGTGTTAAAAAAACAAAAACAAAAGAACCAAACACTGTGACACCATGATCTCCAAAAAGGAGATTTTCCTAAGGGAAAAATCCATATGGTGGGGTTCAAATTAAAACAAGGAGAAAAGAATGTAGTTCTAATCAATGGTTTCCATTTGAACATGCAAAGAATTCACTTGACAAGTCCAGGGATAAAAGATTACAGGAGAAACCTTTTGATATCAATTGTAGTGCGTTGGTTTTTACCCATCAGGCAAACAGCAGTTCACTTTCAAACACTCAATATTTCAACCCTTTATGTAACAAAACTTATAAAATTCCTTTAGCTTTTCCTCTTTTTCTAAAAAAAAAATGTCAAAAATACTGCTGAATATACTCCACACTGAACAAACCAATTTTGAAAATTCTTAGTACATACGTATTTTACAACATACTTACCACGTGTTTAGAAAAATTTGAATTCCCAACAGTCTCTACCAACCCCACTGTCTACATCCCCCAGCCAGAGGATTTAGAATCCATGCTTGAGCCAAAGCCTCCATTAAAACCGCTGCCTGACCCTGCATTTGATGCGGATCCCCAACCAATCGCTGCACCTGAATTAGAACCGCTATAGGAGTTATTTCCAGAACCAAAGACCTGAATTGGCCCCCTCTGCATGTTGCCTTGGCTTTGGTTGTTACCTGATGGGCCTGACTGGTTCTGCTGACTGGCTAACATGCCCATCATGCCCCAGCTGCTCTGCAGCGCTGCCTGGGCCGCAACCGTCATACCTGGATTAATGCTAAAAGCACCAAAGTTCATCCCTCCACCCATATTACTACCTTGATTGTTTCCCAAACCAGCTCCACCCCCTCTACCGTTACCAAATCCACCCTGATTCCCAAAGCCACCTGGATTACCACCAAATCTTCCACTTCTTTCTGTCTATTGCTATTGTGCTTAGGTTCAGCATTGGATATATGTACGCCGATTCCTTTAATGATCAAGTCCTCTCCACAAAGAGACTAGGCAACCTGATCATCTGCAAATGTGACAAAGGCAAAGGCCCTGAAGGGTTTGAGAATGAAGACGTCTGCCACTTCTCCGTACTGGCAGAAGAACTGCCGCAGCTCCTCGGCGGTCATGTCCTCCGTACAGCGCCCAACAGACACCTTCCTACTTCTCAGAGGCTCATCTGGGCTTTGCTTGGAATTAGGAAGTTTACAATCCCACCACCGTCCATCTATCATATGTCGCTGTGACATTACTTTAACCTGGGTTTCATACTCCGTAGAGCGAACAAAGCCAAACCCCTTTGAATGACCAGTTTTAACCTCTTTCTTGACCTGAACCATAAGAACTTCTCCATAGGTACTAAAATATTCTCTTAGATCCCGTTCAGTGGTTTTCCATGGAAGACCCAACACTATTAAATCAGAAGTTTTCTGGACAGCTCTTTTCACTTTCACTGCTGAAGAAGCATCTGTCTCATCCATTTTTCTTTTGTTATCTTTGGGGTAGTTGACCCCGTGCACCAGGTCGCCCCAGCCGGCGGCGGGGCCGTGCAGGATCCCCTCCGCCCGCCGCACGCCCCGCAGGCACTGGGACGCCGGTTCCGGTAGCGCAGCCCGCACGCCCCGGGCAGCTGGGCGGTGACGGTGGACAGCAGCACCGTGCGGTCACCCTCCGACGGGGTCTCGGTGGGCTCGTCGTTCTCGTCCTCCGTCACCCGAATGGACTCGGACATCTCTTTATTTCTCCGCGAGCCCGCGGCTGGGAAGCCCGACAGGGAAACCCGAGCAGCCACCCACCCGCGAGCAGCCCCGCGACCGCTTCGCTCCCACAAAATCCATAGAAGATATTCTTAGATACTGCTAGAAATACGCAACCTTTAAAGAAGATTATTTCTTTCAAAATATAATATGCAACACATGTTTTGACATGAAATCCCAAATCTAGACCTCTCTTCTATTGGTGCATATTTGCACATATTTGCAAAGATCTATACAAAGATGTTGTAATAGTTAAATATAGAAATCAACCTAAATGGTCATCAGAGAACAACAATACCATCGTATGTTATGGTGCTTTCATACTCCCGTTAAAGAATGAAATTCTTTGTTTTGTTTTGGGAAGTATGTCTATTCGTGATGCCAAATTTTTTAATTTGTTCAACTACAAGAAAGGAAAGATATCTACAATTTTGAGCCTACTTATTTTCCATTACATAGCAGGAGAATTTACATAATTTATAGATCAGTGTATTACTATAAAATGAGTGAGATCGTAGGACGCTTGGGTGGCTTAGTTGGTTAAGCGTCTGACTCTTCATTTTGGCTCAGATCATGATTTCAGGGTCTTGAGATTGAACCCCACATCAGGCTCCACACTCAGTGCAAAGTCTGCCTAAGCTGCTCTCCCTCTGCGCCTCCTCTCTTTCTCTGTCTCTCCCTGTCTCTCTCAAATAAATAAATAAATCTTTTTAAAAAAATAAGGTGAATGAGACGATATTAATGGATTATCAGAGGCTCGTGAAAATTTTTAATTTCCTGAACAAATACAATTCCCTAGAGCAAATTACAATTTCCTGTAAAGAGCCTATTTTGTATTTTCTTAAATTTACAGGTTATAACCTTTATCACAAAAATTTAAAACATAGTATAATTGTGTTTGCAGGAAAAGAACATCAAAATCAACCTTCAAGAACTTTGTCTTAGCTTCAGGTTTTGTCTGCTGTGTTCTTGAGATAACCAATTCTAAGCGCACTTCCTTCTTTTTGGAAATTAACCTGATAAGTAGCTTCTTCCTCTTTTTTTTTCCCCCTTGATATTTCTTTACCATTGAGATTTGGAAAGTTTCTCTTTTTTTTTTTCTTATTTTAACCAAAGCTGAACTTCTGCTGAATAATTTTTTGTCCACCTAACATGATACCACGGAGCAAATTTGTTTAAATTTTAACTAATCATTGTACATTGGTATAGAAAGATCTTTAAGATATATTGTTCAGTGAAAAACATATGTGTATATATATGCTTAGAACTTGGAGTGAGAAGGAATTGAGATGAGTGGATTGTATTTTTACTCCATATACACCCAAGTAAACACTTTTAAAAATATTTTATTTATTTATTTGAAAAAGAGAAAGAGAGTGAGAGAGAATGAGAGCAGGGTGAGGGACAGAGGGAGAGGTAGACACCCTCCCCCCACCCCACTGAGCAGAGAGCCCTACAGGTGCAGGGTGCAACCCCGGACTTCCGAATCATGACCTGAGCCAAAAGCAAACACCTAAATGGCTAACCCACCCAGGCACCAGTTGTTTGACACTTTTATAATGTGCATTAATTCATGAATTTCACGTATAATCTCTGATGTAGCTGAATAGATTATCCCAGGAGGAGACCCCCATGTGACTCAAGAAGAGGATTCACTCACCCTAACTATAAATGACTGAGTAGTTATTCAGCCCTCTAGATTTTTCATATTTTTAGTGATGATACTCACTAATATAAGTTAATTTTCATTTTTTTAAAGATTTTATTTATTCATGAGAGACACACAGAGAGAGGCAGAGACATAGGCAGAGGGAGAAGCAGGCTCCCTGCAGGAAACCCAATGCCGGACTCGATCCTAGGACCCTGGGATTATGACCTGAGCGAAAGGCTCAACCACTGAGCTACCCAGGTGCCCCCAAGTTAATTTTCATTTTGTGGAATTTCATGCAGTTAAAAAAATGAAGTAAAACACTGAGAAAAATGGGGCATCGGAGGAACTTTAAGAGTTTTTAGAAGTATGGTTAAGGCCAGGAGCCTCAATCTTTGTCTGCTTTTCCCACCTGCTGCTCTATTTCTTATGACCCCAGAGATAAACTGACAATCCAAATTCTACCACAGGTGATAAGGTTCTCATAGTCAAAGCAGGGTATGTGTGCCTGTGCACACATGTCTTTATAAAACACTTATAATTAGAATCATCATTTTCCTCCAAAAGTTTAGTAATACATTTCAGCCATCTGAGAAACAAAGACACATCCTATCCTTAACCCAACTCTGTTCATCATTCAGCTAAGCAAGTGTTCATATGCTAAAAGAAAAAAAAAATGCAATCACATTTTCAAGATGGTAAAGAAAACTATTCAAAGGGGGCTGCAACAAAGGAGTTCTGTAGGTGGGGAGAGAAATCAGGCTCAACTCCAAATACAGCAAGGAAAAGTGGAAATGTATTGCCAATGAGCAAGGTTGGGTGGGAGGACATGGGTTGGGTGAATGGAGAATTATTAAGAGGAAATATCAGGGGTAAGAGAAGATTCTGGCTAAGCCCATCTAACAGGATACTTGCTGGAGGCAGGCCAGAGTGATGGGACCATCTGGGGAACAGTGGAGGATGAGGAACCCAAACAGATATCGAGGGTGATCAGCTATGGAAGGTGGGAGAGTCTGCCTAAACCAACTTGACAGGATTCTTGCTAAAATTAGGTAATGCAGAGAAAGACACAGAAGTCCAAAAATCAGGACCAGGTGAAGAAAGAGTTCCAATGAACCTGACTAAAGTGTGGTCAAGGGTAGACTCTGTCACATACATTATCTGCAAAAAAAAGAGTGAGATTCCTAAAATCCTTGCATTCCGTGATAAGCCAAGAATAACAGGCACACCCTGGTTTTCTTTGTCAAAACACAAGCATCTTTCTTTTTTTTTAAATCAAAACTGAACTAAATGCCATCTGCGTCGAATTTTTGACTGCCATATATACTCAGCTACAACTGGTTTGTTCTCTCAATTTAGTGAGCCATTACTCCTGAAACCTGGACTCTCTTGCAAACAGTGCAAGGAAAAAAAACCACAGACACACACACACACATACACACACACACACACACACACACACACACACACACACACACTTTATTTATCGCTAAAATATGTCTCTAAGGTTTTTATCTAATACACCAAAATGATATTCTTGCATGTAGGACTTCCTGCCCAAGACCTAATTGATGCTTATTGTACAGGAAGCAAAGTCTATTCCCTAAGGAGAAATAACACATTGGCAGACTACGTGGAAGGAATCTCAAGATAAATTTATTCGATAAGTAAATGTTCAGGGTGGTGCGTGCTGTGTAATTGGCAAAAAAAAAAAAAAAAAAAAAAAGCACAGGAACCCACACACTTTTAATCTTACTAAATAATTGGCAAAAATACCAAGTCATAAGCAAACACATTTCTCAGCTTCTACCCTGCAGAGAAATGGAGACTAATTACAACTTCCTATCAGATCTATGAATTTTTAGGGCAGTCGGGGTGGCTCAGCAGTTTATCGCCGCCTTCAGCCCAGGATGTGATCCCGGAGACCTGGGTTCCCGCGTCGGGCTCCCTGCATGGAGCCTGCTTCTCCCTCTGCCTGTGTCTCTGCCTCTCTGTGTGTGTGTGTGTCTCTCATGAATAAATAAATAAAATATTTTTTTAAAACTATGAATTTTTAAATGTGTCACCTAAATGAAATGTAATGAGTCCCCTAAGTACATGGCTAATGTTTATGAATAGCACTCATCAAAAGTACAACTGTACCATGTAAATGGCTTACTACAACTTCTAATTGAATACTACACCCTCAAAAAAGAAATAGGTTCATGATGACACATGACCTTGTCTGAACATAATGATTTCAAAATTTGAGCTTAAATTCTCCTTGTTTTTTTTTTTTATTTTTTATTTATTTATGATAGTCACACAGAGAGAGAGAGAGGCAGAGCCATAGGCAGAGGGAGAAGCAGGCTCCATGCACTGGGAGCCTGACATGGGATTCGATCCCGAGTCTCCAGGATCGCGCCCTGGGCCAAAGGCAGGCGCAAAACCGCTGCGCCACCCAGGGATCCCCTCTCCTTGTTAAATAAAACAAGCCTGCGTGTACTCAGATGGGATTATTCGGAGATGAGGGCCTTTGCCCACAGTTCCTATTGAAGTCAAAGAAAGGTGCTTTGTCTTCAAATTATATTTATCTTTTCATGGTAAAGTTGTTTTACTCAGTGTCTTGCAATTTTTATTTCTGGGTGCTACTACTAGCTTATTAAAAAAATGTAAAACTTCTGCTTTTTAAAAAACTACCTTATATTTGAAAATATAATTAGACATTTAGTCTTAGACATTTATGTTATTTCTTATAATGTCTGACATTTTTTTTTAATTTTTATTTATTTATGATAGTCACACAGAGAGAGAGAGAGGCAGAGACACAGGCAGAGGGAGAAGCAGGCTCCATGCACCAGGAGCCCGACGTGGGATTCGATCCTGGGTCTCCAGGATCACGCCCTGGGCCAAAGGCAGGCACTAAACCGCTACGCCACCCAGGGATCCCTTGTCTGACATTTTATATATGAAATCAGACAAATAGTATTGAGAAAGTTTATTTCTATAAACCTTTTTTATTTGCCTATATCCCTACATCCGAAGACCTGCTGCATAATACGAAGAAAAAAGTTACTTTTAACATATGACATTTAAAGTTTTTGTGGTATTCTCTTACAGTTATTATTTCACTTTTCTTAAAAGTATTACTATGTGTCTTATATTTTTATATTATGGCTCATATTATAAACTCTATATTTCTTAATAGTGTTTCATTGTGTAAAATTGACCAGATTCACAAAAAAAAAGCTACTCTCTGAAATTTGTGTGTTTTCATGCTTCATCATATTGTTTTTGGCTTTTAAATAAATATAATATGGTTTACAGCAAAAAAGAAATACTCTTTTTTGGAAAATTAACAGTGTACTAACAAACCATAACTATGTTAAAGCCTTCTTGGCTCCACTTGAGTACTTCCTAAGGCCCATTCTCCCAATTTGCAATCCAAGCAGAAATTCTCTAACTGTATGTTAGGCATTCAGGAAAACTAAAGCAGTCCACAAAACTTCCAGGGATGATTCCCTGGAAATACACACTGGAATTCTATTCAGCCTTAAAAAGAAGTATATTTTAACACAAGCTAAAACATGCATGAATCTTAAGGACATTATGCTAAGTCAGACACAAAATAAGTGAGATACAAAAAGACAAATACTCTATGATTCTATTTATATGAGATACCAAAAGTAGTCAAATTCATAGACACAGGAAATAGAATGGTGGTTGCCAGGAGTTGAGGATAGGAGGAGTGGGGACTTAGTAAGTATAGAGTTCCAGTTTTTTGCAAGGTAAAAATTCTGGAATTACTTTCACAGCATTGTAAATAAACAGTAATACTGAACTGTACACTGAAAAATGATTAAGATAGTAAATTTTGTGTTACATGTATTTTACCACAGTTAAAAGTAAAATTTAGGGTAACCTCAACCCTTGATATCAGCTTAGGTCACAATCTCAGGATCCTGCTATTGAGTCCCATGGGCTCCGGGCTGAGCATGGAGCCTGCTTAAGATTCTCTCCTTTTCCCTCCATCTCTCCCGCTCACATGTGTGCTCTCTCTCCCTCTTTAAAAGAAAAGAAAAAAGTAAAATTTCAAAAAAAATCAAAGGAATTATAATCTCAATTTCCTGACTTTCATAATATATTATCATCATATAAGATAATACCATTGAGAAAAAAAAAAAAAGGTAATACCATTGAGGGAAACTAGGTGATGGATACCTAGAACCTCCCTGTACTATTTTGCAACTTCTGGCGAATCTAAAACAACGTAAAAATTAAAAAGGTCAGTTTTCTTTATAATACTCAAAAGTCATCAAAGTCAACACTTCCTGATTATTTTACTACAATCTGTAATTTTCTATATCCTTTATGTTATTTATATATATTATACTTGTATGGTGGAAACATTATATAATATTATGCTACTGCATATCTCCTCTCAACTTCACTTTCAATTGGCAGCTTGAAATTGGCCCTGGTGGGAGTACTTATGCCACAAAGATCAGCCAACTCTACAAATCAAGCCCCCCGCCCAATAATCCCCAGCCAGTTGTTAAGCCTTTACCAGCAGCCCAGTGTCCAGGTGTCCTCAGGATTAAAATTAGGTTAATTTTAAGATGAAGTCCTGTGCATATGAGAGGAGCAGACAAATAAGGGGACTAAGTGACCTTGGGCAGATGCTTAGAAACTTCAGAGTTGGGCAAGTACAGCCAAGGAGTATCCTTCTATGCTGTGTCTCCATAGGAGGCTCTGACAGTTATTTTTATTTGTCAACTTGGCTGAGCTAAGGCATACCCAGAGAGCTGATCAGACATTGTAGCTGGGTGCATCTGTGAGGCCGTTTGAGGAAGAGATTAGTATCTGAATCAGTGAACTGAGTAAAGAAGTTCCACCTTGATAATGTGGGCAGGTATCATTCAGTTGTTTTTGAGAATTTTCTCTGTGTGTGTCTCTCTGTCAGTCTCTCTGTCTCATCTGGGGCTAGGACATCCATCTTCTGCCTCTGGATATCAGATGTTGGAACTCCTGGTTCTCCAGCCTTCAGACTCTGGAACTTACATCAGCAGCCCCATGATTCTCAGGCCTCGAACTAAATATAAACTGCTTTCCTGGTTCTCCAGCTTGCACGTGACAGATCATGGGACAGCCTCCATAACCACAGTGAGCCAATTCCTATTATAAATCTCCTCGTCTGTATTTAAATCTGTATCTATATCTGTTTACATCTCTCTGTATTCTGTTGGCTCTATTTCCCTGGAAAAACTCTTACAAATACAGAGACAAAGGGGGAACACCTGACCACCAGGGCTGTTTTGAGAAGTGAATGGTGATTGAGTGTGGGAGTTTTTTAAATTGAAATATGATCGACATAAATATTAGTTTTGAGAGTACAACATAGTGGGGTGCTTGGCTTGATCAATCGGTAGAGCATGCGATTCTTGATACCAGGGTTGTGAGTTTGAGCCCCACGTTGAGCATGGATCATACTGGGGAAAAAAAAAAGAGTACAACTTAATGATTTGACAATTATATACATTAGAAAATGCTCACCACAGTAATTGTTGTTATTATGAGTCACCATACAAAGTTACTACATTATTATTAACTATATTCCCTATGTGTAGTTTTCATTCTCATGACTCATTTATTTTATAACTGGAATTTATACCACTTAATCTCCTTCACCTATTTCACCCATCCCCCATCCCCTCTAGCAGCCACCAGTTTATTCTCTTATTTATCATTCTGTTTCTCTTTTTTTGTTGTTTGCTCATTTGTTTTTAGATTCCATCCATAAATGAAATCATATGGTATTTATCTTTCTTTGACTGGCTTGTTTTGCTTAGCATTATACTCTCTAGGCCTATCCATGTTGTGGGAAATGGAAAGATTTCATTCATTTTTCTACATTATATGAGTAATATTACATCACATATATTTATCAATGGACTACTTAGTTTGTTTTTTTTTTTTTAAAGAATTTTTTTTTTAATTTTTTCATTTATTTATGATAGAGAGAGAGAGAGAGAGAGGCAGAGACATAGGCAGAGGGAGAAGCAGGCTCCATGCACCGGGAGCCCGACATGGGATTCGATCCCAGGTCTCCAGGATTGCACCCTGGGCCAAAGGCAGGCACTAAACCGCTGCGCCACCCAGGGATCCCCTGGACTACTTAGTTTGATTCCACATTTTGGCTACTATGTATAATGCTGCAGTGAACATAGGGGTGCATATGTCTTTTTGAATTAGTGCTTTCATTTTCTTGGGGTAAATACCCAGAAGTTGAATCACTGGATGGTTTATATTTTTAACTTTTTGAAGAACCTCCATGCTGTTTTTCATAGTAGCAGCACCAGTTTACATTTCTGCCAATAGTGTTTAAGAGTTCCGTTTCTCCATATCCTCATCATTTTTTGTTATTGTCTGTTACTGTCTTTTTGATACTAGCTCTTCTAAGTGGTGTGAGGAGAAATCTCATTGTGGTTTTGATTTACATTCCCCTGATAGTTAATGATGTTGAGCATCTTTTCATGTGTCTGTTGGCTATCTGTATGTCTTCTTTAGAAAAATGTCTATTTAGGTCCTCTGCCCATTTTTAAAATCATTGTTTGCTTTCCCTGGCATTGAATTTTATGAGTTCTTTATATATTTTAGATGTTAACCCCTTATTGTATATGTCATTTGCAAACATTTCCCATTCAGTAGATTGTCTGTTCATTTTCATGGTTTCATTCACTTCGCAAAAAAGCTTTTTAGGTTGATATAGTCCCAATAGTTTATTTTCGTTTTCATTTCCCTTGCTTGAGGAGACAGATCTGGAAAAATATTGCTAAGACTGACATATTTTCTTGGAGTTTTTATGGTTTCAGGTCTTACATTTAAGCATTTGGTGCTTAATGATGCAAGGAAGTGTCCAGTCTCATTCTTTTGCATGTAGCCGTGAATGTGGGTTTTCTTGACAGTGGGTTTCTCCAGCCTGGAGCTCTGTGCCCAAGGATTCATGCACTCCCCATCTCCTGAGTGGAGATAAAGCAGAGTGGTCTGGCTTTCTCTCATCTCTTGCTCTTGGGATAGAGAAATCTCCTTTCCTAAATTTGTGGCTGTTATAGGGTCTGTGGACACTTTGAACTTTTTAAAATGAGAGACCCAGGAAAGACATGGCTCTGAACAGGTATTATTTCTGAAATTCTAAAGAAAGCATACACCCTACATGACCACCAGCTGAAACCATGGCTATAGAAGGAAACTCAGTCCCACTCAATCATAGTCTCTGGGTAAAACTAAAAAAAAAAATAGAAATTTGAGAGGATGAGTTTGGGACCTGAAAAATTTTTAACTTCAAACTTTGAGTTCAAAAGAACAAAAAATTTTAATTTGGAATTTTAATTCCTTGTACTTAATTGTCTCTGGTTTACAAAATTTGCAAAAAGATTTTATCTTTAGACTTTAATTTCTTTCCGGGAATTTGATAATGAGGAAAGATTTACATTCACATTTGATAAAATTCCATATTTTCAGTTTTTATTATTTATTATATATCAATATATTCATTCAGTCTCATGTGGAACTTCTGATACACTCTGTTGGGCATTGTGACTGTGCTTAGTTTGGAATGGAAAGTGGAGAATTAGTTTCTAGCCTTTGAAGTGGAATATCTTTAGTATTGACTAATAAGTATACTTGCTCACCCATTTTCTAGGCTTCTTGGATCAAAATCTAAATTCCCACCAACAGTCCTAGAATAATGCCCAAAAGAAAAGTGTATGTATTGGGAAGAGCAGTTTTATGAATACAATTAAACAGAATAGCCTGTGGTTCTCCACAGGCTTAGTAGATAAATAAATGAACCCAAAGAACAAAGAACTGGGGAATGTAGGAATGGAATTCCTTTCTTCTACTCCTGGCTTACTTATGGAAGGCTTCTTCCTAAGCACACTCTTCCCTTTTTCCCACTACATCCCAAGAGAATGGGGTGATTTATCTGTTTAGTAAATCTCTGAAGAAAACCACTAATGCAAATTCTTTGCTCCGCTGTTCTTCCTCTTAGAAGCCAGCTGCCCTCAAGAAGCTCCTATCCTAAACTAATCCCCCAGTTCCCTTACCCCTTCTGGATTAAATCTGCTTAATTGTGAGATGAGTATTAGTAAGAACACATGGCTACAGACTTAGAGCCATATCCTTCAACCTCATCTCTACCAACAATAAGATGTAATCAGAATGTGGGTTCTATATATACTCTTTGTTTTATCTTCTCAGTTTGTCTATAAATCAAGAAAGGAAAAGAAGTACTATTTATTGGGGGTCCTCCTGGGGACTCCAACACAGGGCACTTAATATTTTCCAAAGAGAAATGCTATTCATTATAATTTCAGAGGAGTAAATAACAAAACCTCTTTCTTGTTTTAATTCCAGTATAGTGGGGATCCCTGGGTGGCTCAGCAGTTTAACGCCTGCCTTTGGCCCAGGGCATGGTCCTGGAGTCCCAGGATCGAGTCCTGCGTCGGGCTCCCGGCAGGGAGCCTGCTTCTCCCTCCCCCTGTGTCTCTCCTGTGTCTCTGCCTCTCTGTGTCTCTCTCTCTCTCTCTATGCCTATCATAAATAAATAAATAAATCTTTAAAAAAATAATAATTCCAGTATAGTTAAAATATAGTGATTATATTAATTGCAGGTATATAGTTAAGTAATTCAACGACAGTTCTGTACACTAGTCAGTGCTATCATGATAAGAGTACTCTTAAACAAAACCTTTTATAGAATCCCAAACACACCAAATAGCTGATTCTTGAAGACATGCAATATCAATATTAAGAGGAATTATATCCTCCCCTTAGCAGACATGAGCATTCTCTGATATCCATCTTTCCCTGAATCACTTACAGCCACGTTCAGTAAAATATAAGTAGTATAAACTGCAAAACATTTACTATATACTGAACTTTCTATTAGTTATACCAGAAAGAGAGTTCATTCCTTTGTTTTCTGCCTAACAGTACTTAATAGCAAACCAATAATTGAATGAGACATTTCCTGAACTCAGAAAAGAAAATCATTGCAACACCTTTTATTATACCAGATATTTTTAAAAATCAGCATTAACTAAAATCCAGAGAAAGATCTATTGAATAGAGCCTAATTTATTTTCTTTAATAACAAAAATGTGCTCCATGAGACTTTTATTGAATGATGAAATGCAGTCTTAGCAAAGCTTAATGTTCTCCGGAACCCAACCTGTACTATGCTGCCAAATAGAAGTGTCTAATGTGACAAAAATAAGATTTAAAAAGGATACACTGCTGCTCTCAAGAGTAAGATTCTTATCATTCTTCTAGCTAGTGATGGCCTTTGGGCTCTATTATTTTCAGGAATTGTTGATGCTTTCCACAGGACAGATACATCAAAAAAGAGGAAATATGAGATAGAATAGTAACAAAATACATTTTGTAATATGCCATAAAAAATACAAGGAGGAGGGTGCCTGGCTGTCTTGGTCAGTGAAAGACGTGACTCTTGATCTCAAAGTTGTAAGTTTGAGCCCCACATTTGGTGTAGAGATTACTTAAAAATTAAAATCTTAAAAAAAATACTAGGAGGAATTGTGAATCATTTAGTAATTATTCCTGTTTTATTTTCTTTAATATGTTTAAAATTTATTTCATTTTAGAGAGAGAGGGAGCAGGGGAAGGGGTAGAAGGAGAGGGAAAGAACCTCAAGCAGACTCGCCCCCCCAACCTCACCCACACACACACACACACACACTGAGCCTGATGCAGGACTCAGTCTTACCACCCTGATATCATGACCTGAGCCAAAACCAACTTTGGTTTAAGTAGTCACATACTTAACCAACTGAGCCAGCCAGGTGCCTCTAAATTATTCCTGTTTTAATGTGGTGCATTCAAGGCAAGAGTAAAGATAAAGGAGGAGAGTATTGTAGACCTCAATTGTAATAATTGTAGACCTCAATTACAGTGGTTCCAAAGTACTTTTAGTCATTAGAAATTATTTATTCTTTTTTTTAAGATTTTATTTATTTATTAATGAGAGACACACACACACAGAGGCAGAGACACAGGCAGAGGGAGAAGCACGCTCCATGCAGGGAGCCTGACATAGGACTGAATCCCCCGTCTCCAGGATGAGGCCCTGGACTGAAGGCGGTGCTAAACCGCTGAGCTACCCTGGCAGCTCGAATTCATTTATTCTTATTGAAGAATAAGAACTCTAACTGGCTGCTTTGCAGAAAATAACAAGCTAATTCAAAAATTCATGTGGACATATGGATCAAAAGAAAATCTCAAGAATAATTTTTAGATATTTTGAACTAAGTGAAACTATAACATCATAATTTGTGGGATACAGCAAAAACAATGCTTAGAGGGAAATTTATAGCATTGAATGCATGCATGTATTAAAATAGAAAGATTTAAAATCATTAATTTAAGCTTCTACCTATAACTGGAAAAAGAAGAGTAAATTACATTCAAAGTAAGCAGAAGTAAAGATATAATAAAAATTAAAGAAGAAATTGATAAAATTAAACTTCTCCATTAAATACTGAAAATCACTGAAATGAAAAGCTTATTCTTCAAAAAGATCACTAAAACCTAAAAAGCTTCTAGCCAAGCTAGCCAAGAAAAAGAGAAGACACAAGTTACTAATATCAAAAATGAAAGTGTGAAAAAAAAATGAAAGTGTGAACATCACTACAGACCCCATGAATATAAAAAAGATTATAAAGGAATACTATCTCTGAACAATTCTCTGCTCACAAATTTGATAACCTAGATGGAATGGACCACTTCTTCCAAAGAAACAATCTACCAAACTCACACTAGAAGAAATACACAATCTGAATAGGCCTACATACATTAAAGAAATATAATCAATAATCAATAACCTTCCAAAAGAAAAAGCACCAGGCCCAGATGGGTTTGCTAATGAATTCTAGCAAACATTTAAGGAGGAAATTTTACCATACATACAAACTCTTTCAGAAGCAGAGGTGATTCTTCCTAACTCATTCTGTGAGGCCAGCATTGCCCTAATACCAAAACCAGACAAAGACATTACAAAGTAAAAAAACAACAACAAAACAAAAAAGCAGACCAATATCTCTTGTGAATACAGATGCAGAAATACCCAACAAAATATAAACAAATTGAATCCACCAATGTGTAAAAAGAATTGTACACCATAACCAAGTGGGAATTATCCCAGGTCTGCAAAATTAGTTCAACATTTGAAAATCATTTAATGTAGTAATGTATTACTACATAATATTAGTAGATGCAGGAGAAGTATCTGACAAAATCTAACACTCATTTATGATAAAAGTTCTCAGCAAACTAGGAATAGAGGGGGACTTCCTCAACTTAATAAAGAACATCTACAGGAATGCCTGGGTGGCTCAGCCGTTGAGCACTGCCTTTGACTCAGGGCGTGATCTGAGAGTCTCAGGATCAAGTCCCACATCGGGCTTACTGCATGGAGCCTGCTTCTCCCTCTGTCTATGTCTCTGCCTCTCTCTGTGTGTCTCTCATGAATAAATTTTTAAAAATCCTTAAAAAATAAAGAATTTTTAAAAAGTGTGTGCTTCAAAGGACACAATGAAGAAAGGAAGAAAATGACTGAAAAAATGGAAATTTTTCACAGTTCATATATCTAATAAGGGTCTAATAAAAAGACAAAAGACAATTTTAAAAATGGGCAAATGATCTAAATAGACATTTCTTCAAAGACGATATTTAATGGGCAATAAGCACATGAAAAGATAGATAGATAGATAATCAAGATAATCATCAGCCATCAGAGAAATGCAAATCAAAACTACAAAATACCACTTCACACCCCCTAGGATGACTATAATAAGAAAGGCAATGTTGGTCAAGATGTAGAGAAATTGGAGTCCTTACACACTGCTGATGGAATTAGAAAGTGGGTCAGCCCCCACTTTGGCAAATATTCAAAAGGTTACGTGTAGACTAATCATGTGACCAAATTTGTAACCTTATAAGCAATTCTACTCCTATTCCAATTCCTTAGGTAAATACCTAATAGAAATAAAACCTATATCCACATAAAAACTTGTCCACAGATAATTATAGCAACATTATTCATAAGATCAAATGTGGAAACAATCCAAATGTCCATCAACTGTTGAATGGAAAAACATGGCATATAAAAAGGAATGAATTATTGATACATGCTACAACATGGATGCTAAGTTAAAGAAGTCGGACACAAAAGACCAAATACTGTATGATTCCATTTATATGAAATGTCCAGAATAGGCAACTCCATAAAGACAGAAAATAATGGTTGTCCAGGCCTGGGGTTAGTGGGTTTAGAGGGAAATGGAACATGATTGCTAATGGGTACATTGTAGAGATCCTTACACTTCACTTTATCCCTCCATACTTCAGCATGCATTTCCTAAGAACAAGGATATTCTCCTATGCTACAACACAGTTACCCACCTAGGGAAGTTAACAATTCAATAGTGTTATTTAATATACAGTTTGTATTCAAAAAATAATACTATAGTTTATATTCAAATCTCCCAATTGTTCCAGGAATGTCTTTAGTAGCCTTTTTTTAATCCAAGATCCAATCACTATAAATACATTGTCTATTTAAGTCCCTGAAAGCACTTTTCATCTAGACTAGAATTACCTTCTGCTGCTGGTGGTTATTGTTTGTGATGTTGATAGTTGTGGCATTGATGTTTTTCATGACACTGACTTTTTAAAAGAGTTTTACCCTTATAAAATGTCCCACATTCTGAATTTGAAGAGTTATCTGATTGTTTCCTCTTTTATTAGATTCAGACTAAACTCGTCTGGCAAGAATACTACCCAGCTAGTGTCATGTACTCATTACACCACAACTGGCAATGCTATTTTTGTACATATACTTAATGTGCTATCAGATCTCTTCACAGTGTATATACACTTTCTTCTTTTGTAACTAAAAAGTGACTTAGAAATGTGTTGGAGGAGGTCACAGAGAGGATGTGACCACTGGTTGACTTGCGAACTGCACCCGGGTAATTAGAGGCTCCTTACTCTCTCCTTATCCTTGGAATCTATATTTCACCTATTATTCCTTTACTAGCAGCCCCTTCAAGTATGCAATCTTGAAAGGACTGTTATTGAGACTATCTGGATAATAAATATGCCTAAGCTTTGCTAAGACCTCTAAATAAAAACTTAATGATTCTGTTGTGTAGATCCAGAGATCCACTTGTCTCAAGATCTACTCGTCCCAAGTAAGGCTCGTATCCTCATATGTAAGTTCTCGTGCTCATTAAAACTTCTACCCACCACTCTGAAGGGGTCTGCTTGTTTCTTCAGTCTCTCTTTGCCCTCCACATTTGGGACCCACTTTTGAATTTCACCTGAGAAACTCTGAGGTTGCAAACCAACAAAGTGATGCTTTGAGACCATACCCCCCAATGGTGCTAGCATTCATTGATGATCCTTGACTGAATCAGTTGTTATACTGTGTTACCTTGTTGTATATATGTCATTTATGAGTGGAAAAATTGTGATTTTTTTCATTTGATCTTTTTTTTTTACATTTACTAGTTGGCACTTAGGCTAAAAAAAAAAGCGTTCTCTCTCATATCAATATATATTCACATATTTATTTATCCATGTATTATAACCATTATTAATTATTCTTTTGCTCAAACTATCCCAAATTTGGCCACGTGGAGCCCATTCAGTCTAATTCCTGTGTCCTTTGGACATGACCTGCTCAGCCTTTGAGCACTCCCACTGCCCAGCCTACAAGAACAAGATACTCCATGCTCACCTGGTACTTTCCCTTCCCACACCTGGAATCAGCCATTTTCTTCAAGGAATCTTTTAGTGAGGAATGCTAGTTAAAGACCAAAAGTTAGGCATTATATAGTGTTACTGTCACTAGGCCTAGTGGATAAAACGAGGCTTTTTTTTTTAAAACCATCACTGTATACTGGTATTTCTCAACTTCATGAGGTTCTTTCTCATCTTGCCTCGTTCTGTATCTTTATCTCCCTTCTTCCACCATAAAAATCTGACTCCCACTCACACCAATATCTCTGATCGTTTGCTCTATCCTATGATACACACAAAACCTGTTACAAAAAAAACCTGTTACAAATTATATTCCAAACAATATCATGAGATAATATTTAAGATTTCTTTGTAGTTGTTATTGTCCTCATTATTTATTTGGTTTAGAAAAAAAAAAAAGAATTTATTTGGTTTAGGATCTAGAGTCCATGTGTTGTATTAAAAAGCAACTTGAAAAAAAAAAAGCAACTTGAATTATATTTTGTGTGTTTATGTTTTTTAATATTTATATATAGTTGATTTCATTTCATTCTAATTGCATTTGATTTTAGGCTCTACTTTTTATCCTTTTTAATTTACATTTAGCTTATTAACTCGTGGGTGTTTTCAGCCTTCCTCCATCCTTGTCAGTAGTAGAAAGTGCTCGTTTTGGCTGGCGATTTCTTTTTCTTCAGTTCTGAGAATGGTCCCAAATATACTACTGAGGGTCTCTTGGGATCTTCTGATATAATTGCAGAGAAATAAATTTAAGAGGTGCGTGGAAGATTAAGCATGAGAGTTTCCTTTTCTCCTTAAAGAGTGAGGCACAAGGGACGCATGGGTGGCTCAGTGGTTGAACGTCTGCCTTTGGCTCAGGGCATGATCCCAGGCTCCTGGGATCAAGTCCCACATCAGGCTCCCTGTGTCTATGTCTCCCTCTATGTCTCTGCCTCTCTCTGTGTGTCTCTCATGAATAAATAAATTTAGAAAAAATAGTGGGACACAGGAATAGCTGCGTGGAATAAATAAGAGAAATAATTAAGAAGTTTCTTTAAGCATTCAGTACCTTTTATACAAGAGGAGATGCTGCATTAGCTGACAAGAAAGGCTCAGTAGGTTGGGAATTTGGGATGCTCTGAGTCAATCAAATTGTCCCATATAGCTCCTTTCAATCATTCAGATACCATTCTTTGCTTATCGATATTCTAACTTTCTCATAAGACACTAAGCTATGAATTGAAGTAATAAAATTTGGCAACCTTAAGAATCAAATGTGTTTGGCTTACAACTGTTTGAGTTCTTTAGCTGAAACAGCTTATTTCTTTAAAAAAAAAAAAAAAAGCTCTCATAGATTTTAATAGCATTGTCATAGAAAGCCCTTGGGTTTCATCTGGTAACTTGGACTAATAATTTAGAAATCTTAGCTTGGGGCACCTAGATGGCTCAGTAGGTTGAACTTCTGACTCTTGATTTCAGCTCAGATCTTGATCTTGAGGTTGTGGGATTGAGCCCATTAGGCTCCTTGATTCTTGGGGTGTCTTCCTGGGATTCTCCCTCTCTCTCCGTCCCTCCCCATCCTGAACCTGCTCTCTCTCTCAAATAAATAAACAAACCTTTAAAAAAAAAAAAAAAAAGAAAATCTTAGCTTATCAAAAAAAAATTTAAATCTTAGCTTGTCATCATCTTTTAAGATGGTCAGCAGTTAGAAGCAATCACAACACCTCCACGGTCCCTGAATTCTCCCTATCCTTCATACTATCCTATGGTGTAGCACCTGATAACCCAAGCCTTGCCTTCAACTGGCATAACAGTACAAGTGACCCACAGAATGACTTAATTAGCTACTTTGATACTATTTACCATGGGCCTTGAAAATAATTCTTAATGTTTACTGGATCCTTCTTGCCTTCATCCCAAACCAGGCCAAATAGCTAATCTCAGCTCTCCAGCACCTCACCCCACCTTTAACTGAGAATCTATTACAGTCTGTAAACATTCCTAGTAAAAATTTCTCCAGCCATCCATTTTTTGAAACAATATTTAATGGCTAGTCACAGATTAACTAGGAAAATGGGCAGGAATAAAGAGAAGCTATGTAGATAATACCACACTCAAAAATAACACCGGAGAGCTAGTCTAGTAGAGCACTGCTACCCCTGTTGCTGAACACAGGAACCACGGCCAGCATTGCTGTCATCCCTGGTATTTAATACCGGATCCAACGACTGGCAACACAGGTACTATTGTGCCTGCCAACTGGATGCTGCTGCCACTGACACCAGAAAGAAGTCTCCACTGTCCTTGTTTCTTTGTATCATTAGTTTCAAATTCAAAATCCCAGATGAGTGTATCTGATTGGCAGAGCCTAAGTCAAGGGCCTACATCCCAGCTGGCAGAGGAGCTAGAAAACTAGATGTCTCTTCATTTCAGCTTCTCTTTGGGGAGGTATGGAATCCCTCAAATGTGAAGAGCGTTCAAATGCTGGACACCAATAATTACAAGTGTCCATTACACATATAATACTCAAGCAAATGCTACTTAACCCTATAATGGCCTCTAAGTGTTCAAGTGAAAAGAGTCACAGAGAGTCACATTTCTATCTTCTGCTTAAATCAGAAGATAGAAATGATTAAGCCTAGTGAGGAAGGCATGTCAAAAGCCATGACAGGTTGACAGGTAGGCCTCTTGAACAAGTTAGCCAAGTTGTAAATGCCAAGGAAAAGTTCTTGAAGGAAATTAAAAGTTCTACTCTAGTGGATATGAGAATGATAAGAAAACAAACAGCCCTACTGCTGATAATGGAGAATTTTTTTTTTTAAGATTTTATTTATTTGAAAGGGGGAGAGGGAAGGGGAGAGAGAGAGCGCGCACAGGGATGGGGTAGGGGGAATTGGAATGGGCAGACAGGAGGGAGAAGCGGATTCCCCAACAAGCAGGTAGCCTGATACAGGGCTCAATCCCAGACCCTGAGATCATGACCCAAGCCAAAGGCAGATACTTAACTGTCTGAGCCACCCAGGAACCCTTGATATGGAGAATTTTTAATGGTCTAGAATCAAACCGGCCGCATTCCCATAAACCAAAGCCTAATCCAGAGCAAGATCCTAACTCTCTTCAATTCTATTAAGGCTGAAAAAAAAAAAAAAAAAAAAAAAAAAAAAAAAAAAAAAAAAAAATTCTATTAAGGCTGAGAGAGGTAAGGAGGGTCCAGAAGTTTAAAACTAGCAGAGGTTGGTTCAGGAAATTTAAGAAGCCATCTCCATAACATAATTGCAAGGGGAAGCAACAAGTGCTGATGTAAAAGCTGGAGCAAATTTTCCAGAAGATCTAGTGAAGATAATTAATGAAGGTGACTATACTAAACAGATTTTCAACATAGACAGGGGAGCCTTCTATCAGAAAAAGATCCTAAGACTTTCATAGCGGAGAGGTCACTGCCTGGCTTCAAAGCATCAAAGGACAAGCTGACTCTCTTGTTACAGGCTAATGCAGCTGGAAACTTAAAAATTGAAGCCAATGTTCATTTACCATTTTGAAACTCCTAGGGCCCTTAAGAATTATCTTAAATCTGGGGATCCCTGGGTGGCTCAGCAGTTTGGCGCCTGCCTTCAGCCCAGGGTGTGATCCTGGAGTCCTGGGTTCGAGTCCCACATTGGGCTCCCTGCATGGAGCCTGCTTCTCCCTCTGCCTTATCTCTGCCTCTCTCTCGGTCTCTCATGAATAAAAAAATAAAGAAAGAATTATCCTAAATCTGCTCCACCTTTGCCTTATAAATGGGACAAAATCTGGATGACAGCACATCTGTTTACAATATGTTTACAATAATATTTACTGAATATTTTAAGCCCACTATTGAGATTTGCTGCTTAGGGAGGAAATAAAGTCCTTTAAAAATATTACTTTAAAAATATTATTGCTCACTGACAATGTACGTGGTCACCCAAGAGCTCTGATGGAGATGTACAATGAAATTAAGGTTGTTTTCATGCCTGCTAAGATAAGCACTCTCTTTGCCTACTCTTAAGCATATGTAATTCCAAATGGTGCTAATATAAATAAAAACTAAAAAGTAAATGGTGGCACAAATGAGAGTATCTGAAATTTTAGAAAAAGATTAGAAATTGTCCCCTTTAAAATAGCATAGGGATGGGGTGCCCAGGTGGCTCAGTTGGTTGTGTCTGACTTTGGCTCAGGTCATGA
Organism: Canis lupus dingo; assembly: GCF_003254725.2. NCBI lineage: Eukaryota > Metazoa > Chordata > Mammalia > Carnivora > Canidae > Canis > Canis lupus. The sequence continues at coordinate 18,871,063 of NC_064253.1, forward strand.
TCCCGGGTCTTGAGATGAGAGTCCCACAACAGGCTCCATGCTCAGTGGGGAGAGTTCACTTGTCCCTCTGCCTCTCCCCAACCCCACTCATGTGCGTGCTCTCTCACTCTCTCTCAAATGAGTAAGTAAAATCTTAAAAAACAAAAAGTTTAATTGCAGATATAGTGGGAACAGCCAGAGAACTAGAGTTAGAAGTGGAGCCTGAGATGCGACTGCTTTGCTGCAATCTCATAAAATGTTAATGGATAAGAAGTTGCTTAAGAGTAAGCAAAGAAAGTGCTTTCTTTTGATAGGATCTGTGCCTGGAAAGATGCTGTGAAGACTGTTGAAATGACAACAAAGGACTTAGAATATTACTTAGTTGATCAAACAGTGGCAGGGTTTGAGAAGATTGAATCCAGTTGTGAAAGCAGTTCTGCTGTGGGCCAGATGCTATCAAACAGCACTGTATGCCACACAGAAATCATTCATGAAATGAAGAGTCCATCACTGCAACAAATTTCACTGTTGTCTTATGAAATTGCTACAGCAACCCCAATCTTATCAGGTAGCAGCCATCAACATCAAGGCAAGACCCTCTGACAGCAAAGACTGTCTCCCTGGAAGCTCAGATGATGGTTAACATTTTTTAGAAATAAAGGATGTACATTGTTTTTTTATTCATGATGCTATTACCACTTAACAGACTACAGTATAGTATAAACATAATTTTTATATGCACTGGGACACCAAAAAATTCATTTGATTTAGCTTTTGTGATATTCATCTTATTGCAGTGGTCTGGAACAGAACCTGCAATATCTCCAGGGTATGCCAGTATAGGCAAAAATCTCTTTATTAGGGATCCCTGGGTGGCGCAGCGGTTTGGCGCCTGCCTTTGGCCCAGGGCGCGATCCTGGAGACCCGGGATCGAATCCCATATCAGGCTCCCGGTGCATGGAGCCTGCTTCTCCCTCTGCCTGTGTCTCTGCCTCTCTCTCTCTCTCTGTGACTATCATAAGTAAATAAATAAAAAAAAAAAAAAAAAAAAAAAAAAAAAAAAATCTCTTTATTAAATGATCCTGTATATCATGGACAACAATTCAAGAAGTAATTACTGTTACCTGCTTGTGTTCTCAAATATTTTGCTTTCCAACTAATTAAAGGACTGATATGCAAAGTTTGAAGCAACTCTTGGGATACTTGCAGGACGTATTTGAGGAAGGCTTAACCACTTTTTATTCTATTTAACTAAAATCCATGCTATAAGAAAAGGGCTTTTTAAAGTTTAATTATGTGTTATTTCGTACATAACATGAACAGCAAAACAAAAAGTTATCAGTATAATAAAACACCATAAATGAATGCAGCAAAGAAGGAGCTTTAACTTGGAATAAAAGTTGCACCTACTGTACTCACAGAAATGAGTCGGTGATGACCAGCTTCCACAAGCCTGTTTAAGGCAGAAAGGTCAGAGGCACAACCAGCAAGACAACGTAGTTGTCTACCTGACTTATTAGCACTGGTTTGAAGAAATCGGTGGGAAAGAGAATATGCCTCAAGAAAGCAGATTCTAGGGGATCCCTGGGTGGCGCAGGGGTTTAGCACCTGCCTTTGGCCCAGGGTGCGATCCTGGAGACCCGGGATCGAATCCCATGTCGGGCTCCCGGAGCATGGAGCCTGCTTCTCCCTCTGCCTATGTCTCTGCCTCTCTCTCTCTCTCTCTCTCTCTCTGTGACTATCATAATAAATAAAAAAAAAAAAAAAAAAAAAAAAAGCAGATTCTACCCTCTTAAACATAATACAAATGGTTCTCTCATTATTACATCCTTTATAATGGTACAAGTCCTTCCCAAACTCCTCCCCACATCTTCCCTCATTGAAAAAAAAGTCAGAGTGCCTAGTTGGCTCCTAGTCAACAGAGCATCTGACTCTTGATCTCAGGGTCATGAATTCAAGTCCCATCTTGGGCTACAGCTCACTTTAATTAAAAAAAAAAAAAGTCCTAGAAGTACATAAACCCATTAAAGTCTTGAGGAAAAAATAATGATTTTTAAAAATCTTCCTGGGATGGGAAGGCTTTTTAAAATATGAAATAAATTAAAACTTGACACATTATGCAAATATTTTAAACACCATAAAAAAGTTTAAAAATGACAATTAGGAAAAAATTATTTTAAGACTGAAATGCCAATATTCCTGATAGCCCCAGATATTTAAAAATCAATAACATAATTTAAAATGTAGGGAAAAAAGTTTTCGATTAGTGTCAAACCTTACTAAAATGGTCTATAAAGAGATTAATAATGGAAGTAATCCATAAGCACAAAGATTATCAAAGAGGAAAGTAAGGCAGACAGGAAATATCAAGTAAGTTTCGGAAAATGTTAAGTGCCTACATGAAGGAAAGCCAAAAGACAAAACTACTTGCCCTACAGCATCTCAGAAAGGCTAAGGTGCATGGTACAACTAAAAAAGGCTGGTCAGTCTATATAAGGAGAACTCATACCATGAGGTGCCCTCCCCAACTCCACATAAGCCAGATTCATGTACAACTTAAATATTTTTGCTAGTGTGCACATGTACATTCAAAACAGTGAGTTTTCAATTTGGAAAGTTAATTCTAAGTAATATGATTATAATAAATATTCAGACAGTTTAGATAGCAAAAGAAATACCAATGTATGGCTTCACATGGTCATCAAAGATTCTGTGACAAATCTATTTTAATCCCTTCTAAATTATCCCCATACTGTAGGAGAAACATGAGCTAGACAAAAACCATTCCTTCTAGCCCCAAATCTGTCACTTTCTGGATCAATCACATCAGATACTCCTTTGTTCCTCAGAAAACAGAGAATTAGATTAGAAAATCTTCTCCTGGACTAATATTTTACCCTAAAAGGATTATTTCAAAGCTAAAACCAAATTGGTGAAATCTTGTAATTTGCCTTCAGAAACCAGTCACACCATTCTAACAATGTACATGTGTAGTGTCCTTTTTGGGAAGAAAAACCCAAAAACCTCCCAAATTATGAACTCTACCTTCATATGTTCCAACAATTTTTTTTTTTAAATAAATCAAATACAAGGGCAGCCCCAGTGGCGCAGTGGTTTGGCGCCGCCTGCAGCCTGGGGTGTGATCCTGGAGACCCGGGATCGAGTCCCACATCGGGCTCCCTGCATGGAGCCTACTTCTCCCTCTGCCTGTGTCTCTGCCCTCTCTCTCCCTCTCTCTCTGTGTCTATGAATAAATAAATAAAATCTTTTAAAAAAAATCAAATACAAGAGTCAGAGAAACTATAAACCATGCAACATTGTCTTTTATTATGTATGGGTTTTAAAAATTACTTCCTCAATCTATCCATACACAGGCAAAAGTAAGTATACTGTTTAACATACTGGAACTTAGAAATATTGATCATTGCCTAGAGAAGGGAAAATTATCCCTAAAACATGCTTAACCAGGAGGCCAATTCATCTGCCGGCCTCCAAGAACATGGAGATGAACATGATAGACAGACTGTCCCCCATCTGAACCTTCATTCACCACCATTCGATAACCTTTCTTCAGGCCCAGATCAGCAGCACATTTCTTGCCAACAATCATTAAATGTCCAAGAAGCTGGAAAAGAAAAAAAAGTTTCTTAAGCAATAGGCAATTTACAAATTCTTGCCACTAAATAACATACTACCAAGTTCATATATTAAAAGACTACCAAATTAAAACGTACCCTACTGGGCATTAATACTAACACAACATAATTTATAATTAAAAACCCACAGATTAGCTATTTATTCATTACTAATTCCAATAAACAAATTAGATATAAATCTGCTCAATTAAAACAATTTTTAAATCATTTTCCAAGTGGGTTGTTTAAATGTTAAATATATCTTCCTTTCCTTTAACAGGAGAGTATATCAATCAGGCTAGATTTGGTTAAGCTGTGGTAACAAACCCCAAATACTGGTTTACAACAAAGATATATTTCTTGTGCTCACTACATGCTCATCACAAGTTGACGAGGCTCTAAACAGAATCACTGAACCCTCCCCTGTATGACGTACTATTTCTTTACTGAGGAAAAATGAAGGGTGCCCAGGTGACTCAGCTGGTTAAGCGTCTTCGACTCAGGTCATGATCTAAGGGTCCTGGAATCAAGCCCAGCCTGGGGCTCCCTGCTCAGTGGGGAGCCTGCTTCTCCCTCTCCCTCTGCCCCACCCCTGCTCAAATGTACTCCCGCTCTTCCTCTCAAATAAATAATCTTTTAAAAAAAAGGAAAAATGGGTCTCACCAACTATTTCTTGTTAGGAACCATTGTGTTTAAGAATTTGTGGTGATGGGGCAGCCCAGGTGGCTCTGCGCTTTAGTGCTGCCTTCAGCCCAGGGCGTGATCCTGGAGACCCAGGATGGAGTCCCACATCAGGCTCCTTGCATGGAACCTGCTTCTCCCTCTGCCTGTATCTCTGCCTCGCTCTCTCTGTGTCTCTCATGAATAAATAAATAAAATTAAAAAAAAAAAAAAAGAATTTGTGGTGATGGATGTATGACTGTGGTGATCATTTTGTAATATACATATATCAAACCATTATGTTGCACACCTAAAACATAATTTTGTGTCAACTATATCAATTTTAAGAAATCAAACTTTTTCTACATTGCACTGACTTCCAAATGATTGTGTTTTCCCCCCCTCAATAATATCCTTAAGAGGGATCCCTGGGTGGCGCAGCGGTTTAGCGCCTGCCTTTGGCCCAAGGCGTGATCCTGGAGACCTGGGATCAAATCCCACGTCGGGCTCCCTGCATGGCGCCTGCTTCTCCCTCTGCCTGTGTCTCTGCCTCTCTCTCTCTCTCTCTCTCTGTGACTATAATGAATAAATAAATAAAATTTAAAAAATATATATAATACCCTTAAGAAAATGAAAATGTGACATCACTTTCAGGTCACAATTTAGTCTCCCAAATTTATTTATAGATTTATTTTAAAGATTTTATTTATTTACTCATGAGAGACACAGAGAGAGAGAAAGAGGCAGAGACACAGGCAGAGGGAGAAGCAGGCTCCATGCAGGGAGCCAGATGTGGGACTTGATTCCGGTCTCCAGGATCACACCCTGGACCAAAGGCGGCGTTAAACCGCTGAGCCACCCAGGCTGCCCAGTCTCCCAAATTAAAAAAAAAAAAAAAAAAAAAAAAAAAAAGGCAAGGAAATCAATTGTGTTAGTAAATTTACTTACACTTTCATCATCATCTTCTGCTACAGAGATCTGGGATATATGCTTCTTGGGTATCACCAGAAAATGAGTTGGTGCTTGAGGGGAAATGTCATGGAAAGCAAGACACTAGAGAAAAAGGGGAGAAAAACCAGTTTTAGTATATTATCTTATAGGCTACATTTATTCTTTCACACTAGCCCCATGAGAAGCACTGCTAGGAAATCAGAAGTGTACACAATACATGTGATCCATGGTCAGTTTCATGGAACTTAGTTTAATGGAAAGGCTGACCTTAAACCAATAAAGGTATAAAAAAGTTAAGATCCTACCTACACATTACAAAAGAAGAGTAAAGACTGAAATAAATGATTATCACAGAAAAAAGCCAAATTTTGACTAGGGAATCAAAGACAACCACTCTGAGGTAGGGACATTTAAAGTGAGATCCAAAAGTGAAGTAGAAATTAGGCATGATAATCCTTTGTCTATCTCTTCAGTTTGATCTCATGCAACTCTTCTGCTCAAATCACAGTATCTTTCATCTCTCTCCACACTCCCAGGCTTTTTTTCAAAGGCCATTCCCTCTACTGCAATGGTCTTCTCTCCCCTCAACCCCAACTTCTGTCTTCACCTGATATTTATTCCTCAGCTCCCGGCATATATAAAATTTCTGAAAGAAATCTGATTTCCGACCCCACTTTCCCTAGGTTAGGAGTCCTGATTGTGCAATTTCCTGTTTTTTCTTTACTACAATGATCAGCTTTGTAATTATGTATTTGATATTTTGACTGACATCTATTTCTTCCCACCCTACTCAACTATTTAAGTAATGAAGCTGTTTGGTTTTCTTTCTTTCTTTCTTTCTTTCTTTTTTTTTTTTTTTTTGAAGTAGCATTTAGACAAATTATAAAACCACATGAATTTTTTTAAATCTCTTCTTCTCTACTCAAGGTGGAAGCTGCATAATAGGACCTTCCAGGCTCAAAGGTCTCAGGACTAATTCTATTTGGTAATCCATACAAAATGCTGTATCATTCAGATTGCTTCATGCAGTTGCACTGTTGGGTCTCAGGTGGCTCAAAAAATCAATTATTTCAGGCATCATTTATAATAAAAAAAAAAAAGCAAGTGAAAATACTTACAAAAGAAATACGCATTTTTCTAGAACAAAAGAACTTGGTAATAATTAAATAGAGCTATCTAAAGTCCACCTAGAAGAATCTAATTAAATCTTAGGTAACGTTTTGAATCTAGGACCGCTACTGGGAGTCCGAAGAGAATGCTTCCCCGATGCTCCATATTTCTTAAAGTTAATATGACAGTTTACAAAATTACTTGTCTGGATGGGCCGACCTCCTGCCCAATGCCCAGCTTTATCTGAGATCCAAACCCATAAATACAACTGCCCAGGAAGTCTTTTACACAAGATGTCACATCTACTTGGCCCGCCTGACACGGAATTTCACCGACGATGAAGTCAACAAAAACTACCGCTTCCTGTCAAATAGGAAAGGAGCCTTTGCTACCAGGCGGGACCGAAGGAAAACCAATCCCCGAAGCGGACCCAGGGAGCCGGCGGCCCGAGCGGGTTGGGGGAGGGAGGGGCGGGTCGCCTCCCCACCCCGCCGAGGCGGCCCCGGCGACCCCCGCCCTGGGGCGCGCGGGCGCCCGGGCAAGCCCAGGCCAGCAGGCTGCGCGCGGGAGATCGCGGAGATTGGGCCCGGCTCAGGGCGCGCTCGGATTTCTCCGCGCCGGGCAGAGCGCGGGCGAGATTGTGAGATTCCTGACCCGGGCGGGGTCCCAGGCGGCCGCGGAGCAGGCGGGCACCCACGCCGAGGAGCCTGCGCGGCCCCGCACGCGCCCGGCAGCCTGACCCGCGCCCCGGGCTGATAACGCGTAACCGGAGCGCCGGCACGCGCCGGCAGGCGGCCTCGGGGCGGCAGGGCCCTGCCCGCTGGCTGGGGGCCCGCGGCGGAGGCCGTGCGGGGCGGCCGACTCCCTTCCCTTCGCGGCGCCGCCCGACCCCTTCCCGTCCTTCCGTCCGCGAGAACCCCCGTGTCCTCGGGCGACTGCCGTTGTCAGCCTGCCCGCGAGGCGACCCGACCCCGCTGTCTACCTGGTCATCCTCAAAAATGATTTTGGCTGGGATTTCCTTGCGGATGATCTTCCCGAAGATCGTGTCGCCTCCAGGCCGGGCGGCCTGAGCCTTGGCGATCTCATCGGCCATCGCGGCCTCCTCCCGCGCGGCCGCCCCGGGGAGAAGCTCGGGAGGAGGGAGGAGCCGGGGCGGCGGGCGGAGGGCGGGAGTGCGCGGCCAAGCCTGCGCGGGGACCGCTGCTCGGGCGCCCGGACTGGTCCTGCGCGTGCGCACTAGCCCGGGCGCCGCGGGTGCAGGGAGCGCGCGGGAGCCTCTCAGAGCAGCCGGTCGAGACTCGGCAGAAGGGAGGTTCCTGGTCTGGGGCTCTAGGGAGCCGCGCTGAGGTCTTTTTTTTTTTCTTTTTTTTTTTTTTAATTTCCTTGAGTGTGTCTTGGGGAGTAGAGTTATTGTATACGCCCTTCTTCACTTGCTTTATGGAACTTGTAGGAAAAATTAGGTACTGTAACTGAAAAGATTTGATAATCCAAAAAGTGCTGCTGGTCATGGGTGCTGAGACACCCTAACAACTTAACTTCTCGGCTACAGAAGGGCTTGGCTCCGGGAAGTAAGCTCTGTTTGCACCACTGTTTTTTCCTCTCTAGAGCAGTTGTTTTCGGTGCACGTTAAAATCACTTGGGGGACTTCTGAAAAATCCTCTTGAACCTGGCCAGATCAATTAAATCAGACTCCGGAGTCGGGACTCAGGCATCCGTAGTTTGTAATTCTCCCTCCACTGTAAAACAAAGACTTCTCCCCAGAAGTAATCAGCATAATGCAACATGCCCCATCTTAACGAAATAACACCTTCCTTAATTTGACATACCCCCTCATATCTTTGATGATTTTTTAAAACTTTTCTTTATTCTGTGTCTACTTTCTCATCCTTTCTAAATCCATTTCGCTCTTGCCAATGTTTTTGAGGACCTCCACTTAAAAAATTCTGTGGACATTTCCATTTCTTTCCTTTCCTTTTTTTTTTTTTTATTTAAGATTTTATTTATTTATTCATGAGAGACACACCCACAGAGAGAGGCAGAGACCCAGGCAGAGGGAGAAGCAGGCTCCATGCACGAAGCCCAATGCAGGACTTGATCCTGTGATTCCAGGATCACACCCTGGGCAGAAGGCAGAGGCTCAACTGCTGAGCCACCCAGGCGTCCCTGAACATTTCCATTTCTTATCATACTAGACCTCTTAGCATCATTTGCTAATGTTGATCATTTCCTCTTTTCTGGAAGTCTCCACGTTTGTAGTGTTTCCTATCCCTCTGGTTGCTATTTCAACCTCACAGTAAGCCTCCAGTTCCAGACTTCATAATAGGTTCCATTCTTAGCCATCTTCTCTAGCCAACATTTAATTTCCACATGCCCTTGTTAAGAAAAATTAACTGTAGCTCCAGGAGTACTCAACATGATAATACTTTACCAGTTTGTCTTGTCTTGTCCCTTGCTAATAAAAATTATTGATAGTGGATCCTTTGAATCTCAAAAGTGGCCCATTTGCTACTGTTGCTATCAAAGACATTACTGGGACAATTGGCAAAATTCTAAATAATGCCTATAAATTAGATAGTTTTGAAAGTTGTGTTAATTTCCTCACATAACCACAGCAAAATTATCAAAATTAGTTAATCTGGTGTGGGGGTCTTAGAGTTTAGGTTTTTAACATGTTTCCAATTGATACATTTGCTGCTTGCCCTGGAATCATACTTTGAGTGCCACTGATATAAGAGACTGCTGTGGGGTTTTTTTTTTGGTTTTTTTTTGCAGGAATAAAAAATAATGAAGTATTTAGGAGTATAGGAGTATCACATTTGCAGCTCACTTTCAAACAATAAAGAAATACCAAAAAATGTTCATATGTAGAGAGAAAAGGATACAGTGATTGTAGTCAAATATTAACATTTGGGGAATCTAAGTGAGAGGTATATGCAAATCCTGTTATTCTTGCAACTTTCCTGTAAGACTTAAATTGTAAAAATACAAAATTAAGAAGAGATATATACTGGTTTGGATAATAAATGTGGTCACCTTTCACTAAGGCTTTATCATTTGCAGAACAATGATTTTCCAGCATGTATCATCTCCTGACCTACCTTTCCCCTTAATTCTAGATTGGCCTATGGTATATATATTACTGCCTACTTATCACCTCCATATGGATGTCTACCAGGCACTTCAAATTTATTTTTACTCTTTGTACAATAAACAAATGATAAAATCTCCTCCTGCAAATTCTACGTCTACCATAGTACCATCCACCAAATAGCTCACGTCAAAAGCCTTGAAATCATCCTTAACTCCTCTCTTTTACACTTGGAATATATATTATGAATCCAGTCACTTTTCACCTCTTCTACTACACCACCCTAATCCAAACCATTGTACTTTGAGTGCCTTCCAGCTTGGTTCTGCTTCCACTATAGTCAATTTGGCATTCAGCACAGAAAGTGATTTTTGTAAAATATAAATCATGATCTCATTGTCTTGCTTATTAAGCATTTCATGACAGAATTAAATCCAAAATCTTTACCTTGGCGCATAGGGTTCTCACATGATCTCAGGCCCATGCATTTCAAGATTATTGACCAGTGTTAACCAGACTGCATGTGGTGGGCAGAGGATGCCCATGTTCCAATCTCTGAAGCCTATGAATATGTTACTTTACATGATAAGGGGGATTTCCAGATGTCATTAAAGGATCTTGCAGTGATGAGATTCCTGATTGTCCAGGTAGGCTAAATGTAATCATGGGGGCATTCATAAATGAAAGAGGGACACGGGAGAGATAGGAGATATGATGATGGAAGCAGAGGTGGCGGTGAAAGATTGAAGATGCCCTACTATTGGCTTTCAAGATGGAAGAGGACACAAACAGGTAACATTCTGGAAGTTGGAAATCTGAATTACACTGGGCTAAAATCATGATGTTAGCAGGGCTGCATTTCTTCTAGAGGCTCTAGGGGAGAACATTTACCTTACCTTCTAGAAGCTCCCTGCATTTCTTGGCTTGAGGCCTCTTTCTCCATCTTCAGAAGCAGGGCATCTTTAAACCTCTCCCTGACTCTGCTTCCTTCTTCCACTTAAAAGCAGCCTTTTGATTACTTACAGTTGGGCCCACCAGATAATTCAGGATAACTTTCCCTTCTCAAAAGTCTTAATTTAATCACATCTATAAAGTCCCTTTTGTCATAGAAGGTAACATTAAAAAAATTCCTGGGATTTAAACAGGAAAGCCCTCTTTTGGAGGGCTTTATTCTGCCTACTTATAGTTCCATGAACTTATGGGATGAACAAATTGTGGAATTTCTTGTTCAGTTCTGGGTCTCATGCTTTGAGATGTTAAGAAACCAGGACATATTCGTAGAATAACCAAAATAGTCATCTTGTTTATGCAACAGCTGAAGGAACCATACAGGTTTACCTAAGAGAAGCTTCAGTACTGAACTGATTCTGGCCCTGTGGGAACTATATTTTCAAGTATTGGCAGATGAGGGGTTTTAGTTAACTGAATACAGGACCCTAGTTAGCCAGAAATTATAACAATAAATTATGAATTTTCAGGAAATTGGGCAAGGATTCTAAATTAGAAATGAAAATAAGCATGTTTCAATCATTCTTTAAAAATTAGAAGGCACCATCATGCAATGTCACGAGATCATCTATTGTTTCCTATATAAAAGTACAGAGTATATTTGGTTTAACTTGGTTAAGCTAGGGAGGCCTGGGTGGCTCAGCGGTCGAGCGCCTGCCTTCGGCCCGGGGCGTGATCCCCGGGTCCCGCATCCGGCTCCTTCCAAGGAGCCTGCTTCTCCCTCACTCTTCGTGTCTCTCTCTCTCTCTCTCTCTCTCTCTCTCTCTCTCTCTCTCTCTCTCGCTGTGTCTCTCATGAATAAAAAAAAAAAAAAAAAAACTTGGTTAAGCTAAACACTCATTAGCAAATCTAATGAATTATAACTTAAAAAGTCAACTATTATCTTGCTATTTTGATGACTTGCAATATTCTTTAAAATGACATAAACCACAGAGAAGGAAAAAGGTCTTTAAGATCCATTGCTTCAAATCGTTCTCTCCTACTAGGTAAAACTTAAAAGTCAGTTTTACCTAGAAATTAATCTGAAAGGCTAGAAATTAATCTGAAAGGCTGTTAAGTAGGGAAAAAAGCAATGGTTATGCGATGGGGGAAAAGGTTGAGATTTTTCTTGAAGTTTGCCAGGTCCTAAGTTAAATATACTTAAATAACATTTCTCTACCTCTTGAGCAGCAAAACCAGAGTAGGGAGCTTGTGTAGAGGGTTAACGCTAGGCTTTTGAGATCAGGCATACGGATTTGCGTCTCAGACTTCCATTACCAGCTGTATGGGTTTTGTTTTTGTTTTAAGATTTATTTATTTTAGAGAGAGTGTGCTGGCGAACACCTGAGCAAGGAGGAGCAAAGCGGAGAGGAAGAAGGGGAAAAGCAGACTTCCCGCTGAGCGCGGAGTCCGAGGGGGGAGGGGACTCAATCTCACCACCCAGAGTTCACGACCTAAACTGAAATCAAGAGTTGTCAGCCTTAACTCACCCAGTCACCCAGGCACCCCTCTAGCCTAGGTCTAGAGCAGGTAACTCTACCTCACCTTTAACGGGAATTGAGAGAATGTACAAACAGCGCTTTGGGGAGCCAGAATTCCAATTAACGACAGTTGTACTAGTTACGGCTTGGCTCTTATGCACTTTCACAAGGAGACAATCCCATTTGGGAAACGTTAACATAAAGGTTCTCTAATAGTTAACCCCAACCCCCAAACAATAGGATTAACGTAGAGACGACAAAGCCACCCACTACCTCTCAACCCACCCTCCGCCACTTGACCACGTCAGAACAGACCGGAAGTGGCTCTGCCCCTAACTAACATGGCGTTCAGGTCATTTCCGTTCTCCTCTCTCCAGTAGTTGGGCTTGGCAGCTTCTCGCGGTCTTACCAGTAGCATACTCGTCTCCGGTGTTCCTCCGTGGAAGGCGGGGCTAAAAAGGGGATTCTGCGCGGTGATTGGTTGCGTCACTTCAGGAACGTGGCTTCGAAGTTGGACGGCCCACGCCGGGCAGTGATTGGTCGCCGAGAGGCGGGGCGACTCGACCGCAGGAGAGGTGGCGGCCGCGGTGAGGAGAGCCATGGGTCAGGCGGCCAAGGTGACGGGGGCCAGGAGGGCTTGGGTGCGTTGCGGACAGGGAGGGGAAATGGACGGCCTTGCACAGGTTGTCTGGAATCTCAGCAGATGGGGGATCAGGATCCCCCACGGAGCATGTGAACGTTGCCGCTGAGGAGCCCGGTGACCACCGTCGAAGGGCAGTGGAGGGTTTGCGCGGGTGCAAGGAGGGAGGGTGGTACCAGTGCTTCCTTCCTCGCCTCCTAGGGTGCAAATAGTTTGTTTCTCCGTCATGCAAACTCTGCACCTGTTTCATCCCCACACCGAGTGTTTGTCTGAGGGACCTTTTTAACATCCTTGAGAGGTGGACGAGACGACAAAGGCAGCCTGCGTTTGCAACCATCTAATGAATGAAAGGTCAGATGGGAGAAAAATTTAGTCAGATAACCGGAAAATCGCGGCAGAATCACTTGCCAAAAATGAACACGAGACCTGAGTACTCGCAATGACCTTGGGAAGTGATGGCCTCATCGGGTGCTTTCCTCAGGACCTGGTCTCAGATTCAGCTCTTGTCCAACTGATGCACGTTCCTGGCTGGTGCACACTTCTCAGAGACTGACCGTCCCTAACTTTAAATATCAGCATGGCCAGTCGAGTCCTGTCCCTGTCACTGGCTGCAATATAAGCATGGTAAAGAGGGGGGAAAGGCCTGTTACAGTACAGTGAGGAAAAAGCAATGCTTATGGTTGGTCAGTAATAAGGAACCATCAGGCGGTGCCTCCTGTACTACTTTGGTGTTCTCAGTACATTTTAGTATCTGTCAGAACACCAGTAGAAACAATTGTACAGAGTTATTCAGATAATTTATTGACTATCCATAATAGCTGCCAATAATACCTTCCAGCCAGCATTTAGCCTACACTGTCTAGGCATAGTGGATGCAACGGTAAACAGACCACTTTTGCCTTCATCAAGAAATTTAGCAGGTAGGGAGATTTTGAATTGAAATATGATGTATTTTGTGAGCTTATAACTGGGGTTTAACCTCTCCAGAGGGATGCAAAAAAAAAAAATCTTGGGGTGCCTGCTCAGTTGAGCATCCTAGCATCCTACTCTTGATCTTAGCTCAGGTCTTCATCTCAGGATCTGAGTTGGAGCCCTGTGGTTAGGCTCCATCAGGGAGCCTACTCTAAAGAAGAAAAAAAGGCTCTCCTAGAATTAAAAGGTAAGTTGAGGACTGAAATTTGGTTAGAAATTAGCCAGAAGAAGAGAGGAAAGAGTAATTCAGAAAGAGGAAGTAGTAAATGGAAAGTCCTTGAAGTGGGAAATTGCTTGGAAAACCTGAATACAAAATAAGTAAGATTCATTCCAAAAACCCTTTTGAGGAGGTCTACCACATATAGAAGATAACTTACGGTAAGTGTAAAGAATACATAGCCTTTGAGGAAGTATGGGACTACAGCAAGTAAACATTTGATTCCCATACAGTATAGTAAGTGCTCAGTGCTGTGGATGTACTCAGGAAGGGCATATAACCTAGACTTAGAAGAGATAGGTAGGTAATAACTAAATTGAAACCTAGTTCAGAAATTACCCCATACATCTTTAATATTAACACATTATGTAAGAAAATGTAGACAAAAAAGCTGAGTAACTTGTCCAAGTTTACAGTAAGTAACAATATCTTGTTCCAACTGATCTGTAGAGAATCCACGTGCCATTTACACTACCTAAATTATCCAGTTAGTATAAGTAAATGAGGGAGAGAAGATAATCTGTGACCTTGTTTTTTGCATTTTAATAAAAATTTATTGACTCCAAGGTAACATTAGCTCTTAATAGTTCCAAGACAGTACCGAGGACATTTTCTTTTTCTTATACTAGTTCTGTTATTTTAAGTTTTTATCTAAATGCCAGTTAGTTAACCTACAGAGTAATTTTAGTTTCAGGTCACAATATCATAATTCAACACTTCCACACCACACTTGGTTCTTTTTTTTTTTTTTTTTTTTTTTTTTTTTTTTTTTTTAATTTATTTTTTTATTGGTGTTCAATTTACTAACATACAGAATAACACCCAGTGCCCGTCACCCATTCACTCCCACCCCCCGCCCTCCTCCCCTTCTACCACCCCTAGTTCGTTTCCCAGAGTTAGCAGTCTTTATGTTCTGTCTCCCTTTCTGATATTTCCCACACATTTCTTCTCCCTTCCCTTATTTTCCCTTTCACTATTATTTATATTCCCCAAATGAATGAGAACATATAATGTTTGTCCTTCTCTGACTGACTTACTTCACTCAGCATAATACCCTCCAGTTCCATCCACGTTGAAGCAAATGGTGGGTATTTGTCATTTCTAATAGCTGAGTAATATTCCATTGTATACATAAACCACATCTTCTTTATCCATTCATCTTTCGTTGGACACCGAGTCTCCTTCCACAGTTTGGCTATCGTGGCCATTGCTGCTAGAAACATCGGGGTGCAGGTGTCCCGGCGTTTCATTGCATTTGTATCTTTGGGGTAAATCCCCAACAGTGCAATTGCTGGGTCGTAGGGCAGGTATATTTTTAACTCTTTGAGGAACCTCCACACAGTTTTCCAGAGTGGCTGCACCAGTTCACATTCCCACCAACAGTGTAAGAGGGTTCCCTTTTCTCCGCATCCTCTCCAACATTTGTTGTTTCCTGCCTTGTTAATTTTCCCCATTCTCACTGGTGTGAGGTGGTATCTCATTGTAGTTTTCATTTGTATTTCCCTGATGGCAAGTGATGCAGAGCATTTTCTCATATGCATGTTGGCCATGTCTATGTCTTCCTCTGTGAGATTTCTGTTCATGTCTTTTGCCCATTTCATGATTGGATTGTTTGTTTCTTTGGTGTTGAGTTTAATAAGTTCTTTATAGATCTTGGAAACTAGCCCTTTATCTGATATGTCATTTGCAAATATCTTCTCCCATTCTGTAGGTTGTCTTTGAGTTTTGTTGACTGTATCCTTTGCTGTGCAAAAGCTTCTTATCTTGATGAAGTCCCAATAGTTCATTTTTGCTTTTGTTTCTTTTGCCTTCGTGGATGTATCTTGCAAGAAGTTACTATGGCCGAGTTCAAAAAGGGTGTTGCCTGTGTTCTTCTGTAGGATTTTGATGGAATCTTGTCTCACATTTAGATCTTTCATCCATTTTGAGTTTATCTTTGTGTATGGTGAAAGAGAGTGGTCTAGTTTCATTCTTCTGCATGTGGATGTCCAATTTTCCCAGCACCATTTATTGAAGAGACTGTCTTTCTTCCAATGGATAGTCTTTCCTCCTTTATCGAATATTAGTTGCCCATAAAGTTCAGGGTCACCACACTTGGTTCTAATCACAGCAAGTGCACTCCTTATTCCCCACCACCTATTTAATCCATCCCCCCTCAGATAACCATCTGTTTGTTCTCTATAGTTAAGAGTATGTTTCTTGGTTTGCCTCTCTTCCTTTATTTCCCCTTTACTCATTTGTTTTGTTTCTTTAATCCCACATATGAGTGAAATCACATCATATTTGTCTTTCTCTGACTTATTTCACTTAACATAATACCTTCTAGCTCCATCCACAACATTGCAAATGGAAAATTTTCATTCTTTTTTATGGCTGAGTAATATTCCATTGTATATTTATATGCCATGTCTTCTTTATCCATTCATCAGTCCCTGGACAGTGGGGCTATTTCCATAATTTTGCTATTGTAAGTAATGCTGCTATAAACATCAAGGTGCATATAACTCTTTGAATTAGTATTTTTGTATTCTGTGGGTAAGTACCTATTGGTGCAGTTGTACTCCACATCCACACCAACACCTGTTGCTTCTTGTGTTGATTTTAGGCATTCTCATAGGTGTGAGGTGATAACTCATTGTAGTTTTTTTTTTTTAATTTTTATTTATTTATGATTGTCACACAGAGAGAGAGAAAGAGAGAGGCAGAGAGAGAAGCAGGCTCCATGCACCGGGATCCCGATGTGGGATTCGATCCCGGATCTCCAGGATCGCGCCCTGGGCCAAAGGCAGGCGCCAAACCGCTGCGCCACCCAGGGATCCCAAATCATTGTAGTTTTGATTTGTATTTCCCTGATGAGTGACGTTGAGCATCTTTTCATGTGTCTGTTGGCCATCTGTATGTCTTGTTTGGAAAGATGTCTATTCATGTCTTCTTTTTTAACTGGATTATTCATTTTTTGGGTATTAAGTATTACAAGTTCTTTGTTTTAGATACTAACCCTTTATCAGATATGTCATTTGCAGATATCTTTTCCCATTCTGTGGCTGCCTTTTAGTTTTATTATTTCCTTCACTGCACAGAAGCTTTTTATTGTGATGTATTCCCAGTGGTTTATTTTTGTTTCTCTTGCCTCAGGAAGCATATCTAGAAAGAAGTTGCTACAGCCAATATCAAAGAGGTTACTGCCTATGTTCTCTAGGATTTTTATGGTTTCATGTTTCATATTAAGGTCCTTAATCCATTTTTTTTAAAAGATTTTATTTATTTATTCATAGAGACACAGAGAGAGAGAGAGAGAGGTAGAGACAAAGGCAGAGGGAGAAGCACCCTTGATCCAGGGTCTCCAGGATCACGCCCTGGGCTGCAGGTGGCGCTAAACTGCTGTGCCACTGGGGCTGCCCCATTAATCCATTTTGAATTTATTTTTGTGTATACTAGTTCTTAAATTAGGGATGCTGTCTGTTGTGTTAATGAAATTACTTTCTTTTTTCCCTAAACTTGTAAAATGATTAGATTTATTTAACTCTCCACTCTTAATCCCATGCAATTTGTCTTCTAACTTGTAATATTAAACTGCCTGGATTTCTGTGGACATTTAAAGTCCATATTTCCACAAACAATCTTCAAGGCAGTCTTGTCTTTTACTGTCAGACACCTCAGAATTCTTTCAGTCTCTACACATCTCAATTCCAAAGCCACTTCTGATATTTTTAGGTACTCATTAGCAGTACCCTGCTTCCCAGTACCAAAATCTGTATTAGTTTCCTATGGCTGTTCTAACAAAATACCACAAACTAGATGGCTTAAAGCAACAGAAAGCTATTGTCTGCACAGTACTGGAGGCTGGAAGTCTGAAATGAAGGTGCCAGCAGAGCCATGTTTCCTCTGAAACTTGGTAGAATCCCTGCTTCTTCTCAGCTTCTGATAATGGCGGTCAATCCTTGGTGTCCATCGGCTCATTGGCTTGCTGGCTTATTCTTGCATCACTCTGAGCCCTCCCTTTGTCTTCACATGGCCGTCTGTGTGTGTCTGTGTTCTCATGGCATTTGCTTCTTCTTTTAAGAATACTAGTTATAGGGACACATGGATGTCTCAGCGGTTGAGCATCTGCCTTCGACTCGGCGTGATCCCGGGGTCTGGGATTGAGTCTCACATTGGGCTCCCCGCATGGAGCCTGCTTCTCCCTCTGCCTATGTCTCTCTGCCTCTCTCTCTGTGTCTCTCATGAATAAATAAATAAAATCTTTAAAAAAAAATACTACTTATATTGTATTAGAGCCCATTTTAATGATCTCATCTTAACCTAATTCATCTGCAGAGACCCTTTTTCCAAATAAAGTCACATTTTACAGGTACTAGGAATTAGGACTACAACATGACCTTTTTGGGAACACAGTTCAAGTGGTAACAGTATGGATATACCACATTTTATCTATTTGTTCATGAATTGATAGAATTGAGTTGTTTCTACTTTTTGACTCTTGTGAATAATGCTACTATGATGATTCATGTATAGGTTTTTGAGTAAACATGTTTTCATTTCTCTTGGGTATATACCTAAGTATGGAATTGCTAGATCAGATAATAACAAAAGAGTTCCAGGTTTTCCACATTCTTCCCAATACTCGTTCCTGATTTTCTTTTTCATTACAGCCATTTTGCTGGGCCTAAGTGTACTTCACTGAGATTTAATTTGTATTTCCCAGATACCAAATCATATTACACATCTTTTCATGGCCTTGATGACCATTTGTTTATCTTTAGAGAAATGTCTTTTGAAATCCTTTGTCTATGTTTTAGTTACTGATTGTAAAAGTTCTTTAAATGTTCCAGATAATAGCCCCTTACCAGATATATGGTTCGCAAATATTTTCTTCCAGTCAAGGCTTGTGTAATCTCTTTTTTGGTAATGTCTTTTCCCTTTCTCTTTCTAAAGTAAGTTTTTTTAGTTTTTATAAAGTTGATAAATGTGTAAGGTTTAAGAAATCAAATAGTGTTACTATAGAAACTAACAGGTGTGTACTTCCTTCTAATACTCCCAATTCTGGCTCCCCAGAGAAAAGTGCTTTTAAGTCTTTTAGCTATTCTCATATTTGCCTCCATGTTTCTAAAGAACATATTTAAACTGCTATTCATTAAATTTTTTCTCTTTGGAGGTGCTATTTACTGACTTTTAACAAGAAAAGTTGGGCAGCCCTGGTGGCTCAGCAGTTTAGCGCCGCCTTCAGCCCAGGGTGTGATCCTAGAGACCCAGGATTGAGCCCCATGTCGGGCTTCCTTCATGGAGCCTGCTTCTCCCTCTGCCTATGTCTTTGCCTCTGTGTGTGTGTGTCTCTCATGAATAAATAAAATCTCTAAAAAATAAAAATAAATAAATAAAATAAAAAAGGAAAGTTGATGACTAAGCTCCCCCCTTATGTCTTAGTCCTTTCATTACACAAATCTTGGTGAATCACTTTTTCTTTTTCTTTTTTTTTGTTATGGTTGTATTAAATTGTCCACCTCTGAGTCCTCTAATATATGATTACATTGCCTTTCTTTTCTAATTCTGTTTCTCTTGAAATTAATAGCCTTGATTTTATTAACATTGGTTGGTTTCCTACTTATCTGTTCCCAAAATCAGTGTCAGTTTGATTTTTTTTCCTGGGAACATCTTTTCTGGAGCAGTTCAACCTTTTTCTGTAGTCCAGACTAGTTGCCTTCTAGGCTGGCTGCACAAATGCTGACATGTATTTGTCCTTCACCATCTCTGTGTTGGATCACCTGTCTCACCAGTTCATCCCCTTGTGGAGCACATTATTCTATAGCTTTACAAGAAAGGATGTATGGCAGGTAAGACACTCCACATTTTAAAAAAATGTCTGTTTCCTGCTGCATTAAGTGATAATTTGGCTATATACGGTATTCTAAGCTGGGTATTTTTTTAAAACTTGAAGAAATTAGACTATTGTCTTCTCACAGTGATGCTATTTAGAAGTTAGATGTTCTGATTTTCTGTCCTTTGTATGTGAACTTTTTTTTTTATCTTCGAAATTTTTCTTTTTATTAGCATTGTGCCGAATTTTTATCATGATGTACTATAGTACAAGTTTTGATTTGGCACTTGGAGTTTTTTCAATCAAGTAACTTTTGCACCTTACTTGGTGACATTTTTCTCCTTTTAATTTCTTTTGTCTTCTTTCTCTGTTTTTTTGTTTTTGTTTTTGTTTTTTTTTTTTGGTTTTTTTTTTTTGTTTTTTTATGATAGTCACACAGAGAGAAAGAGAGAGGCAGAGACACAGGCAGAGGGAGAAGCAGGCTCCATGCACCGGGAGCCCGATGTGGGATTCGATCCCGGGTCTCCAGGATCACGCCCTGGGCCAAAGGCAGGCGCCAAACCGCTACGCCACCCAGGGATCCCTTGTTTTTGTTTTTTATTTTTTGTTTTTAAGATCTGTTTATTTGAGAGAGAGGGAATTTTAAGCAAACTCCGTGCTGAATGCAGATCCCAACTCAGGAGCTCCTTCCCAGAATGCTGGGATCATGACCTGAGCTGAAATGAAGAGATGGATGCTTAACCAAGCCACCCAGGCCCCCCACTGTTCTTGTTATAAACCCTATTAATGTAACTGTTGGTCCATCTTTTTTTTTTTTTTTAAGATACTTATTTATTCATGAGAGATGCAGAGAGACATAGGCAGAGGGAGAGGCAGGTTCTCTGTGCAGAGCCTGATGTGGGACTCGATCCCTGGGCCCCAAGATCACTCCCTGAGCCAAAGGCAGATGCTCAACCGCTGAGCTACCCAGGCATCCCACTGTTGGTCCATCTAGACTACTCTCTTAATTTTCATTTCTCCCCTCAATTTCTGTGTTTTTATTCTATTTCTTGGCTGTTTTTTCTCACCTTAATATTTGCTATCATTCATTTGATGTCTGAGAGCTTTGGGGCGTTTTCTGAACTTTCCTTTTTTAATTTGCTATGATTTCTTTTTGTTATTATTACATCTTTGCAGTTACTTATGTTTCTGAGGAAGTTCATTGTGGTTTGATTTTTGTTTTTATGTTTTTTGCTCCATGTTTCCTGTTTCTGTTTTGATGTCTGCCTTTCATGTTACAGATTTTCTAATATATGTAAATACCTAAAACTGCCTAGCACACAGGGTATACTTAGTAAATAAATATTAGCTATTTTATCTAGTGAATGGATTGAAGGAAAGGAGGGAATAGTGGCAGAGTGACAAATCTGTGTTAAGTAGTCTAAACAGGAGATGGGAGGGTCTGAACTTAAATAATTTTCAGGGATGGAGAATATCAAAAACAAGCATTCCTAAAATTTCTACACAAAGAGTAATGTAGATTTAAAGAATTGCCTAGAGATTTCCAACTTGAAAAACTCAGTGTCTTCTATTCTCTACAATTGAGAAGACAGGAGAAAAAGCAATATTGAGGGAACAATATTGAGTACGTTTTTAAACCTGATAAGTATGAGGTAGGCTTGGCCTAACACCAAAGCCTCTACACAATCTGTCTTCTACCAAAATGTCAGGCTCTTCTATTTTTTTAACGGTCTTAGTATATTCTGAAGTATCAGCATTCCACTTCTCTTTGGGAAATCACAATTGCATTTTACTAAATTATCTGAAACATCTTCCTTCTGGGCTCTCGTAAGATATAATAAGTTCATGAGTTTGTGTATCTGTGTGTAAACTTTAAGAGCAGATGAAAGGCCTCAGTATGTTAAGAAAAGTGAGAACAAATACATACCGGACAAAGTTTGTTACTATAGCAGTCTGATTTTGGCAGAGAGATTATTAACGTTTTTTTAACCATCCTTTGTTGTTTTTCTTTTTCAAAGAATTTGGTATTATTTTTGTAAATAAAGCTAATTTTTTACAATCTAAAAGTAAATAACGAATGGAAAGTTGTTTTGGCAAACGTTGGTTTTCACCAGCTATTTTGAAAAATAGTCTAAGTAGCAGAAGAGAAACACTTTGTAATCCTTGTAATTACATAAAATATAAATCTTTTTTAAGGTCTGAATTCTGATTTTTTTTTTTTTACAGGTTTTACAGCTCTTTAAAACATTACACAGGACCAGACAACAGGTTTTTAAAAATGATACCAGAGCATTAGAAGGTAGGTTTAGGGAATCCCTGGGTGGCTCAGCGTCTTAGCACCTGCCTTCGGTCCAGAGCGTGATCCTGGGGTCCAGGGATCAGGTCCCATGTCGGCCTTCTGTATGGAGCCTGCTTCTCCCTCTGCCTGTGTCTCTCATGAATAAATAAACCAAATCTTTAAAAAAAATTAAAAAGGTAGGTTCATTTTTTGCCACTTTGGAGTAAGTCAGTTCTTCACATGGCTACTGATATATCCAAGAGAACTTGTATGATCAAGATCCATCTTAGAGGGGCAGCCCGGTGGCGCAGCGGTTTAGCGCCGCCTGCAGCCTAGGGCGTGATCCGGAGACCCTGGATCGAGTCCCACGTCGGGCTCCCAGCATGGCGCCTGCTTCTCCCTCTGCCTATGTCTCTGCCTCTCTCTCTGTCTCTATGAATAAATAAATAAAAAATCTTTAAAAAAAAAAAAAAAAGATCCATCTTAGAGGGACACCTAGATGGCTCAGTGGTTGAGCGTCTGCCTTCGGCTCAGGGCATGATCCCAGGGTCCCTGGATCGAATTCCGCATGGGGCTCCTTGCATGCATGGATCCTGCTTCTCCCTCTGCCTGTGTCTCTCTGTGTCTCTCATGAATAAATAAATAACATCTTTTTTTTTTAAAGACCCATCTTAGAGAATGATCTTCACATCTCTCCTGTAATGTTACGCTGTATAAAGATTACTTTACATTACACTAGTTTGAGGAGTATATACTTAAAGAAAAATTTTCAAAGATCAAGTTTTCATAAAGAATCAGGAAACATCAGAATTTCAGCATGCTCCATTGCTTGTCAAGTCATTAAACTTATTTCTCTATTATATAATCACATTTTCACACTCTCTAGGACCAGATACTTCATATTATATCATTCTAGAAGTGATAGCAGCTATGAAAGAGAATGTATTCCAAATGATTACAGACTTATTATTTCACGTTTTAAGTGGCTTCTATTATATCTGGAAGTCATAGCTCTAAAGCTTAGGTTCTGTGTTGGTCATGTGCAATACTACATAGATTTCTGCAGCTCTTTAAGAGGGCACCTAGGATACACCTAGGTAGTATCCCCATCAGGAATTCAAGTTTTTGTAATTCACCAAGAATAATTTCTTGAACATTAAAGTATATATTTCATGTTATATATACTTTACCAAATTCATTTAAATCTTTTTTTTTTTTTTTTTCCCCGCCGCCCTTCTTCGTCCCCGGCGGGGACCGCCCCATTTAAATCTTCATAGATCCATGTGAGGTAGTTACTGTTATAATTTCTGTTTTTTTTTCCAATGGGAAAAAACTGACAAAATGTGAAAGGATTTGTCCCACATCTTAGTAGTAAGAGGTAGACCTGGGAATTAGCCTAAGCAGTTTGACTCCAAATCCCAATCTTCACCACCTTATACTGAAATATATAAAGCATAGAAGGAAGGTTTTCTGGCTCTTCTCCATCAACAGCATTTTAAGTGTTATTAAATGATATGAGAACTACTAACATTGCATAATTACCATGCACTTTACATGGGTTGTTCCATTATATGCTCACAGCAACAATAAGAGTTTCAGATTAGACTATATTATGCTATAATGATGTTAAAGTGTCAGTGGTATACAGGAACAAAAGGTTTATTTATCATTCACTTTACGTGCCACCCAAACCACTTATATATATATTTTGCTACTGTGTCTTTATTTTATTTGTGTGTGTGTGTGTGTGAAATTTAACATGCTTGTATGTATTGAGTTTTGCCATCTTAAGGCATTTAATTTAAATTTTTAGATTCATGGAAAGAAAGCATTGAAAATTATTCATTGGAATCTGATAGCTATAAGTATACAAATGAACTTGGAAGTAAAAAGCAGGAAACAAAAGTATTAGAATACATTAGGTTTAATTACAAATTTGCCAGCCTGTCAAAGGCTTCCAGGACACTTTTTAAATAAATACCTAATTTTTTAGAATTAGTTTCACATGGGGCAAAACTATTTCGACTACTAGAGAAGTAGTCATTTATAACAAGTAACATATACATTCTTGGGATAGGAATTATGAATTAGAAAAGAAATAATTATATATTTTTTTCTTTCTCTAGCAGCCAGAATAAAGATAAATGAAGAATTCAAAAGTAATAAAAGTGAAACTTCTCCCAAGAAAATAGAAGAGGTATAGTAATTGAGTCTTTCAATTATTACAAAGCCCTTATAATTTTCTTAGCCACTAAGAGGAAATGATGAAAATAGAGGGGTTATATGACATAAAAATTACTACTTGATAGTTGAAGGCATCACTACTATAAGATAACCTTCACTTGTTTGGTATGGCTCACCTCTTTAGGGTCATTTGCTCTAAGACAGCAAGTTGCCGGTTGAAAAGAACATGAATGTAGCTGTGGTCAAAGGAAGAGCAGCTGAACCAACCCAGAAACCCACAAAATTTCTGTCTTTACGGCAGGTGACTAAAACTAAGGAGAATAAGTATTAGAACTACAGAAGGAATTTCTATTCATTTAGCTCAACTATACAGACTTTATTTTAATTCCTATCTTGACAATAAAAGTTAATCTGCCACAATTTATGAGCTATGCTTGCTTTGGCTTTTGGTCACTTGCTCTAGTTGAAGACAATCTGTCTACTGACACTAATATATGAACTTCCTAATACTCCTAATACATGTTCTTTTAAAATAATGAATAATGATTCCTTTTTTGTATAAAATCATACTGCATATACATATACATTGTCTCTGTTTTGAGCTTCCTAAGTGTTCCTTTATCTAGCTTTGTGTAAATGTAGGGAAAGGACCCTTAGAAAGAAAACAAAAAATGGAAAATTATTTGTAGTAGCCTTTATAATTCCAAGAATTGGTTTCATAAAGAGGAAAGTACAAATTAGAGAAAATATTCCATGTTTAATAAAATTTCTACATGTTAAAATTACTTTTGATAAAAATGCATTTATTTTTTAGAAGAGAAAAATGCAATTTTTAGAATAGTAAATATCTGTAATAATTTAATGAGTCAAAATGAGATAGCCTAAGTGATAAAAGAATGAAAGGGAAAGATTTTGTATAACCATTTGATAAGGCAAACGGGTGGTGTAATTTTTATTCACAGGAAAAGTTAAGAGACATCATAATCAAGTCATAACTTGAAGAGAAATTAAAAGACGTATACAAAAGTTTGTATAATTTGCTACTCAGTAGGCTGATTAATAACTATGGTAATTTTTTTAAAATTTTGAAATCATAACAAATTTTTTAATTGACATGTCTTTGTATCAACTAAACTGGGAAATGAACTACAGTCTTCTAAATTCCTTTTACTTGTAAAGCACTAATTTAACCTTAAGCAGTCTAGAAATGAGGTATTTGTTATATACAAATGTGTATTTTGTATGTTTTATAATTCTGCATAGATTAAATATTTAGTAGGTTTTAGATAATTACATTGTTGTGTATTGTAGGGTTCATGAAATCTTGACACTAAAAAGAATCTTAGGCATCTTTTTCACCAGCAGTTCTCAAACTGTTTGGTCTCCAGACCTTCTTAAAGTTGAAGACCCCAAAAAGTGTAGTTCATGTGGTATGTCTTTCCATATTTACTGTAGTAGAAATTAAACCAAGTTTTTGAAATACGTATTTGTTGTCTAAACATAATAAGTTCATTACATAGTTCCTTATTCAATCTGGTGCAATGTTTGCAATACATGAAGAAAATTGAGGCTCACACAGATAAGTAGTTGGGAAAGGGTAGGAACATATAATAGCCTTTAAAATAAATTGTGGATATTCTTTGATACTACACCTCAACAAATGGTAAACTTCCTTATAGGTTAATTGCATTGTGGAACTCCGTTACCTGTTAGATGAATGGGTGGGGAGAGGTAAATAGGTAGATAAGAGATTGTTTGGTGAGTTTTTTTGTTTTTTGTTTTTATTTTTTTTTGGCTCCAGGATTCATATAGACCATCACCTGCTCATCCTTTATGCTTTTCCCTTATCCCTTATTCCTCATCTAGCCATGTTTCTTTTCTTTTTTTTTTTTTAACCTTGTTTCTTGCCTTTGACTTATGAGTCAATTCAGTTTATGTACCTTCAATGGATAAGGAGGCCCATTTTTATTTCTCTTCCTAAGTCCCTTCTCACATCCTGTTAGGAGATGAGGCTTTGCTCTTCCACGTCTTCTCCATGTCAGTTAATGGCAGCTCCCTCTTTTTAATGCTCAGACCAAAAAACTTGGTGTTCTGTTTCTTGATTGCTGTCTTTCTCTCGAACTTATATCCAACCTGTCAGCCAATTTTCTTGGCTTAACCTTCAAAATATATCCAGAATTCAACCACTTCTCATCGTCCCCATCATTACCTCCTAGTTAGCCACCATCGTCTTTCACTGGATTGTTACAACAGTCTCCCAGTGAGTCTCCCATCTTCCTCTCTAACTCCCTACATCCTATTCTCAGTACTTTTTTTTTTTTATTCTCAGTACTTTTAAAGGCAGATTGAGCCTTTTAAATAAGAAGGCGGGATCCCTGGGTGGCGCAGCAGTTTGGCGCCTGCCTTTGGCCCAGGGCGCGATCCTGGAGACCCGGGATCGAATCCCACGTCGGGCTCCCGGTGCATGGAGCCTGCTTCTCCCTCTGCCTGTGTCTCTGCCTCTCTCTCTCTCTCTCTCTCTGTGTGTGTGACTATCATAAATAAATAAAAATTAAAAAAAAAATAAGAAGGCATATCACATTACTCCTGTACTCACAACCCCCTAGCTTCATCCCAAAGTAAAATCTAAAGTCCCTAATATGACCTATAAGACTCTGTCATCTGACTTCTGTTAACTTCCCACCTTAGCTCACTCCATCCCTCTTACTCTTCCAGTCTCAGTGCGTTCTTTGAGGGTGCTT
Source organism: Canis lupus dingo (assembly GCF_003254725.2). NCBI lineage: Eukaryota > Metazoa > Chordata > Mammalia > Carnivora > Canidae > Canis > Canis lupus. The sequence continues at coordinate 18,897,801 of NC_064253.1, forward strand.
GAATTTACCGAGAATGTTCTTATCTCAGGGCATTTATGCTGTTGCTTATTCCTAGGATGTTCTTCTGCTGCCCTCAAGTCTTCATTTACTAGACCAATAGATTTAATCTATCTTTCTCTTTGTTTTTTTTTTTTTTTTTTAAATATTTTTTTATTTATTTATGATAGTCACACAGAGAGAGAGAGAGAGAAGCAGAGACATAGGCAGAGGGAGAAGCAGGCTCCATGCACCGGGAGCCCGACGTGGGATTCGATCCTGGGTCTCCAGGATCACGCCCCGGGCCAAAGGCAGGCGCTAAACCGCTGCACCACCCAGGGATCCCTATCTTTCTCTTTGAATAGATTTTTAACCATGCATGATTTTGTAACGTCTTGTACCATTGATTTGGAAAATATAGGTTCACCAAGTATACATATCTTCTAAATGTTGACATAGTTCAGTATATAATATTTTAAAATTGTATTGATTAATATTAATATCTTATCAGAAAAATCTGTAATTATTGAGAAACTATCAAGCTCATAGTGGCAGATACAATTTCCCTAGAATTCTAATTTTTTCTTGAAAACTTGAATTTCATTATTGTTAGCAAATACAGTTGTTTTCTTGAAGTAACAGAGTCAGCTCGTTCATTTTCAAGGAAATGTTTGCCATATACCCAAGTCTGAATGATCATACTTTTTCTGCGGTTCATTCATATAAAATGGTATTCCATGGAGCAGGTTCTACTTCTGCTTACAACTCAAACAATGCAGAAAGCTCTACTATTGAGAAAATCATTTTTACTTCATGATATCTGAAAGGGTCTCAGGGTCCCTCAGGGATCCTCAGCTTTGAGAATCTTTGTTCTAGTCCACTTCTTCATTTTGCATATAAGTACTGAAACTTAGTTATTAACCCAAAGCCTTATACTTAATGATAGAGCCATTTATGGAATTCAATTGTTCCAACTCCTGATTCAGTATTATTTCTAGTGTTGTTTTTTTTTTTTTTTCCTAGTGTTTAGAATATCCAAACAAAAAAAAAAGATTCAGGGATACCTGGGTGGCTCAGCAGTGGGCACCTGCCTTCACCTCAGGGTGTGATCCCGGAATGGCTGGATTGAGTCCCACATCAGGCTTCCTGCATGGAGCCTGCTTCTTCCTCTGCCTATGTCTCTGCCTCTCTCTCTCTGTCTCTGTCGCTCATGAATAAATAAATAAAATCTTAAAAAAAAAAAGATTCAATCTCCTCCAAAAGAAAAAGAAAACAGAATTTTAAACATAAAATATATATTCTAACAAAAAATACTCTGAATCTATTTTGAAACAAAATACAGAACAGATGGATAAAAGTTAAAAGTACACACATGTCTGAGTTTCCTGTATGCTTGAAATGGTAAGTTAAAGGCCGCATTACCAAAAAAGAAATAACAGTAAATCTACAATTTTCAAAAACAGTGCATTCATATGGACCATTGAAAAAAATACCCAAAGGATTTATTCTGTTTGGTTTCTTAACAGCTAATAAAAATAGGTTCCGATGTTGAATTGTTACTCAGAACATCTGTTATACAAGGTATTCACACAGACCACAATACACTAAGTAAGTAAAATTAAAGAAAAATGTTTTCTGACTTCATTGCATTTTAAAATATTGAGCAACTGCAGCACTTTTAATGCTGATTAGTAAAACAGCTTGATTTTGCCAGACAATGCAGTATATCTTGTGTACTTTTGTAAGGCTACTATTTAGAAATGCTAGATTATGAAACTTTTCTTTTTTTGTACTAGATTTTTTTTTCTTTTTTAAGTTTACTTTTTCTTTTTAATCTTAACTACTGGTTACATTACAGAACTATAGTTAAAAGACAGTATGACTTGTTTTTCATCATATTTGGGGTTCTTAACATTTACCATTTATCATGTGCCTAGACTATCTAGTTCTTTACCTTTTATTCTATGATTAGAGTTACTTTAAAAATAATTCTAGGAAATGGAAATATAGTTGAGGATCCTCCATTATACCTCCAGACTGTTTATAGGGCTTCAGCAGAATTTTTATTTCACGTTACATTTTTTAAAATTTCTCTAAAGTGTCTTTGGAGACAACAACAACAACAACAAAAATGATACTCAAATTTTTGAAAGCCTTCTCTTTTTTTAAAGTAAACTATTGAAGTATAACATACAAACAGAAAAGTGCACAATTTGTAACTATGCATCCTGTTTCACAAAGTGAAATATCCATGTAACCAACATCCATAGTAAGCTATTTAATAATATTACCAACATCCCCAAAGCCCCTCATGTCCCTTCCAGATACCGCCTTCCAACAAGCTAACCACTATCCTAACTGTTAATACTGTAGATTTTTAATTTAATATAATAAAATGTTTGAACTTCATGTAAATGGAATCATATAGGATTACTGTTTTGTCTGGTTTCTTTCTCTCAACATTGTATTTGGGAGATTCATCTGTATTGTTCTATAGTAACAATTCTATAAATATTGTTTGAATAGGGACACCAGGGTGGCTCAGCGTTTGAGCATCTGCCTTTGGCTCGGGTCATGAATCCAGGGTCCTGGGGTTGAGTCCCACATCAGGCTCTCTGCATGGAGCCTGTCCTATGTCTCTGCCTCTCTCTGTGTCTCATGAATAAATAAATAAAATCTTTAAAAAAAAATACTGATTAAATATACCACAGTTTATCCTTCCTGTTGTTTGTTTGGGTTATTCCTAGTTTTGGACTATAATGAATATGGATTCCTTGAACATTATTGAATGTGCCTTTTGGTTTAAAATTTATACATATATGAAAAATAAAATTTTCTACATATATTTACATATACATTTACGTGTGTGTGTGTGTGTGTACAGTTGACCCTTGAACAGCGCAGGGGCTAGAGTTGCTATCCTGCACATTAGAAAATTAATGTATAGGAGCACATGGGTAGCTCAACTAGTTAAGCATCTGATGATTTTGGCTCAGGTCATGATCTTAGAGTCTTGGACAAGAGCCCCACATCAGGCTCTGAGTTGGACATGGAACCTACTTAAGATTCTCTCTCTGTCCCTACCCCCTGCTTAATTGCTCGCTCTCTCTTAAAAAAAAAAAAAAAAAAAGAATTCTTATTTAACTTTTAACTACCCAAAAACTTAGCCCCTGTTAGCCAACTATTAATGAGAAGCCTTACCAAGAACATAAACAGTACATTAACACATGTTTTGTATATATATTATATACTATAGTCTTACAGTAAAGTAAGCTAGGGAAAAGTATTAAAATCATAAGAGAAAAATACATTTGTAATACTCCACTGTAATTATCAAAATTAATGTATGATACTGCTAACCAGTTTTCCAAAGTGGTTAGACTAATTTACACTTCCAGCAGCAGTGTCTGGCTCCAGTTGCTTGACACCCTCACCAACACTTGGTACTCTTTATCTCTGAAATGTTAGCCTTTCTGGTGGTTGTGTAATGTTAGTGCATTGTGATTTTAATTTGCATTTCTTTGGTAACCTATGAAGTATTAGCACCTTTTCAGTTGTTAAAAGGCCATTTTGATACTCTCTTTTATAAAATGTCTGTTCAAGTCTTTTCCCCATTTTTCCAAGGGCTTATCTGCCTTTTTATTTTTGACTTGAATAAATTCTTTGTATGTTCTGAATACATATTCTTTGTTGGATATGCAAGAATCTTCTATTTGGTGACTTGCCTTTTGTTTTGGTAATGTTATCTTTTGCTAAGAAGTTCTTAATTTTAATGTAATCTTTGTCAGTTTTTTCATTTATTGTAGATACTTTTGAGTCCTGTTTAAGAAATCTTTGTCTATCTCAAGCAAGGTCATAAAGAGATTCTCCTATACTTTCTTCCCAAAGCTTTATTGTTTGATCTTTTCACGTGGTTGTTCATATCAACTAGAATTGATTTTTGTATATGGTGTGACATAGTCAAGATTTTTTTTTTTGAAATGAAGTATAGTTGACAAAATGTTATGTTAGGTTCTGGTATACAGCATAGTGATACAACAACACTGTACATGCTATGCTAATCCCAAGTGTAGCTTCCATTAGTCATCAGACGGCACTTTGTGTAATATGATAATCATTGACTATATTCCCTATTCTGTACCTTTTCCCTGTGACTTAGTTATTCCAAAACTGGAAGCCTGTAGCTCCTACTCCCCTTTAGCCCCCTTTTGCCCACTCCCCCACCACTGTCCCCTCTGGCAACTACCAGTTTGTTCTCTGTATCTCTAGGTCTCTTTCTGCTTTTTTTTTTAATGCATTGTTTTTGTTGTTTATTGGTCACACATAGAAGTGAAATCATAAGCTATTTGTCAAAAATTACTTTTTTACATGTGACTGTCCAGTTAATAATCCAGCCTCATTTATTGAGAAGAACACTTTTTCCCCACTGCACTGCAGGATCACTCTTGTTGTAAAATCAGATAACTATATATGCATATATCTGTTTCTGAACTTTATAATCTAATTAGTGTTTCTATCCATGAATCATATGTCATAATGTCTTGATAATTGCAACCTCATAATAAATCTTCATATTTAATAGTGTAAGTCCTACAGAGCTTTAATTTTAGTTCATGAGAATATATCAGAAATTATTAGATCTGAGTTGTATTTATAAGAGCAGTAAACAGTGGTGCCTGGGTGGCTCAGTGATTGAGTGTTTGCCTTTGGCTCAGGTCATGATCCCGGGGTCCTGGGATCCAGTCCTGCATTGGGTTCCCCGCAGGGAGCCTGCTTCTCCCTCTGCCTATGTACTATTGTAAATAATGCTGCACTAAACACAGGGGTGCATATATCTTTTTGAATTATTGTTTTCTTATTCTTTGGGTAAAAGCCCACTATTGGAATTACTGGCTCATGGAGTAGTTCTATTTTTAATGTTTTGAGAAATGTCCATATTTTCCTCAATGACTGCACCAGTTTGCATTCTCACCAATAATGATTGAAGGTTCTGTTTTCTCCACATCCTCAACACTTTTTGTTTCCTGTCTTTTTTATTTTAGCCCTTCTGACAGGCATGTGGTGAGATCTCATTGTGGTTTTGATTTGCATTTTCCTGATGATGAGTAATGTTGAGCATCTTTTTCATTTCTATTGGCCATCTGTATATCTTCGGAGATAAGTCTGTTCATATCTTCTGCCCATTTTTAATTGGATTTTTTGCTGTTGAGTTGTATCAATTCTTTATATATTTTGGATACTAACCCTTTATTGGATATGTCACTTGCACATATCTTCTCCCATTCCATAGGTTGAATTTTAGTTTTGTTGATTCATTATTTCTAAAATCTTTTTTAAAATATTGGGGAAACTGGGGGCAGGACAAAGAAAAAATGTTAGGGAAACTCTTCTTTCCATTTATCCCCTACTTTTTTCTGTGTGTAGCTTGTTTGTGTATTTGTTTTTGGTATCTCAAGTACATGCATTTGGATTGATCATAATCTTTGATTCATATCATTTTCATCATTGGTCTTAGCCTATCCTTCCTAGATAGTGCATAGAAAAATAATAACTATGTCTTATAAAAATATTGAATTTATCCCCTTGATTTACACTGTTCATTGATTATTGACATTTGTGAAAGCCCTCTTTCTCATATGAACATTGGCAGCTGGTTTCATTGTTGACCTTTATCAAACATGTATTTTATAGACAGTCACCAAATTTGTGAATTAGAAAAATTATGAATAAGAAAATGTATACTGAACAAATTGTGAACAAGAAAACTTAGGACTGGGATCCCTGGGTGGCTCAGCAGTTTGGTGCCTGCCTTTGGCCCAGGGCGTGATCCTGAAGCCCCAGAATCGAGTCCCACGTTGGGCTCCCGGCATGGAGCCTGCTTCTCCTTCCGCCTGTGTCTCTGCCTCTCTCCCTCTCTTTCTATGTCTATCATGAATAAATAAATAAAATATTAAAAAGAAAAAAGAAAAGAAAACTTAGGACTTCGGGTGGCTATATATTAATCATACTTCATTTCTAAACAGCATTATCCACATTTTTTAACTTCTTCTCTTACATATATTGAGACAAACAAAATACATGGGTGTTACATTAAAAAAAAAGTTCCAGGAAACTATTCTTTATTTCAGGTGCATTTTTAAACTTCTGTTCTGTGGTTTTTCATATATGCCTATGCCTAAAACTATCTTATGGTTTTTGTTCTAAGACAAGTTCATGTGATTCGACAAACGTTGGTTGCATAAATAAATCTAGGCCTCTGGTTTTCTTTTCTTATAGTGTCTTTGTCTGGTTTTGGTATCAGAGTAATTCTGGCTTCATAAAGAGTTTGGACATATTCGTTCCTCACACACCTGGGTGGGTCAGTTGGTTGAGCATCTGCCTGCAGCTCAGGTTATGCATAATCCTGGAGTTCTGGGATCAAACCCCAGTCCACCTCCCTGCTCAGCGGGAAGTCCACTTCTCCCTCTGCCCCTCACCCAGCTCATGCTCTCTCTTCTCTCTCTCTCTCTCTCAAATAAACAAATAAAATCTTTTCAAGAAAAAGAAATACTCCTTCCTCTTTTATTTATTTATTTTTAATTTTGACCTATATTTTGATTTGGGCCACAAGTGAATTAAAGGCTTTTTATTTGACGAAATTACTTTTTAATTGTTATATTTCATATGACCATAATAGATAAGGTTTTTCCGGGGCCTAAAGTAGAGGAAATAAATCATGATCTCAGTATACTTCTTTTTCAAGATTTGACAACTTCAGTAAACTTATGTTGTTATGATACGTTGATGTCTAATACAGAGAGCAAAATCAGGGATTTTATAATCCATAAAGCAGTATTACAATGAAAATAGCATAACAGCATGTAAATATGCCTATGATATATTTAGCCTAATGAAAGTGCTAGGAGTTAATTTAGAAAAATTCAATTGTAAGGCGGTTTTGATTTCAAAAATCATTTAAAGTGAATTGGATAAAGGGATGGAGTAGTGAATTTTGGCAAGTTTTCTGGTTATTTACCACTCTTTGAATTGATAATTTTGTTTCAGGGATATCCATCTTGCTGAGTTCTAAATTCCCATTATAAAATCTAGGAAATTCAGTTCCTCAGTTTTCTTTATACCTCAGGCATAGAATTTGATATAGGTGCAGTATACTTACTTATATTCAGAAATGAACTTGAGAAAAGAGGGTTGGCTTAGAATCTCTATTGCAGGCAGAAGTAGCATCAGTGGTTGCAGAGTCAAGTTACTGATTGAGAAGTGGCATAGGTGTGGTGGCAGGAGTAGATGTAGTAAAATTGAGTTTCCAGCAGCGTCTGAAATGTAACATCTTGTTTTCCATGGTAGTATAAGTGGTGGCAGTTTCTTTTAGTGCCCAGTAGGCACCAGCAGCTTTCATTATCAGGCCAGTTTTGCAGTATAACTTTTATACATTGTTCCTGGAAGCTTAGCCTTAAGCTTGCCTGATGCTTAAGCCCTTAAAATCTTTGCATGAGTTAGACTAATAACCTTTTTAATAAATGACTTTTCTGCTTCATCAGCCAGAGTCAGCTTCTGTTTCTTTTAACTAAGAACAATAGAAGTTGTTATCAGAAGTAGGATACAGAAAATTACATAACCTAAAATGTGGAATTAGTTGAATGGAAGGCAAAAAACTAGAGAGGGGATAGGACTATGTGGACCTGACCTTTACAACCTTTAGGCTGATGGTCCTCATTATGTAGTAATGAAACATAAGGTCAGTGGCTCATTGTGTTTCTTGAGACACAGACCAAAGACCAGCTGAGGCTACAGAAATAAGAGAAATAACCAGAATGGCAAGATGTTCTGGTTATTTCTTCCTGCCTTCAGCAAAACATTGAAAAAGAGGATGAATGCAGATTAAGCTAGTTGGTGCAAAGCAAATATGGAAGGAAGTAAGTACTATTTTGCTAAGGGCACTTTTCTATCTGATTGAGAGTCCTATACTTGAGATTTACAGTCTTGCAGTGTTGAAAATGAGAATTGCTCTTACCCACTCACCCTATAGCCAGTACAGACAGGTGGCTTTTGAGTTCTGACATGAAATAAAATCAGTGCCTCAAGCAATTTCCATTTGCCAGAAAAAGATCAGATATACATACAATTCATTTACTTACTGAGGCCTGTAATTTTTCATTACTTTAAGAAGTATCCATTAATCTTAGAGTTGGGGGAATGGGCAGAACACAGAGACCATTACCAAAGGATGAAAATCTTCATGCTTAAAAACTATCAGGATGTTTGCCTGTGACTACCTGTACATAACAATGATTAGGAAAAAAGTAAAAAGAGCCTTGCTTCTTAGTGGTAGCAAAGACCTGAGGTATGAAGTAGCCCAGGACTGCCTTAATCTTTATTTCTTGATATTTGAGAAAATTAAATCTCTTACTTTTAAAATTGAGGTATAATTGAAAATAATAGTTTCATTTGTACATGATTCCTTTTTTTTCCCTTTAATTTTCTTCATTTTCACACATTAAAAAATGAAACACACTATACAAATGGTTTTTCACAGCAGATTACACGTGGGCCTATTAGACTTGCTCTCCAAGTGCTGCCAGGACAACAGCTGTTAACCCCATAGCCAACGTAGCAATTTAAATGCAGTAGCATGCAGCCCTCAGCAGGGGAGGTTCGAGTCCCCTCTGTTCAATATATATATTGCAAAAGGATTACCACAGTAAGTCTAGTTAATGCCTATTTAGGTACATAGTTACAAATTATTTCTCTTGGGAACTTTTAAGATCTACTCTTTTAGCAGCTTTCAGATATGCAATACAGTATTATTGACTGTAGTCATTATGCTGTGCTGAAGAGCCTTAGATATTCACCTCTGCATCTTCATTTGGTGATGTTCAGCATAAAATGGCACATATGTGTTTGATAAGTGAAACAATTTACAGCCATTGCTAATAAGTTAAAACCTAAACTATAATTTGCTCTCTGGTGGTATCGCCAAAGATTGGTAGTAGAGGAGATATAAACAATGGCTAAATAATAATGACTTAGCTGATTTTCATTTTGGTAAACCACAATTATAATCTGGCTCATAACATTTTTTTATATGGATTTTTTTTTAAATTTTTATTTATGATAGTCACACAGAGAGAGAGAAAGAGGCAGAGACACAGGCAGAGAGAGAAGCAGGCTCCATGCACCGGGAGCCCGATGTGGGATTTGATCCCGGGTCTCCAGGATCGCGCCCTGGGCCAAAGGCAGGCGCCAAACCACTGCGCCACCCAGGGATCCCCTCATAACATTATTTTTAAGTTATTTTTCCTTTTGAATTTGTTTTAGTGATACCTTTTAAAAATTTTTTAATAATTCAAATTTATAGGAAAGATGTAAGAGAAGTTGAAGGGTATAGAAATTTTCTTTACCCAGATTCCATAAATGCTGACATTTACCACATTTGCTTTATTATCCGTCCTTCAATTTTTTTCTGAATGGTCTGAGGATAAATTGTAAACATAATGCTTCTTTACCCCAAATGGTCATTTTTAAAATCATGACAGCCCACTAGGATTGGATTTGGAGAAGGAGTGCATTTTTTAAAAATACCTACATATATGTTTGCTAAATTTGCAAGGATATTCCCTTATAAAACTACAATGTATTTACCAAAACCAGGATATTAATACAGATACAACTCGATCATTCAAATGTTTTCATTTGTCCTAACTTGTTTTCTGTAAAAGAAGAAGAAAAATTCGCTCTGGTCTAGGATCCAGTTGAGAATCACACAAATAGCATTTAGTTACCATGTTTTTTAGTCTTCCTTAATCTGAAGCAATCAGTCTTTCTTTGTCTTTCGTGACCCTGATATTTTTGAAGACTATATCCAAGTTATTTCATAGAATGTGATATGAGCATTTTTTTAATCATTCAGCTCTTCTAGAGGAAAAAAAAGGAAAAATCATTGATCTTTACAAAATTTTGTATTTTAATTAGCTATATCTCAATCTCCAGTAAGCTTTTTTATATAATTTTTATTTTTTTTTAAGATTTTATTTAATTATCCATGAGAGACACACAGAGGCAGAGACACAAGCAGAGGGAGAAGCAGGCTCTCTGCAAGAGCCCAATGCGGGACTCAATCCTGGATCCTGGGATCACGCCCTGAGCAGAAAGCAGACACTCAACCACTGAGCCACTCAGGCATCCCTCCAGTAAGATTTTTTTGTTGTTGTTGTTTAACTGGGATTCTCAGTAAGGCACTGTTGACATTTTAAACAACATAGTTCTTTACAGCACCAGATTGTCCCATACATCCCTGGCTCCTGCTCGCTAAATGCCAGCAGCATTCTTCACTTGGTGTGACAACCGAAAATACCCCCATTTGAGAACCACTATTCAGTAAAATTTAGAATCTTTAAATTAGGAAAATGGTCTTGCTTTTTATATAGTAGGCAGTTTAACAAATTTTCAAGTTGATTGTTTTAATTCTCAGTAATCTGTCATCAGATAGGTGATAATGTGCATTAGCAGAATTCTGTTCAAGTAATTAGTTATATTTAATAAATATATAAATGATAAAGGGTTAAGTTGATCATATATATTTTAATAGAATCTGAAATGAGAATCCTGTTAACAGTCTCCATTTAAAATCAAGGACTTTACCTTTGAAGTTAACTGAAATAAAATATTTCTGGAAGATTTACCTTAAAATTCATTATTTTACTGTTACAAATGTTAGGAGGAAGAGTGTATATTCATTTAATTTTAATTTTAATGATATCAATTACTTTTTGTTTTTCTTTCAGAATTGGTCCCTAGGAAAGAACTCCTTGTAGAAAATGTGCCATATTGTGATGCACCAACTCAGAAGCAATGAGTATAAAATCAAGTCTTTGTAGTTTTTAATCTTAAATATATAACACTGGCAAAAGTTTTATAAATGCACATATTTCAGAACTAGCTTCTTGAAAATGAATGAATTAAAGTCTCATAATTAAATTTCACATTAAGAGAACATTGTTGAAAACTGCAGAACATAGTTAAATATTTCTAAACAGCATTAGATAAGACATGTCATTTGTTTTGAAAATCAAACTTTATGAACTAAAATAAATGCTCAGGAGGTATGTCATATTCATTTCCCTTTGACCTTGAAGAGTATTTTGTTCTTAACTAAGAATGCAGTGTTTTGACAAACTGGTAGATTTTCCTCCCATGTGAAATGAAACAGATTGAAATTATTATATTAAATTTGTTTAGTCCCACAAACATTAAATTGGTCAAAAAAAAATCATAGTGTGTGCCAACTCTCAACAGAAAGTGGCCTTTGTTTCCTAAAGCACTGAAATTCTTTCTATAGCTAAGAAACAATTATTTGGTTTCCTCTCAGAAATAGAATATATCTCTCTGTTTCTGTAAAGACATTTTTCTAATAAGTCTTTCAAGGATAGATGAATAAAATATAAAAATCACCTAGGATCACTGTAGAATAAAGAAATCCTTTATTATTTTTTTTAGGAAATAATGACCTTAATCAAACTATATAATACAGCCTTAGTAGAAATAGTGTACTTAGACCACAGCTAGACTTTATTGTGAAAATGTATTATGTGGCTACATTCTTCCCATTTTCATCAATAAAACTTAAATGGCTCTTCTTCCACATGTCCCATCCATCCCTGATGTGATTGGCAGTATCACAAAACAGCTTGCCATCCTACCATCTAAATGGTGGGAACTATAAAATTGTACTTAATATTCTTCTTGTTTCTCTTTTATCTGTGTATCTTTACCATTCTCTTTTCTTAGTGAACATTGTGTTCTCTGGGACTGTGTTTCTTCTCCCATTCAATGATGATACAGGGTTTTTAATTTTTGCAGGATTCTTAATGCAAGCTTTGTTTGTTGGCAAAACATAGGTATATCCATACTGGATATGAAATGTCATATTTTAAAATAATTTAATTTAAAAATAATAAAATGATTTTAGGAGATCAAAGACTTTTCTAAATTCTTCATATTATACTTGACATGAAGTCATTGACTATCTTTAATGCCTTCTTATACTTGTAAGAAGAGTATTTAGATCAGAGAGGATGACAGAACATGAGAGACTCCTCTAACTCTGGGAAACGAACAAAGGGTAGTGGAAAGGGGGGTGGATGGGGAGACGGGGGGACTGGGTGATGGGCACTGAGGGGGGCGCTTGACGAGATGAGCACTGGCTGTTATATGTTGGCAAATCGAACTCCAATAAAAAAAATATATGTATATAAAGTATTTAGTAGTCTGTGAAATGGTTTATGCATGTCAAAAGGTTTGCTACATTAATTTTTCATCTCCCATGTTTAGCTTTATTTATGTGGAAATTATACCTACATAAAAAGTTGTTTCATATTTGAAATTTGCTCTTAGAATAGAATGCTGAAAGTTGTCACAACGCAGTCACTGGTAAATTCCCTGACTTACTATTGTTTCATTAAGTATCTATATTATATATATGGAGGAAAATTGACTGACTTAGGTTAACTTAATGTTTTTAAATTATTTCAGTATCACTGAACATTTTTAGCAGTTCCTAGTTTTTTTCCTTGAATTTTATTAATCCTATGTCCCATTCTTTATTCACATTAATTTGAATATCTCAACAGATTTTTTTTAATAAACTTACCATTAGGAGCAGTAAAGATTAATAATTTACATGTTTATTTTATTAAAACCAGTGGCTTTGAAATTTTCTTCAAGATATATATTTTTTTATATATATATAAGAAAAAAATCCTGTTTATATTAGCAGACAAAACTATAAAATAGCAATAGACTTAAAAAAAAAAAAAACTGGGGCAGCCCCAGTGGCCCAGTGGTTTAGCGCTGCCTTCGGCCCAGGGTGTGATCCTGGAGACCTGGAATCGAGTCCCACATGGGGCTCCCTGCATGGAGCCTGCTTCTCCCTCTGACTGTGTCTCTGCCTCTGTCTCTCTCTCTCTGCATCTCTATGAATAAATAAATAAAATCTTTAAAAAAAAAGTATTTTTGCCCACATTTATGCATATACATACACATACATACAAATAAATAAAAATCTACATACTTTTAAAAAAATACATATGCTTTATGTTAGTACAGTTGACCTTTGAACAACAAGTACTTGAACTATTTACAGGTGCACTTCTATGTGGGCCTTATTTTTTTTTATAGAGTACAGTATTATAAATGTATTTTCTTGTCCTTATGATTTCCTTAATTTCTTTTCTCTGGCTTACCTTATTATTAAAATTGTGTGTATAATACATATAACAAAATATATGTTAATTATTTATGTTATTAGTAGGGCCAACAAGGAGGTTATTAGTAGGTTTTGGAGCAATTAAAAGTTATGTGTCAATTTTCAACTGTGAGGAGTTCAATGCCCCTAACCCCCATTGTTGTTCAAGGGCCAATTGTAGTTAGGTACAAAAATGAGATTTGGTGAAAAGACTGGTAAATTGGGGATTTTTTATTATGGTAACTAATACATGTTTAAATATTTTTTTTCAGTGAGTAAAACAATGTTTAATTTTTAAAGTACAGTACTTAAGCTACTAGGGATTGATTTTTTTAAAGATTTTATTTATTTATTCATGAGAGACATACACAGAGAAAGGCAGAGACATTGGCAGAGGGTGAAGCAGACTCCCTGTGGGGACCCAGGGACACAGGGGTCACACCCTGAGCCAAAGGCAGACACTCAACCACTGAGCCACCTGGGCGTTCCTACTACTGATTTATTTAAAACTTAATTATGAAATAGTTCAAATTTTAGCATCTAGAGTATCAGATGCTCATGAATCTCATTCCCACATTTGACAGAGGTTACATTTTGCCATATTTGTTTAAAGATGTCCTTCCTTATAAGTCACAAAGTCTTAAAAAGCTGAAGTCCCACTTCCTTTTCTTTCTCCTCTTTTCAGGTATAATTACTGTTTTACTACTGGTGGATATCACTCCCATACTTATTTTTATACTTTTACCAAATATGTGTATATTCAAAACAATATGTTGTTTTGAGATCTTAAAATGAAAATAGTGTTATGTTCCATGTATTCTGTAATTTATTTTCATCATACATTAGGTTTTAGAGATCTATTTTTTTTATTTGAGATTTATCTATTTTGTTGCATAAATTTCTGGGTCTTTTATGTCTCAATCCATTATAAGAATGACTAACTTATCCATGTCTCTTGAACAATAGTATTGTCTTGTTTTTTGAAATTCCAAACAAGGGATCCCTGGGTGGCGCAGCGGTTTGGCGCCTGCCTTTGGCCCAGGGCGCGATCCTGGAGACCCGGGATCGAATCCCACGTCGGGCTCCCGGTGCATGGAGCCTGCTTCTCCCTCTGCCTGTGTCTCTGCCTCTCTCTCTCTCTGTGTGACTATCATAAATAAATAAATAAATAAATTTAAAAAAAAAAAAAAAAAAAAAAGAAATTCCAAACAAATTTACCAAAAACTCCAGCACATGGATTCTTGTACCCAAAGTTTATCTGAATTTATATGAGGAAGCAGAACCATTGACTCATGAGGTATATACATAAATCCTTTCAGGAATATTTTTTTTTTAAGATTTTATTTATTTATTCATGAGAGACTCAGAGAGAGGCAGAGACACAGGCAGAGGGAGAAGCAGGCTCCACGCAAGGAGCCCAATGTGGGACTCGATCCCAGGATTCCTGGATTATGCCCTGGGCTGAAGGCAGGTGCTAAACCACTGAGCTACCGAGGTGTCCCCTTTCAGGAATTTTTTTAATTGTTCTTTAAAGTAGTTGTACAATTTATATTCTAGTCAACACTGTGAGAGCAGTCCCATTTTTCCATATCCTTATATATGGTTTCTCATTTTTGTCAAATCAATGGATATGAAATGGCATCATGTTTTAAATGCATTTCTGAATTACAGGTGAGGTAGATCATTTTGTGTTTATTAGTCATTACAGTTTTCCTTTATGAATGTGTTCATATCCTTTGTCCACTTTTTTCTCTTGGATTGTCTGGCTTTTTCTTACTGATTCCTTTTTATATATTTTTGGTGCTAATCCTGTTATCTGTGATGTAAATGTCTTCTTCCATAATGTGACTTGTCTTTTAACACTATTTATAATAAACCTGAAAGTAGTATGGAAGTTTATTTTAGTGTATCCATTTTAAAAGATCCTTTATTTATTTTGCTTTTGTCCCTTTTTAAGTAGTTCTTTTCTACTCTGTTGTCATAAAGATGTTATAATACATTTTCCTTTGAGCATTTAAGTTGTGCTTTTTATGTTTGGTCCTTTATGCCATCTAGAATTTATTTTTGTTTGTAATATGAGGGTGGGGTTTAATTTTATATTTTTATGGAAAAAGTTTGCCTCAACATCATTTATTAGATAGCCCATTCTTTTTTTTTTTTTTTTTTTTTTTTTAAGATTTTATTTATTCATGAGAGATACACAGAGAGAAAGGCAGAGACACAGTCAGAGGGAGAAGCAGGCTCCATGCAAGGAGCCCAACATGGGACTCAATCCCTGGTCTCCAGGATCACACCCTGGGCCAAAGACAGCGCTAAACTGCTGAGCCACCAGGGCTGCCCTAGATAGCCCATTCTTTTCCTGATTACATATAAGACAACTTTGATCATATCCCAAGTTACTGTATATTAGAATCATTTAAGGACATTTTTCTTAAAATTATTATCCCTCTCCTCCACCAAATCTTTTTTTCCCCCATCTCTCCACTGGATTGTTTTCACAGCATTCAACATTCCAAAATCCCTGGGAGGTTGCCTCAGGCTGCACAACCCTTCAAAGCTTTTCTCACGGTGAGTTCTGTATAGTTCTCTCCTTTCGGTTTGGGTAAGAGCTTCCCTTTCCTCTTCAGGCCTGGGTTGCAACAGCTCATCTGCTACTATCCATGTGGGTTCCCCTACACTCATAGTTTTGTAAATAGTCTCTTTACAAGTAAATCATTCTCAAACTGTTTTAAATGTACCATCTATTTCCTTTTGGGAGTCTCACTAATTCACTGCCCTAGGGGAACTTACTTCTGGAGGTGATAGATAGTAAACAAAATTAACAAGTAAATTAGAAGGTGATAAGTAAGTTGAAGAAAGGTAAGGAAGAAAAGGGAGGGAAGCCAGGAACTATAGGGTGATGTTGTGATCAGGGAACATCTCAGGAAAAAAGTGATAGTTGAGCAAAGACAAGGAAATAAGGCATCTAACCATGCATATATCCAAGGGGAGAGCTTTCCAAACAGCAAACTGCTAGTGCAGTGTTGTAAGACTGATTCATGGCTGCTCTTTAAAGATAATGCAGTGACCAGAGCAAAGTGGTTTATGGGTGAATAGTAGGAGATGAAATCATAGAAATGATACAGTGGTGCAAGGTGGGGAGTGGGTGCCAGTTTACATGGGCTATTACAAGGACTGTGGTTTTCACTCTTAATAAAATGCAGAGCTATTAGATGGTTTTGAAAAGATGGGAGTGCCTGGGTGGCTCAGTGGTTTAGTGCCTACCTTCGGCCCAGGGCATGATCCTGGGGTCCCGGGATCAGTCCCTTATCAGGCTCCCTGCATGGAGCCTGCTTCTCCCTCTGCCTGTGTCTCTGCCTCTCTCTCTCTCTCTCTCTCTCTCTCTCTCTCTCTCTCTCTCGATCTGTCATGAATAAATAAAATAAAATCTTAAAAAAAAAAAAAAAAGGAAGGGGTGATTCCCAAGGGTTTTGGTCTGAGCAACTGGAAATATATTGTTGTCATCAATTATTATGGTGAAAGCAGACTAGGTTTATGAAAAAAGATTGGGAGTTTAGTTTTGAACATGTATTGATTGAAATGCCTATTAGTTATCCAGGTGGAGATATTAATAATGTGGAGGCTGAGAAAAATTAAGGCCATCCCACCTAAAGTTTAGCATTAGCACAAGTACATCCATCTTAGTTCCCTGTGAATAAGAGCTGAACTTTAAGGGGAAAAACTACAGAATGTCCTCAATGTCCTCGGCAGGTAATCCCATATCAGAAAGACAACAGAGCTCAGAATTGCCCTCGGCAGAGAACCCCATATCAGAAAGACAACAGAGCCCACGCCCATGGTAGAAAGTCCCATTTTAGAATTCTTCCATCCCTTCTGGAAATCCCCTAGACCAGCCTATAAAAAACCCAACTGTAACCCACTTCGGGGTCCAAGTCCCTGCTCCTCTGTGTCGGGTATACTTGGACCCAAGCTTGAGCTTGCTAATAAACTGTCGTGCGCTTGCATCGGTGTCGGCTCCATGGTGGTTTCTCGGATTCGCAATCTTGGGCACAAGAAATAAGACATAGAATGTAACAGCTGGATTTCAGGAAGTTGTCTGGACTGGACCTACCTATTTGGCAGCCATTAATATAGATAAAGTATTTAAAATCCTAATATTGGATGAAATCACCAAGAAATTGATTATACCTACAGAAGGAAAGTTGAGTCCTGGAATTTGGTGTTCAGAGGTTAAGGAGATGAGGAACAATAAGCACAAGAGACAGAGAAGTTTTCAGTAAGGTGGGATGAAAACAAAAAGAGATTGGCAGACCGTGGCTCACAGAAACTAAATCTGACCCACTGCCTTTTTTTTATAAATAAAATTTTATTGGGGATCCCTGGGTGGCGCAGCAGTTTAGCGCCTGCCTTTGGCCCAGAGCGCGATCCTGGAGACTTGAGATCGAATCCCACGTCGGGCTCCCGGTGCATGGAGCCTGCTTCTCCCTCTGCCTATGTCTCTGCCTCTCTCTCTCTCTGTGTGTGTGTGACTATCATAAATAAATTTAAAAATTTAAAAAATTTTTAAAAAAATTTTATTGGAATATACTACCACATTTGTTCATTTACATATTTTCTATAGCTGCTTTCATACTGTAATGGCATAGTTGAGTAACTGTAAGAGAAACTGTTTGGTCCACAAACTCTAAAATTGCTATCTGGTCCCCATGTAGAAAAAGTTTGTTGACCCCTGGTGTAGGGTCCTGGAAGCAAAGTGAAAAAAAGTGTTTCATTGGAGAGGCAGTGTTATAGTGTAATCACAATGAAAATTTCAGTAGGATTTAGAAATATGAAGGTGGTTTTGACGACTAAGGCAAGAGAATTTGTGATGTAATTGGGGAAACTTAAGCTCATATTGATTCTACCCAAATTGACTTTTAAATTCATTGTAATCTCAGTTAAAATTGTGGTAGAATTTTTGAGGAACTACTAAAATTTACTCAGAAATTTATGAGGAAAAATAAAGGTCCATAAATAGCTAAATCAGCTATGACAAAAGAGTAAAATTAGATACCCATATGCAAAAAATGGAACTTTAATCCTACCTCACACAATATATAAAAATTAATTCAAAATCGATCATAGACTTAAATGTAAAACCTAAATCTTAAACCTTGAAGCAATGGGAGAATATTTGTGACTTTGGGTTAGGCACAGATTTCTTAGATATGGCACAGAATGCACCATACATTAAAGAAAAAAATTAATAAACTCGATTTTATCAAAATTAAAAACCTTTGCTCTGTCAAAGGCAACTTGTAAAGAGAATGAAAAAAGAAAGAAAGCCACAGACTGGGAGAAAATATTCACAAATAGTAAACTGATAAAGAACTTATATCCCAAATATATATATAAAAAAACTTTTACAATAAGGAGATGACCTAACTTTTAAAATAGATCAATAGGGCAGCCCTGGTGGCGCAGCGGTTTAGCGCCGCCTGCAGCCCAGGGTGTGATCCTGGAGACCCTGGATCAAGTCCCACATCAGGCTCTCTCTGTATGATGCCTGCTTCTCCTCTGCCTCTCTCTCTCTGTCTCTATGAATAAATAAATAAAATCTTTAAAAATAAAATAAATCAATATTTGAAAGAATTTTCAAGTTATCAAATTATCAAAAAGATGTACAAAGGGGAAATAGACACATGAAAAGATATTCAACATCTTTAGTCATTAGAAATTAAAATCACAATTGGATGCTGCTACATACCTTTTCTGGTGGCTAAAATTAATATGAGTAACCATACCAAGGGTTGGCAAAAATCTAGGGGAACTGAAATTCCCACTCATCACTGAATGCAATGCAAAATAACAACTTTTAAAAACTATTAAGAAGTTAAACATATACTCCCCATATAATCCACACTTTCCACTCCTTGGTTTTTACCTAAGAGAAATAAAAGTATTTATCCATGCAAAGACTTATTTTTATTGCACAGCAAAGGAAACTGTCAACCAGATGAAAAGGCAACCTGTGGACTTGGAGAAAATATTTGCAGATCATATCTGATTAGGGGCTAATATTAAAAAAATATAAAAAATCTATACAACTCAATAGCAAAAAACAATCCAATTTAATAAATGACTAGAGGATCTGAATAGACATTTTTCCAAAGAGGAGATACAAATGGACAATAAGTACATGAAAAGATGTTCACAATCACTATCAATGAAATGCAAATAAAGCCACGATGAGATACCACCTCATATCTGTTAGAATAACTATTATCTATCTAAAAGACAAGTTTTGGTGTGACTGGACAAAAGGGAATATTTGAACACTGTTGGTAGAATATAAATTGGTGCAGTCATGATGGAAAAACAGTATGGAAGTTTTTCAAAATATTAAAAATAAAACTACCATATGATCCATCACTTCTAAGTATTTATCCAAAGAAAATGAAAACACTAACTGGAAAAGATATATGCACCCCTGTGTTCAATGCAGCAAGTTTACAGGAGCCAAGACATGGAAGTAACCTAAGTGTCATCGATGGATGAATGGATAAAGGAAATGTGTGTGTATCATACATACATAGGAATATTATTCAGTTATAAAAAAGAATAAAATCTTGCCACTTGCAACAACATGAATGGCCCTTGAGGACATTATGCTAAGTGAAATAAGTCAGAGAAAGACAAATATTGTATGATCTCATTTATATGTGGACTCTGAAAACAAAAAGACTGAACATATAGGTACAGAGAACAGATTGGTAGCTACCAGAGACAAGGAGTGGGGGATGGGCAAAATAGATGATCAAAGGTGGTCAAAAGGTATAAACTTCCAGTTGTAAAAAAAAATGAATCATGGGGATGTAATGTACAACATAGTGACTATAGTTAGTAATATTGTATATTTGAAAGATGCTAAGAGTAAATTTTTAAAGTTCTCTTCCCAAGAAAAGATATTGCAACTATGTGCTATGATGGATTTTAACTAGACTTACTTTTATTTTAATTATTGTTATTGTGATTATTTCATAATACATACAAATACTGAGTCATTACATTGTACATCTGAAACTGATACAATGTTTTATTGTCAATTATATCTCAATAAAAAAGACTTATTTCTGGCAACTTTCTTTGTAATGGCCCCAAACTGGAAACAACCCAGATATTCATCAGCAGATGAATGAATAAAGAGATTTTAGTATATTCATACAAAGGAAATACCTCTCTGGAATAAAAAAAAAGAAAACGAATTATTGCTGCATGCAGCCACATAGATGAATCTCAAAATACTTAACCTCTGTGAAAGAAACCAGATAAAAACAAGTATGTATTTTATGATTCTGTTTATATAAAATCTTAGAAACTGCAAACTAATTTCATAAGGATAGGAAGCATATCAGTAGTTTCCAGGGGATGAGATGGACGGTGGGATTAAGAAGGTGCATGAGGGGCAGCCCGGTGGCTCAGCAGTTTAGCACTGCCTTTGGCCCAGGGCCTGATCCTGGAGACCCGGGATTGAGTCCCATGTCAGGACCCCTGCATGGAGCCTGCTTCTCCCTCTACCTGTGTCTCTGCCTCTCTCGGTCTCTGTATCTCTCAAGAATAAATAAATAAAATCTTTAAAAAATAAAAATAAAGAGCTGCATGAGGAAATTTTGGAGGTTGATGTATAGACGTTCATTACCTTGATTGTGGCGATGGTTTCATGGGTGTATGCACATGTCAAAAAATGTACAAAATGCATATGTATCCTTTACTTCTATATAGTTAACTAATATGTTAATTATAATACAATAAAGCTATTTAAAAATTCTACAAAGCCAGTGGTTTTCTTTTTAAGTGTAGTATTGGTCAAAAACTGAAAAATAGTAGCAGTTGACTATTCTATACATTCTTAATATCTCTTTCAGCGGTTATCTGTATCTGAAAATATTAATTTTCACCCTTTCTCTTAAATAATAGTTTACTTACTAGGTACAGAATTCTATGTTGCATTTTTTGCTCTTAGCACTTCACAGACACTGTTGCATTGTCTTTTAACCTTGTTTTACTGCTTAGATATTTATTAGCAGTCTAATTCTAATCCCTTTTGCCTAATCTGCCCTCTCTTTATGATTGGTTTTAAGATTATTGTGTTTTCTTTGGTATTCTAGATAGGGATTTTATTTTTGTTTATCCTGCTCAAACTTTGTGTATTTCATTTTTCTGAGGATTCATGCCATGTTTCAATTTTGGAAATTTCTTATCCACCTCACAAACATTCTCTACAGTTTTTTTCTGGTAGAGCTTTTCTTAGACATCTATCTTTTCATTCCGGTACTTTGCTCAATTTTACTGGTTTAGTATCTGCTCTAATTCATTACCGCTTTATTCATCTGTATCTGATCTGTTTATTCACACCATGGTTTCTCTTATAATTTCATTGACTTTATTTTTCATTTCTGGTCATTGTGTTTGGGTTTTATATCAAATACACTTTTGCACAGTGATTTAATCTCTAGTCATAGTTCCTTATATGTTTCATCATTTAAAGATACTAATTTTAAAAAAAAGATACTAATTTTAGGGGTGCCTGGGTGGCTCAGTCATTTAAGCTTCTAACTCTTGATTTCAGCTCAGGTTACCATCTCAGGGTAATGGCTCCATGCTGGGTGTGGAGTCTGCTCCTCTTCCTTCCCCCCCAACTCCCTAGCTCACTTACATACTCTAAGAAAAGATACTAATTTTATAGTATCTCTCCGAATATTCTATTTTATCAACTGTCTAGATTTTCAGTACTCCTATGTTCATGACAGTCATTACTCATGTCTTTTAACGTCTCGATTATGTGTGTATATCTTGGATGGCAGTTGTTATTTCTCTGAAAATCTAATGTGGAATTGTAGATTATTACAGTGTCCCTCCAAAGAGATTTTATGAATGCCTTTGCCAGGTATGCCAAGAGTACCTTGGAGATGTCCATAACACTCAGGTAATTTTTTTTAAAGATTTTATTTATTTATTCATGAGAGAGAGAAAGAGAGAGACAGGCAGAGGGAGAAGCTGGTTTCATGCAGGGACCCTGACTTGGGATTCGATCCTGGGTCTCCAGGATCACGCCCTAGGCTGAAGGCGGGGCTAAACCGCTGAACCACCCAGACTGCCCACTCAGGTAATTTAAAATTCATCCTGAATCACTGAATGGTGTAATGATTTTCTTCTCTCACCAGGGATTTTTTTTTTTTTTCCTCCACATAGAGTTTCTGAATCTTTGCTGTCTCTCTGGCCTTATGAACAGTTTTCAGTCCCCTTTCATGGTACTTGCAGCTCTTTGAAGTTGCTTTATACAGAGATCTCAGTTCTATTCCATGCTACACCCAGGTTGAGGGGCTCATCACCCTAGCTGTTAAGATCCAGTTCCAGGTCCCCTCACAGCCTCCCAGGCTACCTCAGTGTCAGTTTATAATTATAATCTGCTTTGGCTTTCAGTTATCTTTTCTTTCTAGCAAATAGGAATTTCCTTTGTTTTCTTGTGAGGTCAGCCGTGTAATATGAGCGAGAATGCAAAGAAATACTAAAAGACTAATATAATGTAAAGAGATACAGAAGTCAGATCAAAAGAACTCTTCAGTCAAATTTGTGACAATTTATGGATCAAAAATAGTAAGACTCTCATGGACTAATAAATTTAATTAAAAAATAACCCATGAGTTCATAAAGACACTCAGAGAAAGAAAAAAAAGGGCAAGTGTTTTTTGTTTGTTTACAGACTTTGAGTGTAATGGCCCCAAACTGAAAAAAATTTCTGTAGCTTTGAAATTTTTCGAAGTAAAAATTGAAGGAAATTAAAACTGAATCTCTCAGCATTTTGTTGAGGGAATGGTTCTACATTAGTTTAGTTCACATGTTGCCAAACTCGGAATTCCAGATACTAATTCTTTTAGAGACAAACAAGTTTCTAAAATGTCTTTCTGACAATCCATTGTTAATATCTCAAGGCTTCTGAGTTTAAGAAATCTTATTCAGGGGCACCTGGGTCCCTCCCCAGGCTCAGTGGGGAGTCTGCTCTTCCCTCTCCCTCTCCCACCCTCCCCACCACTGTGCTGTCACTCTTTCAAAGAAATGAATAGAATCTTTAAAATAAATAAAAACTTAAGAAATTTTTTTTAAAAGTTTATGTAATGAAATGTGATTCAGGCCTTCAGTTTAAGAATTATTTTCCTGCTATAATCTTTTTCTGATTTTCAACTGAATGCAACCTATTTATTCAACCAACATTACCTGAATTGCTCAGAGACAGTCTGAAAGTTAGGTGCTAGAGATTCAAAGACAAGACAATCTAGCAGGAAAGACCAGCAAAGGAGACAGCTGTAGTGTAATTACTGTTATATAGGGATTACCAGGGATTAAGCAGTTTTAAGAATATAAAAGTAATTTATTAGAAAGTGGTTAATAGAATACAAGATACAAGATGTGTTGGTTTTTTTTTTTTTTACTTAAAAATTTTTTTTAAGATTTTACTTATCGTTTGAGCGAGAGAGAATGGCAGGTGGGGAGGGGCAGAGAGAGAAGCAGACTCCCCACTAAACAGGGAGGCAAACACGGGATTCAGCCCGAGGACCCCGGAGCCCAAATCTAACTCTAACCTGAGCAGAAGGCAGATGTTTTGACCAACTAAGCCACTCAGGTGCCCAAGATGCTATACTTTTCATGTCTTAAGTAAACAGTTTAAAATAATTCACAGCTAACACTATTTTAAAAATATCAATTAGAATGAAAAAAAATAGAGTTTCATTTGTGAGATAGAAGAACTTTGGGGGATCTTAAACTTTCTGACACAAATTGCTTTATGTAGCTTTTCTGCTCCACTTATCTTTTACTCTGGTAACAGAGTGCAAGTAGTACTGTCTTAGATAAGATTCCCACAGAAACCAACTTTGTGCATGCAGAAGTTTTAAATTAAGGAGTGTGCTCAGGAATAAGCCCCTGTGAGGGAGTAAGGAAGATTGGGCAGAGGGAGTTGTTGAACTGCCACACAGCTGCAAAGGAAGCCTGGAGATGAAATGACCTTCAGAATTGTGCTGAGCTGAGGCAAGGGGACCGGACTTTTGTTTCCTGGCATCAGCAATCATTGAGGACAGACCCCAAGGAAGAGGCATAACCTGCATAACCTTGCCAAGGCAATTCCCTTCAGTGGGACAACTAGAAGGAGCAACAGTTACAAACCTTCAGCAGCCAGGAGCTAGAGAAATGAATGCCTCCTTCTGAAGGGGACACCTGGGCAGTGCACAGAATCTACTATACCAAATAAGGCCTTTCCATAATTAGCTCAAACTGAGCAGGAGAAGCACAACTCTAAAGCTGAGTGTTTTCCCTTCTGGATGTAAGTAGTCCAGAGGCAGTTTGTCACTTATTCGGGCCAAAAGAAGAGAGCAAACCCATTAGGAAAAGCTAATTGCAAGCTGAGATTCAAGATTAATTCATTCATGGGGTCATTCATTCATTCATTCATTCAATAAATGTCTATCTAGCATCACCTGGAGCAAAACCTGGCAAAGAGGGAGAAGGCTAGGTTCTAGTCTGTCATTGAAAGGGGGTCTTTGAGCAAATCATTTATCATTCCTGAACTTGTGTTTCTCTTTCTGTACAATGAGAAGTGTGGACTACATGATGTATTAGTTAGAAATATTTTTAGTTATGACTAACAGAAACCCCCTTTACCTAGCTTGAGAGAGAAAGAGAGAAGAAGGAATTGGTTTAACGAATAAATGTGCATTTCACAGAAGCTGGGTTGAAGCTGAGCTTCAGGAATAGACTGGTGTGCTCTAAGCCATGCAGGGACGCCCTCTACCCCAACCTCTGCACTTGTTTTATTTTTCACTATTGCTGTAGTCCAGCTCACTATGATTTTCAGGTCACATGTGGAAAATAACACAAACAGCAGCTCTTGAGTTTTCATTTCCTGTATTCAAGACAGCAGCCACACCCAGGCTAAAAATCCCTTGGTCTCAGTTCCAGATTGTCTAGGAACAGTGCTTGTTGGCCAAATGTGTGTGAAGGGAACAACTTCTGATTCAAACAGCTGTGTCTAGTTGAGGAACCTAGTGGGAGAGAAGTTTCCAGAAAACATTTAGGACAATGCTCTGTGGCAGCTAACTTGTCCACTGCTGTTATCTCTAAAATCCTATGATTTGATTAAGCAGCTACTTAAATAAAATTTGATTCACTTTTCACCGATTCTTTTTTTTTTTATCTTTATTTATTTATGATAGTCACATAGAGAGAGAGAGAGAGAGAGAGAGAGGGGCAGAGACATAGGCAGAGGAAGAAGCAGGCTCCATGCACCGGGAGCCCGACATGGGATTCGATCCCGGGTCTCCAGGATCGCGCCCTGGGCCAAAGGCAGGCACTAAACCGCTGCACCACCCAGGGATCCCTTCACTGAGCCTTAAATGATGCCATTTAAAACTTATAGTGGTTGATTAAAACACATAAATTGTGAATGGAAATTTGACAATTAAACGAGAGGTTGAAGCTTAAATCCCTCAGCAAAATACATTGACAACTTCACTTTTCTGTTTAGACCCATACAAAACTGACAGTGTTCATTAAGCTGATAATAAAATATCATGAAGTGCAAAAAAAGAACATTTTCAGAAGGGGAAAATGTAAATGTTTAAATGTAAATGTAAATGGATTAAAGATGTTTTTTCTTGATTTGTGATTGGTGTGTGGCTTTTAAATCAGTTTCTGATATTCACTTACAATGAAGGTTATTTTCTGTAACAAGAAAAGTAACTATCATAAGAGTTTCTAATTTTTTTTCAAGATTTTATTTATTTATTCATGAGAGACACACAAAGAGAGGCAGATATATAGGCAGAGGGAGAAGCAGGCTCCTCATGAGGAGAACCCCAGGATCATGACCCGAGCTGAAGGCAGACACTCAACCTCTGAGCCACCCAGGTGCCCCTATTCTCAGAGTTTCTGAAGTGATTGACGAAAACAGGCTATGGACACAGGGTGAGGATACAGTCTTTAGTTTAGGTAGAGAACACAGTTCATTTGCACTAAAACAAGGAACCCAGCAGTGTTTCCAGTGCTAGGTGCAAACTTCCCGGATCTTCAGGTCCCCACAAGAGTTATCAAGCTGCCAATAAAATAGCCTGACTTGGGAGGATGATCCAATCAGGTCCTCAAGAATTCCATTCCCTTTCCTCTCAGGGAACTTTATACCACATTAATCCTTCCTTCCAAACCATTCTGAAAAGTCTCACTAAAGGACTGCCTAGGGATGATTCACTGGAGAAGTAATATTGATCCACTCAGTCTTAACTTAAATACACATGAAACAGCTAAGGTAGCTTAGACTGGATGAATCAATATCTCCTGTGAACCATTCCTAAGAGGGATCAGACCATCTGTCTGCCAAAGGCCTATTCCTGTAACAGGTTTTCACTGATACAAAGAAATAGAGAAATACATAATTATTGGTCATTTTTTGACAATGTAGAGCAGGAGTTGACAAACCATAGCCATCAGGCCAAATCAAACCTTCTACTTAGTTTTGTAAATAAATTTTGATTGGAATACTACCATGCCCGTTTATTTACATGTTGTCTATAGCTATTCTTTTTGCTACAGTAGCACACTGTAGGAACAGTGAGTAGTCAGGACAGAAATTATATGACCCCAAAGCCTAAAATATTTACTCATTCTTTTTTTTTTTTTTAAGTAAGCTCCACCCCCAACGTGGGGCTTGAACTCATTACCCCAAAATCAAGAGTTGCATGCTGAACTGACTGAGCCAGTCAGGTGTTCCTACTGCCTCCTTCCTTACATAAGAAGTTTGCCAACTCTAAAGATAAATCAAGGGCAGCCCCGATGGCTCAGCGGTTTAACGCCGCCTTCAGCCCAGGGCGGGATCCTGGAGACCCAGGATTGAGTCCCATGTTGGGCTACCTGCATGAAGCCTGCTTCTCCCTCTACCTGTGTCTCTGCCTCTCTCTCTATGTCTTTCATGAATAAATAAGTAAAATCTTAAAAAAAAAAAAAGATAAATCAAATTTCTTACATCTATATTGGCAATCTAAAGCATTCCAAATTAGTCACATGATTATATACAGTTCTGCTTTTAAAGACTTAATGTTTTCTGAATGTGCCTTCTCATATAGGTTTGTCTCAAAAACGTGATTTAGAAAATATGTTCTTTTCCACAAATGGTAGTGAGTGAATAGGATATTAATATGAAAAAAATATATTGGACCATATCTCACACCATACTAAAAAATCTATTCTGGGAATGCTTGAGTGGCTAAGTGGTTGAGTGTCTGCCTTCGGCTCAGGGCATGATCCTGGGGTCCTAGGGTCCTGGAATCGAGTCCTGCATGGGGCTCCCAGCAGGGAGCCTGCTTCTGCTTGTGCCTGTGTTTCTGCCTTTCTCTGTGTCTCTCATGAATAAATAAATAAAATCTTAAAAAAAAAATCCATTCTGAATGTTGTGTAGATTTAAATATGAAAAAGAAAACAATAAAGCCTTTATGACTTTGGGTAGGGAATTTCTTAAGCACAAAAAATAATTAACCATAAGGAAAAAAAATGATCATTTAGGCTACATTAAACTTAAGACCTTTTGCCAAGGATACATTAAGAAAATGAATAGGCAGACTGCAGAGTGGAATATGATATTTGTAATACATATATCTGATTCATATCCAAATTATGTAAATAATTCTCCCAAATCAGTATATTAAAGATCTAACATTAGAAAAAATGGGCATAAGACTTGAGCAGACCTCTCCAACAGGGGATTTTTTAATTAGTCAATGAATCTATGCAAAAGGTATTCGACTGTATTACTCATCATGGAAATGGAAAATATAAGTGGAAGGCAACATCACTACATGCCTACTGGAATGACTAAAATGTAAATGACAGATAATAACAAGAGTTGATAAGGATGTGGAGCATCTGGGGCTCTCATATGTTGCTGACAGGAATGCATATTGGTCCAACTTTGGAATCCTGTTTGGCTGTATTTACAAAAGCTAGACGTATGTATACCCTATGATCCAGTATTTGCACTCTGAGCTATGGAACTATGTTTACCAAAGATATACAAAAGTGGTCACTAATATATTAGCTCAAACTGGAAACAAATTATTGGAGTATTACTAATGCTCTTGTATTTTGATCAAAGTGGGGATTACACAGTGTTCACTTTGAAAATTCACTGAGCTTACATGCAGTTTATGTGCCTTTCTGTATATGTGTGTATTATGCTAACAAAAAAGACTTTTATTTAAAAAGGAAGTTCCAAAAAAAAGTGCAGTTTACGTTAGATTGTTAGCCCCTACCTGTGATCTTGGTGTGGTGACCTGAACACAACACATATCTGAAAAACAAAAAACATTTTTGTTATTTAATAATGGTATAAATTAAACCAATAAGTGAAGCTCAAGATTCAAAAGATTTAAAAATTATAGATTCAAAAATTATCAATTACCATTTAAATAAGTCTGGCACTAGGAAGCTCCCTAAAAGCTTTTATATATTTGTTACTTATTGTGAATATACCTCAATTCTGACTATTTACACTAAAAATAAAGTTTGGCCATTTTTTTCCAGGAACTGTAGCACTTTATTACTTCCCTCCATAATACTGAACAAGTAAGACTGAAAAATAATACAGTTCACCGAGATGGGTCATTAACTTTTGTACTTGGAACCTGGGCTGCTAAAATGTCATTTGCCAAAACATCATGTGGCTTTAATATGTGATGCAGGAAAAGAAAAGTTGTGGGTTGCCACAGTAACTGTAATGTAGGTATCTATCAAAATAAGGTTTTGATTATATCTGCTTATGATCACGAATTCCTCTATATTTTATATCAGTTTGGATGAGTAATGGTTGAAACAGGAAATACTTAGATGTACTGAGTTTCTTTTTTTTTTTTTTTTTTTTTTGTACTGAGTTTCTATAAGTGTAAGCTGTCAGCACATAATGCTCTGCCCATACACTTGCATTTAATTATGTCATTTGTTTTAGGAATAACTCTATTTTAAAAATACTTTTGACTTGTTTCTCAGAAAATATTTCCAAGCAGGCAGCACATAACACCTAATTCCATCTGCAACAGCACATTTAGTTAATGGACTCTTGTGGCACCTTGATAGAATATCCTATTATAGATGTAGAAAATGAGGTAGAATGATAGAAGGTAATAAATTATTTAAGATCACAAAGCAAATCAGGACAGAACTATTCCTGGAATTTTTCTCAGGATGAGCCATTTGTCAAGTGGTATTTTTGTGAAGCAGGTGCTATGGACTAATTACTAGGGCACAGTTCTGCATTATTGGTGCCTGTGTATATTTGACTTTAATCTCCCAAGTTATACACACTTCTTTGTGTGTCTTGAAGGCCAAATGTTTGGGTGTCTCTCACCTGAAACTAAATATCTGCTCATCCATTCTATCTCCTTGTGTAGTAGTTAGTATTTTCCAGAGAAACAGAACCAATATATATAACTAATAGTTTCACACTGTCATGGAGGTCAACCACTATCTGCCATCTCCAAACCGGAGAATCAGGAAGGCCACTGGTATAATCAGTCCAAACTAAAGACTCGGGAAGAGGGTTGGGGGTTGGGGAGCCCAGGGGTGTCCATCCTGATCTGAAAGCCTGAGACTCCCAGTCCTGAATCTGAGACCACA
The DNA here is from genome assembly GCF_003254725.2 of Canis lupus dingo. Lineage (NCBI taxonomy): Eukaryota > Metazoa > Chordata > Mammalia > Carnivora > Canidae > Canis > Canis lupus. The sequence continues at coordinate 18,927,706 of NC_064253.1, forward strand.
AAGGCCAGGAGTGTCAGTGTCTGAGGATAGGTGAAGGTGGATGTCTCAAACAAAAAGAATGAATTTGCCTTTCCTCAACATTTTTGTTCTATTTAGGCCCTCAGTGGATTAGATGACGCCTAACCACATTGATAAGAGAGATCTTTACTCAGTCTGCTGTTTAAATCCTAATCTTCCAGAGACATCCTTACAGATACATCCAGAAATGTTTTACAAGCTGAAATCTACCACCAGCTCTCCAAAAATAATGTTTTACCAACATCCTTGAGCTCAGTGAAGCTGGCACATAAAATTAACCAGCACACCCAGCTAAATCAATATTAACACCCTCCACTATGCAAAGCATAGCACTAGATAGTAGCTAAAATACAAATGAAGAAATTTGACTCCACCCTCAGAGTTTAAAGTATAATAGTATTCTCGTGTGAGCACACTATCATTGAGGAAAAAAAGAAGGAGGGGAAGCAAGCAACCCCAGAATACCCACTCTGTTTTTCCAGAGGATGGAGTAGTGCTCTTATGAACTACTTATATTATAGGATGGAGAGACCTTATGCCTAACAAGAATATCTTCTGACTTCTTTGTTTCACTTTTCATCCTTTACAATTCTAAAGAGGGGGACAAGCTTCTGCTAACTTATATAAATAAATTTTTCTCTCACACTTTTTTAATCTATTTGCAGCCATCTCTTTTCATACTTCCCATCAGCTCTTTTCTGTAGGTGAATTGTGTAAATTTAATATTTTATTAGTTGTTAAATATCAGTATTGAAAAGAACATGGCAAGCTATCCTTGATTCATATGTATACCTAAAGTCAGAAATCATTTAATAACTAAACTCTACCTAAAGAATATCACAATAAACATTGTGTAAAGTCATAATTTTAGTGATAAGGCAATTAGTAATATGAATAATATATCATTCCCCAAACCTTCCAGACAGCTCTGATTCAACAATTACTTAATGCTCACATGGATGAATGCTCCCAGAAATTGTTTGAATTCACAAGAAAGAGTAGCTACGTTTTTCTACCTTAAAATCTCTGTGAAGACCAGAAAGTTCTGCTCAGTTTTCTTTTTTTTAATTGTTTTTTTTAAAGATTTTATTTATTTATTGGGGAGAGTAGCAGGGGTGGGAAGGAGCAGACGGAAAGGGACAAGCTGACTCTGCCAAGTGTGGCGCCTGACCCAGGGCTTGATTCCAAGACCCTGAGATGAAACCAAGAGTTGAGCACTTAACCAACTGAGCCATCCAGGCACCCCTTATTCTTTTCGTTCTTTTTTTTCTATTTTTAAGATTCACCCATTTTTCAGAAAGAGCAAGCACAAGTGGGGGAGGGACCGAAAGAGAGAATCTTAAGCAGGCTCCCCACTAAACATGGAGCCTGATCCGGTCTGGATCCCACAACCCTGAGATCATGAGCCCGGCTGAAACCAAAAGTCCAACACCCAACCAACTGAGCCACCCAGGTGCCCCTCAGTTTTCAGTATTAGGATAGAATCTCATAATTCAAAAAACGTTTTTCACAAACACACAGATACAATAAAAAGTGCTTAGCACTCTAAAAGTCCTGAGAATATTCCAGAGTAGACAATAACACAAGTTTTGTTACTAGCTTTGTGTGCAGGTTTAGGTTATCCAACCTCTCCTGTATCTTAATTTCCTCATCTATAAAGGGAAAATAATAGTCCCTTCTTGAGATTAATTAATAAATTTTAACTACTTAGCATAGTGCCTGGCACCTTGTAAATTCTTTACATATCACCTATTATTTGCATTATTTGATAATGACATTGAATCAAAATAAACTAGAGCTATTGCTAAATGAAACATAAACAAAATGGGGGGTGCCTGGGTGGCTCAGTGGGTTAAGGATCTGCCTTAAGATCCTTAAGTGTCCTGGAATCGAGCCCTGCATCCGGCTTTCTACTTAACAGGGAGCCTACCTCTCCCTCTCCTTCTGCCTGGCTCCCTCCCCTGCTTGTATACTCTTTTGGTCTCACTCTTGCTCTTGCTCTCAATCCATTCTCTCTCTCAAAATCTTTTTAAAAACAAACAAAATGAATAGAGATGAAGACTTACATATCACTGAACTTGCCTTTGTGTGTGTGTGTTTTTTACAGAGAGAAGGCAGAGACATACAGAGGGAGAAGCAAGCTCCATGCAGGGAGCCCGATGTGGGACTTGATCCCAGGACCCCAGGATCACACCCTGAGCCAGAGGCAAGCACTCAACCGCTGAGCCACTCAGGCGTCCCTTCCTTTGCGTTTCTACTGTGTCTATTCCAAATGAATCCCCTCCAATCCTATTTTGGCCTGAGATGATACACTCTCTGCTTCTTGTCCATTGGTTTTATCTCAGCAGACTTCTTTAACAGACTGACATGGATACAGGAAGACATGAATGTGGGACATAGCACCCTGAACTTTTTTTTTTTTAATTTAAGATTTTATTTATTTATTCACGAGAAACAGAGAGAGAGAGAGAGGCAGAGACACAGGCCAAGGGAGAAGCAGGCTCCATGCAGGGAGCCTGACATGGGACTCGATCACAGCTCTCCAGGATCAGGCCCTGGGCTGAAGGCAGGTGCTAAACCGCTGAGCCACCTGGGCTGCCCCCTGAACTTTTCATTACCATTCCCAATGATTCCCCAGAAAGACAGATACAGATGACAATATCATTTTGTACCATTTATCAAATCTTTGTTTCTTTCTCTGCTTGCTGTCAAGCTTCCAGATTTGTCCTAGATTCAAGTCTCCAGACCTCTCCCCTAAAAGATACCATAAGCACGACTCATTTCTTAGCTAAAGTAATTAAATCATTGTCACCCCAGCCATTTTTTTAAAAAAATAGCAAATTATTTTCTCTCCTTCTTCCTAGCACTGTTTCTTAGCTAATTTACTTGACTCATCGTCACCCTGTGCATTTGCTCAAAATAGAAAATTGCTTCTTTCTTCTTTCTTTCTAGTCCTAAGTGGAACTCAATAGATTATAAAATGTGATTCTTTCCTTCTGATGTTTTAATCTAACTGGAACATCTTCAACCAGAATTGAATGTTAATGACCATCAAAAAGATAGTCTTTGGCCTTCTTTGACTTTCCCCAAATATATCTGGGGCATGAACTCCACTCTTGGAATTAGACATGTATTTGCAGGATGAGTACCGGGAGGAAGATGTCTGGGGGCACAACTACCAACCTAGAAAGGTGACTTTCCATTAATCTGACAAACACTGTGCTTTCTTACAATCAATATAAGTTAGATTGAAAAATGCAATTTTCTTTTTTTTTTTTAAAGATTTTATTTATTTATTCATGATAGACATAGAGAGAGGCAGAGGCACAGGCAGAGGGAGAAGCAGGCTCCATGCAGGGAGCCCGACTCGGGACTCGATCCTGGAACTCCAGGATTGAGCTCTGGGCCAAAGGCAGGCGCTAAACCGCTGAGCCACCCAGGGATCCCCGAAAAATGCAATTTTCTACATAAAACATAAAATCCTCCAAAGTGGCTTGTTATCATTGATGAACTCGTTCTATTCTGTTTAAACATATGCACTAGATCTTATCCCCTCTCACTTAGTAACAGACATTGCTGCAGTCATACCTGCTCCTTGGCTCATGTTAGCAATTCTTCCCTCTCCACCAAATCATTCCCATCAGCCTACAAACATGCCATTATTTCTATCGTCTGTAATAAAATGAACAAAAGCCTTCTTTTGACCTACTTTCCCCTCCATGTATTGGCCATTTTCTTTACAGTTAAATTTTTTAATGGCCATCTGTAAACTCTTTCTCCAATGTTTCCCTTCCCACTCTCTCTTTTTTTAAAATAAAGATTTTATTTATTTATTCATGAGAGACAGAGAGAGAGAGAGAGGCAGAGACACAGGCAGGAGAAGCAGGCCCCATGCAGGGAGCCTGACACGGGGCTTGATCCTGGGACTCTAGGATCATGCCCTGGGCCAAAGACAGGTGCTAAACAGCTGAGCCACCCAGGGATCCCCCCCTTCCCCTCTCTTGAATATACTCCAATGAGGCTTTGCCCACAATGCTCCACCAAATCTGTTTGTGTTAAGGCCATCAAAAGACCTCACTGTATTATTCCCATCATCAGTTCTCAGTCTTCATCTAACCTGACCAGCAGCATTTATGACACTGATTACTCCCTCCTCCTTAATGTACTTTCTTCACTGGACTTCTATGATCCCACGCTCTTGGTTTTCCTCCTACTTCCCTAGCTGTTTGTTTTCAGCCTCTGGCTAACCTGGTCTTGTCTCTCTCTCTCTCTCTCTACCTTCTTAGTTTTGGAGTACCTCAGGATCAGTCCTGGGCCTTCTCTTCTTCTGTGTTCACATTCACTCCATTGATGATATCATCTGTTCTCTGGGCTATAAATGTCACCTCTAATCTGACAACTCTCAAAGGTTTCTCTCTAGCTTAGACCTTTCTTTTGAATTTCTGACTTAGATATCCAACTGCCTATTTAGCATCTCCAGTTGAATATCTAATAGAAATCTCAAACTTTACAGGTCTCAAACAGAGCTCCAGATCTTGCTCTTCAAACCTGACCCAACTGCAGCCTTCTCCATCCTGGTATTGTGGCATCCTGAACAACTCTGGCCTTCTATCTGCTCAAGTCAAAAATCTTAGAGTTTGGGACGCCTGGATGGCTCAGCGATTGAGAATTTGCCTTTAGCTCAGGGCGTGATCCCAGGATCTGGGATCGAGTCCCACATCAGACTCCTTGCATGGAGCCTGCTTCTCCCTCTCCCTGTGTCTCTGCCTCTCTCTCTCTCTCTCTGTCTGTCTCTCTTTCTGTGTCTCTCATGAATAAATAAATAAATAAAATCTAAAAAAAAAATCTTAGAGTTAGCTCTTTGACTGTTGTGTATCTCTCACATCCAGTTTGTCAGGAATACCTATTTGACTTTCCCATCAGTTATTACCAGAATCAGACTACTCACCACCTCCTTGGTTACTACCCTGATTTAGCCACCATTCTCTCTTACCTGAACTAACCCAGTAACTTATTCATGATCTCTTTTTCTCTATCCTAAACCCCATGTTAAGAGGCAGAATGAGTTTTTAAAAGGTAAGATAGACCATATCATTTGTTCAGAATCCTCCAATAACCTTCCCATTTTACCTGGAGTAAAAGCAAAATTCTAACAACAGGCTGAAGGTCCTACTTAATCTGACATCCCATTATCTCTCTGAGATACTCCAACAGAGTATGGATCTGATAATTTATCTCTTTATCTCTTTCTACTCTCCCCTTCAGTCATTTGCCTCTTTTACCACATTACTCCATTACCACAGGCACACTCTTGCTCTGGCTGTGCCCTCTACCTGAAATGTTCTTTTCTTTCGCTGACTTCCTTTCTTCCTCCATGTCTTCCCTTAGTGAGAGGTCTTTCTCAATGAGACTTGCTCTACCCACCTGGTTTACTACTACAGCTGTGCCCATGCCTGCATGCATACCCTCACACAGGTGCAACACATATACCACTGCCATTTCTGATTATCCTGTTCTGTTCCCATTTTTCTGTAGTCATCACCTGCTAATATATAATTTACTTATTCTATTTGTTACTTATTGTCTGTATTCTCACTAAGATGTAAGCTGCTTGAAGGTGAAAAATCCTTGTTTTATTCTCAACGTACTAGAAGCATCTGTACAGTGTATGTATTTGGTGAATAGTTGGTATTATAGAAAAGTTATTTCTCTCTGATAAAGCCAAATGAGAATTTTTAAATCCTGCATGCGGCATGACTGTCCTCCATATTTTAGTGTGGGGTGAGGCCCACAGTTACCACTGGATCTATTCATATTCACTGAGCCACAAGTTAATGCATCTTCTAGGATAATATTTAAATTGTGTTCATGATAGGAATTCAAATTGATTGAAGAACTGGGTATAAGAAAAGTGGATTATGCAGCTCCTGGGAAAAGTATGGCACAATCTCAGGGAAGGAAGCCCGACAGCATAAACTAAGTAACAAGGCCTGCGATTTTAAGAGGTTTGCTGGGAACAGTGCAATGCCTCTGGCGCAACCTCCCCATAAGCTCTGTCACCATCCTAAGCACCAGTTGGAGTATGTATAAGGGCAGGGAAGTGTGCAGATAATACTAAAGACTCTTTAAAACTGTGTAACAGGGATCCCTGGGTGGCGCAGCGGTTTGGCGCCTGCCTTTGGCCCAGGGCGCAATCCTGGAGACCCGGGATCGAATCCCACATCGGGCTCCCGGTGCATGGAGCCTGCTTCTCCCTCTGCCTGTGTCTCTGCGCCTCTCTCTCTCTGTGACTATCATAAATAAATAAAAGTTAAAAAAAAATTTTTTTAAACTGTGTAACACCTTAGACCCCAAGCAGTCCTGACATAGGATCTTATAGGAGGACAGAAAACAAGGAAGAGGTAACTGTTTCCCTACCTATTTTAGAAACAAAAGATGAGCACTAGAAACCTGGGGAGAGTGGCAGTAACAGTGAGGTATTGCTGACTGGCAGAGAGGATAACTGTGGTTGAAAGCAGAAGCTAAAGCACAAGGTCCAACAGTACGGTAGGGCAGAGCAGCAGAGCAATAAGTATTATCCAGGTAGAGTGACAGCTTCTGGGCCAGCCCCAGCCCAAGTGTTAGGGCCAAGATGGGCATGTAGGGCAGCAGTACCAGCATAAGCAGCAGCCTGAGGGAAAGGGGATGGGGGCCCAGGTGAAGCAGCTGTGACAGACGCAACAGGCATGGAGTGTGAAGCAGTGGCTCATATGTGAACAGTGGCTTGGTTAGAGCACAGAGTGGCAGTAGAGCTGTGGTGTCCCCTCAGCTAAGCGAAATAAGCCAGTCAGAGAAAAACAAATACCATACGATTTCACTCATGTGTGGAATTAAAGAAACAAAATAAGTGAACAAAGGTGGGGGGTTGGGGGAAGGGAGGCAAACCAAAGAAACAAGAGTCTTAACTATAGAGAACAAACAGATGGTTACCAGAGGGTAGGTTAGTGGGAGTATGGGTGACATAGGCGATGGGGATTAAGAGTACACTTATCTTGATGAGTAGTGATTAATATATGGAAATGTTGAATCCCTATATTGTACACCTGAAACGAATATCGCACTGTATGTTAACTACCCTGGAAGCAAAATTTTAAAAAATTATGATATAATGAGGATCCCTTTACAAGATGTGGCCTTATAAAAAGTAAGACTTTATAGTTATGAAATATAACTTCTTTTTTTTAAGATTTTATTTATTTATTCATGAGAGACACACACAGAGAGAGAGAGAGAGAGAGAGAGAGAGAGAGAGGCAGAGACACAGGCAGAGGGAGAAGCAGGCTCCATGCAGGGAGCCCGATGCAGGACTCGATCCCGGGACTCCAGGATCATGCCCTGGGCCAAAGGCAGGCACTAAACCGCTGAGCCACTAAAGGATCCCCAAAATATAACTTCTGTATTTGGTAACTCATGACTCAGTGTCAGGTTGGGTACAGTTTTATAAAACTAAATTAAACATTAATTTATAAATGTTATTTTGGACTTTTACATTTCAATATCCTTTGGCAAATTTTCTTGTTAAGTAGAGAGTGAATGTATGGATATATATGTATATATGTGTATATATATATACACATACACACTAAATGCATGAATGAATGGAGTATTTGTTAGAAGTGCGCCCTAACTTCAGCTTAGTAATTGTATGAGACATGTCTTTCATTGTCTGCCCAACCTACAGCACCATATAAAGAATCTGCCCATAGACTATAAACATAGAGCAGTCTTGGTCCCTGGTGGCTTTCTAGTTCCCATGAAATCCTTTGGAATTTTGGCTTCAGTCTCTGGTTTCCGTGAGACTTATGCCCTTTATCTGAGTTATTCAAAGTTATTCTCTTTAATAGAAGACATTTGACTTTAAAAGCAATTAAGATTACCTCAGTTTTTCTAGAATGCAAGCATAAGCAGCCTAGCTTCTCACCTTCTTTCAGGGTAGACATTTCATTATGGACTGAATGTCTGCCCCCCTACCCCCCACCAAATCCATTTTCAGGCTCTAACCCCCAGTGCAGCTGTATTTGGAGAGGGCACTCAAAGGAAGTAATTGAAGTTGAATGAGGTCATAGGGTGGTACCCTGATCCTTTAAAACACGTTATGATCCTTATGCAAAGACACCAAAGAGCCCTCTCTGAAAATCATTCAGATATCATTTATAAATATGCAATCAATTTTGATTTAATATAGCACCATGAAGTATTGCCAAACATCCTATTTTTTCTATTGACAGTTCTCTGGTCTTCTTTTAATTCCTTATAATTCATTTCCTTGTAATTATCCTGTTGCTCAGACTGAGGCTTCCAGTACACTATTCCTTGGAAGGGGTAAGGGCAGTCATCTTTGTCCTATTTTTGACTTCACAGGAAAATCTTTTAATGTTTCACCAATATTAATGATGTTTGTTGCTGTCTGTATCAGTTATTAACCAGTCTGAAAAACAGAAACCATTTTAGGAATATCAAAGGGTAATTAACACAGGGAACTGACTACAAAGTTGTTGAAAAGATGAAGGAGCTAAAAGGTGGAAGTGGTTCTCAGAGCCCAGGAACGCTGTATTTCTGGGTGGCTGGGGCACAGCTGGCTCAGCTGCTCCTGCTGCTGGGGCTGGGAGCAGAAGGAACAAATGGCTTCTTTCCCTCTGCCACCTTTCAAATCCTCACCATTGTCTGCCCTTGGCAGAACCCAACCAAACCACAGCAAGGGAGCAAGGGAAATAGAATTGTCAGGCTTCCAGCCCCCATGTGATAGAAGAGAAAAAGCAAGTGCAGGAATAAAGCTGACAGCTAAAAGTCAAAAAGCTGCACAGTATCCTCCTTCTTCAGATTAGGAAAGCTTTTGTCCATTGATTGTCATCTGAGAGGTTTTTTTTTTTCTGTTTGCTTGTACCTAATGAGATGGTTTAACGGCTTTCCTTTTTAAATCTTTTAATGAATACAATAAGGAAATTATGTTAAAGATTTTCTCATTGTTAAATGTGCTTTGCATTCCTGCTATAAAATCTTGCTGATCATAATGTATTTATAAACATACATATACACATAAGTGTTTTCTGTGTATGAATGTGTATATGCTAGATTTTATTTGCTAACATTTCCTCTCCTTTTATTGGGATATAATTGACATATAATATTGTGTGAGTATTTGCTATCAATTTTTGTTTGGGCCTTTTCATCTGTGTTTATCAGCAGGACTGAACTTTCATTTTCATTTCTCCATTCTCTCTCTCTTTTTTAAAGATTTTATTTATTTGTTCATGAGAGACACAGAGAGAGAGAGAGGCAGAGACACAGGCAGAGGGAGAAGCAGGCTTCCTGAGGGGAGCCCGATGCAGGACTCGATCCTGGGACTCTAGGATCACGCCCTGGGCCGAAGGCAGGTGCTAAACTGCTGAGCCACCCAGGCATCCCTCTCCATCTATTCTTGTGTAATACTGTATCAAAGTCATACCAGAGGTGCCTTGTAACTCCTTCAATATTCTCTAGAAATTAACTATTTGAGGTTTTTTCAAGTCTCATATAAACTTTAAACCTGGTGTTTTAAATTAGGGTGTATTTTGATTAATGGTTTATGTTCATTTGCATTTTCTCCAGTTTTTTTTTTTTTTTTTTTCTCCAGTTTTAATCTGTTTCTGGAATTAATCTTTTTCTGGAAAATTATCTTAAGGTTTTTAAATTTAATGACATAAAATTCTTGAGATACTTTATTATAATTTTTAAAATTCCAACACTGTCAATTAGCTTTTGCTGCAAAACATAGTGGCTTAACATTTATTATTGTTATGATTGTGTGGGTTGACTGGATGATCCCTCCTGGTCTGGGCCAGTTTGGGGACTGAATGGTTTAACGTGGCTTTTCTCACATCTCTGCTGGTTGGCAGGCTGGACAATCTAAAAGGACCTCTCTGACATTTCCTTTTACTAGTGAGCTCCTATTCATCACAATTTCTCACATATTAAAAAAAAAAAAGACAATTTCTCACATATTTTAATTATTACTACATACCTTGTTTTGTGCTTTCCATTTGTTTCTAACTTTTTTGCCTTCTGCTAAAGTAATTAACTTTTCTTTACCTCTACTCTATTTCAGAATTATACATTTTATATCTATTCTGTCAATGGTTACTTGGATTTTTATCCTGCATAGATGTCTTTAAAATAGCTTAAGTATAGGGGCACCTGGGTGGCTCATTTGGTTAAGCATCTGCCCTCAGCTCAGGTCATGATCCTTGAGTCCCTGGATAAAGTCCATGGCTTCCTGCTCAGCGGGGAGTCTGCTTTTCCCTCTGCCCCTTCCTGCTTGTGTTTTTTCTCTCTCTAAAATAAAATCTTTAAACAAATAAAATATCTCAAGTTGAAAACAAATAAAATATCTCAAGTTGTTTCTACCCAACTTCTAGCATCCTTCATGTTATTGTTCTCTTATATTTTGGTTTATTTTTTAATATCTTATGTACTGTACATAGTAAAAACAATTTTTTTCAAAGCTAAGAAAAGCTGTATGGTGAAAGATTTTTTTCCCCCATCTTTGTGTCTTGCTTTTAAGGCCCCCTCCACAGAGACAACCATTACTACTAGTTTCTTGTATATTCATCCAGTAACATGATATGCATATACAAATGTAGATGTGTACATAATATTCTTTTTTCATGTAAATGTTGGTATATGACCCTATCCTGTTCTACCCGTTGTTTTTTCATCCAAAAATACTTCTTCAAGATTATTTCATACCAGTATGTATAGAGCTTTCTCATTAGTTGTAATAATTTATATATTGATAATACATAAATATGTATACTTTATATTATACATATAAAAAGAGGGGGATGCTTGGGTGGCTCAGTGGTTGAGCGTCTGCCTTCAGCTCAAGGTGTGATCCTGGGGTCCAGGATCGAGTCCCACGTCAGGCTCCCTGCATGGAGCCTGCTTCTCCCTCTGCCTGTGTCTCTGCCTCTCTCTCTCTCTGTGTCTCTCATGAATAAATAAATAAATAAATAAATAAATAAATAAATAAATAAATCTTAAAAATAAAATAAATAAATAAAAACAAGAGAATAACATAATAGCTTTATCATTCTTTCTATAATAGTCTTTTCGTGCATATGTCATAGAATATTTTTAAAAACACCTACTATGGGTATTTAGGTAGTTTAATGTTTTTCTAGTAAAAACAATATTGAACTGAGCATATTTGTATAAAACTCATTTTACATATATGTATATATATCTGTAGTATAAATTCCTCACAGAGCATACATCACAGGGCATGTGTGTTTTAACTTCAGCATATTATTCTCCAAATGAATTTCACTGATTTCCTATAGCTGTCCCATTTAAACTTCCTGTTACAAAAGTGTTGGTGAGCACGTGTGGAAAAGGATGTGGAGAAAAGGAAACCTTTGTGCACTATTGGTAGGAATGCAAATTGGTGCAGCTGCTATGGAAAGCAGTATGGAGGTTCCTCAAAAAATTAAAAATAGAACTACCATATGATCCAACAATTCCACTTCTGGGTATTTGTCTGAAGAAAATAACAACACCAATTTGAAAAGATATGCACCTCTATGTTTATTAGCAGCATTATTTACAAAGATACAGAAATGAATGGCTAAATGGATGAATGGATAAAGAAAATCTGAGATATATATATATATATATATATATATATATATATATATATATAGACATATACCTATGTAGGTAGATAGATAGAGCCACTCAGCCATAAAAAAAATTAAAGCTTGCCATTTGTGATAACATGGATGTACCTTGAGGGTATTATGCTAAGTGAAATAATTTATACAGAAAGACACAAATACTATATGATGTCACTTATATTTGGAATCTAAAAAACAAATGAACAAACAAAATGAAGCTCATAGATACAGAGAATAGACTGGTGGTTGCCAGAGGGGAGGAAGCTGGATGAATGGGGTCATGAGGTACAAACTTCCAGTTATACAATAAATAAAGATATAGGGATATAATGTATACCATGGTGACTATAGTCAGTAATATGACATGACATATTTGAACATTGGTAAGAGGGCCAGCCTGGGTGGCTCAGCAGTTAGCACTGCCTTCAGCCCAGGGCCTGATCCTTGAGTCCCGGGATCGAGTCCCACGTCTGGCTCCCTGCATGGAGCCTGCTTCTCTCTCTGCCTGTCCTTCTGCCTGTGTCTCTGTCTCTGTCTCTCTCTCTCTCTGTGTCTCTCATGAATAAATAAAATCTTTAAAAAAAATAATAATAATAATTACTTTTTTTAGAAGGATGAGAGGGAGAGAGTGAATCTTAAGCAGATTCTATGGACAGCACAGAGTCTATCATAGGGCTCGATCTCATAACCCTGAGATCAAAATTTTGACCTGAGTCAAAATCCAGAGTTGGACACTTAACCAACTGAGCCAACCAGGTGCCCCTGAAATGATTTTTAGAGTGAATAGAGAGAATATAGGAGAGGCTATATATGAAAATAGAATAGCTAAGAATTTTCCGGAAATGATGAATGTGATAAATTCCCAAGTCAGGAGAATGGAGAAAGACTGGAGAAGAATAATTAAAAAATAAGTCTACATCCAGACACACTGCAGTGATACCACAAAATGTACAGATTAAAAGGAAACTGTTGGGATTCCTGGGTGGCGCAGCGGTTTGGCGCCTGCCTTTGGCCCAGGGCGCGATCCTGGAGACCCGGGATCGAGTCCCACGTCGGGCTCCCGGTGCATGGAGCCTGCTTCTCCCTCTGCCTGTGTCTCTGCCTCTCTCTCTTTCTCTCTCTGTGACTATCATAAATAAATAAACATTTAAAAAAAATAAAATAAAAGGAAACTGTTATGGCAACCTTGGGAAAAGATGGATACTACAAAATACTTTAGAGGACGCCTGGGTGGCTCAGTGGTTGAGCATCTGCCTTTGGCTCAGGGCATGAGCCCAGGGTCCTAGGATTGAGTCCCACATCGGGCACCCCACGGGGAGCTTGCTTCTCCCTCTGCCTATGTCTCTGCCTGTTTCTGGTTCTCTCATCAATAAATAAATAAAATCTTTTTTTTTTTTAAATAAAATCTTTTAAAAAAAACTTTAGAAAGAAAGAAAAATCTGAAAGATAACCTGAAAAAACAATTTCATTGATAACACTTGAATCAACAACTACAGAAACCAGAAAGCAATAAATAATACTTTCAAAGTGCTGAAGGAAAAGACCTGTCAGAACAGAATTTTTTTTAAGACTGTATTTGAGAGAACACAGGCAAGGAGGAGGAGCAGAGGGAGAGGGAGAAACAGACCCTCTGCTGAGCAAGGAGCCGGATGTGGGGCTTCATCCCAGGAGGCTGGGATCATGACCTGAGCTGAAGGCAGGTGCTTAACAGACTGAGCCACCCAGGCACCCCCAGAACAGAATTCTGTATCAAGTGAAACCATCATTCACAAGCAAAGAGAAATAAAGACATTTTAGATAAACTGATTAGGGGAGTCAGTTTCTCACAGACCTTCAGGAAAAGAACTTCCTGAATGAAAAGAAATTTCAACTAAAGCAGAGTGAGATGCAAGAAACAATGGTGATTACATGATTAGAAAATACTGATCTAGTAAAACAACAGCAAAAATGACTGATTTGGTGTTTAAAATAGGTACTTTCCCCCTCTTTCCTCCAAAAATAGGCTACATATTATTTAGAATTTGATAAGCTTATTGTAAAGTTTACATGAAAAAATAAATCCAAATAGTTGGGAAAATTATGATATAGGCAAGTAATGAATGGGACTCTCTCTGCAGGATATTCAAAAATTTTTATCAAGATTAAAATTAGGATAAAATAGCCTGGCATTTGAACACACAGACATATCAGTAGAACAGGATAGAAAACATGAAAATTGCTGTAACGTGTTGGAATTCAGTATAAATGATCCCCAAGTTATGACAGTTCAACTTACATCTTTTTGACTTATGATGGTGCAAGTGTATTACACATTCAATAGAAATCATAGTTTGATTTTTCAATTTTGATCTTTTCTCAGGATAGGCATGTGTACTTTCTAGTGATGCTGGGCAGTGGCAGGGAGCCACAGCTGCCAGTCACTCATGCAATCATGAAAGTAAACAACTTAAAAGCATTCCATTTCTCAATTTCGGCACAGTATTCAATAAATTATGAGACATTTAGCACTTTATTATAAAATTGGCTTTATGCTAGATGATTTTTTACAACTGTAGGCTAATGTAAGTGTTCTGAGCACATTTAAGCTACGCTAGGCTAAGGTATGAGGCTCAGTAGGTTAGGCAGATTACATGCATTTTCAATTTACATAATTTTCAATTTACTTTGGGTTTATTGGGATATAAACCCATCCATCATAAGTCAGGGAAGATCTGTATTTGACAAAGATAGCACTTCAAGTCTTGAAGCAAAGATAGATTAGGCAAATAGTGTGTTAAAATAACTGACAGATATCCGGGAAAAAAATAAATTTAATCTTTACCTAACTAAAACCTCACACCAAAATAAAATCTAGGGGGATAAAAAACTTAAATGTAAAAAAATTAAAACTATAAACATACTATAAGAAAATATAATAGAATATTTATTTAAAAAATTTTTAAGATTTTATTTATTTATTCATGAGACACAGAGAGAGAGGCAGCAATATAGGCTGAAGGAGAAGCAGGCTCCTCAAGGGGAGCCCCATGTAGGACTCAATCCCAAGACCACGCCCTGAGCAGAAGGCAGAGCCTCAACCACTGAGCCACCCAGGGGTCTCAGGAATTATTTATTAAAAATCTTGAAGTGGGAAAGACTTTTTCCTAAGTGTGATGAAAAACCCAGAAACTGTAAAAGAAAATATTAATAAACTTATTATATATAAACCCAAAAATTCCTGCACAGCAAAACAGAAACCAAGCCAAACAAAAAACAACCCAAAAACTCCCTGCAAATCCCATAAAAACATTAAAAGACAAATGACAATCTGGGGGAAAAGATCTTACAATTAATATTATAAACAAAAGAAAAAAACCAACAATTGTATGGAAAAGTGAGCATAGGATGTGAACTGACAGTTCACAGAGAAGGAAATACCAATGGTTCTTAATGTATGAAAACATATAGAAAGACTTGACTTGAGTCACATTAAAGGAAATGCAACTTAAGACTCCAGTAAGATGGATTCCTTACCTATCTGATTTGTAAACAACACAAGAGTTTCTAACACACTATTAAGGGTATGGAGAAATATTTTTTTAAAAATATTAATCACTGGTAAAAATATATTTGATGAACTTGAAGGTGATAACATATAGGTAAACGTTAGTTGCTGCTTCAAATAAACCTTACAATTTCATTTACATAACAGAAGTGAATTTTTGTACATGAAATAGTCCACCGCAGGATTTCCTAGTAGTGGCAACAGGTAAAGGGAGTCTGATCTGTGAACTCACTCAGGGATCTAGGTTGAGGGTAATTCTGTCTTCAACAAGTAGTTTTCAAAGTTGCCCTGAGTAACAACATCCAGTAAACAAAAGCAGAAAGAACTTAGAGAACTGCATAGGGTAAATATCTTAGCTTGAGAAACTTTAACGAAATACTATGAGAAAACTTTTTAGAAAATGAGGTTATAGTTGCCATTTAACATTACATCAGTTTCAGGTATATAATGTGATTGGATATTTATATATACTGTATACAATGTACACCATCAAAATTACAAATTTTCTTTCCTTTTAATGAGAACTTTTAAGACTTACTCTCTTACCAACTTTCTTTTTTTAATATTATTTATTTATTTATTTATTTATTTATTTATTTATTTATGAGAGACAGAGAGAGAGAGAGAGGCAGAGACACAGGCAGAGGGGCTGCCCTATAAAAAGTAATTAATTTAAAAGATCCTTTCAGACTATATTGGGCATTTCAGTCTATCATGTCTCTCTCTCTCTCTCTCTCTCTCTCTCTCTCTCTTTTTAAATTAAATTTTACTTTACTTTTTAAAGTAATCTTTATACCCAATATGGGGTTCAAACTCACAACCGTGAGTTTTAAACTCATGATCAGAAGTCACACTCCACTGACTGAGCCAGCCAGGTGTCGTATTCTTCATTCATCCTTCATCCTTCATTCCTTCATCCTTCACTCATCCTTATTTTCCATCTTATTATCATTTCATGATATATTCTGAATAATTTTCTCTGATTCATCATCCATTTTACTGGGGTATTTTTTGGCTGTGTATAATCTTTAATAAGGTCATTGAATTTTTCAATTCAAATCACTGCTTTTCATTTCTAGAAATTATATATAGAAAAAATATTTTTTTTCTATTTTCTAGAAAGATATATATTTCAGATTTTATTTTTAAGTAATCTCCACACCCAATATGGGGATTGAACTCACAACCCAAAGATCGAGTCACATGCTCCACTGACTGAGCCAGTCAGGTGCTTTTGGAAATTACATATTTTTAGTATATGTGCTGCTGAAGAGAGCACAGAAATTATGTATTTTTAAATCAAAATTTTGTGCTGTCTTTCATATGTATTATCCTGTAATTTTGTTTCCTGTTTTTCTTTAATATTTTTCTTTTAAAAATTCATTATTACTATTAATAATAATTTTAAAATTTATTTTATTTCATCTTTTTAATAATTTGAAAAAATATTTTGCAGAAATATTTCTTTGAACTAAGTTCTCAGAGCTCCTTATTCTCCTGTTTTTTTTTTTTTATTCTCCTGTTTTTTGGGTTTTCGTGGACATAATGTAGATGTTTTGTCATTTTTTATTGTGTATCTTGAGCAGATTTGCCTTTTTTATTGGGAACCTCAAGTACAAAATTCATGTGATCGTTTTTGAAGAAGTATCCCTATAGAGCAGTTTCGGATTTGCTACTGCCCCGCACGCTAAGTGTTTTTCACTGGCGTCCAGCACCAGTATTAATATTAATGACTAGACTGAGAGTTCTCTCACCATAGGGATAGAATAAAATCAGATTCCACATCTGAGGAAAGCTTAACTTAACATTTTGTTTTTCAGTGGGGGAGTGGAGATCTCTATCCCAGAGTCCTGTTCAGAGCAAACTTCCTTGATGTTTCTCTGATTTGACAGTTTGTCTACCCAGAGGGGAAACTCTCCCACAGGTCATTTCTTATTATAGGAAGTATCAGTTCCATATCTCTTCTTTGAAAGGGCCAAAGCTGTTATGTTCTCCTAAGATTATTACACCCCAGCCTCCAGCTCTTAGTGTTAACAGTTGTATCCAGTAATTTGCCTTAGTAGCATTTAATACATTTCCCACTCCAGAAATGAATTATCTTTTATTTCTGGCACCTATGAATTTTTCTTTCTTATAGGCTTAGTTACAGACTTTAAACTTTTCTCTGTTTTATGCAACATTTTTCTGAATTTCAAAATTTATCTTATGGATTTTTTTTTTTATCTTATGGATTTTTAAAAATATTTTATTTATTTATTCACAAAAGACACACAGAGACAGAGACATAGGCAGAGGAAGAGGGAGAAGCAAGCTTCCTACAAGGAGCCCGATGTGGGACTTGATCCCAAACCTTGGGATCACGCCCTGAGCAGAAGACAGAATGCTCAACCACTGAGCCACCCAGGCGTCCCTATCTTAGGGATTTTTATTATGTTATGCTTAGCAGAGTATATAAACTACTTTTCCATTCTGTTCCTTCATAAACATAGCAGTATTGAGTTTCTCTACTTCTTACCTTTCTTTTTATCTATATTTTTGCCTGATTATCTCTCAAACTGTACATCTGATTTCTTTTTTTGTTTTTAAAAATTTTATTTATTTGAGAGAGAGAGAGAGAGTCCACACATCCTTCCTCGACAGTATCACCTGCCCTTTCTGCATAACTGTCTTCCTCCCTATCCCTTATGACCCTCAGGGACAGGGGACCTGCCCCTGAGGACATCCCCAAAGTCACAGATCATAGCTGAACTGCTGAATCTTGGCAGAAGTTCTCATCTGTGTCCAGCAATGAGGTGTAATGCCAGTCCCTTCACAAGCAGCATGTCATCTACCTCTTGGCACAACTCAAATAAATAAAATCTTTAAAATTTATAAAATAATATTTCAATTCCTCTTTGCTCCATATTTCTTTTACCCACTTTTTTTCTCTTTAGCACTAATCTCCAGTGCATATATATACAATCTTATTTTTTACTATCTCTCTACTTGACACATAGTAGGCACTCAATAAACATTTGTTGAATGAACGAATGAATGAATGAATGATATTGCTTTTTATTTGTCTAACCTACTGAAAGCGTGGTATCTTATTAGATATCTGAATTTTAATTCGCTTTGATACTCCAACATTCCACAGATCTCACCACTACAGTTTCCTTGCTAGAATGCATTTATTTCCTCTAAGTTATTGTTTTCACACTGAAATCTAAAGGATGGATGTTAGTTATAGATAAATGTTCAGAAAACAGAATTGAATTCTGGATTCTTTCTTCCTTCTGCCTCGGTACACCCTCTTCTAAATTCATAGTTGTAGTAAATGAGTCTTTTCACTGTCACACTTCTGCTTATTTAGTACAATTAGGGATGAGTTAACTTCCGAAATCAATAGCTGAGAGTTGTAACAATTCATTTGTTTATATATACTTTCTAGAAAAAGTCTGTGTATGTTTGCAAGAAGGTTATCAATTTCTTTCTAAAGTTTTAGGATTCCTTTCTTGTGGTCAGCTTTCTTTTCCTTTGAATTTCATTGAAGTCGTAATGCAACAAATGGCTCTGTTTGTGCCAAAGAGTAATAGAGCACATCAGCAAGCAGAGTCTGTCTCACTCAGGCCAGCATCATGGATGTGCAACTTGTGAAGTCACACAGGTTTGCAGGTTCAGAAAAATCCTAAACTTGGTTTAACATTTTGCTACTGCTGTCTTGATATTCTTATTTGTTTATTTATTTGTTTATTTTCCAGTGTTGTTAAAATACAGTGTTCGTTTCAGTTGTACAATATAGTGATTCAATAATTCTGTACATTACTCAGCACTCATCGTGATTAAGTGTACTCTCAATCCCCATTAACTATTTCATCCATCTCTCCACCTACCTTCCCTCTGGCAACCATCTGTTTGTTCTCTATAGTTAAGAGTCTGTTTTTTTTTGTTTCTCTCTCTCTTTTATTTTTTACCTTTGCTTATTTGTTTTGTTTCTTAAATTCCACATATGAGTGAGATCATATGGCACTCGTCTTTCTCTGACTGGCTTATTTCACTTAGTATTATACTCTGACTCCATCCATGTTGCGACAAATGGCAAGATTTTATTCTTTTTATGGCTGAGTAATATTCCACTGTATATATTTTTCCATTGTATTTATTTATATATATACAACATCTTCTTTATCAATTTATTAGTTGGTGGACATTGGGCTATTTCTGTAATTTGGCTATTATAGATAATGCTGCAGGAAACATAGGGGCACATGTATCTTTTCAAATTAGTTATTTTCATATTCTTTGAGTAAATACTCAGTAGTATTTACTGGCTCTACAATACTCTACTGGCTCATAGAGCAGTTCTATTTTTACTTTTTTCAGGAACTTACATACTATTTTCCCTAGTAGCTGTACCAGTTTGCATGCCCATTAACAATGCATGAGGGTTTCTTTTTCTTCACGTCCTTTCCTACACTTGTTTCTTGTCTTTTTTATTTTAGCCATTGTGACAGGTATGAGGTGACATCTCATTGAGGCTTTTTTTTTTTTTAAGATTTTATTTATTTATTCATGAGAGACACACAGAGAGAGAGACACAGGCAGAGGGAGAAGCAGGCTCCATTCAGGGAGCCCGACGTGGGACTCGATCCTGGGTCTCCAGGACCAGGCCCTGGTCCGAAGGTGGCGCTAAACCGCTGAGCCACCCGTGGTGCCCTCATTGTGGTTTTGATTTGCATTTCCCTGATAAGTGACGTTGAGCATCTTTTCATGTGTCTATTGGCCATCTGTATATCTTCTTTGTTTTGTTTTGTTGTTGTTGTTTTGTATGTCTTCTGCCCCATTTTTAATTGAATTATTTAATTTGTTTGGTGTTGAGTTATATAAGTTCTTTTTTTTTTTTTTTTTGATAGTCACACACAGAGAGAGAGGCAGTGACACAGGCAGAGGGAGAAGCAGGCTCCATGCACCGGGAGCCCGACGTGGGATTCCATCCCGGGTCTCCAGGATCGCGCCCTGGGCCAAAGGCAGGCGCTAAACCACTGCGCCACCCAGGGATCCCAAGTTCTGTATATATCTTGGATACTGTTGATTGGATATGTCATTTGCAAATATCTTTTTCCATTTCTTAGGTTGCCTTTTAGTTTTGTTGATTATTTCCTTTGCTGTGCAGAAGCTTTTTATTTTTATGAAATCCCAGTAGTGTTTTGCTTTTGTTTCTCTTGCCTCAAGAGACATATCTACAAAAGTGTTGCCAACGTCAGAGAAATTGCTGCCTGTGCGCTCTTCTAAAATTTTTATGGGGATCCCTGGGTGGCGCAGCGGTTTGGCCCAGGGCGTGATCCCGGAGACCCGGGATCGAATCCCACATCGGGCTCCCGGTGCATGGAGCCTGCTTCTCCCTCTGCCTGTCTCTGTCTCTGTCTCTCTCTCTCTCTCTCTGTGACTATCATAAATAAAAAAATATATAAAAAATTAAAAAAATAAAATTTTTATGTTTTCAGGTCTCACATTCAGATCCTTAATCTATTTTGCGTTTATTTTTATGTATGGTGTAAGAGAGTGGTTCAGTTTCATTCTTTTACACATAGCTTTCCAGCTTTCTTAATGCCATTTTGTTGAAGAGACTGTCTTTTTCCCACTGCATATAATTGTGAGTTTATTTTTTCTTACGATTTTTATTTTTTATTTATTTTAAAGATTTTATTTATTTATTCATGATAGTCACAGAGAGAGAGAGAGAGAGAGAGAGAGGCAGAGACACAGGCAGAGGGAGAAGCAGGCTCCATGCACCGGGAGCCCGATGTGGGATTCGATCCCAGGTCTCCAGGATCGCGCCCTGGGCCAAAGGCAGGCGCCAAACCGCTGCGCCACCCAGGGATCCCTCTTACGATTTTTAATAAGTAGCCTCACGGTTTCATTTTGTACAGGGCATATGAATTAGGTAACCAATCTTGATCTCAGTACTTTTTCATTTCTGAAGCAAAAATTCTTGGTGAAAACGAAGAGGTTCTGATGTCCAAAAAAGTTAAAGTTGCTTATAGATCAAGTTTGTGTTTCTCGGTTAGCCCAGGAGGTTCATAATCTCAGTACATGAGAAAGAGGACTTTGATCTAGGAACAGTTGCTCTGGATTGTCTGAGCTGGACTTCCTGTTTCTCGAGCTCATATCTGAAGTGCATACCTTTAAAGGAGCCACAGTTAGGTCCCAACAACAACAATGGAAGCCAGATAACAGTGGACTTGATAGTTTTTTGTTTTTTATTTTTTAATTTATTCATGAGAGACACAAGAGAGAGGCAGAGACACAGGCAGAGGGAGAAACAGGTTCCCTTGGGGAGCTTGATGTAGGACTTGATTCCAGGACCCCGGAATCACACCCTGAGCCTAAGGCATACACTCAACCACTGAGCCACTCAGGCATCCCTGGACCTGAGTTTCAATGTGCTGACTAAAGTGGCTGTGGAATTCAGTAAACTCTCATTGTTTTGAGTGGAGATCTTGAAGTTCTCTCTCTGCAAAAGAATGGCAGAAATTAAACCACACAAATACTAACCAAAAACTGATGTAGCTTTAAGAGTGATCAGGATTGGGGATCCCTGGGTGGCGCAGCGGTTTGGCGCCTGCCTTTGGCCCAGGGCGCGATCCTGGAGACCCGGGATGGAATCCCACGTCGGGCTCCCGGTGCATGGAGCCTGCTTCTCCCTCTGCCTATGTCTCTGCCTCTCTTTCTCTCTCTCTCTCTCTCTCTCTGTGACTATCATAAATAAATAAAAAAATTAAAAAAAAATAAGAATTATCAAGATTTAAAGTGAAAAGTTACTATTAGGGATAGAAAAACACTTAATAATAATAAAAGGTCCAGGGGCACCTGGCTGGCCTAGTTGGTAGGGTATGTGACTCTTGATCTCTGGCTTGTGCATTCAAGCCTCACATTGGGTATAGAGATCACTTAAAAATAAAATCTTAAAGTAATAATAATAATAATAATAATTAATAATAATAATAAAAGGTCCAGGTCTAGTTCACTAGGAAGATATAAAATTCCAAGTATGTATAGACTTAAGAGATAAAACTGACATTACACTAAATCAAAACCATAGTTGGTGATATTAAACCACCTCTTTTGATATTTTTTTAAGTATGTTTTTATTTAAGTTCGATTTGCCAACATATAGTATAACACCTAGTGCTCATCCCATCAAGTGCCCTCCTCAGTGCCCATCACCCAGTTACCCCATCCACCTACCCACCTCCCCTTTCCGCAACCCTTTGTTTGTTTTCCAGAGTTAGGAGTCTCTCATGATTTGTCTCCCTCTCTAATTTTTCCCACTCAGTTCCTCTCCTTTCCCTTATAGTCCCCTTCACTACTTCTTACATTCCATGTATGAGTGAAAGCATATGATGATTGTCCTTTTCTGATTGACTTATTTCACTCAGCATGATACCCTCCAGTTCCATCCACGTCGAAGCAAATGGTGGGTATTCGTCCTTTCTAATGGCTGAGTAATATTCCATTGTGTGTGTGTGTATATATATATACCATCTCTTCTTTATCCATTCATCTGTCGAAGGACATTGTGGATCCTTCCACAGTTTGGCTATTGTGGACATTGATGCTATAAACATTGGGGTGCAGGTGTCCTGGCATTTCACTACATCAGTATCTTTGGGGTAAATACCCAGTAGTACAATTGCTGAGTCATAGGGTAGCTCTATTTTTAACTTTTTGAGGAACCTCCACACTGTTTTCCAGAGTGGCTATACCAGTTTGCATTCCCACCAACAGTACAAGAGGGTTCCCCCTTCTCCACAACCTCTTCAACATTTGTAGTTTCCTGCCTTGTTAATTTTCCCCATTCTCACTGGTGTGAGATGGTATCTCATTGTGGGTTTGATGTGTATTTCCCTGATGGCAAGTGATGCAGAGCGTTTTCTCACATGCTTGTTGTCCATGCGTATATGTTCTTTGGAGAAATTTCTGTTTATGTCTTCTGCCCATTTCATGATTGGATTTCTTTTGAAATTGATAAAATAAATAGATATAAAAAACAGAAGGGTAAGGAAATTTAAGCAATATAATTTGCAAGCTTGACTTAATGCAAAATAGAAAAGGCTGCACTTACAACTACAGAAAACATTCATTTTAAGCACAGAAAGGATGTTATCTCTTTTTAAAACTTATTTATTTATTTATTTATTTATTTATTTATTTATTTATTTATGAGAGAGAGAGAGAATGAAGGAAGAGGCAGAGGGAGAGAATCTCAAGCCGACTCCCTCTGTGGGGCTGGATCTCAGGACCCTGAGATCATGATCTAAGCTGAAACCAAGAGTAAGCTGCTTAACAGAGCATGCCACACAGGTGCCCCAAAACATTTTAAAAAATGGAAATTGGACTGGGCCTGGTGTCTTAAGCCCCAGGGAGGCAGAAGCCCAAGTTGTCTGCTAACCTCAGGGTGAGTGAGTGGCCACAGGTTTCCATGATCCCAGGAGCAAGAGGGGCTGCTGAGAAATGCAAGTCCTAAGGGGTTAGGTCACAGCAGCAGGATCCACTAGTCCTCAAAATGTGAAAGTATGCAAGTCACTCTGAAAAGATAGATTCACTCCAGAAAGGAAACTGGGTAGTTTTTCTACTAGAAAAACAAACATACATGTGAATGTGTATTCTTTATGGCTAAAGCTGATGATTTAGAATTACAGGGGCAGCCGTCATAACGGATGGTAGGAGCTATTCCAATAGTATACAGAGAAAATGTAGGAGAAAAACAAAGTTATTGAGTACTAATGGCTCAGAATTGTAGCCAGCCTGGTGGGTTGATACAAATATTTGGAATAGGGGCAGCTAGGGTGGCTCAGCGGTTTAACGCTGCCTTCAGCCCAGGGCCTGATTCTGGGGATCTGGGCTTGAGTCCCACATCAGGGCTCCCTGCATGGAGCCTGCTTCTCCCTCTGCCTGTGTCTCTGCCTCTCTCTCTCTGCATGTCTCTCATGAATGAATAAATTTAAAAAAATTAAAAACAACAACAACAACAACAACAACAACAAATATTTGGAATAGATCTTGCTGCTTCTATAGAGCAAAACCCCAGACAAGCAAATAGGCTGATGAGCAAACCCACCATGGAATAAGAAAATTTTAGGTACAGGAAAGAAAAGTCAAGGCTCTATTAGTCCCCTGTTCCTCCAAAATATTCTTGAATTTGGTGGATATTTCTGGATACCAGAGCTTACAGGTGATTATTTCTGAGTTGTTTTGTTTTGTTTTGTTTTGTGTTTTGTTTTTTAATGTATTTGTTTTGAGTCTGTACCATGCTGACTGTTCTTTTGTCAGTCTCCATCATTGTTATGGATGTTCTGGGTTCAGAGTATCCTGGCTGGATTTATTCAATGTAAACTTTGTTAATGACTTCTATAACAATTGGCAACATTCATAGTCAAGAACAGCCTGTTCTCGCTGAGACTGTATGTTAAAACAATGTGTCATAACAAGAAGAAAAAAAATACTTTTTTCTCATAGACAATTTAACATAAAGATTGTTACCACTGCTATCTCCTTGTTCAATAGTCCTGAGACTGGTGGAAGTTAACCGTGTTTTCTGTATTTACCATGGAAGCTTAAACAGGAAAGTGACTGTCAGATTTCTATCGGGTAGTTGTTCCTAAATTTTGCTGCATAGTAGAATCTCCTGGAAAGATTTAAAAAATACATATTTTACTTATTTATTCACGAAAGACACACACAGGGAGAGGCAGAGACATAGACAGAGGGAGAAGCAGTCTCCCTGCAAGGAGCCCGATGTGGGACTCCATCCCGGATCCTGGGATCACACCCTAGGCCCAAGGCAGATGCTCAACCGCTGAGCCACCCAGGTGTCCCACCTGAAAAGATTTTTAAAAATACTAATGCCAGATGAATTTTCTCATATGTATTATTTGAACCTATACCTTTTTTAAAATTTCCTGTGCTGACTTTTGTTAAAGGTAGCATTACTTTAACATTAGTTTGTGACATTTATGTTTTTCTTTAACCGTAAACTTTTGTTCTATTTTCATAGCTAAATGAATTCAATATTGCATACTTTGTCCTTTTGCCAAAGTGTTTCCATTTATCTCTCAGTTGTCTGAAAGTAAATCCTCAAGTAGTTTGTTGAAGAATTCCCTGGATTCCGCCATGTTCAGAAGTATAATTCCGAGTAGTAATTACTGGGCATAAAATTCTTGAGTCACACTTTCTTTCCTTGAGGACTTTGAGTTATTTGAGGACACTATTTTACTGTCTTCTAAGCAAGGTTAGGAAGGAATCTGAAACAGTCATTGTGACTTAAACTTTTATCTGGCACACCAGTTTTCTTTCTTTATCTTTGATACTCAGTAACTTTTTTGCTAGGTTATGTCTCATGTTGGTTGGTTCATAGTAGAGTCAAAGGTAAATTACCTTTAATATGGAGAAAAAGTTTTCCTGATTTATGTTCTTAAATACTTAAGTTGCTCCTTTTTATGGGGGATGCATACTTTTGAGAATACCAGTACTATACCAATTACATATATGTTGGGTCTACTTCCTCATTTTCCTTTATGTGATAAATGATATTTATACATAACCTAGAGCAAACATTATACTAAGTGAGAAAATATTAGAAGTATTCTCTTTAAAAATGAGAATGAGAGAAAGGTAATCTTTTCTATTAAATCTTACATTGGATGTCCTAACTGCTGTGGTGGCATAAGGTTTGGCAAGAAGGAAGTAAGATGGTCAATATTTGCAGTTGATTCTATTTACATGGAAAACCCCAAATAATCCACAAATTAATATGATGTCAGATGTAAGACAAAAGTTTCATTCCTATATGCTGGCACCAAACATCTAGAAAATGTAATTAAAAAGAAGAAACTATTTGCAGTAATATTATAGAATATCAGAGACACCTGAGTTGCTTAGTCAGTTAAGCTCTGACTCTTGGTTTTCGCCCATGTCACAATCTCATGGGTCCTCAGATTGAGCCCTGGTGGGGCTCAGTGCTCAGTAAGGAGTCTGCTTAAGATTCTCTCCCTCTGTCCGTCCCCTATCTCACGCCTGCATGTGTGTGCACTCACATGCTCTCTCTCTCTCTCTCTCCCAAGTAAATAAATCTTAAAAAAAAAAAAAAAAGAATATCAAGTCTGTAGGAATAAACCTAACAGAAAATATCCAAGAGCTGTAGAGAGAAGTTTAAAACTTTGTTTAAAAAATACCTATCATGAAAAAAAAAATTACCTATCATGGGACACCTGCATGGCTCAGTGGTTGAGTGTCTGCATTTGGCTCTAGGTGTGATCCTGGAGTCCTAGGATTGAGTCCCACATTGGGCTTCCTGCATGGAGGTTGCTTCTCCCTCTGCCTATGTCTCTGCCTCTCTCTCTGTGTCTTTCATGAATAAATAAGAAATCTTAAAAAAAAAAAAAACCTATCGTAACAACATTCTACACCAACGAAAGATGTTAATAATAGGTTGGGAGGATGAGGGCTGTGTGGGAACTCTCTGTAGGATCCACTCAATTTTTCTGTAAACTTAAAACTACTAAAAAGAAGTCCATTAATTTTTTTTAAATGTGCTTTTAAAGAATATACAGATGCAATGAAAACTATTAAAAACAAGTGAAGAAATGATGAATAGCACTATAGCCATTTATCAGAATTCTTAACAAATAGATGACTTATTTTAATGCTTTATATATTTGTCTGATTGATTGACAGTTTATTAGTTAATGGCATATGGAAGTAGGACTGAAATTATTTCTTGGTGGGCAGGTCTTACCTGGAGCAAAAAGCTATAATAAGCCCCCTTTAGTTCTTTTTACTTTTCTATAGCAAGAAATCACCGTGGAGATCATTCTTTTTACTAAAGATAGTCATTTCTTTTAAAAAAAAATCTTTCATCTTTTTTCCATTTAAGAAATTACCATGAAATTGTCAAATGGTCAAAATGTTAATATCCCCCCTTCAAAAAAAGTTAATTTCCTTTCTCCTTTAAGGCATCAACCTCTTTTAAGATATTTTTATAGTTTTCCTCTTTGCATTTAACCTACTTTTTAGTAGAGCGGAATGTGTAATGCTTCATTGTGAGAAAAGAGAAAAATAAAAAAAATTGTCTTGGGGATGATACATGAATAGCAGAATAACTCATATAATTGACAGTGCCCATTGAAGCCCACATGTGAGCAATTGTTCCTAAGGAGATAACTCTAGTTAATACAAAATTGTTCATATTAATGGAAAATAAACCAGGAATAAGTCAACCTCCACAATATACTGATGATTTATTAGAAGCACACAGATGAGCATAAAATAACCATATAGATACTATAAATTCCATTTCAAGTTTTCACATACCATCCTTTATGAACAAATGCTGTATGGAGTTTATCAAGGAAGTAATTGAAGCAGGAATATTTTAAAGTTCAAAGGTTATATGTGATACTTTAATGATATGGCCATATACATAAACTTTATTCTTAATATGATTCATGCATTTTGCCCTTTTGTGCCAATTATTATCATCTCCTATATAAAGCCAAACTCCTTAGTACTACATAGTATCTTTCTGTAGGTACAGCATCATTTCCTCTCCATGCCCACAAGCACCATTCTCTGACCCTGCATTCATTCCCTCATTGTGTAAAGGCGTCACGCTCCCATCTCTCCCTGATTTCATACATTTTGTTCTATTGCAAAACAATCTGATCCTTCCTCTCATTTTTGGATAATCCCTCTCAAGCATCTGCTCCTTTTGGAATCCTTTCTGGATCCTTACAGGCTAAATCAAATGCCCTCTGCCAGAGATATCTCTATGATAATACTTAGCAACTGTGCCCAACTTCCTCTTCACACTATAGTAATGCTGGAGCCGGAAGCTGTGGTGGCAGCTTCTTAATTCAGCAGCTTCCTGGTTAGAGCTAGAGCCAGACCAAGGGTAGGCAGGGTCTGCATGTGGCTACAGGGCAGAGGTCAGAGATGAAACGCTCATCTCACAGCCAGAACAAGGTAAGACCAAGAGTTATATTATACGTGCAGGGTCAGAAACAGAGAAGAAGCAAAAAGTTGTTTGTGGGTATAAGAGGTAGAACTTGGGAAGACTTCAGAGGTAGCATGCAGTCAGAAGAGATGGACAGTGCAAAGAGCTGTTAGAATCCATAGCTGGTTTTTCTTTGTCTTCCACAATTCTCAATCCCCATCCCACCAGCTTAAGTGCAGAGTTCATTACTCAATTTCCACTATGGGACCTGCTGCACAGTTGGTAGCAGCATATTATCTGTTGAATTACATCGAGCTCTATTAACCATTCTTTAAAGACCATTTTTTAAAACCTCTCATGTTGGATACTTATCTAGGAAACCTTCCCTCATCCCCACTGATAGGGATTTTATTCTTACATATATTCATGATGTGTTTTTTGGAATTTCTCGGTCCCTTTCAGCATTCCATCTTGTATTATTACACATGTTAAGTGTATTTGGATGTGTGTGTGTGTGTTTCTAAGTGTATCCACTCTAGTGGATTGAAGATCCAAGTAGAAGATTGAAGATCCTAGTAGAAGTATTACAGATTTTCTATGCGACTTTAGGTGGCTGCTGTGTGTGACTCTTATTTCCCACCATTTCTAATATGCTTTAGTCTTCATTCTCAGTAATGGAGATATTGAAAGAAATGGTAGAAAGAAAAAACAAGCTTATGTGGAATCCAAAGGTCTAGTCCAGCCTCTTCAAAGGAAAAGTGAAGAAAATAAATATGTAATCCTTGACTAAAGTTACTATAAGAACCAACCTGTATTCTTTTGTGCAAGATAGAATTTTGTTTTAATCTAGCTATCCTGGTTGCCTGGTCTTACTTTACATTGGCTATATAGTTGGGATTTGTAGTATTTTTGGAATTTGAAATTAGAAAGCCATGTACCACTTCTACCTTAATCCTCTGATTGAAGTGTAGCTCACTGTAACTAAGAACTGATGGTTAAAAAAAGAAAAAAGAAAAAAAATCTGGGTTTGATATGTACCAGGGTGTGATATATATGCATGTGTGTCCTCATGTATTTATAATTATCTGTTTATCACCTATTCATGTTTATTTTAGAATGAACAAAGAATAAAGTAGCACATTTTGAGATATTTGTTTAGAGATCTAGTACTGAGCTCCTCAGTATTGTAACCATTAGCTATGTGTTACTATTGAGCATTTGAAACATGGCTATAGGGATGCCTGGGTGGCTCAGTGGTTGAGCATCTATCTGCCTTTGGCTCAGGGCGTGATCCTGGAGTCCCGCATCGGGCTTCCTGTGTGGAGCCTGCTTCTCCTTCTGCCTGTGTCTCTTTCTTTCTCTCTCTCTCTCTCTCTCTCTCTCTGTGTCTCATGAATAAAATAAATAAAATCTTAAAAAAAAAAAAAGTAACATGAGTTGTGCTATAAGTATAAAAATAAACAACTTTGAAGGCTTAGTTTGAAAAGTGTGATACATTATTAATATAATTTTATGTTGGTTGCATGTTGGAATGACAGTATCTTTTAACATATTTTATGTACATAGGTAGTATATTATTAAAACTAATTTTATATGCTTACTTTGACTTTTTTTCATGTAGCGACTAGGAAGTTTAAAATTACATGTGTGGCATGCATTATATTTCTGTAAGATAGCATTACTCTGGTATATGCTATAATTTAGTTTCTTGTACTTTAAAAACACCGCAAGGA
The DNA here is from genome assembly GCF_003254725.2 of Canis lupus dingo. NCBI lineage: Eukaryota > Metazoa > Chordata > Mammalia > Carnivora > Canidae > Canis > Canis lupus. Next base: position 18,957,664 of record NC_064253.1, read on the forward strand.
AGATGTGAGAAAATTTCCACTCTAATAGAGGAGACAAATTAATTCATAGTCTACTGTGCTGCAGGCACTGAGATTTTACATGGCCTGTTTCATTTAATTCTCCCCAAATCTTACTAGATAGGTGTTATTCCTATTCTAATATAGGTAGATTGGGGCTCAAAGCCCATGATCAGACAGCTACTATCAATGAAACTTACTCATATGTACCTGACTTTAGAGGTCATTCTCTTTCTACTAGACAACACTCTTGTCTACCTTTCCTTTTCAGAGACTGGCACCATATGCTACCAGAAACTCTAATAACACGCACAGTTGTGAGGTCTTACCAGCCTGTTACTTCAAAATAAGTTTCTATGTTCTTTGTCACCTAAATGAAAATAACATTTAAGTCTCTCATATGCCAAATTATCAGGAATTCCAGTCTTCCCATGGTTATCCACACCCCCATGTAATCATAAATGACCAACAGTTGTTTACTGATGCCTGAGTATTGATCCATTTGTCTTATGGATTGACAGTAGAATGGAAACTAAGATACACTCTTGAACCCGGAAGGCCACCTCACAGCCTGTCTAGAAAAGGGTTAATTCAGCAAAGGTGGTTTCTTTGCTAATGCTGTGTGACACATTACCATTAGTGGCTTAAAACAACACCCATTTATTAGCTCCTATAATCTGTAGGTCAGAAGTCCAGCATGTCATTGCTGAATTCTCTGCTGACAGTTATCACATGGCTGAAATCAAGGTGCCAGCAAGCCTGAGCTCTCATCTGGAGACTATGAGAGAAAAATCTGCTTTCAAGTACATTATTGTTGTTCTTAGTATTCATGCTCCTTGTGGGTATAGGATTTACGTCCCTGTTTCCTTGTGGCTGTCCACCAGGGGCCATTCCCTGCTTCTGGAGACAGACTGTATTCCTTGTCAGGTGTTGCATACCCCATTTTCAAGCTGGCAATGGCTTATCAAGTCTTTTTAAATTTGAATTCAATTCAAATCGATTTGATTTAATTTCTTTTTGCTTTGATTTTCTTTGAATTCTCCCTCTGCCACTAGTGGTAGATGAGTCTCTACTTTAAGTGCTCTTGCACTTAAATGAAATGGGGCTTACCTAAATAATAATATTTTAAGGTCAACTATGAAATATAACATAACATAATCATGGGAGTATCTTGTCCCAGTCACAGGTTCCAGGAATGAGAGAACAGCATATGGGGGGTCGGGGGGCGTGGGTGGTACATTTTCGGCAATCTGCCCACTGTAGTCCTGGGGATTATGTAGGGCGTGTATCCCACCACAGTGGCACAAAGCAAAATATCAGAAGTCTCCCAGCTACTTAGCTTTGGTAGTCACAGGGACAAAAGCAAGAGCTGTATTACTCTCAGGTAGTAACACTTGCCAGGGAAGGAATGGAGGGTGGGACATGAAAGATTACTTTGTGCTGCTTTCTCTTTCTTCCGATTTTACCCTCAAATCTTACTCATCATAAACTTTCTTTGTGAAAGCAACACTAAGGTTAAGTGTGGTTAGGTGAAACTGTAACATTTCTGTCCCACCTGTTTGAAGGGTAGCAGTGTCCAGACATTTTGAGGTATGTTGGAGCTTCCATGTCTCCTCTTGCTGAAGCCCTAGTAAATTGCAAAGAATGGCTTCCTAACAGGTCACTGGGGCAAATTATAATGATTTCTCTGAGCCAAGGAGCTTCCTCAAGGTGCAGGTTCCTCCCAGCACAGTGTGGACCTCAGTCTCTCGGTTCCTGCCTCTTGGATTCTTTCCCCACTCTCATATACCAGTCTGCCAGTACTAAGCTCAAAATCCACTGTGGCCCTTGCTCTTCCTGAGAACTCACCTTTCTTTCTTTCTTTTTTTAATTTTTATTTATTTATGATAGTCACAGAGATAGAGAGAGAGGCAGAGACACAGGCAGAGGGAGAAGCAGGCTCCATGCACCGGGAGCCCGACGTGGGAGCCCGACGTGGGAGCCCGACGTGGGAGCCCGACGTGGGAGCCCGACGTGGGACCCCGACGTGGGACCCCGACGTGGGACCCCGACTTGGGACCCCGACGTGGGACCCCGACTTGGGACCCCGACTTGGGACCCCGACTTGGGACTCAATCCCGGGTCTCCCTGGGCCAAAGGCAGGCGCTAAACCGCTGCGCCACCCAAGGATCCCCTGAACTCACCTTTCATTAAGTGCTAGTTACTGAAGTTTTGTTGGTCAAACTTTGTGCTCTCCTAAGTGCCACATCCCGTTTTTCTTTATTGCTACTATTGTTTACTTGAGAGGTTTCTTACAGCTGAGTCATTTTTAACATTTTCATTACATTTTAACATTTTCATTACATTTTAACATTAAAAAATGTACCAAGGGAACTCTTCTCACTATCCTATGTGAAAAATCTGAATTACCTGCCATATATAGATGTTAACTGTAAGAAAAGAAAAAAGAAAAAAGAAAAAGAAATTCTTAATCATTGGTAATCTCTAACCTGAAATAGCATAATGATTCTCAGAAAGATCCTTTCTTCTTTTCTAGTTGTCCCCAGGGGCAGGCATTTTTATTACAATTCCAAATATTTGTTTTTATTTTTGTTTTGTTTTATTTTTGGTTTTTGTTTTGAGCTGAGGGGCTTTAATGCAATTACAGTTGACCTTTGAACATCATGGGATTGAACTGTGTGGGTCTGCTTATTGATGGATTGTTTTCAATAAATATAGTACAGTACTACAAATATATTTTCTCTTCCTTAGGATTTTTTTTTCTTCCTTAGGGTTTTCATAATAACATTTTCTTTTCGCAAGCTTACTGAAGTCTAATAATACATTATAAATACATGTGACATACAAAATAAATGTTTTATGGGGTGCCTGGGTGGCTCAGTCGGTTAAGCTTTGGACTCTTGGTCATGATCTCAAGCCCCGTGTCAGCCTCTGAGCTGAGTGTGGAGCCTTCTTAAGATTCCCTCTCTCCCTTTCCCTCTGCCCCTTTTTCCCCTGCTCATGCTCTCTCTATATATAAAAACCAAACAAATATGTGTTAGTTAACCGTTAATGCTATAGGTAAGACTTCTGGTCAACAGTAGGCTATTAGTTAATTTTGTGGAGAGTCAAAAATTAAACATGGATTTTCAACTGTGTCTTTAACCCTGCATTGTCTAATGGTCAACTAGACATCTCAGGCTATGTGTTGGAGCTGCATGTACCCCAAACTACCTCTCCACATGCTTGCCCACTCCACCCCTGCTCCTGTTAAGTGTATCACCTAAAATCATCCCTCATACCACCATAGGTATGCAATAAACAGAAAACACTGATCTACTCCCTCTTTCCCAGAGACCCACCTCAAATTCTTTTCCCTCTAAGAGACCTTCTCTGACAATACAGACCTCAGTGATCCCCTCCACTGCATTCATAAGGTTGGGGTGGTTTCAATTTTAAATGGTGTCTAATTATTCAAATGTTGCTGTATGACATTTCATTAAGGACAAAGACCATGCTTTATACCAAGTTTTCCCACAGCACTTGGTATGCTACCTGGCAAACAGCAGGCATTCAGTGAATATTTGTGGTTTGATGAACAGCAAGGGGCAGCTCTGGGTAAAAGTGTGAAGCCAAGTTTGACCTATGTTCTTCTACCTTTGACTGCTCTGTCACAGAAAGGACCATAGATTATACTCCTCTGAATTAGTAATTTTCTCCTTTCTCAATAAGTTTCAGATGTTTCTTGATTTTTCTCGATCTCCCCAAATCACACTTCATGTGTTCTATATCTCATTATCATGTTGACTGTCAGCTAAGGTATTTGGTGTTTGCCAGTAGGTTTTATGCTGCTTAACTGTGTCTTATAAAATTTTTTATCTTCTATCACATCCAAGACAGACCAGGTGTACATAATAGATGCTTAATTGATATTTATTGTATAAATAAATGAGTACATGTTATATTGTTTGTGTCTTGCAGTGTTCCTATCTTTAGGAAAAAGTACAAAATCACTATTTCATGTAACATTGGTCAAGATGATTTACTAACTTTATTAATAAGTATATAAATGCTTTGTGGTTTTGACTTGAAATAATAAAAATGAAATCTTCCTTCTGCCTTTCCTCCTTTTGGTCCACTTGGCCACTTTAAATGTTCCTTTCAAGGAGCAATGTAAGTCTCAATAGCTTTACACAGAACTGATGATTCCTTCTCTGTATTCTGAGCACACCATACGTACTTCTGGTTAGGGGTGATCACATAATTTATTGCCAAAACCAGGACACAATGAGAATGAAAGTAGGCACAAAAATCTATTAAGACAGGATAAGGGGTGTCCCAGACAAACCAGGATGTATGGTTATACTACTTTGAAAGTAGTTATTTGCTAACCATATGTCTTTTGTCATTCAACTGTAAAGCTATTCTAGGTCTGGGCCTTATTTCTCTTAGCTTCCTTTTTACCTAGAACAGTGCCTGGCACATGGTGGTGGTAGAAGACATGTTAGTGCCTCTTTAAGAATGTTCATTTAATTGCATATTATACTATCTTGATGTAGAGCTCAAACCATCCCATTTGCGTCCTATTATGAGCCATTTTCTCAGCATAAAAATATAGGGCAATGAGCTTAATTATATGCTTGTGTAATGATAGTAGCTGGCATTTACCAGCATTTAGCTTGTGCAAGGCCCAAGGCTAAGAACTTTGGTTGAGTTCTCTTGTGGATTTCTCACAACAATTCTTGGAGGTAAGTACTACTATGGTCCCATTAAATTAGAAGAAAAGACACAATTTGAAAGATCAAGAACCTTGCTCAAGGTCACCCAGCTAATTATGTAGCAGAGTTTCAACTCCAGACTCTGATGCCAGACACCATCTCTCCTACATGTGAGAAACAGCTGGTACTACATTTTGGAAAGTGATTTTAAAATATTAATACCATACTTCCAGGAAAAATTCATGTGCTTTTATGTGTTGAAAGGAAAATATATTTAACGAAGTAAAGATTGCAGAACCAGGTCAATGTGGCAACTATGTAAGGTCATGAGTAAGGATAGACAAACATAAGCTTATTGTTCTTGGTGTTAATGTTTCCATCTGTTATGACACAAATGTACCCTTAGTTTTGTTGGGGATCATTTCTTGGTAAAGATTTTTATTTATTTATGCATAAGAGAGAGAGAGGCAGAGACACAGGCAGAGGGAGAAGCAGGCTCCATGTAGGCAACCTGATGTGGGACTCTATCCTGGGACTCCAGGATCACGCCCAGGGCAGAAGGCAGGCGCTAAACTGCTGAGCCACCCAGGGATCCCCAAGAATTGTATTCTTTTTTTTTTTTAAATTTTTATTTATTTATGATAGGCACACAGTGAGAGAGAGAGAGAGAGAGAGGCAGAGACACAGGCAGAGGGAGAAGCAGGCTCCATGCTGGGAGCCCGACGTGGGATTCGATCCTGAGTCTCCAGGATCGGGCCCTGGACCAAAGGCAGGCGCTAAACCGCTGCGCCACCCAGGGATCCCAAGAATTGTATTCTTAATTAATTTTTTTTCTAGTGGCAAGAGAGCTGTAGCAACTGAATCAGATATTATCAGGGTATTCAATTGCATATGATGTATTATAAACATAGGGGAAACCTGAAAACAAAATGTTTATATAATGAATGTTAACCTTTATGAATAAATGATAGGAAATGTTACTTTTAAGGCATTCACACAAAATGACTACATTTGTGATTCAAATGAAGGGTTACAAACATATATTAAGTTTAGGGATTTTCTGGGGGGTTTTTTGTTTTGTTTTGTTTTGTTTTAGCATCCTACATTTCTTTTAATTTTGAGGTAATTATAGATTCACATGCAGTTGTAGGGATTTCCTGTTTTTTTTTTTGTTTGTTTGTTTTTTTCCCTAGGAAATTTTCAGAATCAATATGGCTTTGAATTTCAAGCCAGAAAGCTTCCTCTACTTTATTAGGTTATTCCTATTTAGTGAACTAGGATACCAGGATATCCCTGGTCAGAAAAACTGTATTAAAGTCAAGTTTTCACTGTACTCAGGGTAACTATAAAATTAAAATGCTTATATTATAATGTAGATAAGGATCTATGGTTAACTGATAGGTTGGGACCAAGAACAAATTTAAAATAAAAAATTGGTCTTTTTTCTTGCACTTTTTATCATCTCAGTGGATTTAAGCTTTTTTTTTTTTTTTTCATTTACCCTATGCGCTGGGGTACCTCAGCTGAACAGAACAGAGGGAATTCCATCTTGTATTGGGGAAGACATGCATTAAAAGATAAACATACAATATAAATAAATAATAAAGATTGTTGTAAGGTTTAAAGCGTCATGGAAAGAAAAGAAAAAGGGTTGGGGTGGTTTCAATTTTAAATGGTGTGGTCCTGGGGGATGGTGGCTCAGCGGCTTTGGCCCAGGGCGTGACCCTGGCATCCTGGATGGAGTCCCACCAGGCCCCCCTCAGGGAGCCTGCTTCTCCCTCTGCCTGTGTCTTCGTCTCTCTGTGTATGTCTCTCATGAATAAATATAATCTTTTAAAAAATGAGTAGTGTGGTCCGGCTAAACATCACTGTTAGGGTGAGATTTGAGCAAGGAGTTAAAAGGAGAGTGGACACTGAGGAAAAATGTACCTAAGCAGTAGTGTGTCTGGAATTTTCAAGCAAGAAAGGGTGATTGGAGCTACAGTGAGACAGGTGAAGGGAAAAGGCAAAACCCAGGGCTTTGTAGATCACTGTAAAGACCTTGGCTTTTATACACAATGAAAAAGGGAGCCACTGACTCTGATTTTGGCCAGATGAGACAGGAGCTGACTTTTTCTTGTAAGAGAATATTCTGGTTGTTGCTCTGACAATAGACTGAGTTAATGGGCAGAGAGACCATTTAGCAGGTCACTGAAGTATGATCCAAGTCAGAGAAGATGGAAGTAATGCACCGATTGGTCTGATTCTGATTTATTTTGTCAGGCTTGCCTGACAGGCTGGGGGCGAAGATCAGAGAAGAAAGGGAGCCAAGGACTCCATAAAGCATTTGTTCTGAGCAACTAGGTAGAAGGACTGTGGCTAGGTCATGAACTGCTTTTTGAGCAAGGGAGAATTAAAAAAAAAAAAAAGATTTTGTATTTTATTTATTCATGAGAGACACAGAGAAAGAGGGGTAGAGGCAGAGGCAGAGGCAGAGGGAGGAGCCGGCTCCCCGCGGGGTAGGGAGCCCAACGAGGTACTGGATGCCAGGACCCCAGCCAGGACCCCACCTGAGCCCACGGCAGACGCTGAGGCACTTAGTCACGCAGGCACCCAAGCAAGGGAGAATGGTAAACTTAGGGGAAAAAAGAAAACTAATATGCACTAATACAGTCAATCCAGATGGAGGGGACGTCTCTGTCACTGCCGTCGCATTCCGAGTGTTGCAGGCCTTAAAACTTACTGTCGGCGTCGGTGGAATGTTGACTGCCGGACGGGCACTCTTACTAGAGGTGTTTCTGGTTTCTGGGATATATAAAAGATACAGCTAAAGAAGGCTCAGAGATCCAGGAGACCAGTAATCTCACACTCTAGAAATGTCAGCTGGAAGTTCTAGGCCGAAAGAAGCCGGCCAGTTAGGGCAGATTCGCCGATCCTGACGTTTCCGCTAGTAAAAAGCGGTGGCCGCGGATTCCAGGGCATCTTCCTCGGCGGCGCCCCCCACAGGCCGGGGGCGTGCCCCAGGGCTCCGCGCCGACCCCCGCCCGCCCGGCAGCCGCCGCGGTCCCCCTCCCGCCGCAGGCACCGCCCCTCCGCGCCAGCCGCGGGGCGGGGGGCCAGGAGGGGCTCGCGTGGCCGTGGTCGCCATCTTCCGGCGCGTCCTTCCCCGCGTGGGGCGGCAGCCCGGGCTCTCCGCCCTCCTCTCGCCTCGGAGCGGGGCTTCCCAGGCGGCGCAGCTGGGGGGCGCTGGGCGTCGCGGGGTCGCGCGGCGGAGCGCGACGCCCAGGCGGGGCCGGGGGGCGGGGCCGGGCGGGGCCGGGGGCGGGGCCGGGGGCGGGGCCGGGGGCGGGGCCGGCGCGGCGACGGCGGCAGCTGCGCGGCGGCGCAGGCCTCCCGCGGCTCTCGGGGCGCGCGCCGCCTCTCGCTCCGCCCGCGCGCGAGCCTGGGCAGGGGAGGGAGGGACCAGGAAGCGGCGAGCGCGCCGGGGAGCGCAGCTGCGGGCGTGGGGGCGGCAGGAGCCGCGGAGCCGGCACCGGGAGAGGCTGCGGCTGGAGCGGCGGCCGAGACAAAGGCGCGGGTGAGTGCAGGGGCGCCGGCCTGGGTCGCGCGCCGCCCCCCCTCCCTCGCGGCCTCCTGGGCGGGGGCCCGCAGCCTCGAACCCCCGCCGCCGCCGCCGCCGCCGCCGCCGCCGCCGCCGGCTCGCTGGGGAAGCGCGGCCGGGCCCTGCCCCCCGCGCGCTGCGGGCTGCGGGCTGTGGGCTGAGCCTGCGGCTCCATTTTTCAGGTCTGGGCGAGGTCTTCCTGCGGACCCTGCCCTCGGGGTTTTTCTGCCCAGTCCTTCCGAGACCCGGTTTACACGCTCAGTTCAAAATCGTGGACGGGCGGGCGGCTGAGGGAGCCAACGGCCAGCTTGCAGTAAAATGGACATGAAGAGACCCCCCCGCTCCCCCCAACTTCGCAGGTCTGGGGGGCGCGGAGGGCGGGCGGAGAGAGCCGGGGTTTTCCAGGGTGAGGGTTTCGGGGTGGGGTGAGGTGAGGTGGGGGCGCTGGACCCCTGCCTCCGAGTCGGGACTGTCGCCCGAGGCGTGCAGCGGGTCTCGCCGCGCTTCTCCTGGGCCGCGGACAGAAAGCCTGGCTGACCACCTCCTCGCAGGAGCCCGTGCGACTCGTACAGGTTGTCTTACCCCGCGCTTGCCGCTTCGGTTGTGATTTTCTTTTTCTTTTTTTTTTTGGCGGGGGGGGGGGGGGGGTAACGGGTGTGGTAGGTAGCGGCTCGCCGATGCCGCCTTCAGAGCCGAAAAGCCCCGATGGGCTGACTTCGTGTGTACTTGAAACAACATTGGGATTTCTTTTTAGTGGCTATGATTTTAAAGGATAAGCTTTTTGTACGGGGACTGGGTGTGACGATGTTCAGTTTCCAGAATTGACACATGTTGTTAGAGAGCCGGGCTTACCGTAGGTGCTCAGTAAAACATTTGAATGAATGAACCAACGGATCCTGAAACCACAGAACTGATTTCACAGGTAGGAAAACGTAGACACAAACCTTCTGGACTCCAGGAAGAAGCGTTCAGAAACAACATGTAGTTACTGTTTATATGCTTGTTTTCACCCACTGTACACACACACACACACACACACACACACACGTATACATGGTGTTGATCAGCTGTGCTCAGTGTTGGGAGTGTAGAAAACGTAGTTGAAATGTGGGATTTTTCATTTTGAGGAAGAGGAGGTAGACATTTTCTGTTATTTGAAATTAAGTGTTATTTCTGATTTCTTGTGAAAGACTGAGGAACTAAAGAAGAGGTGCTTGGATTGTGTTTTGTTCTTCTGAGACTGCCAAAGTCTATTTCATTGTGAATAAAGCAGGCAGTGTGCTTTTGGCGGACCATGGTGGCCTGGTCTTCATTTGCTTTTTTGAGCTAGAGGTGTCTAAAGTTAGGGGGAAAAGAAAACTGATGTACTAATTAAACTCTACCGTTTATTCAACCGGTATTCATTAAGCACCCATTATGGACTGGCACCTGTGTTGGTTGCTGAGTTTCTAGAAGCAAACAAAACCCACAATTATCGCTTTAACCTGAGCGTGAAGTTCTTTCCTCATTATCGATGTTGCAAGTAAGGACTGTCTTACTTACACCCCCCACTGTAGACTTAAAGTTGGGAAAGCTGGCAGGTGGACTGCAGGAAGTGCAGATCCATAAGTCTATTTAAAGGTTAGTAAATAACTACATAGGGCTGAGATGATTGGGTTGCATTTTGCTGGTTTTAGTAAAATCAGTCTACATTTTAAAATGAAGGGAGGGAGAGGTTTAACAACTATTTTTTTGTTTCCTCCTTCCATAGTGGATGATTTTGGTACTGTATTTATTGAAGAGTAATATATTTGTGGTTGTTTCCTGTAAATAATCTTTGTTATACAACATTTTCTATTTAAAAAAAAATGCCCAAGGAGAAACACTGGATTCCTTAAAACAAATGTTTTAAATAAACCACCTATTTGGATGCTTTATTTTAACCTTTTAGTCACTGTTTACAGGTAAATATGATATTGACTTGATCATGCTGAAAAGGGAAGGACTACTAGTAATAATTTGTGGTTCCGTATTTGGACTTTCCCCACTAGTATTGCGACTGTGATGGAACTCTGCTTAGTAAAAAGAGAATGTGGTTTGTAGTAGTTCTGACTATAAGGTTGCATTGCCTGCTTTTGTCTTTATACACATAGGATTTTTTTTTTTAAGTGCTTGTTTTATTTGGCCTCATTAGAAGGTTCCAATGTCATTTTATGATCATTACAAAATAATGTAAATTAACTTTTTCATAAATGGCATTTCAGTTTCAGTGAACCTTTTTAACTTGTTAACACCTTATACATTGTTGAAGATAATAAGTACTTTCAGTTAGAACTTTCAGATTTTTAGATTGGCTGCTTGCTTTTTGTGGTTGTTGTGCTTGGGAGTAATATGGAAAATAATCCCTTAAATTTTAATGGTAGATGTATTTAAAAATGTATATTTCTTATAGGAAGAGTTACTTTGACAATATACTGCTGGTAGTCTGGGCTGATGAGAAACCTAATATAGTAGGTGTTAATAGCGATGTTTAAAGAATAGTGTCAGCAAGCTGTGATATGTTGAGTAAAAAATGCTTGGTGTATTTTGTCACCAGAGTTCGTGACTGTCAACAGCATTGAGACGTGTTAAATTTTTTTCAAGAAATAAGAACCCATGGTTAGGTTTTTGTACCTTAAAAAATACTGTGTTTTAGAAGTATTAATTCTCCTTTGGAGTAGTTTATAATGCTTTGAGTCTAAATAAATTCCAGGATCATTCCATTTTATAATTGTTGGAGTATTTGAAATGTTGATGCTTTTTTCCTCGGGGTTTATGTGTGTGTTAAACGATGGGAGTAGGTAGTTTGTTAAAAAAAATTTTTTTTTTAAAGACCCTTGAGAATGTTTTACGAAGTGTTTTCTTTATCAGATGTGGTTAATGAAGGGATTAAGAATGATGCCCTTGGGGATCCCTGTGTGGCTCAGCGGTTCAGCGCCTGCCTTTGGCCTGGGGTGTGATCCTGGAGTTCCAGGATCGAGTCCCCTGTGGGGCTTCCGGCAAGGAGCCTGCTTCTCCCTCTGCCTGTGTCTCTGCCTCTCTCTCTCTCTATGTCTATCATGAATAAATAAATAAAATCTTAAAAAAAAAAAAAAAGAATGATGCCCTTAAAAAGCATTGCAGCTGTGCTCTTGTTTGTATAGGTTGTTAGTATCAATTTGCAAATAATTTCTCACATTTATTCCCTAGGACAGGTTGCTATTACATTTTTATGTCCTAGGTGTCATTTTTTGGAAGTATTGAGGTTTTCATCTGCTTTAGGAGTCTGGCGTACTTTTGTTAATGCTTTATATTAAGGTTTTTTCTCACAATTGGAAATGCATGTTAGTTTTCATCTGTTACAGTGTTCTTAATCTCAGTTCTCATGAAATATTTTAATATTTTATTGAAAATGTTAGTAGTGCTTTTGAGAGGAACATTATGGGTTCCCTGTGTATTCTTGAGAAGAACTGAGTGTGTGTGCTTATCCTTAATACTTAGTTAGGTGAGGGAATTTATCTTGATTTTTCTTCCATACCACGTGGAAAAACTTGGAATTTAGCTTATTAATAATTAACTTTACGCATCCTGCTACCTCACTTCAAAGCTTAAGAATACTTGAACTTTTCTATAATACTGACAAATCATGAACAGAGCAGGATTTAGCTGAAAGAGTTGTGGGAATCCATCCAAAGGGAGTTTCTGAACTGAAAGCCAAAAGACTTGGTAATAAGTTGTCTTTATCATGACAACACAAAATACCTGCAAATGTGTTTTAGTCAAAATGGATTATAGTAAAACAAACTCCCTCTTTTTTTCCTAGAAAGCATTAGGTAACTCCATGTTAAATTTAGGTGTTTTTGAAAATGACTAAATGATGATCACCGATATTTCCATTTTATAGCTTACCCAATTAGAAATTCATGTTAAGATTTCTTGTTAAATCTTTGAATTATTGTAAACATCTTTTAGTAAAACATATAATTTTGTTCCATTTAGCTTGGTAATACACTTTCACTTTTTGCTTAATAAAGCAAAAATGAATTTTTTGTACATTCTGCATTGTGTATATTTTGCACTTTTTTGTGGTGGGAACCCGTATTTGTGGAACTGGTATGTGCAATGGATGGGACTTCATAAAGCTTAAGCAGGAAACAACTCTCTCTGTACCTTCAAACCATTCCTGTAGGTTGAGTATTTCCCTGCTCTGGATGAGCTTTTAGGAAGATCAGGTTGCTTTTCTAGTTAGTTTTAGGTAATAAAAATTCTTGTGCTTACTTGTCAATGATAGTGTTATTTTAGTCAGTAGAAGGCATAGCTCAGGATCGATCACATTCAGTGTTAAAACTCTTAGACAATTTAGAACTTCTCTTTCTAGCTCAGAGCTTCTTGAGCCCTAGAAGCCTGCTTTGGAGCAAGAGTCCTGGTAGGTGTGTGTTGTTTTACCAGCTCCTCTTCTTCACTGCTGTCCAGATTCATCTTGTCCAGGGTCCACCTCAGTGGGGAATAGAATTGGGGTGAGAAAGGTATGATTTTAATGTGACTCATCCTGTTTCGCTCTGGCATTGGTGCTTTCTGAATCAGGCAGGTTGTTCAAAAGTGGACTTTCTCCAGAAGTGCTAGAAATGGTTTTCTTGGAAATTCCATGTGTGGGAACCTCCCAGCTACAATTCTTGTGATATAATTCTTCTATTACAGTCCCTTCACCTTTCAGTTTCCTTCAACTGCAGCCTCACAACGCCCAAGGAAAGGTTTTACTTGTCTTTATAATAGTTCTATAACTTTTTAACCAGATCTGCCCTTTGCTAAGGTTATTTCATACCTCGCAGTTTCATGCATTCCACCAGAACCTCCTCATTGTACCTTTCCAGCTCCTTCTGTTAATTATGCCACTTAAACAGTAATTCTGTGTCTGGGACCTGCCCCAAGCCCTCCTTCCTCCACGTTCATGCTTTGAATCCATGGTCCACTGTTTGAAATTTTACCTGCGTACACCCTCAATTCCCTGTAGCACTTCTTCACTGTACTCAGCTGGCCATCTGCCTCCCCCACCTCCAGTTCTCCATCTAGTCTAGCCGATATGTGGCAGTTGATTGTGGCCTGAGGAAAAAAACCAAAAAACACCGATACTGATCTGTTCTCCCTGTAAATTCAGGAGGGTTTTTCGTACTGTCCCCAGTTCTGTAATCTTAAAGATTGTATTTTTTTAAATTAATCTCTACATCCAAAATGGTGCTCAAACTCAGGAACCCAAGATTATGAATCGCATCTTCCCCTGAGCAAGCCAGCCAGTTGCCCCAGTTTTGTAATCTTAGTATATATTTCCCTAGTTGAATTACTCTCCCACTCTCCTAAATTACTATTTTACATCTCTCCATTTTTAAATACATATTTTATTTAACCTCAGTTTGCCAATATATAAAACCCAGTGCTCATCTAATCATGTGCCCCCCCTTAATGCCCATCACCCTATATCTCTCCTTAAAACTTCACCTTTTTGCATTTTCATCTGATGACTTTGCTTCCTGTGTATTAAAAACGAAAGCAATCAGAAGAAAACTTTTTCATCTCTCTTTGCATCTGTACCCACACTCTCTGCATTTTCTATTTTGCTATGACCATGGGTTCCATTCTTGCCCCTGGTTCTATACTCTTCTCCTTGTCAAGGACATGGCATTGCCTCAGGATTCATCCCAGGCTCCTGGCTTCCAGTGAGCTGTGTCATCACTGTTCCCCATTTCTACAGGATCATTCTTACCAGTGTAGAGATGTGCTGAATATCTCCCATCTTTAAAACAAACATACCTCTCCCAACACATTTTTCTTTTAACTACTATTTTCTGAAAGTTATTTGTGGTCATCAGTGCTCCATATCTCTTTGGATCCGTAACATTCAGTTTTTTTTTTTTTTTTTTTCTTTTTCACTCTACTCTTGTTGAGTTTACTAATGACCTCCTTGGTGATATATTCCCTAGTCGGTTCTCAGTCCTAATCCTTTGGATGAAGCAGCAGCATTTGACATAGTTGATAATTTTGTTCTCTTTGAAACCTTTTTCCCTTTGCTTCTGGGACACTACTACTTACTTTTAGTTTCTTTCTTTCTTTTCTTTTTTTTTTGTAACCCCCAACTCCTGAAAAATAAGGCAGTGTCCTAGAGCTCTATGTTTAAACCTCTTCTATATTTATATGTAGTCTTTTGTTTTTTTTTTTTTTTTAAATTTTTTTTTTTTTTTTAAATTTTTATTTATTTATGATAGTCACAGAGAGAGAGAGAGAGAGGCAGAGACACAGGCAGAGGGAGAAGCAGGCTCCATGCACCGGGAGCCTGATGTGGGATTCGATCCTGGGTCTCCAGGATCGCGCCCTGGGCCAAAGGCAGGCGCCAAACCGCTGCGCCACCCAGGGATCCCTATATGTAGTCTTTTGTAATCTCATCCTATTCTCCAGCTAGAATTATCATATAGTTCAAACTAAAAATGTTATCCTCAGCTTAGATCTTTTTTCCTAACCTCCAGACTTTTGTACCCAACTGCCAAGTCAGCATTCCCAACTAGACATCCCATATTTCGTAAGTCAAAACTAACCTCTTCATCTTTCTTTCTTTTACCCCAATGATTGTTCTTATTCCATCTCCCTCATCTTACTAGGTGTCAACCTCATTTTTTAGTTTTTTGTGGCTGAAACCTGGAGACATTCTTGACTTCACTTTTTCACACCCCTACGTCTAATTCAAAATAATGTATCATGCAAATATGTCCTGTACTTATCTTAAAATCTACTATAAGACTAAATACAGCCATAACTTAGTTATTCTCAACTCCTGCCACTCCATCTAAGCAACCATCGTCTCTTGCCTATCTTATTTTAGTTGTCTCTTTCCTGGTCTCTTTGCTGTTTCTGTTCTCAAGACAGTAGTCAGGGTGATCCTTTTGAAATGAAAGTTTAATTATGCTACTTCTATGTTCAGAACCCTTCAGTGGCTTTCCTTAGACTAAAAGCCACAATATAACAGGGCCTACAAAGGCCCTCCATCATCTGTACCTCCTTCTTCTCTGATGATGTGTCCTATTACTCTCTCCTTGGTTTATTCCATATGAGGCAGATGGATCTCCTTAAACTTTCTTGAACCTGCCAAGCACAGTTTTGCTGTAGTGTCCTTAGGGAGAGAGCTTTCTTTTATTCACTGCAGAATCCCCAGTATTCAGAACAGTGATACTACGCACATGATGGGTATTCACATTTGTTATATGAGTGACTGCTTATCTTGTTATTCATGTCTTTGAAAACAGCTTTTATGTATGTTTGTATAACTAAAAGTATTTTGACTCTTTAAAATCATGTAGTACTAGAAGAATTAAGTAAAAATATTTAGATAAAAAGACAAAAAGTATGTTCAAATCAATTTTTGTGTATGGAAAGTGAAAATACACAGGAAAATGGTTAGGGACAGATAGGAAAGAACAGAGAGGTAAGGTAAATGGAATAAAGAAAAGAAAAGCCTGATTTGGAAGTAGGGTGATAACACTTACACTATTTTTGTCTTGCTCCATACTTCTTTTGGGCTGTTTCTTGAATTCTGAGTGTTGGTGATTTACATGGGCTTAGGCTCTGCAGGTTGGGCTGTATTACACCTTGCTTTTATCAGGGATATTGGTTCAGGTGAAATTGAGAGCCAAAACTTGGTTGCTTTTCTATTGCCAAACTCCTTTTGTTAAAGTTAATGTTACAAGAAACCGCTTTATCTGACTATATTCTTAGCACTTCTCAATTTTTTTTGCAGAGAGCTCAAGCAGAGGTGTCATAGTTTTTTTTTTTTTAAATTTTTATTTATTTATGATAGTCACAGAGAGAGAGAGAGAGGCAGAGACATAGGCAGAGGGAGAAGCAGGCTCCATGCACCTGGAGCCCGATGTGGGATTCGATCCCGGGTCTCCAGGATCGCGCCCTGGGCCAAAGGCAGGCGCCAAACCGCTGCGCCACCCAGGGATCCCGAGGTGTCATAGTTTTAAAGATTTTGAGTGTACACAAATTTATTAGTATGCTTTGTGCTTAGTATTGCACTGCCTATTTACTGCTCTCTCAGAAAAGGGGGGTCTGTAAGTAGTTTTATTGTAGTTCTGTGGTAAGCTAGCAGATAGCTACATTAATGTGCACAATTTTATTGAGTAATGTTTATAAGCATATTTGTGCTCTTAAATGAAAAATACTTGAATGTATATATGTGCATTTTTAAAACTGTAGTTTAAGTAATATTCAGGTGGAAAATGGGAGTGTGAGGGAAATTAATGATAATGCAAGCTTCCAGTATTTCATTATGCTGAGACAAGATTTTTTAAACCCTTTTAAAAATTAATTAATTAATTAATTACTTTTGGAGATTTTATTTTTAAGAATCTCTACACCCAGTGTGGGGCTCAAATCCACAACCCTGAGACTAGGAGTCACATGCTCCACTGACTGAGCCAGCCATGTACCCCTAAAATTTATTTATTTTTAAACTCTTTTTTTCTGAGTTATGCCTTATTTCCTGTTAATTAAAAAAAAACTTCTAGGGGTACCTGGGTGGCTCAGTCGGTTAAACATTGCCTTTGACTGTGGTTATGATCCTGGGGTCCTGGGAGCCTATTTCTCCTTTTCTTCTTAGCTCCCCCTTCTGCTGTTGCATTAGTGCGCGCTCTCTCTTGCTCGCTCTCTTGCTCTCTCTCTCCCTCTCAAATGGATAAAATCTTTTTTTTAATAAAGATTTTTATTTATTTATGCATGAGAGACACAGAGAGAGAGGGAGAGAGGCAGAGACACAGGCAAAGGGAGAAGCAGGCTCCACGCAGGGAGCCCGATGTGACCCGATCCCTGGTCTCCAGGATCCCGCCCTGGGCTGAAGGCAGGTGCTAAACCACTGAGCCATCCAAGGATGCCCGGATAAATAAAATCTTAAGAAAAATAAAAAAATAAACTTAAAACTCCCCTTTTCAAAAAAGATTTTATTCATGAGAGACACAGAGAAGCAGGCTTCTCTTGGGAAGCCCCATGGGGGACCAATCCCAGGACCCCAGGACCACAACCCAAGCCAAAGGCAGACGCTCAACACTGAGCCACCCAGGCATCCCTTTAAAAATCCTTTAAATAGTGAAAAGAGGTGGCTTAGAAGTTCCTGAATAACTTTTTATGCATTAGGTATAAGTTACTCTCCATAAACCAATCTAAAGACTTCCCTATTTTTATGTAATATGCAATAAATTTGTCTTGATTGACTTGTCTGATGGACTTTTATATGGCCAAAAGGTGGACTTAATTTTCATGGTCATAGAGGTATGGGTACGTATGTGTTGGTTTGTATTTATAGTTCATACTATAATACGTAATGTAATACGTATATGTCATATACGTAGATGTAATACGTAGATGTCATATAAACTTGTGTATGCTTGATACTTTAACTCCTAAGCAATAATACCTATAAGTCAGGTGTGGTATATTTTTCTTTCATATTAAATAGGAAATTAAAATATAAAAATTTTCTTACTAAAATGTGACACAGGTTTTTTAAAAATTTTTATTTATTTATGATAGTCACAGAGAGAGAGAGAGAGAGAGAGAGAGGCAGAGACACAGGCAGAGGGAGAAGCAGGCTCCATGCACCGGGAGCCCGACGTGGGATTTGATCCCGGGTCTCCAGGATCGCGCCCTGGGCCAAAGGCAGGCGCCAAACCGCTGCGCCACCCAGGGATCCTGTGACACAGTTTTTTAAAAGTTTTTGTATCTTGTAAAATTATTTTGGATAACATACTAACAAGTGTTTGTCTACAGTTTTGAATTAATTGTTCTGTTTTGTAGGGTAATTATGTAATCTTCATTAGAATTTCTCATTGTGGGCATCCCCAGTGGCACAGTGGTTTAGCGCTGCCTGCAGCCCGGGGTGTGATCCTGGAGACCCGGGATTGAGTCCCACGTCGGGCTCCCTGCATGGAGCCTGCTTCTGCTTCTGCCCGTGTCTCTGCCGCCCCCCCCCCCCCCGAATTAAATAAAATTTAAAAAGGTCAAGAATTTCTCATTGGCCTATATGAACTCATAGGTTACATTTCACATAAGAAATACCCATCTTGGATTAATAAAATCCTTATTTCTGGACACCTGAGTGGCTCAGTTAGATTAGCGTACCAGTCTTGATTTTAACTCAGGTCATGATCTCAGGGTTGTGAGATTGAGCTCTGTGTCCGCCTCTGCCCTGGGCAGCAGGCTCTGTGCTGGGCATGGAGTCTGCTTAAGATTCTTTCTCCTCCCTCTACCTCTCTCCCCCATATATGCATGCATACTCTCTCTCTCCCTATAATATGCATTCATTCATTCAACAAATTTATCAAACTACTCTTCCCGATCTGCTAAGGATAAAATACAAACTGTACTCACCGAAAAATACAAACTCACTCACACTCTGTCTATATAATAGGGACCTGACAACTTCCCAGGGTAGCTCACCTTTGCTCACTGCGTTTAGCCACTAAATAATTTTTCAAATAGGCTTTGCTTGTTCTTGCCTTAGGGTTTTTATACTAGTTGTTTCCTCTGTTTGAAATGATGGTTCCCAGATCTTTGCAAGGCTGGCCTCTTATCTTTTAGATTTCAGCTTAAAGATCACCTCATTTCCTCACCACTTTAAAACAGCACCTTCCCATCACTGTTACACTTGCCTTAGAGCACTTATCAGATCTTAATGTTTTTAACTTTTAAAAAAAATATTTATTTATTCATGAGAGACAGAGAGAGAGAGAGAGAGAGAGAGATAGAGAGAGGCAGAGACATAGGCAGAGAGAGAAGTAGGCTCCATGTAGGGAGCCTGATGTGGGACTTGATCCCGGAACTCCAGGATCATGCCCTGGGCCGAAGGCAGACGCCAACTGCTGAGCCACCTGGGAGTCCCATGCTTTTAACTTTTTAAAGCGTGTCCTAAAATAGATTAAGCTTTATGAGAGCAAGGAACTCCTTTTTCTTGTTCCTTGCTGTCAACAATGCTCAGAACAATACCTGCCACTGGTAAGTGTTTAGTAAAGTGGGCAGCCCCGGTGGTGCAGCAATTTGGCGCCGCCTGCAGCATGGGGTGTGATCCTGGGGACCTGGGATCAAGTCCCACATCGGGCTCCCTGCATGGAGCCTGCTTCTCCCTCTCTCTCTGCCTGTGTCTCTGCCTCTTTCTCTCTGTGTCTATGAATCAATAAATAAAATATTAAAAAAAATGTTTAGTAAAGTGTTGAATGAATAAGGTAGTAATCTCATCTATTTTTTTATTGTGAGTGAATTTAATTAGTATACTGACATCTTAAAGTGTTGAAAATGTATTCCTTCTAACTTGGGTGAGTAGGAAATGGGATTATTCAGTCAAAAGCCTGATTTAAGTATGAAAAAATTTAGGAACTGCTGTGATGATCCTTAGAACAGTCTTGGGTGGAACTAGTGTTGTGTGGAAGCTGGTGATGATCTTGTGCATCTTTCCAGCTCCATGTTCAGTGACATCATTATGGCAGCTTGAAACTGGCTATGGTAGGACTATTTACAACATGGGAATCTGCAAAAGCTATAAATTAGGGCCTTTTTTTTTTTCAGAGAGGTAGCTGTTAAATATTTATCAGGAGACCACTGGATGGAATCTCACAAAATTGCTGTTTTTATGGATAAAAAATGCTTGAATATTGACAAGCATTTTTTCTTATGGTTTAACCGAGCAGAGTTAGTTATTTTGGTTTGAAGATAATTTATTTTAGTCTGTGTAGTCAGTTCCGTCAGTGATTTACCTCAGTGCTGTACTTTTCTGTTTTTCAAAGTTGCATTCCTTTCACATCTGATGATGATTTGTAGATTCTTTTATTGTGTAAAAACTGGTTATTTGTATGTTTGTATCTTAATTGTTTAACTGTACATCTTATTTTGACTAGTTCATTTCAGAGCAGGCACAAAAGATCTTGAGATGCCTTTGAAGGTGTTTTTGGTTTGCTTCTGAGTTGCTGTGCCCATTGTAAGGTGTTCTTTTCCTGGCAAAGAAAATAGAGCTGATTCAATCTGAGTCATAAATTATTCGGTAACTTTTATTTTAAAATTTGCTTTTCAGAATGATTTACATAAATACACCTGTGTTCAGTTTTTCTTTTTTTTCTGACTTTTTTGTTTTCTTCTTTTGCCCGTCTACCTCTGAGTGCTTACTTGCTGTCTCTGATTATCTATCTACTTCCTGCTACTCTGATTTCTTCTCTGAATCATTATCTCTAAATCAGTGAAATAATGTTCTATTTCTCAGGTTTCAGTAGTTATTCTCTCGTCTCTCTTATGATCCACCTGCACATTCCATGCTATTTTCACCCTCTTCCCCCCATTCAATAAAGAGATTATTTTCTTATAGGCATCTGAGGAAATCTATTTAAGATTTTCTTGAGGAAATTAATTTAAAAATTGAACTTGGTTAATTTACTGACAGCTCTTGAGTGACATTAGCATTACACAAACTCTGAATAAGTGGATTTGAATTGGTGATATTGAATTAAAATATGGCACCTGTATTTCTTACCCTTTAACTCAAGTTGTTCTCTCTCATGCACAAGCACTAAACACGTGTTTGATGCAGAGAATCAGAGTATACGTGTAAGCTAAAGAAAAAAATCACATCCATAATTCTCTCATCGTCAGATAACCAAACTGGTAATGTTTTGTTGAATGTCTTTCCAGGCAAATCAATGAATAAGTTGCCTGTTTTTTTACCGAAGTCAGATCTTAGTAACAGTTGAGCAAATACTGTGATCATAAAAGCATGACTTTTTATTACTTTAGTTTGAAAGGATCTCATTGGAAAGTGAAAATTTTGTTTGACAGTGGGTAAAGCTGTAAGTAAAGTTGTGATTAAAAACAATGGTGTTTATGGAGAGTAGAATTGTGGTAAGTCACCTCGACTCAAAAATTACTTCAGCAGTAATTTTTTTCTTAAGGGCTCTTTTACCATTGCACAATAGCTTGATTGTGTTATACCAGCTAAGTAAAACAGTACATGATTCTGTGTACAGTAGACTTCTTTTAATAATAGCCCTAGGGTAAAATAAGGGGCAGTGTAGATAGGTTCATATTTTTTGTTCTGCCCCAACTTCTACCAATGCCTTAATATTGAGATAATTTCAGGGGAAAAGAAGGTGTTTTTTAAAGGTTTTTATCCAGTTTGTAAAAGTTTCATTAGATATTGCTACTTTTTTTTTATTTTTTATTTTTTATTTATTTATTTATTTTTTATTTTTATTTATTTATTTATTTATTTATTTATTTATTTATTTATTTATTTATTTATTTTTTTACTTTTTTTTTTAATATGCCAGAAAGAGGAGTCAGGGAGTTCTTGGAAAAAAAGTTTTAATTTAAGAATTCTTGTATTAATGTTTGAGTTGATTTTTGTTTTTGTGGATGTGCAGATCCTGTGGAAGAATCCCTCATATATATTGGTATATTCCATGCTTTGTAAATCAGTCCTAATCTTATCAAGTAGCTAAAAGTACTTTTGTACTAAAAGTAGCAGTTTTTGGGCAGCCCAGGTGGCTCAGCGATTTAGCGCCGCCTTCAGCCCGGGGCCTGATCCTGGAGACCCGGGATCGAGTCCCACGTCAGACTCCCTGCATAGAGCCTGCTTCTCCCTTGGCCTGTGTCTCTGCCTCTCTCTCTCTGTGTCTCTCTCTGTGTCTCTCTCTCTCTCCCTCATGAATAAATAAATAAAATCTTAAAAAAAATAAAGTAGCAGTTTTTAAAGCTATATGAAGGGTCCTTTAAGGGTTGTATAATTTAAATGACTTTTCCTCTATGACAGCTGTATTCATTACCTATAGAAGAGTAGAAAGTTGGTTTCCTACTTGTTTTTATTTTTTTATCTCATATTTTTTTTTTATTGTATTATTGCTTACTTACAAGCTCCTGTACTCTTTTCCTGAGTAGCTAAAGTAGCCATTTCTCTTAACGTAGTGCTACCTCATGGGTGATGCATATAATCCTGTAAACATGTCTCATGTCATAAAGAAGGATAAAAGGCATTATAATTAATGTAGCCTTTTCTATTGAGAAATGATGCATTTGTTGCAAAAAGGGGAGATTAGCAATTCCTAAAAAAATGTTTTTCAGTGAGTTTGTAATATTTGTAAATGTTGGAAGGTTCAGTGAATCTTGATATGAATTCAAGAAAAGTGTTTAGAAATTCATGTAACCCAGGTGGACTCGTATTGTAATGTCCTTTTAATTTGCCTATTGTAGGAGGAGAGTGGGTCTTGTGACTGAGAAATAGGTATTTTTCAAACTTTAATTTCACAGTGAATTTTTAGTCTCCCCAGTTTTGTATTTGTTTTGTGAATAAGACCTTGTTTTTGTAAGAATGATACAAACTAAAGCTCAGAAATTAGTCACATAGTAAAGGGCAGCACCACTGTTCAAAATCTTGTCTGATTTTCAGAGTCAGTGACTTGGGAAGCATTGTAAAGTGGCAGAAAGAACATGGACTTTGGAATTAGGCACACCTTTGTTTGATCCATAACTTCACCATGTATTTGCTTCATAGCCAAACCCTGAATCTTGGTGATCTTAATTTTTTCTTTTTCTTTTTCTTTTCTTTTCTCTTCCTTTCTGTTCGTTTATTCGTTCATTTGTTCATTCATTCAGGAGAGGCATAGGCAGAGGGAGAAGCAGGCTCCCTGCTGGAGCCCGATGTGGGACTAGATCCTGGAACTCCGGGATCACAGCCTGAGTGGAAGGCAGACACTAAACCTCTGAGCCACCCAGGTGTCCTTGATTTTAATTTTTTCTCTATTAAGTGAGGGTAATAGTTTTGGGAGGATTAAATGAGGTATACATTAAGTATTTGGCTTGCAGAAAGTATTAATATTTCATTTCGTTTTGCTACTGCATATTATTTTAAAACCTCTTCAGAGTCAGTTGAACATTTTACTTGAAAGTGAATTGCAGTCAGGAAACTGGAAATTCATGTAGGCCAGGTGAACTCGTATTGTAATGTTCTTTTAATTTGCCTATTGTAGGAGAGTGGGTCTTGAGACTATTTTAAAAAGTATTTTAACTTTAAGAAGAGTGTTAAAGTTAAAAGCCTAAGTAGAACAGATTGAAAATGGTAAGAAAGTAACTAAACTCTTGATTTATAGTATATAGTATAACAGTTATGGGCATAAAGATATCTGATTGTTTACTTATTAATTTATTTTTAAGTAATCTCTACACCCAACATGGGCCCCAAACTTGGGACCCTGAGATCAAGTTGCATGCTCATCCAACTGAGCCAGCCAGGTACCCCAACGATGTCTATTTTAAAGGCTAAGAACTGACACGTTGCAGAAGAAAAAAAAGGGACTAAAATATGGAAAAAAACCAAGTTTCTCTTACTAGATTTAAGATTTAAGAACTGTTGCCAATTCACTTGATCACAGTGATACAGGTACTAAATTTATTGCTGGAGGAAGTGTAAATGTGTATAACCTTTTTTTTTTCTCTCCCAAAAGCATTTTGATGTATATCAAAGACTAGTGTTTTTTTCCCTGAGGCTCCAAGGAAATAATCCTTGCTCTTTTTTTGAGAGAGGAGGTGCTTTTTTTTTTTCTTTTTGTGGCAGCTTTATCGAGATAATACATGTGACACTGTGAGTTAGAATAAGAAATAATCTATTTGGTCTTCCCTGTTTTTGGTGTACAGCTCCTAAATCTCTTGGAATTTTCTAAGAGAGCTATAAAGGTGTCTTTTGTTATGTTAATGAGGTGGGTTTTGGGAGGCTCTAAAGATGGCCGCTGGTTGCTAGGGGAACCAACCCTGTGATGAGAGGGTTGGAATTTTCAATCCTACCTCTCTGATCTGAAAGTTGAATTGCCAGTGACCAGTGATTTAATCAATCATGACTGCGTAATGGAGCCTCCGTAAAATTTAAAGGATGGGGTAGGATAACTTCCTCGTAGTGAACACATGGAGGTGCTGGGGGGGAGTGGCATGCTCAGAGAGCAAGGAAGCTACAGGCCCTTTTCCTATCCCTGTGTAGCTCTTCCATTTGGCTGTTCCAGAAGTACATCCTTTCATAATAAACTGGTAATCTTGTGACTGAAACATTTCTCAGACTTTTGTGAGCTGCTCTAGCATATTAATCAAACCTGAGAAGGGGTCATGGAACTTCTAAAGTTCAGAAGCACAGATGACAGTCTGGACTTAAGCTTGACCTCTGGAGGGTGGAGCAGTCTTGTAGGACCGAGCCCCTTTACCTGCCTGTGGGATCTGGTCTAGAGCTCTCTAGGTATGTTAGGATTGACGGCCAGTTGGTATTGGAGAATTGCTTGGTGTTGGTATGTTCACTTCAGAATTGGTGTCAGGATTGTTACTTACCTATCCTAATCTACCTTTTAAAGTATTTAAGTCAGTGTTGTGCAACCATCAGCACTGTGTAATTTTACTTTATTTTTTTAAAAGATTTTGTTTGACAGAGACAAGGAGCGCGCACACAAGCAAGGGGAGTGGCAGGGAGAGGGAGAAGCAGGCTCCCTGCTAAGCAGGGAACCCAACATGGGACTCCATCCCAGGACCCTAGGATTATGACCTGAGCCTAAGGCAAACGTTTAACTGAGTGAGCCACCCAGGTGCCCCAGCCTTGTGTAATTATAGAATATTTTCGTTACTCCGAAAATAAATTAACAGTCATTCCCCATTCCTCCATCTCCTCCAGCTCCTGGCAACCACTAATCTGTGTCTGTCTCTAGATTTGCCTCCTTTGGACATTTTATATAAATGGGACCATACACTTTGTTTTTTTGTGAGTGGTTTTTTTCTACTTAGCATGTTTCAGGGTTCTTCTATGTTGTAGCATGTATCAGCCCTTGGTTGTTGTATATGAATATTATTCAGTTGTATGGATACACCACATTTCATTTATCCCTTCATCAGTTAGTAGTTATTTGGTTTGTTTCCATATTTTGGCTATTAAGAATATTGCTGTGAGTATTAATCTGCAACTTTTTGTGTGGATATGTATTATTTTTTTGTAAAATTTATTTACTTATTGTAGAAGAGAGCACAAG
Organism: Canis lupus dingo; assembly: GCF_003254725.2. NCBI lineage: Eukaryota > Metazoa > Chordata > Mammalia > Carnivora > Canidae > Canis > Canis lupus. The sequence continues at coordinate 18,983,004 of NC_064253.1, forward strand.
TAGGGGATGGGGCAGGGGGAGAGGTAAGCATACTCCTCATTGTGTATTACTGATAAATTTATCCAGCCAAGATCACTCACTGTTGTAATGTTACTTTTTTATGTTGACCTAACATTTGTCTTATATTATAAATAAACATAAAGTAAAAAAAGAAATCAGACTACAGTTTAAGAGAATCACTTTATGCTACATTGGACAGAAAAGGCCAGCAATCAATGTGCTTTTATGACAGTCAGTATCACTTGAGCAGGAAGATGGAAGAGAGAGAAAGAATGTCAAGCAGATTCCCCTCTGAGTGCAGAGCCAGTCCCTGGGCAGGATCTTACAGGTGTTGAGATCATGGCCTGAGCCGAAATCAGGAGTCAGGTGCTTAACTGACTGAGCCACCTAGCACCCTCTCAGTATACATTTTAAACTTCTTCCTAGTGTATCTGTGAGAGTTCTTTGCAAGATACAGATAGTATCTGGGATTTTCAAATAGAAGAATATTATACAGGCCATTTGATACTTAAAAAAATCATTGGATGGTTTGGAAGAGTTGGAGTTAGAGAACCATCACTGGATTATATGTTTAAGAACGTAAGGCCATAGCTGAAGGGTCAGGAAGGTAACCATCATAGGTATGCTGAATATGTGATATGACTGCTGCTTGCTTGCTCTGGCTACTAAAGTTATTGTAATTGCTTCTAATCACATTGATTTCATTGTGTTACTGCTAACCACTTAAATGAGCAATATAGAAGGATAGCTTCATAATTTTCTTTCCTTCACGTTTGCTTTCCAAATCTCAAAAGAGGCCTTCTTAGATTCCCAGTGCTAACTATAACATGAAGTCTGGGAAATGTGGTTTATTGGTTTTATTTTGTTTTAACTTCCCTGCACCTGAGGCACAGGAAGGCACATATAAGGAGTGGTAGGAAAGAATGAATGTCAAGTGCAACTTGAGTAACCTAACATTCAGCAGAAGCCTTCATATTTTTTGGTGATAAGGCTTTATGTCTTTACATCCAGTGTATTTTGAAGATGGTGAGATAAAAAAAATCCACCTTAGATTTGATATGTTCAGGACATTTTCTTATAATGTGAGCCCTTACCCTTCTGTTATTTTCATAAAGCAGCATGTCTATTGTAATATTTCCATTTGGAAATAAACCAGTGTTTGTAGAAAGTTCTTTTATACTGTGTTTACCTCTGGGTTGAATAGGTATAATATTTCCAGAGAATATGATTATAAAATACTCTATTTTGGGGGGTGCCTGGGTGGTTCAACTCTTGATTTCATTTCAGATCATGATGTCAGGGTCCTGAGATTGAGCCCTGTGTCAGACTCCAAGCTCAGCAGGGGGTTTGCTTGGGATTCTCTCTCTCTTCCTCTTCCACTATCCTCCCCCTGCTCACACTCTCTGTTGCTCACTCTCTCTAAAATAAATCTAAAAAAGAAAAAGAAAATCTTGCCTTTCCCTAATTCCTGTTTTTCACAGGATTAAGGTAATAATGTAATTTAAAATGTTTCTTTTTAAAAATCATTTAGTGCTACCTCTCTGTTCATTAATTTGTCAACATAGGAGAAGCTGCGGTAATCTTTAAAAAGAATGTGCAAGCAAAAGTAGCTTTTCCCCTTAAAATTTAGAATGAAAACATGTATGCTTTTCTGATATTGAGCTTGCTGATTGATTGATTGATTGATTGAGGCATCTGGGTTGCCCAGTCAGGTGTCTGATTTCTGCTCAGGTCATGATCTCAGGGTCCTGGGATCAAGTCTCGCTTAGGACTTCTCACTCAGTGGGGAGTCTGCTTCTTCCTCTCCCTCTACATATCTCCCAGCTTGTGCGTACATGCTTTGTTTCTCTCTCACAAAAATAAAACAAAAGTGAATAAACAAAATCCTGATTGGAGCTGAAATTAAGAGTCGGACATTTAACAACTGACTTATCCAGGTGCTCCAGATAGTGAATTTTTTTTAAAGAAATTTTTATTTCCTTATAAAATTTTGAGAATATTACAAGTTAGTATGCTTTTGTATTAGAAAGTATTTTATAAAAAAAAAGAAAGTATTTTATAGCTGTCATATTTTGTATTTAGTATTTTTAGTATGTTGAGCATGTCATTAAATAGCCTTTTGCCAAACAACTTCGAAATGTTGTATCTTGGGCTCTTCACTGTTAAGTATTTGAGAATATATTACTGTGTAGCTTCATTTGGCATCTGTTGTTTGCAAGACAGTATTAAGTTGACCTGGAAACCTAACTCTGCTTGCTTTTCCTTTCCTGTCCTGTCCTGTCCTGTCCGGCACGATTGGGGTAGACAGCAGGAGAATCTTGAGAGGACTGATGGTGAAGCTTGACACAGGCTGGATATTACAACCCTGAGATCATGACCTGAGCCAAAAACAAGAGTTCAGCACTCATGTGACAGCCACTCAGTGCTGCCTAAGTCTGCTTTAGAGATGCCTGTTGACTGCTTGCAAGGAGCATGGGATTAGGTGTTGGTATAAGCATTTTTGGGCACTGAAATTGAAGGGTCAGTGCCCATTTTTTCCTCCCAACTATTTTCTAAATTGATTATTTTTATTATTTTTATTATTTTTTCATTTTTTAAAATTTTTATTTATTTATGATAGTCACACACACACACACAGAGAGAGAGAGAGAGAGAGAGAGAGAGGCAGAGACACAGGCAGAGGGAGAAGCAGGCTCCATGCACCGGGAGCCCAACGTGGGCCAAAGGAGCCCATCGCGCCCTGGGCCAAAGGCAGGCACTAAACTGCTGCGCCACCCAGGGATCCCTAAATTGATTATTTTTAAAGAGCTGATAGTATTCTGTTGCTATCCTAGTTAGTTCTAGGGCAATGTTACTCTGTGTCTGCAAGTTCATGTATCTTTGAACTTTCTTGTGTATGTACTTTCTAAAACTTTTTTGGAAAACTTTGTACTTCCTCATAAATTTTAGAAATGACATTACAACCTTAAGTTTATGAAATTTCCAAAGATGTAATTTCTGGAGTGTTGTATGTTGTCTAATGTTTTTAAAGAATGTATTTCCAAACACCTTGACCCTGTGTGTTCTGCTTATTCACTTTAAAGGAAAGAAATACTGTAAAATTTGTTAGTCCTCCTTGTCAAGTCAGACTGTGTATGTATGTTTTCTTGTCAGATGTGGCTTGACATTTGCAATGCTAATAGAAATAACAACACCTGCACTGAACAACTACTGGATAACTATTTTCATTACCAAATTCTAACATATTGATTAGACAAGGAGTCTTGCCATGAATTTCTTTGAATATTTTTTGGTTTGCTTACATGAAGCTCCATCTCTGCCAGTTATGCCTTTGGTGCACTGTAGACTTCTTAGAAATCAGTACTAAGGCTTGAGATGAGTTAAGAAGTTGGGCTTTCTTCTACAACATAGAAGGGTTATAGTGAAAGGGAAAGTGGAAAAAGAATGAATGATGCCTAGGCACATCAATTTTACTTTACTTAAAAAGTTATTTTAAATCATTTTTTTGAGCAGTCTCTATGCTCAACCTGGGATTTGCACCCATGACCCTTAGACCAAGAATGGCACACTCCACCGACAGAACTAGCCATATGCTCCAAGGCACGTCCGTTTTAAAAAGAGCATAGAAGGAATTTAGAGACCTCAAAGTGGATTTCCTTACAACTGTCCAGACCTATCTTATGTAGTACTGGAAAGTATCAGACCTTACACCGGGTTGAAGGGAATAGTTAATCTTCTGCTTTAATTGGTATCGTGTATTTATCTTTTTAAGTAAATTACCTCCTTTTTAATTTTGCCTTGAAAGCTTTGTTTTGAAAAACTGTAAAACTGACCTTTGTGATGAAACCATTGTGGTTTTCGTAGTGCTCTATAGCCCAGTGAACATAGTAGTCAGACACTTTTTTTTTTTTTTAAGATTTTATTTATTTATTCATGAGAGAGACAGAGGCAGAGACAGGCAGAGGGAGAAGCAGGCTCCATGCAGGAAGCCCGATGTGGGACTCGATTCCAGGACTCCGGGATCACGTCCTGAGCCAAAGGCAGACGCTCAACCACTAAGCCACCCAGGCATCCCTACCTTACACTTTATACCACAATAAATTCTTGATTTTCCAGAGTTGAGTATACAAAAGAAAACCTTACAAATAATGGAAGAAAACATGAATCATTATAAAAACTATTGGGTGTGGGGAAATCTTCACAAGCCATCCAGCATATAACAATCCCCTGTATCTGTGGCGTAAATATTTCCAAGACCCTAGTAAATGTCTGAAATCATGGATAGATAGCCCAGAACCCTTAGTTACTATAGTTTTTTTTACTATGTAAATACCTATGATAGAGGTTGATGTATTAGGCACAGTAGGAGTTTGATAACAGTATCTAATAATAAAATAGAACAATTATAACAATATACTCTAATAAAAGTTATGTAGAATGTGGGCTTTTTATATCAAAATAGCTTTTTAAAAAAGTATATTAATTTTAAAGATTTTATTTAATGAAATAAATAGAGCAGGGGAAGGAGAAGAGGGAAAGGGACAAGAAGACCCCACAGAGAGTGTGCAGCCCAAGACTGGGCTGGATCCCGTGATCCTGAGATCATGACCTGAGCCAAAACCAAGAGTCAAGTGGTTTAACAAATCAAGCCACTGAGGAGCCCTCATTTATTTATTTTTTTAAGTAATCTTTATACTGTGTAGTGTAGGGCTTGAACTCATGATCTCAAGATCAAGAGTCATGTGCTCTTCCAAGTGAGCCAGCCAGCAACCCCTCTCAGTATATCTTAGTGTACTATACTCCTCTTTCTTGTGATGATGTGAGATGAAAAAATGCCTCTGTGACGGATTGAAGTGAGATGACTGACGTAGGCATTGTGAAGTAATATTAGGCTACTCTTGACCATATTTCAAAAGGAGGATCCCGTGCTTGTGACTGTGGTTGATAGTGGGTAACTGAAACCAGGAATAAGGGGAAGAGTACTGTATGCTTCATTAAAAAAGTAAATGCCTGAGGAGCCTGGGTGGCTCTGTTGATTGAGCACCCGACTTTTGAATTTGGCTTAAGTCATGATCTCAGGATTGTGAGGTTGAGCCCCATGTTTGGCTCCTTGCTGGGTGTAGAACTGCTTAAGATTCTCTCTCTCTCTCTCCCTCTGCCCCTTACCCCACTTAAAAAAAAAAGAAAAAAAAAGTAAACCTCAAAGTTGTTTTATGGCCATAAATTTTTTAATATTTTATTTAAATTCAATTTGCCAACATATAGTATAACACCCAGTGCTCATATTATCATGTTAAATTTTTAAAAATACAGATTCTTCCCTGTTTCAGAAATAACAACTTTAAAAATACATATAAAAGGTCACGATTCTAATTTACATCTAAGTTATCTTGCAATTTTCATCTATTATCCCTTTTGCTTTTGAGTTTAGAGAAATCTTTCAAAGTGAAGTTGTTACAAGCATAACCCAGTACCAATAAACCTTCCTGATGATTCCTTTGCTAAGTTTAGGGGTTATTTGGCTCTTGGTAACAGACAAGGTTGTACATACACAGGAGTGGGTGGAATTGAAATTGTTAGGGAAATTGTCTCTTGTGTTCTCTTGGAATAAAGTACAGATCTTCCTCAACTTAGAATGGGGTTACATCTTAAGAATATCCAGAAACTAAAAGGCATTTAAAACACTTAACCTACCAAACATCATCACCTTAGCCTGCCAGGTTCTCTGAACACTTGCATTCACCTACAGTTGGGTAAAAAAGGTCTAAGACAAAGCCTATTTTATAATAAAGTGTTGAATGTTTCATGTAATTTATTGAATGCTGAAAATGAAAAACAACGTTATCTGTCATTTACCCTCAAGATAGCATGGCTGACTGGGAGCTGTGGCTCACTGCTGCTGCCCAACATCACAAAGTATTGTATCCCATATCGGTAGCCCAAGATAATACCACAATTCAGAATTGGTGAAGTACAGTTTTTACTGAATATATATAGTTTTTTCACCATAGTACAGTTGAAAAATCTTTAAGTCAGGGACTGTCTGTATTGAATACTAAGCTGTTTTAAGATGAGGATCTTGATATTGAATATGTGTGTGTGTGTGTGTATACACACACCGTTAATTGGAAATTTTAATGGTTGAACATAGACTTATTTTTATGGTATATAGATTTGTTAAATTTTGATAATATAAAACTTAGTGAGAACTTAATTTTCTTTTGTTTCTAATTTTAAGATTTATATATTTGACAGAGCACCAGCAGAGGGAGAGGGAGAAGCAGACTTTCCACTGAGTAGGGAGTCCAACATGGGGCTCAGTCCAGAACCCTGGTATCATGACCTGAGCCAGAGGCAGGCACTTAACCAACTGAGCCACCCAGGAGACCCTGTTCTTTTTTTTTCCTTTTCTTTCTTTCTTTCTTTTCTTTCTTTCTTTCATCAAGTATATCCCCCCCTTCCCTTCCACTGAACAATTCATCATTGGCCACTTTTAGGCCCCTTGTGCCAGGGCTTGATTGAAATATATACTGAATGTTCTGGAAGAGAATGACACCGTTTACCACATCTTAAGTCCTTAGGAAGGCAGTTGGGACAAATTAAATATGTATTGACATTCTCAAAATAAGTTGAGATTTCTGCACCCTCTGCATTTACCAGAAATAATACCACATTGAGTCACTTTTCTGGTGATTGAAAATGTACAGCTGGTAGAAGAAATTTCATGTCAATGATACTGTTGATTGCAGGCGGGCCACTACATAAAAGATACAGAGACTCATCCTTTAAGTAATATTTAGAAAGATCAGGAAGTATTATCTTTGGGAAGATAGGCTGAACTAAATGGAGAGTCTCCTGGGTTCATGGAGTATATCAAATTAAAATGTAATGGGCAGCCCTGGAGGCACAGCAGTTTAGCGCCGCCTGCAGCCCAGGGTGTGATCCTGGAGACGGGGGATCCAGTCACACATCAGGCTCCCTGCATGGAGCCTACTTCTCCCTCTGCCTATGTCTCTGCCTCTCTCTCTCTCTCTCACTCAATAAATAACTAAAATCTTTAAAAAAAAATTAAAATGTAACAACCTCATTTGAGGTAATATAGAAAATTAATACAGGACAAAGAGGACAAATAACTGATTATTTTGGGAACTATGACTTACTTTGCTTTAAAGGGAAGATTTATTGTCTTTGCGTTATCGTGTGTGTTTTTCTTTTGTGGGATTGAATAAAAATATTGAGTTATTCAGTAAATGCTTACTGAGCACTAGCTATGTGCCAGGTACTTACATAGTAGGAGTTCTTTGCAAACTAAAGAGACGAAAATTGTTGTCTTCACAGAGCTTACTTTCTAGTTGGTGAAGACAATCAGTGAATGAGTGAAATTTATAGAATGCCAGATAACTTTAAGTGCTATGAGGAAAAATAAAGCATGGGAGCAAGGTGGGGACTGTTAAGGTAGGAAATAGGAGATTGCAGTTATAAAAAGGATGGCAAAGGAAGAGCTCAGTGAGAAGACAAAAAGACAGCTCTTAGAGCATCATTTATGATAAAGATAAATGTTGGCAGCAACCTAGATATCCATCTACAGAGGATTAGTTAAATATATTGTAATACATCTGTATAGTACTGTATAGCAAATAAAATCTCAAATATAGGAAGTAATAAAAATTATGTATGGAATGATAAATGTAATATGCTATCGTTATATCTACCACAAAAATGATATGTCTATTTTATATATGTAATTTTATAAATGCATGTAATATCATTGGAAAGATACATAAGGAAATGTTAATAGTACTTATCTTGGCATGGAGAACAGAGTGATTGGTAGAGTGAGGATGTAATAGTTCACATTCCACCCAAGTGTCCATCAATACATGAATGGAGAAAAAAGATATGGTGGATATACCCCCATGGAATATTACTCAGCCTTAAAAAGAATGAAGTCTTGCCATTGCAGCAACATGAATGGAGCTAGAGTATTATGCTAAGTGAAATAAGTCAGAGAATGACATATACTGTATGATATCACTTCTGTGGAATTTATGAAAAACAAATGAGCAAAGAAAAGAGACAAACCAAAAAACAGACTCTTAACTCTAGAGAACAAACTGATGGTTACCAGAGGGGAACTGGGTGGGGGGGGATGGGTGAAATAGGTGAAGGGGATTAAGAGTACACTTATCACTTACCCTGCTGAGCACTCAGTTATGTCTAGAATTGTTGAATCACTATATTGTACACATAAAACTAATATAACACTGTATGTTAACAATACTGAATTTAAAATAAAATACTGAAAAAAACCACAAACCAAAAAACTGAGTTCATTAAAAAAAATTCACATCCCATTTACTTTGTATTTATACTACTTAGTAAAAATGACTAATAAGATGTAAGAACATAAGGACTGTTTGCCCAATTAGAGAGTGATGGAAAACATACACATATTTATAATAGTGGCTTAGATAGCAGTATAGTCTGGATAGTGAATAAAATGGGTAGTTAATAGAAACATGGGGACTCAGTTCTGTTGAGCTGAAGACCTTGTTGACAGTCACAGTTGCAAAGCAAGGCTTTGCAAAGCAAGACTGTTTTCATTAGATCTTAGATTGTAGTGATCATGATGGTAACATTTAGATTCATGTGATACTTTTTTTTTTTTTACTCTTCTAATCAAATGAAAGCTGTATTCATTTTCTAGTGCTGCCACAATGAGGTACCATCAATTGAAATTTGCTATCTAACCATTCTGGAGGCTAGCAATCCAAAATTAAGGGGTCATTAAACCCCTGTTCCCTCAGAAACCTGTAGGGGAATCCTTCCTTGACTCTTCCTAGCTTCTGATGGTTTGCCAGCAATCTTTGGCATTCCTAGGCTTGCAATTGCATAGCTCCATAATCTCTGTCTTCCTCATCACATAGTATTCTCCCTCTTTGTATATTCCCATGGCTGCCTTCTTATAAAGACATCAATTACAGTGGATTAGGGACCCACCCTACTACTACAGTATGACTTCATTTTAACTAATTACATAGGTGACGGTCCTCTTTCCACGTAAGGTCGTATTCAGAGGTACTGGATGTTGTTAGGACTTCAACTGTCTTGGGGGAGATTGTAGGGGGGAATTGGACACAATTCAACTCAAAATAGAGGCTTGTTTCTTTCCTGTTACAGCCTTCCATATATACAAAAATGTTTTGTAGAGTTGTATGGAAAGATAAATAATATTTCTCAAGCTTATTTTTAAAGACTCTTAATAGAAAAGGTTTTCCTATAAGGAGAAGAGATCCCATCTCTGAAGCAAATCAAACTTAAGAGTTAAGTCTATTTATTAAAAGTTATGTTTTAATGAAAATAGGATATTTTTTAGTGTTGTAAAATAAAAGTATAGGGATTGTAAATAGTAGTGAGATATGACATTGAATGACTAATTTAGACCTTGTGCTTGTTAATAAAGTTATACCATGAAGATAAATACTTCCTATTTTCTTGTGCTTTTGTTCTCACTCATATAAAAATGGCTTCTTTCCAGATTGGTTTGACCTAAAGATAAAATTAAATATGGCAGCAGAGAGTACAGAGTATTTAGTCCCCTTATTCTTTCTTTTGTACCAATGACCATTCCATTATAATTCTATGGAACATTAGGAAAACTTTCAAAATTCTTTCTTGCCTTTCTCTCTTCATGTATAAATCAGAAGCCAAATATTTGTTAGTCTACAAAGTCTTTGTTTATTTTAAAATATTTTATTTATTTGTTTATGAGAGACCCAGAGAGAGGCAGAGACATAGGCAGAGGGAGAAGCAGGCTCCATGCAGAGAGCCCGATGTGGGACTCGATTCCAGGACTCCAGGATCACACCCTGGGCTGAAGGCATATGCTCAACCACTGAGCCACCCAGGCATCCCTATTTATTTTTTTATATTAAGATTTTATTTATTCATGAGAGATACAGAGAGAGAGGCAGAGATATAGACAGAAGGAGAAGTGGGCTCCTGTGGAACTCCATCCCAGGACCTTGGGATCACAACCTGAGCCAAACGTAGAGCTCAACCATTGAGCCACCTAGATGCCCCTACAAAGTCTTTTTAAAAGTTACTCCCGGGATGCCTAGGTGGCTTAGTGGTTGAACAGTCTTATTTGTAGTCTTACTGAAAATGCATTTTTTCCCTTTGAAATGTTCATTAATAGAGGAAAAATGTGTATTCAGCTTTTTTAATGAGTAATTCTGATTTCTTTGTGAAACAGGCAGTTAAATCTTACATCTTAGGTTATTATGTTCTTAATAGGGTAGGGTAATGTGGTTTAATTCAGCTGCCACTAGTCATTTCAAATATTTTATAAATTTGGGTGTCATAGAATGTTAGAATTGGTTTGGTTTGTCAGTAATTATTTAGCCTGACATTCTCTCTCAAATGCAGGAATCTTTGTTTCAATTTTTAAAATTCTAGTTAGTTAATGTATAGCGAGTGTAATATTGGTTTCAAGAATAGAATTTAGTAATGTCATCACTTAGATGTCACACCAAGTGCTCTCACCGCAAATGCCCTTCTTAATACCTATCACCTATCAAATGTAGGGATCTTTTTAGTGTTTCTAATTGCTAAAACCTTAGGGAGTATGAATTCACCATTTTCTTTTTATTTTTTTATTTTTTATTTTTTATTTTTTATTTATTTATGATAGGCACACAGTGAGAGAGAGAGAGGCAGAAACACAGGCAGAGGGAGAAGCAGGCTCCATGCACCAGGAGCCCGACGTGGGATTCGATCCCGGGTCTCCAGGATCGCGCCCTGGGCCAAAGGCAGGCGCCAAACTGCTGCGCCACCCAGGGATCCCGAATTCACCATTTTCTAGCCAACCCAGTATCTTTTGGAGGGCAGTTATACTTTATATGGTTCTTCCTTTTTTTAAACCAGAAATTGCCTTTCTGAAACTTCTGCATAGTGGCTTTGGTTCCATCCTCTTTGATAACCCACAATAATGCTTCCTCTTTCTCATGCCTAAACATATTTGAAGGCTGTTCTGTCTAAAGTATTTTTTGCTGGCCTAAAATCTCTAGTTTCCTTAACTCTTAGATGAAATATTTTTCAGATTCCTCATCATTCAACTCTTCTTTGGATATATTCTTTTTCTAATGTTTAAAAAATTTTTATATAGTTGACATACAACATTAATACTAGTCTGAGGTATACAGCAAAGCGATTGACTTTCTGTACATTATGGTGTACTCCCCACAAGGCTAGCTACTGTCACCATACAATACTATTACAATATCATTGCCTGTATTCTTTTTTTTTTTTAATTTATTTTTTATTGGTGTTCAATTTACTAACATACAGAATAACACCCAGTGCCCGTGACCCATTCACTCCCACCCCCCGCCCTCCTCCCCTTCTACCACCCCTAGTTCGTTTCCCAGAGTTAGCAGTCTTTACGTTCTGTCTCCCTTTCTGATATTTCCCACACATTTCTTCTCCCTTCCCTTATATTCCCTTTCACTATTATTTATATTCCCCAAATGAATGAGAACATATAATGTTTGTCCTTCTCCGACTGACTTACTTCACTCAGCATAATACCCTCCAGTTCCATCCACGTTGAAGCAAATGGTGGGTATTTGTCATTTCTAATAGCTGAGTAATATTCCATTGTATACATAAACCACATCTTCTTTATCCATTCATCTTTCGTTGGACACCGAGGCTCCTTCCACAGTTTGGCTATCGTGGCCATTGCTGCTATAAACATCGGGGTGCAGGTGTCCCGGCGTTTCATTGCATTTGTATCTTTGGGGTAAATCCCCAACAGTGCAATTGCTGGGTCGTAGGGCAGGTATATTTTTAACTGTTTGAGGAACCTCCACACAGTTTTCCAGAGTGGCTGCACCAGTTCACATTCCCACCAACAGTGTAAGAGGGTTCCCTTTTCTCCGCATCCTCTCCAACATTTGTTGTTTCCTGCCTTGTTAATTTTCCCCATTCTCACTGGTGTGAGGTGGTATCTCATTGTGGTTTTGATTTGTATTTCCCTGATGGCAAGTGATGCAGAGCATTTTCTCATATGCATGTTGGCCATGTCTATGTCTTCCTCTGTGAGATTTCTGTTCATGTCTTTTGCCCATTTCATGATTGGATTGTTTGTTTCTTTGGTGTTGAGTTTAATACGTTCTTTATAGATCTTGGAAACTAGCCCTTTATCTGATATGTCATTTGCAAATATCTTCTCCCATTCTGTAGGTTGTCTTTGAGTTTTGTTGACTGTATCCTTTGCTGTGCAAAAGCTTCTTATCTTGATGAAGTCCCAATAGTTCATTTTTGCTTTTGTTTCTTTTGCCTTCGTGGATGTATCTTGCAAGAAGTTACTATGGCCGAGTTCAAAAAGGGTGTTGCCTGTGTTCTTCTCTAGGATTTTGATGGAATCTTGTCTCACATTTAGATCTTTCATCCATTTTGAGTTTATCTTTGTGTATGGTGAAAGAGAGTGGTCTAGTTTCATTCTTCTGCATGTGGATGTCCAATTTTCCCAGCACCATTTATTGAAGAGACTGTCTTTCTTCCAATGGATAGTCTTTCCTCCTTTATCGAATATTAGTTGCCCATAAAGTTCAGGGTCCACTTCTGGATTCTCTATTCTGTTCCACTGATCTATGTGTCTGTTTTTGTGCCAGTACCACACTGTCTTGATGACCACAGCTTTGTAGTACAACCTGAAATCTGGCATTGTGATGCCCCCAGATATGGTTTTCTTTTTTAAAATTCCCCTGGCTATTCGGGGTCTTTTCTGATTCCACACAAATCTTAAAATAATTTGTTCTAACTCTCTGAAGAAAGTCCATGGTATTTTGATAGGGATTGCATTAAACGTGTATATTGCCCTGGGTAACATTGACATTTTCACAATATTAATTCTGCCAATCCATGAGCATGGAATATTTTTCCATCTCTTTGTGTCTTCCTCAATTTCTTTCAGAAGTGTTCTATAGTTTTGAGGGTATAGATCCTTTACATCTTTGGTTAGGTTTATTCCTAGGTATCTTATGCTTTTGGGTGCAATTGTAAATGGGATTGACTCCTTAGTTTCTCTTTCTTCAGTCTCATTGTTAGTGTATAGAAATGCCACTGACTTCTGGGCATTGATTTTGTATCCTGCCACGCTACCGAATTGCTGTATGAGTTCTAGCAATCTTGGGGTGGAGACTTTTGGGTTTTCTATGTAGAGTATCATGTCATCGGCGAAGAGGGAGAGTTTGACTTCTTCTTTGCCAATTTGAATGCCTTTAATGTCTTTTTGTTGTCTGATTGCTGAGGCTAGGACTTCCAGTACTATGTTGAACAGCAGTGGTGAGAGTGGACATCCCTGTCTTGTTCCTGATCTTAGGGGAAAGGCTCCCAGTGCTTCCCCATTGAGAATGATATTTGCTGTGGGCTTTTCATAGATGGCTTTTAAGATGTCGAGGAATGTTCCCTCTATCCCTACACTCTGAAGAGTTTTGATCAGGAATGGATGCTGTATTTTGTCAAATGCTTTCTCTGCATCCAATGAGAGGATCATATGGTTCTTGGTTTTTCTCTTGCTGATATGATGAATCACATTGATTGTTTTACGGGTGTTGAACCAGCCTTGTGTCCCAGGGATAAATCCTACTTGGTCATGGTGGATAATTTTCTTAATGTACTGTTGGATCCTATTGGCCAGTATCTTGTTGAGAATTTTTGCATCCATGTTCATCAGGGATATTGGTCTGTAATTCTCCTTTTTGGTGGGGTCTTTGTCTGGCTTTGGAATTAAGGTGATGCTGGCTTCATAGAACGAATTTGGAAGTACTCCATCTCTTTCTATCTTTCCAAACAGCTTTAGGAGAATAGGTATGATTTCTTCTTTAAACGTTTGATAAAATTCCCCTGGGAAGCCATCTGGCCCTGGACTCTTGTGTCTTGGGAGGTTTTTGATGACTGCTTCAATTTCCTCCCTGGTTATTGGCCTGTTCAGGTTTTCTATTTCTTCCTGTTCCAGTTTTGGTAGTTTGTGGCTTTCCAGGAATGCGTCCATTTCTTCTAGATTGCCTAATTTATTGGCGTATAGCTGTTCATAATATGTTTTTAAAATCGTTTGTATTTCCTTGGTGTTGGTAGTGATCTCTCCTTTCTCATTCATGATTTTATTGAGTCTTCTCTCTCTTCTTTTTAATAAGGCTGGCTAATGGTTTATCTATCTTATTAATTCTTTCAAAGAACCAACTCCTGGTTCTGTTGATCTGTTCCACAGTTCTTCTGGTCTCGATTTCGTTGAGTTCTGCTCGAATCTTTATTAACTCCCTTCTTCTCTTGGGTGTAGGATCTATTTGCTGTTTTTTCTCTAGCTCCTTTATGTGTAAGGTTAGCTTTTGTATTTGAGTTCTTTCCAGTTTTTGAATGGATGCTTGTATTGCGATGTATTTCCCCCTTAGGACTGCTTTTGCTGCATCCCAAAGATTTTGAACGGTTGTATCTTCATTCTCATTAGTTTCCATGAATCTTTTTAATTCTTCCTTAATTTCCTGGTTGACCCTTTTATCTTTTAGCAGGATGGTCCTTAACCTCCACGTGTTTGAGGTCCTTCCAAACTTCTTGTTGTGATTTAGTTCTAATTTCAAGGCATTATGGTCCGAGAATATGCAGGGGACAATCCCAATCTTTTGGTATCGGTTCAGACCCGATTTGTGTCCCAATATGTGGTCTATTCTGGAGAAAGTTCCATGTGCGCTTGAGAAGAATGTGTATTCAGTTGAGTTTGGATGTAAAGTTCTGTAGATATCTGTGAAATCCATCTGGTCCAGTGTATCATTTAAAGCTCTCGTTTCTTTGGAGATGTTGTGCTTAGAAGACCTATCGAGTATAGAAAGAGCTAGATTGAAGTCACCAAGTATAAGTGTATTATTATCTAAGTATTTCTTCACTTTGGTTAATAATTGATTTATATATTTGGCAGCTCCCACATTCGGAGCATATATATTGAGGATTGTTAAGTCCTCTTGTTGAATAGATCCTTTAAGTATGAGATAGTGTCCCTCTTCATCTCTCACTACAGTCTTTGGGGTAAATTTTAGTTTATCTGATATAAGGATGGCTACCCCTGCTTTCTTTTGAGGCCCATTCGAATGGTAAATGGTTCTCCAACCTTTTATTTTCAGGCTGTAGGTGTCCTTCTGTCTAAAATGAGTCTCTTGTAGACAGCAAATAGATGGGTCCTGCTTTTTTATCCAGTCTGAAACCCTGCGCCTTTTGATGGGGTCATTAAGCCCGTTCACATTCAGAGTTACTATTGAGAGATATGAGTTTAGTGTCATCATGATATCTATTCAGTCTTTGTTTTTGTGGAATGTTCCACTGAACTTCTTCTTAAAGGGGAATTTTAAGAGTCCCCCTTAAAATTTCTTGCAGAGCTGGTTTGGAGGTCACATATTCTTTTAGTTGCTGCCTGTCTTGGAAGCTCTTTATCTCTCCTTCCATTTTGAATGAGAGCCTTGCTGGATAAAGTATTCTTGGTTGCATGTTCTTCTCCTTTAGGACCCTGAATATATCCTGCCAGCCCTTTCTGGCCTGCCAGGTCTCTGTGGAGAGGTCTGCTGTTACCCTAATACTCCTCCCCATAAAAGTCAGGGATTTCTTGTCTCTTGCTGCTTTAAGGATCTTCTCCTTATCTTTGGAATTTTCATTGCCTGTATTCTCAATGCTATGGTTTTATTTCTGTGACTCTTCCCATGACTATATCCCTGTATCACCCACTACCCTTCACCCACTTTGCCCATTGCCGTCCCTGTTACCTTGCCTCCTCTCTGACAACAACCATCAGTTCTCTGCATCTATAGGTCTAATTCTGCGTTTTGTTTATTCATTTGTTTTTTTATATTACACATTAGTGAAATCACATGGTATTTGTCTTTCCACTCTGACTTATTTTACTTAGCATACTACTTTCTGAGTCCATCCATGTTGTTACAAATGGCACAATCTCATTCTTTTTTAAGGGTGTATAAATATCTTCTTTCAATAGTTTGCCTTTTTGTTTTGTTGATAGTTTCCTTAAGTATGCAAAAGCTTTTTATTTTGATGTAGTCCCAGTAGTATATTTTTGTTTTAGTTTCCATTGCCTGAGGAGACATATCTAGAAAAATGTTACTATGGCCAATGTCAGAGAAACTACTGCTTGTGTTCTCTTCTAGGATTTTTATGGATTCATGTCTCATATTAGGTTTTTAATCCATTTTGACGTTACTTTTGTGTATGGTGTAAGAAAGTGGTCCAATTTCATTTTTTAGCACATAGCTGTCAGATTTTCCCAGCACCATTTATTGAAGGCAGCCATCTTTTTCCCTTTGTATATTCTTGCCTCCTTTGTCATAACATAGATTAATTGACCATATAGGTGTAGGCTTATTTCTGGGCTCTGTATTCTGTACCATTGATCTTTGTGTCAGTGTTTATGTCAATACTATACTATTTTGATTACTATAGCATTGTAGTATATCTTAAAATCTGGGATTGTGATACCACCAGATTTGTTTTTCTGGATATGTTCTGGTTTATTACAATGTCTTTTAAGATATGATACCAAAACAAGATGCCATATTCCTGAACTTGTGAATTCGATATTCTATGCATAAGTTTCTTTTCATGATGTGGAGGTACAAGCAGGATTGATAACTTCTTTAATATAAGTGCCCTAAAGAGAAGGTACCTGATACACTGCAAGAGCACCTAATGTAGATTTGGGGATTGGGGAAAGCTTCCTAAAGGCAGTGATGGCCATATAAAATCCTGAAGATAGGCCAGGTAGAGGTGAACAGCAAATATACTCTATAGTCACAAGTTAGAGAACCTGGTGTTTCGTGGAACAGGACAAAATTGAAAATGGTTGGATGGCATTGAGTGGAAGGGCCAGTAAATGATTTTGACAGGAAAACTGGGGACCATATCATAAAGGCCCTTAGAAATTATATTAGCTGGACTTTTCCTGAGGATAATAGTCATTACTGGCAGTTTCAAGTAAAAAAAAAAAAAAAAAAAAGTAATAAACAACACTCACTAAACATTCATTTTAGAAGGATCATTCTGTCCCAAATAGCAATGAATTGGGGGGCCTAAAATGTGCCAGGAGATCAGTTAACAGCTATAGTGGTATTTTTAAGGTGTAATGGTGCCCAGACCTTAACCAGTGGCTCTTGGGTTGGGAAGAAACAGATTGAAAAAAATAGTTAAGAGAATTCTATTGTTGTTTGGCTATAGGGGGAAAATATGGAAAGGTAGGAGTCAAGGATTTGATTTGAGAAACTGGGTAGATGAGAATTTAATGAATATCATTTGAGTGGGCTTGGAGTAGAGGAGTGCTAGGGAAGAACTGATGTTCACTTAAGCTGGAGATAGCACATGCAGATGGGATACACTGTATGCAGTTTGTTATGTTGAGGTTGAACTAAAAGACACCTAGGCTGGAGAACTTTGGGAAAGTAGGTTTCTCTGTCGTTAGTATGTATATAGTAATTGAACTCAGGAGAGTGATCTGAAGTAATTTAGAGGAGCATTTGTACAGTGTAAGAGGAAGGTACAGGCCAAAACCCTTGAAGAACTATGACCTTACTGTATTTGAGCTAAATGCCTTTGGTGTTTTTGATGGCATTATTTGGGAGCCAGCAAAAAAGAAAGATATCAAGGCTGCTCCAATTTATTTATTTAGTAGAAACCCATCAAAATTGTTTGATTTTGAGGAGTGAAAATGGTTCTTAAAATATCTCCCCTAGTCAGCTCCCTATCTGAAATTCATGTTCTTAGAGCTTCTCTACTTTGGGATAAAGCATTGTTTCTCAAGGAGTTACATGCTGAAATGTAGATATCCCTAAAGACAACTAAAATATAAATTGATGGTGGTGATATTTTTAGGTCAGTTAGTGTTTTTCTGGAATTCAGACTGAAAGGATGGCTAGGAATTAGGAAAAGATCAGGTTTGGGAAACATGACATTGTTGAGTATATTGTTGAGTATTTGTTGAGAAACCTGGATTTGAGCATTGAAGTTACTAAGCACATGAATAAAGAGATCAGTAGACTGAGAGCCAGAGACTGTGTGTGTGTGTGTGTGTGTGTGTGTGTGTGTAAAATGGGGATGGTGAATTGGAGAGCAAAGAGGTAATGTGATTAAAAAGAGATAAGAGAACATTTGAGAAGATAACTAAATAGATGGAAAATTCTGAAAATATTTCAGTTATAAATTAGGGTAACCATATAATTTATCATCTAAACTAGGACATACTGAGAAATTTTGTATCTAAACTGGGACATACTGAGATATAAAGGGGAATGACTTCAGAGTAATTACATTGTGAAAACTTGCAATAAAATGGGGCTGTGGTTAGCAAATAAGGACAAATGGTCAGTGTAGTTATAATGTGCTTATTTCGGTATAGTGCAATAAAATATCAGTTTTTAGCTGCCATGTGCCAAGCATTGTACTAACTAAGCGCTTTATACATCTTAATTACATTCTTAAAATAATCTTCTGAGGTAAGTGGCTGTTGTTTTTATTTATAGTTGATGAAACCAAATCTCAAGGAAGTTTGCCTACAGTTCTCGATGGCAGTCAGACTTGGAAACAATGAAATAATATAAACAAAATCCAAGTAAACTCTTAAACACTACATTGTACTGCAGTGGCTATGTGTGTGCATTCGTATTTAAAAATGCTCTTTGACTTGCTCAGAAAATTACTCTCGTCGTGTTACATCATGTATTAAATCCCATTCCCCTTCTGATAGCCATTTATCTGAAGGCTTACTTTGTGCCAGACTACGTTCTAGGTACTTTACATATATGAACTTAATTTAAACCTCACAGTGGTCTTCTGAATTATTTCCTTTTTATAGCTTAGGAGAGTGAAGCATGGTGAATTAACTTGGCTAAACTCAATACATTTAGTAAGTGGCAGAGCCAGAATTCATATCCGGGCATTTTGACTCCAGAACCTGTTTTCTTAACTGCTATCCTCTACTGCCTCCTCTAGTTCATATTCTTTGATTGGACCTGTTTTCATTTATCTTGGGAGTGGATTTGTTTTGGTGCCTGGTAAGTATATGTATACCAATATAAGAAAGTTTCCACAGTGTCACTAAAGTGGTTGTACAACTTCACCTTCTCATGGATAGTCCATCTTTATTATCTCATCCCTCCTTTTCTATTTTTTATTAAGGCTTATGCAGCCTTTTCCACTAGTTCTGAAACTCCAGTAGATAGAAATACATTCTTTCTCCTTGTTTAAAAGTTTTGCGTCATTCATAGCTACTCGCATATATACTGTCACTTTTATTCATTTCTGTAACCCTACCATGTCCTATACTTTTAGGGTCCAGGAATGCTAACAGCACTAGCAAACAGTAGTAAGAGGCAAAATGTCTTGAGCCTTTAATGGTATCACTACTGGCTATGAGATTGTTGCCCAGATAACTTTTCACTTAAACTGTGTAAGTAAATGGTTATATGCTTTTCTTTACAGTGTACTTGAGGAAATAAATCGTAGTGATTTATTGTAGTGCTAATAGGTATTATAGTTTACTGATTAGTTAAGAGCTTTGGGGCAAATTTTTTTTTACCTGAGTGTGTAAAATTAAGAAACTGAGCTAGATTTCTCATAGATTTTTATTGTCTTGCCAGGTCTGTTATTTCTTTGGGAGGAAAAAAGAGGAATTAACATTTGACATTAAATGAGCAAGAAGATGGAACACATAGTTAGTACATATTTTTCTTTCAGTATCAGAGTAATTTAATAGGGTCAAGGCCTTATTATTTAAGTCATTCTTCATTGGGGGAAAAGTGGAAACTAAAAATAAATGCTACTGTAAGAGGGCTTTAGCTTCTTGTAGTTTAACTAGCTTAAATTTAAGACTTTTGAATTGCAGTGGATTTGGGCACTTAAAAATATTGTTATTTTTAAATTCATAAGAGGTTCTGAGGGTGGCAAGGAATCATAAAGTTGATTCTGTATTTTTGAATCACTACCGGTAATATCCTGAGTGCTGATGGTAGGATGTCCCAAGGTAAAACATTTTCCTTGAGGCAGCAGTGACTCAGAAGGATGTTTTAATATGTGGAAAATGGAGCCTCCAGTCATTCATTCTAATCGTGCCATTTGTGCTGATGCAGAACTAGCATAATTTTTCTCTGTGACTGCCCTAAAAGTAGTCTAAGGTAGCACTATTAACTCATTTCTCTAAAGGTGAAGCCCTTTTTTCATAGCAGTGTGATGGAACTGAGACTGATTAACTTGGAGAATAGATATCCCTGGATAGAGATGGGTTTACATACCTTTGGTATTGTCTAAAATAAAATTTAATGATTAAATTCAGCTAAAGAAATAATGTAATTTGCTCTGTTTTCAGTATAAATAACAGATGCCATTTAATGAGGTATAAAAAGCACCAAGCCGTGCCAGCAGTTAACAATTAAAATGGATCTGATTTCATGATTTCTTCATTAATTCTAAGCAGAATGTGAAATACATTTTAGTAGTGAATGCTACTAAACTGACTACATTAAATGCTTTTGGTTTACATTGAAAAAATGTATTTTTTATCTAATTCCGACCAAATACAATGAAAGCTTGAAACTCTTGGGCTGCACTTGAATAAGTAATATTGAGATCCACTAAATTTTCTTTTTGCCCATGCCACATTATGTGGGGTTAGCTAGAGTGCTATTTTTGGCATTTGCTTTCTTTGTGTTCAGTAATTATGATTTTGATCTTTAGCATTGAGGTAATATACTTCTCAGTGGAATTATTTTCCAAAAAGAAAGATGGTGGCCATGATTTTTATAGTTAATGGATTGAAAGGGTTTTGCTTTTGGTATTAATCAGTTTTGCTATCAGTTATTAATATGCAGTGAATTTGTTTTAAACTTAAAATTAACTGCACATATTTAAGTGTTCAGTTTAATAAATTTTGAAGTTTTTGTACTTGTGAAATTATCACTACACTCAAAATCATGAAAATATCTGTCACCTCCGAAAGTTTTTTTTCCAGTCATGAATAGGCCTTCTTGTCCACTGTCCTGTATTCCTAGGCAATCAGTGGAATTACTTTTTTTTTTTTTTTTAAGATTTTATTTATTCGTTAGAGAGAGAGAGAGAGGCAGAGACACAGGCAGAGGGAGAAGCAGCCTCCATGCAGGGAGCCCGATGTGGGACTCGATCCTGGGTCTCCAGGATCAGGCCCCGGGCTGAAGGCGGTGCCAAACCGCTAAGCCACCGGGGCTGCCCTGGAATTACTTTCTATCCCCAGAGATTCTAGAATTTTATGTATATGGATTCTATAGGATATACTCTTGATGTGGCTTCTTGGCTTAATTGTTATGAGATACATCCATGTTAAACAGCATATACTAGTTCATTATTTTTTGTCAGAATTAGTAATGTACTGAATGGCTCTACCAAACTTAGTGTATGTATCCATTTCTTGATGGATAGTTGGATTGTTTCCATTTATGGGTATCAAAAATAAAGATGCTAAAAACAGTTTTTTGTGGACATAGACTTTCATTTCTATTAAGTAAAGTAAGTACTAGGTGTGGAATAGCTGGGTTGTATGGTATGTGTTTAATTTTTTAAGAAACTGTCAAACTATATTCTAAAGAGGTTTTACCATTTCACATTCTCATCAATAGCATATGATAGCACTTGCTGCATATCCTTGCCAGCACTTGTATTTTCATAATGAATGATGATGTTAAGGTATATTTTCATGTACTTATCTGCTATGTATACATCTTTGAAGAGGAGTATGTTAAGATCATTTGTCCCTTTTTAATATTGGGTTTTCTTAATGGGTTTTTAGCATTCTTTCTTGTATTCTTTCTGGAAGCAAGACCATTTTCAGATACTGTGATTTGCATCATTTTTTTCCCCCAACATGTGGCTTCTCTTTCATTTTGTTAAGTGTCTTGCAGAAAGCAGAAATTAGTAATTTTGATGAAATCCTATTTGTCACTTCTGTCTTTTATATATCATGCTTTTGTGTTTTATCTAAGAAATTTTTTCCTAAGTTAAGACCACAAAAAATTTCCACTATGTTTTCTTCTTGGAATTTTGTAGTTTTAGGTTTTACCTTTAAGTCTATGATTGATTTAAGTTAATTTTTATATTTGGCACAAGGTATGGACATAGTCTTTCCAGCTCTATTTGTTGAGAAGGCTGTCCCTTTCTCCACTGAACTGCCTTTGTAGAAAATCAATTGACTGTATATATATGTAAGTTTATTTCTGGACTGTCAGTTTTGTTTTATGATCTATTTGTGTCTCTTCAGTACCACAATGTCTTGATATTTGCAGTTTTAACAAATTTTGAAGTCAGGTAGTATAAGGCTTCTAATATTAATGATCTTTGAAGTTGTTTTGTCCATTCTAGCTCATTTGCATTTCCATGTGAATTTTAGAATTAGCTTTATAACTTCTATAAAAACTGCTGGGAATTTGATTAGAAATGCATGGAATTATTTTGCTCAGATTAGAGAGCATTGACATGTTAGCATCCCTGAATCTTTGAACGTAGTGTGTCTCTATTTGTCATCTTTACACATCATTTGACAATTTGTAATTCATATTTTCCATTGATACTGAATATTTTCAAAAATGACTTTCTGACTATTCTTTGAACAATTTTATAGAAACAGTTGATTTTTAACTTCTAGCCATCTGTGTTTTTAGTTTTGTTTGCAGATGAAGCATAGTGTCCTAGTTCATTATTAGTTTAGATGGAAAAATGTATAGGCTTACAAAATGTAATTGGTCAATATCTTGCAAGGAGTGATAGGTATTATCCCTAGTGTTTTGTTTTAAAATTTTTTTTTTTAACATTTATTTGAGAGAGAGTATGGGTGTAGGGGCAGAGGGAAAGAATCTCAAGCAGACACCCTGCTTAGTGCAGCCCAGTGTGTCACTGGATCTCATGACTCTGAGATCATGAGCTGAGCCAAAATCAAAAGTCAGATCCACCCAGGCATCCCATTTTTAAAAAAGTAATCTCTACACCCACCGTGGGGCTTGAACCTAAAACCCCGAGATCAAGAGTCACATGCTCTACCTACTGACCCAGCCAGGCACCCCCCCATCCTCAGTTTTTTAAATGAAATATTAATATTACTCATAATATGGAGACTTGAAACTTGAAACTACCATTACTTAATGAGCTTAATTTATAGGCGATTTCAGGAAAGTAATTGATTCTGAAGGAGGGGTTATTATTTGTTTTTGTGGGATTCTGAGATTTCATTCAAATTACATATTTTAGAGAATCAGGTACTGGTTTTGGGAGAATGAAGGAATGTATGTGATAAGGTCTTTGAGGTTTGAGGCTTAGGCACATGAATCACATTGCAGTTTATCAAGATGCAGAAAACTGAGGAAGTAATGGATTTAGGATTATCAGTTTAACTTGGACGTGGTAGATTTTAGGCCTGTTGTTTGTTGACTTTGCTAAGTGCTTATACTTTTATTTGGAGGCTTGTAAATGAAGAAATATATCCTATGTTAAAAATAGGTCTGAGGTCACACAGCTAGTTATATGCAGAATTAGAACCCAAACCTAGGGCCTGCTAACTCCAAAGCCAGTGTAGTTATTAGCCCTGTACTATATTGTCAAGCAGAAAAACGTGCTTGGCTGTGACAGTAATACAGTTCCCTGTGAGCTATTATAAATATATAGCAGAATTTACAAAGTCAGTTGCCAACTGGACCAAGACAGATAACTGAGTCGTGTTATAAGAGAGTGATGACATCTTTAGGCAACTGCAAAGCCTTTGACCCATCTGAAGGATTAGCTGCTAATCAGCTCCAACAGGTTGTTACCATGTAGGAATGTGGGCTCCATATTGCTAGATCTTCTGGTTTGTTTTTTTTTTTTCCCCAAGAGAGGTCAGAAATCTTGATTTTCACATCAGGTGGTCTTCTGATTTATAAATGTATGCAGCTGTCCGTGAACATGCTGTGTAGGTCATCCTCACTTGGGTCCACCACACATAAATGTATGTTGGATTCTACCCAGTGGGCAACTTTTGTTAAGAGTTGTACCTGGTATATTGTGGACACAACAATATGTTTACCTAATGTAAAAGGATGGTAACTGTAAGAAGCACACCACAGCCTTTGAAATGCAAGTTGCTTAGTTTGAACATGATGCTTATTGAATCTGGTGGGTATTTAAGTTCAGTCTTCTTATGGATCTGTTAATTATAGATGTCGAACAGAGGGAATTGCTCTCTGTAGCCTTTTGCCTTCTAATTACATGCTTTCATTTGCAGATAGGGCCAGTTGCGAGTTTGTGGGTGTTTGACTGAAACCTGGAACCCAAATGAGAAGAAACCTTCAAGGAACAACTTCTATTGACAGTGAGTCTGCAGTCATCTGTATGCATAATATGGAATGTTCTCAACCCAGAGATAGCTAACTGGGTGACTCCGTTGACAAGGAGTGGTGAGTCTGACTGTCCCCACTGATAATAACTAAATCCTTTCTGTAAAAAGAGTAGTCCTCCTCTTACATTCTTAGCATTTGCTCACTGTTGAATAGTAAATTAATTTTTATATTATGGAGAATGACAATGGTGCAGCTTAGGAAAGTTCCTTGTCCCTAACAGTGGAGTTAGTGCGTGATTGCAGTTTGACTTTTTTATTCATTTAGGAACATCCCTTCCTTTGCATTGTATTTCTCTCTCTTTCTCTCTCTCTCTCTTTTTTTTTTTTTTTTTTTTTTTTGCCTAATTATGCCATCCTCCAAGGCCTGTTGTCTTAAAATATTCAGCTGACACTAAAATGATGGTCATGATAATTAACAGCATCGTCTCTGATCTTGATTAATGGTAGATGTCCTTGCCTTTGGAATCATCTTAGGAATAGATCCAGTTTTGGCCACTGACTAATAGAAGGGAAGTCTATAAGAGGTTGCTGGGAAAGGCTTTCTTGGTTTTCAGAAAGAAGGAAAGCGATGATCCCTTTTCTCTGTAGAGGTGGTTTTATCTGGATGTGACATCTGGAACTGCTTAGCCATTTTGCTACTAGCCTGAGAGTGATGTCCTTAAGTAAAGGAAGGCAGAGGCAAGAGAATTGTAGAGAAGTGGAACTGGAGCTCCATGTAATATGCCTAGAATCACCCTAACTGGATTCCTTGTTATGTGAGATAATAAATTTCCATAATGTTAAGCAGTTTTGCCCTTAGATTTTCTGTTACTTACTGTAGAAATCCACTCATTTGATTTCTCCTCTTTCTGATGACTGTCTTTAGTGTCTCATGCATTTATTTCTCCTTGAATATGTTCTGTGCTATCCAGTAACGTTCCTTTGTGTTGCTTTTGAGGCACATTGTAAACTTTGTGAATCTAAGGGCTATGTTTATATCCCTGCTGTGTCTAACACCAGTACTAGCTTCTTAATAAAGCCATCAGTGTATATTTACTGAATTGAATTATTTGAACAGTTGAGTACTTGAAAAACCAATCTACAGAATTGAATAATTACAGAGATTTTCTTTTTCTTTTTTTTTTTTTTTAAGATGTATTTATTTAAGAGAGAGTGTGTGTGTTAGAGCTGGGGGAGGGCCAGAGAGGGAGACAAGAGATTCTTAGGTGGACTCCCACTCATGACCTGAGCCAAAACTAAGAGTCAGATGCTTGACTGACTGAGCCACCTAGGCGTCCCTACAGAGATTTTCTTTTAATTCATATCCTGGTTTTTAATCACACTACTTCCCTGCAGGATTATAAATGAAGTTTGGCTTTTAAGATGATGAGTATGTAACACATTTTCAAGTGGTTAGTTCTCAAAAAGTGTTGCTTGTATTTTGCATTTTGTTTTTCTTCAGCTTTACTGTCAATATCTGATCTTTTCCTACATATTTCCTACTCGCTTTCAGTATAATAAATTTCACTGTCTTCTCTGTTATAAAAACAGAAGAGTTTATTTCTATTTTCTGTGCTAATTATAGGAATAAGGAACTTAGGTTTCACATAAGAAACCTAGTAATTCAGGAACAATTAGCATTTGGCTTTGAAATGCAATGGACAAAAAGGCTCCCTAAAGTGAGATCTCTGTTCTTAGGACCTAGTTCTGTGTGGGTGTGGGTGGGGGTAGGTTTCATGGTGAATCTAGTACCTTGTAAGAGGAGTTTTGAGTTACAGGATGGATTATTTAGTTGCCTTTATTTTAAGGCTCTAAGAAACAATAACACTTTTTTCTCTTAACTCAAGATACTCATGTACTCTTCACTCTTATTGGATGTAAACCTCTTTTGCTTTGAGAAAATATATAGTGTTGGTTTCTGTTGTGGTAAGAAGGAAAATCATAAAACCTGTGGGCAGTCTTGTAATACATTTTGAATCCTTGAAAATGTGATTTTTATTCAGTGAAGAGTTTACTTTTATTTTCCTTGATGGGCTGCTTATAAAATTTGAGGGAATAACTTTTTTTTTGAGGGAATAACTTTTTTTTAAATTTTTTTAATTTTTTTTTATTTATTTATGATAGTCACACACAGAGTGAGAGAGAGAGAGGCAGAGACACAGGCAGAGGGAGAAGCAGGCTCCATGCACCGGGAGCCCGATGTGGGATTCGATCCTGGGTCTCCAGGATCGCGCCCTGGGCCAAAGGCAGGCGCCAAACCGCTGCGCCACCCAGGGATCCCAACTTTTTAAGAAGGTAGTGAAAGTTGTATGATATGCTTGACCTATCCATTTTAATTCATTAATAACATTCAGTAATATTAGAACTTGAAATTACTAAGGTCAACTATAATGTACTGTACTTCATAAATAATATGAGGAGTTTGTCAGAATGGAACATGTGCCTTAACCCAAGGCAATCACAGCAGGCATGTGATCTAAGCTAGATGAATCAGAATGATCTTAGGATATTTGCTAGGAATGCTGGGGTAGAGGCACTTAATATATTGTGTGTGTGTGTGTGTATTTTTTTTTTGGGGGGGGGTGCTGAATTTCAACAGAAATCAAAATGTACAGTCAGTAAACTCCTGGCAGCTATCTTCTGACCATAAAAGGAAACCAGTTGAATAAGAAGTAAACACTGAAGGAGTAGAACAGAGAAAACCCAGGCCCTGGCCACTAGATCAGGACTTCCCTGTAGATAGTATACCTATAGACTTTTTAGTTTATATGAGCCAGTAAGTTCTGGTTTAATCCAGTTGTCTTTGGGTTTTATGTTTCATGTATATGAAAACATCTTAACTGATACATCTTTTATCATCACCCATTCTAGACTATATAATGATAACTCAAGGGACTTAATGAAACTTTAATTGCAAATTAGTCAAGTAAGTCTCTGATGATGCAGTCCATATCATGTGTAAGGTGGCAGATAAGGCTATTCATTGATTGATTACAAGGATTCAAGCATTAAATAGAAGAGTTAAGATGGTAAATAAATACATGGTCTATACCATTGCTAAGGATTTTATTGTTAATGGAGTAAATTGACATTATATGAATAATCCTACTATATACTAGTAGGATTATTAACTGAGATAGAAAATCTCTTATTAACAAGGTTAGAATTGTTGAAGAAAAGGAGTATCCATCATATCTTGTAATTAGCTTCTTGGTGGAAACTCCTGCTGAATCCATGTTTTCTTTGAAGTTGGTAAAACAATTGTGGGGAACTCATGATTGGAATTTTTAAAAACATATGAATTATTACTCATTTATTTTCATAATAAAGCATTAGAAAATGTACAGTCCTCAATCCCTTATTTAAATTTTTTTTATTTTCCTTATTCAGAATCTTGAGGTTTCAGAACCTCAAGAGGTACTGGAGGTTTCAGAATTCTTTGGATTTTAGAAAGGTTAATAAAGTGCACACACTGTATCTTTTTTTTACTTAAGGACAAGCTGGTTTTGGTATTAATAATACAAATAATAATACCTTACATGAGTTGAACTGCTAAATGATATATTCTGTATACTTAACTATTTAACAATTTTGTTTTTTAGTAATAGCAATAAAACATGAAGGACATTCATTTTATTTCTTTTTCTGTTCAGACTAACCAGAACATATCTTAATTCACATTTTAAGAATCCCCTTTACTTTGACTTCCCCATCTCATTTCACTCATTTCTTAAACCTTTTTATTGCATTACCTACACCTTTACCAAGCTACAGAATCTACAAGTAATTACATCTGACACCTAAATAGAGTTTAGAAATTTAAGGTCTTCTCTCTCAAAGGTTTCCTCTTCACTGATAACTCTTCAAAAAAGAAAAAAAAAATGCTCTTCACTCATACCTTTCATTTTACTTTCACATTTCATTAGCAAATCAAGCCAGTCTTCTCATTCTAAACAAGATTAGAGAGAGTTCTTCTACTGAGCATCTTGATGCTGCAACCCACAAGTCTGGGAACCCTGGATACTGTTCTGCTCTATAAGAAGGTGGTTTTGTGGAATAAAAGCTTGTATAATTTGTGATTATTGATTTCAGTCCATACTGTGTTGAATAATTAGTAATAGCTGAGAAGTGAACTTGGTCATCAAAATAAGGATCTTTATAGCTATGAGGAGACAGCAAATGCATCTGTGTATATCAGGGTTCTTTCAATCATTTTGACTACAGTACAGCTGTTGGTGCTGTAGCCATCTGTTGTGTTCTCTTGATGGTGAGGAATAGGAACTGATGTAAATGAGTGAAGCTTTGCTGGAGCCAGAGTAAAGCCTTTATGTTTGGTTTTCTTTTGCTATTGTATGGTATCTATTGCATAGGTGACTGTGTCCTGTCGTATTCAGAGTGAGGGTTTCTGATTCCTAACAGTGCTGGTGAGGAGGAGATGCTGCTGACAAATGATGGCAGACATCTGTTGGTCAGTGGTAGACAAGGAAGGATGCAAATTGAATTGGTCTCTCTCTAATGTGTAATAAAGGTATAATAAAATGGTTTTGATTGCACTCCTCCTTTTTAGAAATGCTCTGGAGGGGGATCCCTGGGTGGCGCAACGGTTTGGCGCCTGCCTTTGGCCCAGGGCACGATCCTGGAGACCTGGGATCGAATCCCACATCGGGCTCTCAGTGCGTGGAGGCTGCTTCTCCCTCTGCCTGTGTCTCTGCCTCTCTCTCTCTGTGTGACTATCATAAATAAAAATAAAAAAAAAAATAAAAAAAAAAGAAATGCTCTGGAGGAATTTTCTGATAGAACAATAGATATAATTTTACTCCTGATGGATGCCACAGCATCTCACTCCCTTTGGAAGACTTTGGCAGTCTTGGGATATGACCAACTCCATCCTGTTGATCCTCTTGTATCCTTTTCTCCCCCCCTCCCCTGCCTCCCTCCTCCAACAGATGGGCTCCAAGTCCTTGCTGAGAGACTCTTTTCCTGGTAAATAGTCCAGTTAATTCAGCCCCAGCAGCTGGGCCTTAGAGGTCTCCAGTTGGAGCTATTGGACAGGTTCTGTGGGGTGTAAACACAGTTTACCACAGTCTTGCTTTTATGATCACATGTATGCACACACATATGGATCACATATAAAAGTGAGTTTACCAGCTCCACACAGGGTCATGTTTGTTTCTTCACTTCTTCCCCTGGGGAGCTGGCAACATGTCTTACTAGGCAGGACAGGTGAAGTCTGTAATTTAATTTTGGGATCATCATGAAAAGAGTTATTCCATTCAGAATAACTGGAAAATTTACGGTGCTTGTTAAGTTTGAGAGAGCATCTTGATTGATTGCTGTCTTTGTAACATCACATGGAGATAAATCCCTAAGAACTCCTATAACAAATTCCCTTCTGCTTCTGTAGATTTTCTTATCAGTTGCAATAAGGCAGGTATCCTACCAACGTTCTTTATTGCTATTGTATTTTCATCTGTAGACTTGCCAAAAACAAGGTTTCGGAGAGCACCACAACATTCCTCCAATCTTCAAAACTGTTGTCCAAAAAGTTGACTGGAAACTTGATTCTTCCTAACCTATGCACTTCTGGAAGTACTTTGTTGTTGCCAAAGCACAGGTGCTGCAGGTAGGCCACTG
Organism: Canis lupus dingo; assembly: GCF_003254725.2. Taxonomy (NCBI): domain Eukaryota; kingdom Metazoa; phylum Chordata; class Mammalia; order Carnivora; family Canidae; genus Canis; species Canis lupus. The sequence goes on from NC_064253.1 coordinate 19,013,056, forward strand.
CATCTGCCTCAATGATGGGAAGGGTGCTGCAGCATGTGAATGACTTCAGGCAATTTGGGATCATACCAGGCAAACTCCCTGGGGTCTTTCCAAATACTTTCTTTTGAGGGAGATCTTGTGGTGCCAGCATCAGCAGGTGTTGCATGCTGAAGCCTGTTATAATTGCATTTCTGCACTTGGTGCTGTATTGGCCTGTAGGGCTCTGTGTAGGTAGCTGTTGTGTTCAGAGCATAATTATTTCTTTGGTATGTAAGGGTGCTTTGTTAACTGGACTTCTTTGCACATTTCCAACACCTACTGTACCCGTTTGATACAGTGCTATGATCCTTGGAGTTCCACAGTTTTGTGGTTTGATCTGTGATTACCACAGACCGTAATAGGTCTTCCCCTCCTATATAGGAGTGATGAGTAAATTGGGAGACAGCTAAATTAGGTCTTCCTCAAGCTGGTTGGGCTGACTAGTGTAGAAATGATAAGCCTCTCAGACTGTCTGGCTGATGTGGAACCACACTCTCATAAATGGCTGCTGTCCGAGTTGTTCTGTGTCATGAACAGTCCTTTACAGTGAAGGTCATAGATGTTGTGGTGCGGTGGTCATCCCTGAGTGTTTGGGGGACAATGACCCCACTTGTCCTTGGGATGGGAAGCTACTTGAGTCTTTTCCCCCCATCAGGATCAGTGGGGACCCTACTTTGGTGGTGGTTTGGTACTGAGAGGTTGGTCCATTAGGATTGGAAGTGGACTGATATACAACTACTGGGGAGGTGACTATGCAGAGTATGGAGAGCCTCCCCACTGAACAGGTAATGGGGTAAAGGAATATCCACTGGGGTTCGGTGGTCGGGAGTCACTCAGTGACAGCTGAAACTACTCTCCAGAAAAGTTCTCTGTAACCCCTTTGGAGGAGACATGCCTCCTGATAACAAAAGAATGACTGTTCTCTAGATGGAGCTGAACTATAATATAACTCTTCTCATGGCCTTATTGGCTACTGATGGCTGAACTAGTGTTTATCCTTTAGCTCTTGAGTTTCTTACCGAATGGTGATTGGCTGATCCTCTGAATGAATGCTGTGGTCAAATTCTGGCTGTTGTGGAAACTCCTTGCTTTTTGGTATCCTCTCTCAGAATAAGAATTCTTTTGTGTTGAACTTCTTGAGTTACCATTATCTTTCAAGGAGATATGTCTCTGCTGGTGAATAGAACGGGTTCCTTGTGCTACTCTGGCTTGATGAGATTTTTGTTGGAATGGACAGTGTCAGAAACTCCAGGTTCCTTTATACCAGTATTTGGCACATCTGTTGATCTCCAAGGAAATGACTTCTCAGTTGACTTTCTCCTTCAGGAAAGCTAGAATAGTGGTGGCTGTGGTGTTGGGTTTCTTGCCTGGGCCAGTGGAGACAGCTTCCTTTCTGTGGTTGTCCTTCCTCCACCAGTGAGCCCTGCTCAGGAATGGGTCTTCCTCCTTCGAGGTTAGGTAGCAGCTACCGTCACTCCAGGAGTCAGGTATGTTTGCACTGAGGGGGTTGCCGATGTGACATTGGAAAAAAAGTAAAAAGTGGATGCAGGGCTGCCTGACTCTTCCTCCTCCAATTACCTCCTCCTCTGAAGCAGCCCTCCCACCACCCACAGCAGTGGTGGCTAACTTACCCCTCTAAGGTGTGTCACCTCTGTGGACAGTGTTGACAAGAAGTTATTTTTATACTTGAGAAAACTTAGAGATGTTAGGTGATTTTATGGAGGCTTATGCAGCTAGGAAGTAATAGATTTGAGATTATATTCCTTACCTGTTTGGCTCTGAGGTCCATTTGCTTAATCTCTGTTGCACTGCCTCTTTATGGTGCTCTACAGCCTAAATTCATTTTTTTGTTGCTGTTAACATTAGTAAGATGATTATTCTTTGTTAAGTTTAATCAGCCACCCTGACGAATTCACTTAGTATTTCTAATAGTCTTGCAACTGGTTCACTTGGCTTTTCTGGGAATATAAACATATTCCCATAATTTTGTATTTGGAAGTATCTAATTTTGTAACTAAACATAATTTTCAATTTTGCTTATCCTTTTCAAATTTTATATCATATTGGTTCACTTACTAGTTGCATTGGCTAGAACTTCTAGAACATTGTGATTACAGTGAACATCTTGTCTTGTTAATTACTTTAATGTATCTGATGTTTCACTAGATTAATTTACGATTATTTGGAAAGTTGATAAATTTTACCCCTGAGTTGAAGTCAGATGTTATTAGTATTCTTTATAAATAAAATATAAAAGGGATTGAGATACTTTTGTTTTCTTAAGTGTTTTTAAAAATTCTATTTGGACAAATTTATAGGCCAGATTTTAAATTCTTATTTGTTGCAGTGTCAGAATTGCTACAAACTAAAATTATTGTTACTTCTACATACTTATATTGCAATAAAATCCAAGATTTTATTTATTTGAGAGGAACAAAAGCATGAATAGGAGGAGGGGCAGACAAGAGGGAGAAGGAGACTCCCCACTAAGTGGGAAGCTTGATGTGGGATTGGATCCCAGGACCCTGAGATCATCATCTGAGCCAAAGTCCAACCCTTAACCAACTGAGCCACCCAGGCACCCCATACTGCACTTCATTTTTAATCTCTGATAGTCCATTTGACTTTTACCTCTTTAGTATGTTCAATTTTATACATTTAAAAATATGTTTATTATACATTATAACTTGCTGAGTTATATTTATTTTAGATATGTATTTAAAATTTTTTTGTGTGAGGCTAATATGTAGTAGGAGCTCAGTGAATATATGTTAATTTTTAGAATTAATCTGATTACTGAAGCATCTTGATAAATCTGCTTTGGCTAATGATAGGAAAATACTCCCATCAATTTTAGAGATGGAAAAAACTCAGAAAATACATATTTAGTTTTTGGTTTCATGGTCATGTGGCTGATTTCTGATCTGCCATTTTCCCTGACTTGATAGCATCTTGCTGTGGTTACAAATCTTTTAGAAGCTCTCTGGTGGATTTAGGTGTGTCTCTGTCTGTCTCTCTCTCTCTCAGGTATTTCTCTCTCCCTTCCCTTCCCTTCCCTTCCCTTCCCTTCCCTTCCCTTCCCTTCCCTTCCCTTCCCTTCCCTTCCCTTCCCTTCCCTTCCCTTCCCTTCCTTCCCTTCCCTTCCCTTCCCTTCCCTTCCCTTCCCTTCCCTTCCCTTCCCTTCCCTTCCCTTCCCTTCCCTTCCCTTCCCTTCCCTTCCCTTCCCTTCCCTTCCCTTCCCTTCCCTTCCCTTCCCTTCCCTTCCCTTCCCTTCCCTTCCCTTCCTTCCCTTCCCTTCCCTTCCCTTCCCTTCCCTTCCCTTCCCTTCCCTTCCCTTCCCTTCCCTTCCCTTCCCTTCCCTTCCCTTCCCTTCCCTTCCCTTCCCTTCCCTTCCCTTCCCTTCCCTTCCCTTCCCTTCCCTTCCCTTCCCTTCCCTTCCCTTCCCTTCCCTTCCCTTCCCTTCTCTCCTTTTCTCTTTTCTTTTCCTCTCTTTCTCTCTCTCTTTCTCTTTCTCTCTTTCTCTCTCTCTCTTTCTCTCTCTCTCTCTCTCTCACACACACACACACGAGGAATAATTCATTCACCAAATGTGAGATAGTGAGGAATTGTGCATAAAAAAAATTATTAAAGAGTTAGAATGGAATTGCACCTGAATGGTTCAGAGTTTCTCCTGTTAAACTTGTAAATATCTACAAAGAAGTAGTTTTGGAGATTTTTAGGGAAAGGCCTAATTGGCATAGCTCTTTAGTTTTGTCGATACGATCCAAAATATCAGTCTCTATCTATAGCTAGAAGATATTTTTGAAAGTCTGATAATAGTTTTATAGTTTATGGCAATGAAACTGATATTAAGTTTCTAGTTACTTTGGTTAATGGTCCAGGATTTAAGTGTCTGGAAATAATTGCCATTTGAGGGGCTATGCTTTACTTAAGTAAATAGAATTCATGGCTCAGCTTTGGGCCCGCTCAGCAGCTAACAATAGTATAATAATCCTTACCACAGCAGCTGGAATTTATTGTAGCTGTTGCTGTATGTTCTCACTGTAAAGGCCATGATTTCCGTGAGGAAATCATAAAAGCAGCCCTTTTGTGGTTTTGATTACAGAGTGTTTTCTGGGCAGCAAGAGAAAATTGCTCTGCTTGTTTTGTGCTATGTGGATATAAGACATGCTTTTATAAAAGAAGCCATTACTTCTTTGAAAAGTAGTCACATGCAAGATAACCTATTTTCATTTCTTATTACCATCTAACAGTATTTGTGAATGGTTTTAATGTACATGGTTCAGTGAAAAAATGCTTTAGGGAATGATACTAAATAAAGGAAATGTGTTGCTCTTATGATAGATATAGAAATTTTCCACTCGAGACCATCTTTTTCTGTAGTTTGCTTTAAAAATGGTTGACTGTAGGGATCCCTGGGTGGCGCAGCGGTTTAGTGCCTGCCTTTGGCCCAGGGCGCGATCCTGGAGACCCAGGATCCAATCCCACATCGGGCTCCCGGTGCATGGAGCCTGCTTCTCCCTCTGCCTATGTCTCTGCCCCTCTCTCTCTCTCTCTCTCTGTGTGTGTGACTATCATAAATAAATAAAAATTTTTTTTAAAAAAATGGTTGACTGTAAAACTTACCACAAGTTGACTGCTATGTATATTGTCATTGGGTATTTTAATTTATTTTAATTACAGTGTAGTTAACATACTGAGTTATTTTCGTTTCAGATGTACAGTATAGTGATTCAACACTTCCATACATCATTCATTGCTTTTCAAGATAAGCATTCTCTTAATCCTCTTTACCTATTTCAGTCACCCTCATACCCTTCTGGTAACCCCATTTGTTTTCTATAGTTCATAATTTGTTTTTTGGTTTGTTTTTCTTTCTTTCTTTCTTTCTTTTTTTTTTTTTTTTTTTGCTTGTTTTATTTCTTAAATTATATATTTGAGTGAGATCATAAAGTATTTGTCTTTCTCTGGCTTATTTGGCTTAGTATTTTTTTTTTATTTGGCTTAGTATTAAACTCTCTAGCTCCATCCATGTCATTAAAAATGGCAAGATTTTACTTTTATGGCTGAGTAATATTCCTGTGTGTGTGTGTGTGTGTGTGTGTGTGTGTGTGTATACTACCCCTCTTTATCCATTCATCTATTGATGGACACTTGGACTGCTTCCATAGTTTGGCTATTGTAAATAATCCTGTAATAGAATAGGGGTGTGTATTTAGTAGTGTTGTATTCTTTGATTAAATAACCAGTAGTGTGATTACTGGATAATAGGCTACTCTGATTTTTAATTTTCTGAGGAATCTCCATGCTGTCTTTCACAGTAACTGTACCAGTTTGCAGTTCCACTAACAGGGCATGAAGGTTCCTTTTTTTTCTCCACATCCTGGTCTACACTTGTTTTTGTTTTGGATATTAGTTATTCTGACAGGTATGAAGTTAAGATCTCATTAGGTTTTGATTTGCATTTCGCTATAATGGTGAATGATGAACATTTTTTCATGTGTCTGTTGGCCGTCTCTGTCTGTGGAAGTGTCTGTTCATGTCTCTTGCCCATTTTTAAATTGAATTATTTTGTTTGGTGTTGAGTTGTGTAGGTTCTTCATATATTTTGAATACTGACCTATATTGGATATGTCATTTGCAGATATTTTCTCCCTTTAGTAGGTTGTATTTTAGTTTTGTGGGTTGTTTCCTCTGCTGTGCAGGTGCTTTTTATTGATGTAGTCCCAGTAGTGTATTTTTGTTTTTACTTCCTTTTCCTAAGGACATATCTAAAAAGATGCTATTAGTGTTGATGTCTGGTAAATTACTGCCTGTGCTCTCCTGTAGGATTTTTATGGTTTCAGGTCTCACATTCAGGTTCTTTTTTTTTTTTTTTTTTTAAGATTTTATTTATTTATTCATGAGAGACCCAGAAAGAGAGAGGCAGAGACACAGGCAGAGGGAGAAGGAGGCTCCATGCAAGGAGCCCGACGTGGGACTTGATCCTGGGACTCCAGGATCACGCCCTGGGCCGAAGGCAGGCGCTAAACCGCTGAGCCACCTGGGGATCCCCCCACATTCAGGTTCTTAATCCATTTTGAGTTTATTTTTGTGTATGGGGTAAGAAAGTGGTACAGTTTTGTTCTTTTGCATGTAACTGTCTAGTTTTCCCAACACTATTTGCTGAAGAGACTTTCTCCCATTGCATATTCTTGCTTTCTACTCTGTTCTATTGATCTATGTGTCTTTTTTTTTTTTTTTTTTTTTTTTTTTTTTGTATCAGCAGCATACCGTTTTGATTACTACAGCTTTGTAATATAACTTGAAGTCTGGAATTTATGTCCAATTTTGTTTTTCATGTTTGCTTTGGCTATGGTGGTTTCTTATAAATTATAGAATTTTTTGTTCTAGTTCTGTGAAAAATGCTTTTGCTATTTTAAATATATTTTTCTTTTTTTTTTTTTTAATTTATTTATGATAGGCACACAGTGAGAGAGAGGCAGAGACACAGGCAGAGGGAGAAGCAGGCTCCATGCACCGGGAGCCCGATGTGGGATTCGATCCCAGGTCTCCAGGATCGTGCCCTGGGCCAAAGGCAGGCGCCAAACCGCTGTGCCACCCAGGGATCCCTGCTTTTGCTATTTTGATAGGGATTGCATTAAGTGTGTAGATTGCTTTAGATAGTATAGATGTTTTAACAATATTCGTTCTTCCAGCCCAGGAACATGGAAAGGCTTCTCATTTCTTTGTTTTCATTTTCTTTCTCTAAGGTGTTACAGTTTTCAGAGTACAGGTCTTTTCACTTCTTTGGTTAAGTTTATTCCTACTTATTTTATTATTTTTGGTACAGTTGTAGTTGGGATTGTTTTCTTAATTTCTCATCTTGCTACTTCATTGCTTGTGAATAGAAATGCTATGGATTTCTCTACATTGGTTTTGTATTCTGTGACTTTACTGAATTCATTTATCAGTTCTAGGTGTGTTATTGTTTTGTTTTTGGTGGAGTCTTTAGGGTTTTTCTTTTTTAAAAAATTTATTTATTCACTTTAGCAAGGAGAGAGGGAACACATGCATGAGTGAGTGGGGAAGGAGGAAAGGAAGAGGTAGAGGGAGAGAGAGAACCTTAGGCAGACTCCCAGCTGACTGTGCAGTCTGACAAGAGGCTCAGTCTCACAACTCTGAGATCATTACCTGAGCCAAAATCAAGAGTTGGAGGCTTAACTGACCAAGCTACCCAGGCATCCCTTTAGGGTTTTCTATATACAGTATCATATCATCTGCAAATGGTGAAAGTTTTACTTCTTTACCAATTTGGATGTCTTTTATTTCTTTCTTTTGTCTGATTGCTGTGGTATTATTATTATTATTATTATTATTATTATTATTATTATTATTATCTTTTTAAGCTTTATTTAGAGAAGGCGCATATGAGCCAAGACAGGGAAAGAGGGAGAGAATCTTCAAGCTGGCTCCTTGCTGAGCACAGATACCCATGTGGGACTCAATCCCATGACCCATGAGGTTATGATCTGAGCCAAAACCCAAGGTCCAGGATGCCTGGGTGGCTCAGTCAGTTAAGTGTCTGCCTTCAGCTCAGGTGATGATCTTGGGGTCCTGGGATGGAGTCTTGCAAAGGGCTTCCTGCTCACAGCAGAGGGTCTCCTCCCTCTCCCTCTGCCTGCCACTCCCCCTGCTCATGCATGCTCTCTCTGTCTCTGTGAAATAAATAAATTGATCTTAGGACCCTGAGATCATGACCTGAGTCAGATGCTTAACCCACTGAGCCACCCAGACACCTCAAAACTTAAATAATTTTTAAATGTCCAATATATTAAACTTGCAAGTTTAGTATATCAAAATTTCATGTCTCTTATATTTTTTAAAGATTATTTATCTATTCATGAGAGAGAGAGAGAGAAAGAGGGAGGGATGTAGAGGTGGAGAGAGAAGCAGGCTCCTCATGGAGGAGGGAGCCCAATGTGGAACTTGATCCCAGGTCCCTGGGATCATGACCTGAGCTGAAGGCAGGCACTTATCTGACTGAGCCACCCAGGCACCCCATAACTTAAATAATTTTTAAATGTCTAATAAATTAAACTTGTAAATTTAGCATATCAAATTTCATATCTTTTAAATATCTTCATAAATAGAACATAAAATACTAATATAACAAAATAATAACTTATTATGGATATATTTAGTGGCAAAAATATTAATACTGTAGGTTTTGGTTAACTTCCTCGTTTCTATATTATTTCTTTATTTTTCCAGAGTTAGAGAATTATCCACACAAAAGGAAACAATTACTGTCTAGGCCAGTTGAGGTAGTAATTTGGTTAAAAATCATGACTGTATTGCTGTTATTAGTAAAACTCTTAGGGTCAAAAACTATAGATTTCAAATGCATTTCTGGGCAAAGAAACTTGAGACTGATAGAGGCTTGGACCTAGATGTACCTGCCAAGGCTGAGCTGGCCGTGGTTAGGATGGATGCTTTTCTTAGGCTGAAGTCCTGCCTGTCACTCATTAGAACCTTTGAAGACCATTCCTTTCATCTACATACTAGAACACATAGGTTTTTAGTTTGATGCAACTCTCTGTATGGGTCTTTTAAATGGGTTGGGAGTAGGGGGGTGTAACAAACATCATTCTGGGACTCACTCTTAATCCCCGCCCTCCCCCCCCATTCAGGCTCCCACTTCATCCTGGTACTCTAAGCCTATATAAACCACTCATTTTAAGTTCTTTATATAGGATGGAATTCTGAACCACTTAGTTCAGCTGTGTTTGTTCTCTTACGCTCGGTCCACAGAAAGTGATTTGGAGAACAGTTTCTGCCTCTGGCAAGAAAAACTTTTTGTCTCACGAACAATGAGAAATCTGTATTGAGATGAAACATAAAGGCTGTAGTTTCCCTTCTAGAAACAGCCACACTGTGTAATGGCTCCTCTTGTCCCTTAACCAGTACAAATTTTTAGTTGGATACAGTATTATTTCTCAAAAAGTAGATCACTTGTAGTAGAATCACCTTGGACTCAAAAGAGGCTTAGATAGGGACTCATCATTAGAATTCAGTATCTGAAAAATACTGTTCTCTTTTAATTTATAATATAGAATGATACCAGTAAAAATACCAGAAAGGTTTTAAAGAATTAGGCTAGGTGAATCTACAATTTAAGTGGAAAAAAATAAGATTACACAGAAAAATTATAAGAGAAAAGGAACTAGTTCTCTCATGTATTAAAAATATATTCTACGACTATAATGATGAACGTTCCTTGGTGGCTCAGCCGATTGAGCATTCAACTCTTGGTTTTGAAACTCTTGGTTTCAGCTCAGGTCATGGTCTCCTGGTCATGGAATCAAGCCCTGCTCAGCGGGGAGCCTGCTTCTCCCTTTTTTCCCTTGCTTGTGCTCTTTGTCTCTCTCTCTCTCTCTCTCTCAAATAAAATCTTAAAAAAAATTTTTTTCTAAATTGAAATATTATAGCTGTGTAGTGGTCCACAACAAACAAAATAGATCCTTACCTTGGAAAACAAATTTTTCTGCCTTTTATTACTGGAGTCAAGGAGGCATTTTTTCAAGATTTTTTTTCATAGATTGGAAGTACAGATATTTTAATATATTGTTAATGAGTGTATATTTTGATATATTCTATTAGAAGGAAATTTGTGAAAATCTAAAATACCTACAAAAATTTAAATCTATAAGCTCTTTGATCGATCACTTCCAGAAACATCTTGTAATTTATCTCACAGATAAATATTACAGGTTTTGGGTTTACTCCATCATATTCTATGTGTGAATATACAGTATTATTCTGTGCATCATAGTTGTAGAAGTAAACAAGTCAACTTTCATCTGTTGGAGACCAATTATACTTACAATAAAATAGAGCCTTTATAAATCGAGGCAGTTTTTAAAAATTTACAGATACTGCCTGATTTCCAAGATAAAGTATTAAGTGAAAAAGAAAGGTGCCAAATGATATATGCAGTCACATGAAAATATTTTTAAAAGGAAAAATATTTAAGTGCATTCTTAAATGTGTATAGAATATCTGTGAAAGGCTGCACAAGAATACAAGAAGCTAATACTAGTGACTGTGTCTCTGGAGGAGAGCTGGATGGCTAAGGATAATGGTGAGAAGATTTATTCATGATTTACTTTTACATATTTTGAGTTGTACACCATGGTAATGGTAAATTGCTGCCCCATTCAGCGTTTAAGGTAATATATTGCTATATTATCTAACTAAAAAGAAACACACACACAAATTAATGTGTAGTACTGAGGAACAAAACAAAACCTATTTATCCTAATTTTCATCTTTATCAAATTACCAGAATCTCTAAGGGTAAGACCCGTTTCCAATTACATTAAATTTTTTTTATTGTGGTATAAAATACATAACATAAAAATTACCATCTTAACCATTTTTAAATTTTAGTAATATTTCACATTGTTCTGAACAGATCATCATAACTTTTTCATCTTGCAAAAATGAAACTCTAATACTCATTAAACAAAAAGTTCTTTTACTTTCTCTTGCCAGCCCCAGGTACCATCATTTTATGTTATGTTTCTTTGAATTTGAGTATTTCAAATATAAGTAGAATTACTCTTATAAGTGGAATCATATGGTATTTGTCTCTTTGTGACTGGCTTATTTCATTTAGCATAATGTTTTCAAGGATCATCCCAATAACATGTGACAGGAATTCCTGCCTTTTTAAAGACTGAATAGTATTCCATTATATGTATATATCACATTTTATTTATGTATTCATTGGCTGATAGACGTTAGGCTCCCTTCTACCTTTTGGCAGTTGTAAGTAGTACTGCTATGAACATGAGCGTGTAACTATTCTTCCAGTCTCTGCCTTCATTTTATTTAAAGGTACTCAAGTGAGAATCCTAGATCATTTGGTGGTATTATTTTTCAGTTTTTGAGGAATCTTCATATTGTTTACCATAGGAGTTGCACTATTTTACAATTCTACAAACAGTGCATGAGTTCCGAATTATCCACATTCTCACCAGTACTTAATTGTTTATCTTTTTTGTTGTTGTTACTAGCCATCATAATGGATGTGAGGTGATCCCAATGCATGCTTTTAACAGGCATCATAATCATATATTTCTCGTTTATTTAAAAAGTTCATCAAGTACGTTTGACCTAATTTCAGTTTGATCACTTCAAATATGACACGTAGTCACTTTTTAGAATTTTTTCTCAGTATACTTTGTTGTTGTAACTTGAGGTGTGTGTTGTATAATCAGATACCCCTATCTTTTTACTTTAATTTAACCAGGATTGAATGACCCCAGAACAGAGTAGACTATATTTAACCCCAATGAATTTTATCAACTTTATTTTCACTTACATAGTTTAAATTCTAAGGTTCTATATGTTACAAGAATTCCAAGCATGTACCAGCATTAAAAATACTATGTTTTAATAGAAAACTGTATGTCTTTTCACTTTGCAATGTAGTATTTGACCTCTGTTTATTTTATTTATTTTTATTTTTTAAAGATTTTATTTATTCATGAGAGACACAGAGGGAGGCAGAGATATAGGCAGAGGAAGAAGCAGGCTCCCTGCAGGAAGCCTGATGTGGGACTCGATCCCAGGACCCTGGGATCATGACCTGAACCAAAAGCAGACACCCAGCCACTGAGCCACCCAGGTGTCCTGACCTCTGTTTATTTTTAATTGAAAAGTTTTGCCTTCATAGTCTTTTGACAGTTTTGTATTAACTCTTCTCACAAAATGAATTCAGTCACAAGTTGTCTTTAAAGAGCAAGGTCAAGCAGCGTTTAAGGATTTTATCCAGAGAACAAAAGTACATGATACCCTAGTGAAAAATGGAAAAGGGGGTATAAATTCTCTTCGATTTTTTTCCCTTCTTTTCCAAGAAAAATTTAGGGTCATTAGTGTTCTACAACAAAATTAATACCTGGTTAAATGTTTTCCATTTTAAGTAAATTAATCACAGTTTTCTTTTCCTGACTTGAAGTTTCTGAAGAAATTTTTATTCTGGCATTATCATCACAGAATCACCTGTTCTACCTTGCAAGTATTTATTCTTCAGAAGTATTTAGTAATAGTATTTTAAAGTATTACATAGTAGTGTGAATATCTAGCTATAACCTACAATTACATCGTAAGCATTAGAAGTCATTTAAAAATAATTTTTGCTAGACTTTGTTTCACTACTGTGCAATTAACTTCTTTATGACTTTTTATTTAAATATTTAAACTGAGCAGTTGCATTTACTCTATTTGATGTATGAGTTGGTAAAAAAGGGTGCTCAGTGGTAGTATGGCTTGGGAAGGGTGGGGGTTTAATCCTCACTGTGGGTTTTGAGAAAAGATAATGAAATCCTTTATATCCCTTTCCATAGACATGCATTTCAAAGACTTACATTTTAATAAGAATTGGTTGTGCAGCTGCAACCCTGGCAACACAGACTACTAGAAAAGAATTGGGGCAGAATTCCAGAAATCAAGGCAGGCAATGGTCTCATGTGGAGCTGAGCTAATGAAAACTGATAAAAATACAAAACACTTAGAAGAAATAAGACCAGGCCTTTCTTTGGCATGGTGGATGTTGAAATTTTACATACTATATTTTGTTATTTAATCAAAAAGCTATCATCAGTTGCTTACTCAATAAGAGTAGCTGCATTATATTGTTCTTTAGTATAAAAATATGGATTCTGGGAAACTAATATTTCTGTGCATTATATCTAAAATAAGTAATTGTTGCTGGCCCATTCTTGGTAAAATATTGACAACACAATGTACCAAGTTTGTTGGATTTTTAAAAACAAGATTTTAATTTTTAATAATTTAAGAAATAAATGCTCACAGTAGTTGTGAATTTCTTGCAGTTGTTGAACTCTAAGTTCCCTCAAACAAAATTTGGAAAAATATTCTTTTCTTTCAACACTTTGACAGTGGCTGTAGAATCTGTCATTAAACCATAATTTCATTATTATTGATATTAGTTTGTGTCTGGGGTTTTCCCTCCTTTCATAAGTATTCCAGTAAAATATTTTTGTTGCTTCTTTTTCTGGATTACTGTCCGTTACTTTTGATTTTTCAGAAGTCATTCTAACAAACTACCTCTAAAAATTTTTGATATTTTCTAAATGTCCTACCAATTTACATAATCCGAATTTTTTTTTTGGAATGAGTTTTTTCTTTTAAGTCTTATTTGGCTCTTTTGGCTTTTAAATGTTGACTTCTTTTATCGTTAATTCTGGGAAAATTTATTCCCATTATTTCTTGACATGTTTTTATCTTGAAATGTTTTTACTTTTTCCCTCTTTCTGAAACTTCTTATCTGGATGTCTTTTTTTTTTTTTTAATAATTATTTTCACTTCGTTCTTTTTATGGTTTCTTATTGTAACTTTATAGTACTAATACCCCAATATGGTACTGTTAGCTCCTGTCGGCTTTAAAAGTAAAACAGCTCGTGATTTTTTTTTTTTTAAGATTTTATTTATTCTTGTCTTATTCTGTCTTATGAGAGACAGAAAGAGGCAGAGACACAGGCAGAATCAGGTTCCACTCAGGGAGCCCGATGCGGGACTCAATCCCAGGACCCCAGGATCACACCCTGGGCCAAAGGCAGGCACCAAACCGCTGAGCCACCCAGGGATCCCCAACAGCTTGTGATTTTATCAGCAAAATGAGTTTATTCAAGGTTAATGGAATATGCGAGCTATGGCAAACCATAGGCAAAAAGATGGAGATGAGAAGAGAGGAACATTACTTTATTGAGAAAAGGAGAAAGCTGGGAGGGGCTGCTCTGAAGGAAAGTACATTGGAAGAAAGCTAGAGTTGAGGGTGCTGATGGCTTCTTACTGGTTGGGGTATATTTTCTTATTGGCTGAGCTTGTTGCTAGGCAGGGTGAAATTCTTTCTGCTCAAGTGGGAATGCAAGTGACTATGAATAATAGGATAGGAGAGCTTCCGCCTCTGGTGTCCCAAATCCAATTTTAATGAGCTTTTCTTCATTCAATTCTACAGTCACTCAGTGTGCACTCCTGGGTTGTCCAGTCTGGGCATTCTGTTTCAGATAGTGTAAGTTGTTGAATGTTTGTCTTTATTTTACAGTAGTCTTCTGTTCCAGATGCCTCTTTATTTTGTTTAGTAAGGTAATGATCCCCTACAGGTGGGGGTGGAGGACTATTATATGCTGAATTAATAATATGTAGTGGGAAAGACCAACAGCCAGGTATTAGTTTGTGTCAGTCCAGGTGATTTTAAGGAGTGGGAGGAGTTGAGTCTCAGTTCAGATAGCCATCCAGCACCACTAAATTGCTCTTAATTAAGTTTTCCTGTTGTTAGCTACTACATCAGGCAACTTCTGATCAGGGTTTATTTTTTAAACTCTAAATAAGTAGTAATACTTACAGGAGATGAATACTTAATATTTGTTAGACATAAGAAATAATATTATAAAGAGATAATTTCCTTAAGATTTTAATTCACTACCAGATCTAGAGGGTTTTGGTGGTGTGGTGGGGAGATTTGACTGAATGGGACCCCGAAGTGAATTGCATCTTCAGTAGACAAATAAAATAGAGGGTGACTCTATAGTTTTGTGCATACTACATATTTATATTTAACCTAGTTAATAATACATTTTCAAAGTGTTCAAATCTGGGCAGCCCGGGTGGCTCAGTGGTTTAGCGCCGCCTTCAGCCCAGGGCCTGATCCTGGAGACCTAGGATCGAGTCCCACATCTGGCTCCCCACATGGAGCTTGCTTCTCCCTCTGCCTGTGTCTCTGCCTCTCTCTCTCTCTCTCTCTCTCTCTCTGTCTCCCATGAATAAATAAATAAAATCTTAAAAAGTGTTCAAATCTATTTCAATTACTCTGTTGATAATTGCTATATTGCTGAGACTTCATACATGGTTATTGCTCAATAATATCTGTGAAGGGGTTTGGATGCATATTGTACTTTTTTTGTTTATTTTCTGAAATTATGGTATACAAAATAAAAAAAATAGTATCTGTCAAAATACATGCATATACATACATACACACCTGTAGAGTGAAATCCTGGTTCAAAAATATATGCTGAGATTTCTTTTAATTGAAGTGGAGTGAACACACCATTATTGTATTAGTTTCTTATGTATGACAGAGTGATCCAGCATGTTATATATATTTAGAAGTGATCACAGCAATACATTTAGCTACTATGTGTCACAGAGTTGCTACATATTAGTAACTATATTCCTTTGTGCTGTACTTTGTATACCTATAGTTTGTACCTTTTAATCTCCTTCCCTTATTTTACCTATTTCTCTATTCCTACCCTCTAGCAAGCACCAGATTCTTAAGTATATTTGAGTTTATTTTTGTTTTGTTTAATTTTTATTTATTTATGATAGAGAGAGAGAGAGGCAGAGACACAGGCAGAGGGAGAAGCAGGCTCCACGCACCTGGACCCTGACGTGGGATTCGATCCTGGGTCTCCAGGATCGCGCCCTGGGCCAAAGGCAGGCGCTAAACCGCTGCGCCACCCAGGTATCCCTTATTTTTGTTTTGTAACTTTATTCATTCCTTTGTTTTTTTTTTAGATTCTACATAAAAGTGAAGTCATGTGGATTGTTTTTTTTTTCAGTCTGATTTACCAAGGATTTTTTGTAATTTTAAGTCGTTCATTTTGAGATTATTTTTGCATATGATGTAAGAAAGTGGTCCACTTACAGGATGACTGGCTGGCTCAGTCAGTAGAGCATGTGGCTCTTGATCTTGATCTCAGGGTTGTGAGTTTGACCCCTGCGTTGGATGTGGAGATTACTCAGTAAAAAAATTTAAATAAATAAATAAATAAATAAATAAATAAATAAATAAATAAATAAGTAAATAAATAAATAAATAAAAATGGTCCACTTTCAGTCGTTTTATTTGTAATTGTCCATTTCCCCAACACCATTTATTCAATAGACTATGTTTTTCCCGTTGATGTTCTTGCCTTCATTGTTGAAAATTAATTTACTGTATCTGTGTGGGTTTATTGCAGAACTCTATTCTCTTCCATTGATCTCTGTGTCCTTTTGTGTTAGTACTGTACTGTTTTGATTTCTATAGCTTTGTAGTATAGTGAAATGAGGGATCATGATATATTCAACTTTGTTCTTTCTCCAGAGTGCTTTGGCTATTTGTATTCTTCTGTCATTTCATACAAATTTCAGGATTCTTTGTTCTAGTTCTTTGTAAAATGCCATTGGTATTTTCATATGGATTGCATTGAATCTATATCTTTCTTTGGGTAGGATGAACATTTTAACAATATTAATTTATGCCACCCATGAGCACAGAATAGCTTTCTATTTATATCTTCGTCTTACAGTTTTCAGAGTACAGGTCTTTTAACCTCATTGGTTAAGTTTATTCCTAGATATTCTTTTTGATGTGATTATGAATGGGATTGTTTTCTAAATTTCTCTTTCTCAAAGTTCATTATTAGGGTATAGAAATGCAACAGATTTGTGTACATTAATTTTGTATCTGCAACTTTTTGAATTTATTTCTAATAGTTTTTTGTGTACAATCTATAGTTTTCTGTATATAATATGTCATGTGCCAATAGTGACAATTTAACTCTTTTTTATTTGGATATATTTTATTTTATTTATTTTATTTTATTATTTATTTATTTATTTCTCATCAGATTACTATGGCTATGATTTCCAATACTGTGTTAAATAAAAGCAGTGAGAATGGACACCCTTGTCTTGTTTCTGATTTTAGAGAAAAGTTTTCAGCTTTTTACCCTTGAGTATGATTTTTATTTATTTATTTATTTTTTATTTATTTATTATTTTTTTGAGTATGATGTTAATTGTGCGTTTGTCATATACGGCCTTTATTAAGCTCAGGTATGATTGTTCTGTACCCATTTTGTTGACAGTTTTTATCATAAATGGTGGTTGAATTTTATCAGGTTTTTTTCTGTATTTCTTGAGATAATAACGTGATTCTTATCCCTTTTGTTTGTGTGGTTTATTATGTTGATGGATTTGAGGATATTGAACCATCTTGCATCCCTGGAATAATCCCACTTGATCACTATGCGATTCTTCCAGTGTATCATAGAATTGAGTTCACTAATGTTTTGTTGAGGATTTTTACTTCAGTATTCATCAGGAATATTGGGCTGTAATTTTGTTCTTGGGTGTTTTTGTCTTGTTTTGGTGTCAGAGCTGGCCTTATACAGTGAGTTTTGGAGTATTGTCCCTTTTTCATTTTTTTTGAAAAAGTTTGAGAAGGATAGGTAACTAACTCTTCTTGAACTGTTCCATAAAATTCAACTTTGAAGCTTTCTGGTCCTGGACCTTTGTTTATTGGGAATTACTTAATTACTGATTCAATTTTCTTAATAGTAATTGGTCTGTTCAGATTTTGTCCTTGAATCAGTCCTTTTTTGTAAATTTTTTTTCAGATTTATTTATTTTAGAGAGTGCATGTATACATGAGTACCAGTAATAGGAGGCCAGGGGGAGAAAATCCTCAAGCAGACTGCTAATAAGCACAGAGCCCGATGCTGGGCTTGATCTCAGGAAACTGAGATCATGATTTGAAATCAAGAGTCTGATGCCTAACTGAGCCACCTATGTGTCCCTTGTTGAGTCAGTCTTGGAAGAGTGTATGTTTCTAGGAATTTGTCCATTTCTTCTTTGTGGTCCATTTGTTGGCATTTAATTGTTCATAGTAGTGTCTTATGATCCTCTGTATTTGTGTGATATAGATTGTAATTTCTCCTTCTGACTTTGAGTTCCCTCTGCTTTTCTTGATGAGTCTGGCTACAGGTTTATTAGTTTTGTTTATCTTTTCATGGAACAAGCTCTTAGTTTTGTTGATCTTGCCTATTGTTTCTTAGTATCAATTTCATTTACTTTTGCTCTAATATTTATTACTTCCTTCTACTAACCTTCTGTTTTGCTCTTTTTCTAGTTGCCTTAGGGTAAGGTTAGATTGAGATTTTTCTTGAGGTAGGCCTGTATTGCTATAAATTACCTTATTAGAGCTGTTTTCATTGTGTTGCAAAGATTTTGTATCATTGTGTTCATTTTCACCTGTCTCCATGTAGTTTTTTATTTCCTCTTTGATTTATTTTCTTGACCCTTTGGTGGTTTTGTAGCATGTTGTTTAAACTCCATGTGTTTTTTCCATTTTTTCCTTTGCTTTATGATGGTGGTCAGAAACAACTCAAAATATTTTTGAGGCATACTTACATATGTTTGCTTTTACCAGTGGGATTTTTTTTTTAAATTTTTATTTATTTATGATAGTCTCACACACACACACACACACACACACACACAGAGGCAGAGACACAGGCAGAGGGAGAAGCAGGCTCCATGCACCAGGAGCCTGATGTGGGATTCGATCCCGGGTCTCCAGGATCACGCCCTGGGCCAAACCGCTGCGCCACCCAGGGATCCCTACCAGTGGGATTTTTTAAAAGATTTTATTTATTCATGAGAGACACAGAGAGGCAAAGACATAGAGGGAGAAGCAGGCTCCTTGCGTGGAGCCTGATGTGGGACTGATCCCAGGACTGGGATCATGCCCTGAGCCAAAGGCAGCCACTCAACTGCTGAGCCACCCAGGCATCCCATACCAGTGGGATTTTATTTCGTAGTTTTCTTATTTGAAGTTGTAGTCTTTTCTCTTTAAGAAGTCCCTCTAAGACTTTTTTGTAAGGCTAGTTTGGGAGTGCTGAACTTTTTTTTTTTTAAGATTTTATTTATTTTATTTTATTTATTTATTCATGAGAGACAGAGAGAGGCAGAGACATAGGCAGAGAGAGAAGCTGGCTTCCCGTGGGGAGCCCAATGTGGAATTCAGTCCCAGACCTTGGGATCATGCCCTCAGCTGAAGGCAGGTGTTCAACTGCTGAGCCACCCAGGCATCCCTGGGAGTGCTGAACTTCTTTAGATTTTGCTTGCCTGGAAGACTACTTATCTCTCCCACCGTTCTAAGTGTTAACTTTGCTGTGCAGTGTATTTTTGATTTTAAGTTTTTTCCTTTCAACACTTTAAATATATTCTGCTTTTCTTGCCTGGCTCTCAAAGTTTCTGCTGAAAATCAATTTACAGTCTTATGGGACTTCCCTTGTATGTTACTATTTTTTTTCCCTCTTGCTGCTTTTTTGATTTTTTTGATTTTTTTAAAATTTTGTTTATTTGACAGAAAGAGAGAGAGAGGATGCACAAGCAGGGGGAACAGCAGAGGGAGATGGAGAAGCAGGCTCTTTGCTGAGCAGGGAGCCCAGTGCAGGGCTCGATCCCAGGACCCTGGCATGTCCCAAGCCAAAGGCAGACACATAACCAACTGATCCACCCAGGGGCCCTGCTTTTAAGATTCTCTAACTACTCAGACTTTGATTATGGTGTGTCTTGGAGTGGGTTTCTTTGGGACTTGTCTGCTTCTCAGACTTGGATATCCGTTTCCTTCGTCAGGTTAGGGAAGTTTTCACCTTTTTTCTTCAAATAGGTTTTCTGTCCTTTTCTCTTTGTTCCTTTTTGGACCCCTATAATGTGAACATTAGTATACTTGATGTCCTAGTGGTGCCTTAAGGTATCTTCGGTTTGGGGATTACTTTTTTTTCTCTTTTCACTGTTTTTTTTTTTTTTTTTTTTTGTCTTAGAATGCCAGAGCCGGGGTTGGGGGCAAGAGGTGAAGCAGAGGGAGAGGAAGAAGCTGACCTCCCTGCTGAGGAGGGAGCCCGACTCAGGGCTCTAATCCAGGACCCTGGGATAATAACCTGAGCCAAAGACCGATGCCTAAGGGACTGAGCTACCCAGATGCCCCTCTCTTTTTGTTATTTTCATTGGGTGTTAGCATTCTCCTGTCTTCCAGATTGATGATCGATTCTACATCATTCAATCTGCTTTTCATTTCTCTAGTGTATTTTACATTTTACTTACTGTATTCTTCAGCTTTAATTTTTTTTTCCAAGTATTTTTCTATGGCTTTTTACTGTGTTCATTCTTTTCTTGAGTTTGGTAAGCATCTTTGGTTAGTTACTTTCAACTCTTTATCCAATTGATTGCTTATTTCTGTTTCATTTTATTCATTTTCTGAGATTTTGTCTTATTCTTTCATTTGGAACATACACCCCCTGCCTCCTCATTTGCTTTAGTCTCCGCTTGTTTCTGTTAATTAGGTAGTCAGTTACATCTCCTGATCCTTAGGAGTGTCTTCATGCAGAAGGTGCCTGTGGGTCCCTGTAGCACAAATTCCCCCTGGTCACCTGAGGCATGTGCTCCAGGAATGTTTCCTGTATGGTTTGCATTTACTCTCCTGTTGTGGATGGGTTATGATTGGTGTGGACTTGCTGATGTTCAGGACTTTGCCCTGGTCTATCTCTTGAGGTCTAGCCACTAAGTGCTGCATGCATGGTGGTGAACAAGGCTGGCCTGCGGCTTATCTGGCTAAGAGGCCCAATCATGACTGCTGTAGGTGCCCTGGTATATATGGTTGGCCTACAATGTGGCTGACTGTGGAAATAGTTCTGCATATCTGTAGATTAAAAACAGTCTCTTTGGTAAGGGTGAGAAAAATCAGCTTTTCCTTTTTTTTTTTTTAAGATTTTATTTATTCATGAGACACACACACACACACACACACACACACACACACAGAGGCAGAGACATAGAGGGAGAAGTAGGTTCCTTGTGGGGAGCCTGGTGCAGGACTTGATCCCAGAATCCTGGGATCATGTCCTGAGCCAAAGGCGGACCTCAACCACTGAGCCCTTAGGTGCCCCCAAAATCAACTTTTTCTGTAAATTTTATCTTATTTTTTTTTAACTGTATTATTTGACCAAGGTCATACATCTTGCAGGTTTTTTTTTTTTTTAAGATTTTATTTATTTATTTATAGAGAGAGAGAGGGGCAGAGACACAGGCAGAGGGAGAAGCAGGCTCCATGCAGGGAGCCCAATGTGGGACTCGATCCCCGGTCTCCTGGATCACACCCCAGGCTGCAGGCGGCGCCAAACCTCTGCGCCACCGGGGCTGCCCCAATTTTATCTTCTTAGTTACTAATAGTTCAGTTACACATTATTTTGTAAGGATTCCTATGGTTTTTATTTATAATAAACTTGATATGTCTTGATTGTTTTGATTTGTAATAAAACTAATGGTGTATTTTTTGCAATCTTTTAGGTTTTTCCACCTCCACCTCTGTATAACATCATGAAAGGCATATTTTTTCTACACTAGTTTCTTTTCTCCTCCCTGTCTACGCTAAGAATAGGAAAACCTATTCCACCTTAGTGACAAGTGTATGAAGTCCTAAGCAACTGTTGAAAAATAATAATTAATGATTAGTTTGAGAACTGTAAATAAATTGTAGTCTGGTTAGTCTTTAGCAGTGGGCATACATTTTTTGCAGGTGTTGTCATTCATCTTTAACTTATTAATGATGTAAAATATGTAAGTAAGTTGTGATGTATATATAGCTTTCTTGTTTGTGCTCATAACTTCCATCTGGAACTAAAAAGATACTATGTACATATGTAATTCTTAGAAAAAAAATTTTGGTAGATATTATTGGTCTAACAAGAAAATCTTTGAACCATTTTAAACTTAGAGGACGTACGGTGTCTCGTGCTAGACCTTTTGTTGATATTGTTTGATGTTTGACGAGAGGAAATTTGATAACCTAATAACATGAGTCAGTCCTTATTTACCATGTGCTAGATAAGGTGTTAGTCACTTTGATAATACAATTCAATGTTAATTTTTATGATGATGTTGGGGTGGAGATATTTAAAACAGGTAATGAGTGTGACAGAGTTCTCGTCATAGCAAATCTTGTGAAAGTTTGTCTCAGCCAAAGGACCATTGATAGCTGAGTATCTCATTTATTTAGGGAGAATACCAATTAACGAAAAGTCCTCAGGCAATTATCACAAAGCAAGTAGGAATCAAACGTAAATCACAGTGATCTTTTCTATCTGGGATGTATCTGGAACACAATATTAAAGACTGGTCTCTCTGCCTTACCTAGTTCTACACCCAGATAAATGACTGCAGTTTGCGCTCATTTGACTTTGACCTCCTCAGGGAATTGATAGGAGACTCCATGCCTAAGAAGCTAGAATTGCACATACTTTTCATTCTTCAAGCCTTTTAATTACCTTCCCTCAGCCCTGATTTTGCAAAACAGATTTGGCAGCCAGTGGAGGCAGTAACTAGGTAATAAACAAGCATTCCCTTCTGAGAGTTTAAATCTCTCATACCAGGATGCCTGGTTGGCTCAGTGGTTGAGTGTCTGCCTTTGGCTCAGTATGTGATCTCTGGGGTCCGGGATTGAGTCCCACATCAGGCTCCTTGCATGGAGCCTGCTTCTCCCTCTGCCTGTGTCTCTGCCTCTCTCTCTCTCTCTCTCTCTGTGTCTCTCATGAATAAATAAAACTTTAAAAAAAAAAAAAAACCCTCATACCTAGCGAGACCTTTTATACCAAGAAGAGAAGACCTGACTAAATACAATTTACTATATGAATGTGTTTTTAAATAATTAATAACCGATAGATGAAGTAAGTTAGAATCGCTTATTTAAAATACATACTGAGGAATACCTGGATGCAGTTAAGCTCTGCTTTCAGCTCAGGGCCTGGGCCTGGAGTTCAGGGATCGAGTCCCACATCAGGCTCCTTGAGAGTAGCCTGCTCCTCCCTCTGCCTATGTCTCTGCCTCTCTCTGTGTCTTTCATGAATAAATAAAATCTTTAAAAAAAAATACATACTGAATATCCTTTATATTATTAACCCTGTGTGGCATAGTCATACAAATAATGTATACATTTAAATTAGCTTTTGTGGAAAATATGTCATTGCTGTCAAAGGGATTAATTTAATTGGCATAAGTAACTTTTGTTTTTCTTTACCATAATACTGGTCCTGTTCACTTTCC
This sequence comes from Canis lupus dingo, assembly GCF_003254725.2. Lineage (NCBI taxonomy): Eukaryota > Metazoa > Chordata > Mammalia > Carnivora > Canidae > Canis > Canis lupus. Next base: position 19,036,015 of record NC_064253.1, read on the forward strand.
CTGTTAAACATAAATGATAATAAATAGACTTGTGTGTTTTTGTATGTGAGCTACTCCATCTAAGAAGGGAGACTAGAAAAATTCTTGTCTACCTGCTTTGGTAATCATCAAGAAAGTTTATCTCTGCTCATTTCTCTGGGTGGAAAGAAAAATAATGATGTAATAATGATGGTGATAATGGTAACAGAGTAAAAACAATACCATGTATTTATTTGTTTAAACTATTGTTTGCCACCCTCTGTACTTAGCAACTTAACTTTTACTTATCTAACCGTCACATTAATCTTGGAGATAGTTAAAATTGTAAACTCCATTTTATAGAACAGAAAACTGAAACACACAGAGGTTAACTAACTTCCCCAAGATCATTTAGCTTGTAGATGGAAGAATCCAGGATTGAATTTACTAAGCTGTCTAGTTTCAGGGTCTAAGTTCTCAACCACTGTATCATACTGTCTTTGAAGCTTGCACCTCCACAGAAATGTGCAGTATAAATGTGTAGCATCCATGTGGTATGAGAATTCCAAATGAAGGAATTAAAACTTGATTTTGTGAACTTCACTTTGTGTGGGTATCTAAGTATTAGGAAATGCAACTCTTTGGAGGGCTTCTTCCTCAACCAAGGAGCACTAGATTTTCACAGGAAAAACAACTTCCCAGTGAAGATGAGCTCATAATATAATTACAAGGAAGTAGTCCAACATGAAGGAGAGTTAGCAGACAACACAAGAAAGCTAATTAGAAGATAGGAATTGATTTAACAGAATAATCAAGAAAACCATGTAAATTGAGTCTAGCTAAATGTCTAAGTTTAAAAGATTAAGAGACTGAAGTAGGTGAATTTGCAAAAGAACCACATAGAATTTGTTAAAATGCAAATTTTGATTATAGAATTAAGTCAATAGTTGGGTGAAAATATTGATAATGAAAATTAAATAGCAGTTGACAAACAGGTGAAAGAATCCTAAATAAGTAGAAATGAATCTAAGCTAGAGATTCTATGAAATTGGAGCCAAATGGAAAGACAATCTTCAAAGCATCCATAGGAAAAAACAAAAGTTTACACTCAAAGGACCAAAAGATCAATTGTGAGCTTCCCATTAGCAACAAGAAAGGTCAGAACAATATCTGCAAAGGACTGAAGGAAAAGTCCTGCAAAAGACTGTCAACCGAGAATTTCATACTTAGCTGTTAAACTGTCATGCACAATAAGGGCACAATATAGAAATTGTGAAAAAAAAAAAAAAAAAGAAATTGTGTTAATGTGTCTGAACAAAGGTTAGATGGGAGATTTCTGTTTTACTAATCTTTTATAAATTGTTTCAAAATTGAAATTTAAAAACCCTCACTGTTTTAGAGAAACAAATGCAAACATCACTTACCACTTGCAGATAATCATTAAAAGCATGAATTGAAAAAACTTTTAATGTACTTTATGAAGATGGAAGTTCATCTTTAAAGGAAGGTTTGAAAAACAAGAAACCGTGGTTATCAAATTGGTAAATGTCATAACCATTGATTATCATCATCATTCTGTATTTACATGTGCCAAGTGTTAAGTATTTTGTCCAATTCACAAAACTGTCCTATGGTATAGGTACTTATCATTTTTCTGAACTAAAGAACAACATTTTCCTTTTTGAAGGAGCTCACTCATTCGCTCTCTGGCACATTGAGTGAAAAAGGAGGAAACCAAGTTCTGTCTCTGTGAAATTTGAGAATTTTGAGTAAAGAGAACATCTTTAAACCTTTGAGAGAAGGGAAAATTTTTTACCTAAAAAGCAAATTAGAATGTCACCAGACTTCTCAGCAGCAACTCTGGAAGGAAGAAGACTGAAACAGTGCCTCTAAAATCCTAAGGAAAAGATTTTTAACTTGATACTCTGTAGTCTGTCAAATGTTAAATGAAAAGATTTAAAACATTTTCTTTCCTATGTACTATCTCTTAAGAAGCTACTGGACTTGGAAGGTGTAAGTGAATCAAGTATTTTCACCTACAGAAAGCCACTGGAGTATGTGATTTTACAAAATAAGCTGAGGAGGACGAAGAAAAAGGAATACATAATTACTAGAAATAGGAAAGGAACTGAGGGGACATGCCTAAAGAGCCCCTAGTCAGACTTGAAGCAAGAGGCCAGGTTTTGTGAAGAAACCGAAAGCAAAAACAAACAAAAAAACACAAAGAATCAGCACATCTCCACACATGATTAGGTATTTGTAAATTACAGGTCTTTTACAACTCTAAAGTATTTTACAGTTCCTTTTTTTTTTTTTTTTTTAAATTTATGATAGTCACACAGAGAGAGAGAGAGAGAGGCAGAGACACAGGCAGAGGGAGAAGCAGGCTCCATGCACCGGGAGCCCGACGTGGGACTCGATCCCGGGTCTCCAGGATCGCGCCCTGGGCCAAAGGCAGGCGCCAAACCGCTGCGCCACCCAGGGATCCCTATTTTACAGTTCTGATACAGGTACACAGAGAGACTAAGCAAATAAAAAAGCTCAGCACTTAATAAACTCAGGGAAAGCGAAAGATGATTCAAAAAGGGATAGCTGGGACGCCTGGGTGGCTCAGTTGTTGAGCCTCTGCCTTCAGCTTAGGGTGTGATGCCAGGATCCAGAATTGAGTCCCACATCAGGCTCCCTGCGGGGAGCCTGCTTCTCCCTCTGCCTATGTCTCTGCCCCTGTGTCTCTGTGTCTCTCATGAATAAATAAATAAATCTTTTAAAAAAGAAAAGGATAGCTGATTCTAAGAAGTTACTTGTTTCAGCAGTAGCAATTATAATAATAGAAACATTGAATATGATCCAACAAAAAATTATCTAGTGATGATGGTGACAGTGACAGAGTTGAAGGGTAAGGGGTGATGTGGAAAAAAAAAGAAGAAAAAAAAAAAAGACCTAGACCTATCCTAATCTATTTTAACAGAAAGTCAGATTAAATTATCTACAATTTGACTATTTAAGAAGTAGCAGTAAGTATCTTATTTATAATTAAAAGTATCAGAAGAAACATGTTAGTATGTTAAAAATGATGGCCACCAACAGATGAAGGAGGGATAGATTAGAGATTTGTCTTTTTTTTTTTTTTTGAGATTTGCCATTTTTGATAGTTTTTTATTTCTTGAATTTTAAAAAGCTATGTGCTTTAATTATTTTGAATAACAGTAAAGATTTGTTTAAATGTAAGAAAGCATTGTATAAATATTGTTTTATTCAGAGAACTGCTGATAGGATAGAAATCAAAAGTATGTTCTTTGGTAAACTGTGTGGTGGTACCACCTACCAAGAAAGGTAACATGAAAATAGATATAGGGGAAAGAGCAGTGAATTTTATTTTTCAGATATTGGGTTTCAGGTAAATAAGAGATTAAATGAGATGTTCATTTGCAAGTGTATGTAAATGACTGACTGGACTCAGGAGAAAAGTTCAGAATGTTAATAGAGACTTAAGTCCATAACCTAATATATTGAGAAGTTATGTATCACATAATTGTTACTCCTAATCTGGGCCACTAAAGAAGTGTTTAAAGAGAGGGAATAGTACAATGGAAATGGGAGAAAGAAAAAGGGGAAGAGAGAAAATGAAAAGCAGAAAGAAGAAAAGTAGCAGGAAGGGAAAAGGGAAAAACTTTATTAAGGAGAGGGAAGGATAAACATGGCAATCATTCTCATACAAGGGGGAGAAGTGTGGGGAGTAGAGCTTGAAAGAATGGTGTTTATGAACATTACTTTCCTCTATGTTGGTATTGCAAACTCTTGCACTATTGAGCCAAAAAAAAAAAAAAAAATTCTGTTATCTCCCTAAACATAATGATAAGTATGTGTTTGGTGTTAAATACTTGAGTTTTAATTAAGAGAGAAAAAGGAAGATGTGAGGGGGGAAAAGCCTGAGTAGGCTGTCAAAATACTACCATGAAACATAAAATATCAATGATTAATGTCCAAGTCAATTTATAAAAGTAAACCTAAGCAATACTGTATGGAATGATAGGGTTATAATCCTGGAAGACAGTATGGCTTATTAAGTGAAATAAACCTCTAATCTAGGATGAAAATTGATATTTGACTACATAAGATTTTAAAGCTTTCATATGAAAAGTGTAAACAGTGTTAAAGAACAAAACCTGATGGAGGGGTGCCTGGGTGGCTGTGGATTAAGCGTCTGCCTTTGGCTCAGGTGATGATTCTGGGATCAAGCCCTGCATTGTGCTCCCCACTCAGCAGGGAGATTCTTCGTCCCTCTCCTTCTGCCCCTCTCCCCTGTTTGTGCTTGCGCTCTCTCTCTCATATGCTCTCTCAAATAAATAAAATCTTTAAGAAAAAAAATTGATGGAAAAAACACATATAAAGCCTGTACACTGAAAGCTACAAATTATTGAGTATGTCATGTGTTAACAGGTTAAAATACTCCAATATTGTTAAAATATAATTCTCCATTATGTAGTTGTTACTATAAATGCAGTCCCATTCAGAAATGCAGGAGACTTTTTTTGTAGACATTGACACAAACTAAATTTAATGTATATAGAAATGCAAAGAACCTTGACAATCCACAAAAAGCATAAATTATAAAAGACAAAATCTACCAACCAGACTTTATCACATTAAAAAACTAGTTGAAAGAAGTTGTTTTAAAAAAGAGAAAGCCCAGAGAGAAATATTCACAGTACATATTTTGGACAATAAACTTGATCTAGATCTATGAAGAACACAACTGAATAAGACAAATAAAAAGTGAGCAAAAGATCTCAAGATATGTACCAAAAGAAGATAGGTGCATTGCCAACAAACTTAAGAAAAGACCATCATTAGTTATCAAAGTGGAGATTAAAACCACAGCAATATACTACTTCATACCCACTGGAATGACCAACATTGAAAAGACTGACAATTCAAAGAGTTGGTAGATTGTGGAACAGCGGGAATTCTCATACATTGCTGGCACAAGTGCAGAATGGTACAATGGATTTGGAAGACTGATGAACAGTTTCTTACAAAGTTAAAAATTAAACTTACAGTAAGATCCAGCGTTTCTATCCCTAAATGTTTACTCTGGAGAGATGAAAACTGATGTTCACACAAACACTTGTACAAATTCATAACAGCTTTATTTTTAATAACCAAAAAGCTGGAAAAGCAGTAATAACAACAGATGAGTGGTTAAACAAATTGTACTCTATCTCTACGATGGAAAAGTACTTAGAAAAAATAATTAAAAGAGGTAACACAGATAAATGTCAAAAATACGCTGAATGAAAGAAGCCAGATATGTATATATTATATACATATGTGTGTGTGCGCGTGTGTGTGTGTGTATATACATACACACACACACAAAAGAGTACATACCATGTGATTACATTTATAGGAAACTATAGGAAAGACTAACATATAATTTGGTAGAACTTGAGACCTCACCTCTACCCCAACCCCATTGGGTTCACCAGGTCCTTCAAAGTCTGTAGCAAGGGTGTTCGTTTTTACTTGATTCTATGTTTCGCATTTTTTAAAAATATTTTATTATTTATTTATTCATGAGAGACACAGAGAGAGAGGGAGAAGTAGGCTCCACGCAGGGAGCCCGATGTGGGATGTGGATCACACCCTGGGCTGAAGGCAGGTGCTAAACCGCCGAGCCATCCAGGGATCCCCATGTTTTGCATTTCTCTTCCCTGTTTTTATCATTCTATTATGATCAAGTGGCAGTTGTTAGTATTTGCTTCTTTTACTTGTATTTCATTTAAATTGTTATTTAAAAATATATAGAAAATAGTAGAGACCATAAATGTACTATTTAGTAAATAATTAGAAAGCAAATACCTATAAACCTATATCACCCAGGTCAAGAGGTAGAATACTGGCAGCATTCCAGGAGTTACTTTATGCATAAGCTTGTTCTTAGTCTCTGCTCTCAACTTTACAGGTAACTACTCTCCTGACATTTATTATAATAATTTCCTTGCTTTCCTTTTATACCAGTGTATATATTTCCAAACAAAATAGTTCAATTTAACCTTTTTGAAGTTCATGTAAATAAAATCATTCCATGTATATTATTTTGTACTTTGCTGCTTTCCCTCAGTAACACGTCAGAATTATCCAATGTAGTACGTGAAGCCATAGTTTTCCTTTTGTACCGTATTCTTTTGTATGAATATCTATACCACAATTCATTTTATTTTATTTTATTTTATTTTATTTTATTTTATTTTATTTTATTTTATTTTATTTTATTTTTTAATTTATTTTTTATTGGTGTTCAATTTACTAACATACAGAATAACCCCCCGTGCCCGTCACCCATTCACTCCCACCCCCCGCCCTTCTCCCCTTCCACCACCCCTAGTTCATTTCCCAGAGTTAGCAGTCTTTACGTTCTGTCTCCCTTTCTGATATTTCCCACACATTTCTTCTCCCTTCCCTTATATTCCCTTTCACTATTATTTATATTCCCCAAATGAATGAGAACATATAATGTTTGTCCTTCACCGACTGACTTACTTCACTCAGCATAATACCCTCCAGTTCCATCCACGTTGAAGCAAATGGTGGGTATTTGTCATTTCTAATAGCTGAGTAATATTCCATTGTATACATAAACCACATCTTCTTTATCCACTCATCTTTAGTTGGACACCGAGGCTCCTTCCACAGTTTGGCTATCGTGGCCATTGCTGCTATAAACATCGGGGTGCTGGTGTCCCGGCGTTTCATTGCATCTGTATCTTTGGGGTAAATCCCCAGCAGTGCAATTGCTGGGTCGTAGGGCAGGTATATTTTTAACTGTTTGAGGAACCTCCACACAGTTTTCCAGAGTGGCTGCACCAGTTCACATTCCCACCAACAGTGTAAGAGGGTTCCCTTTTCTCCGCATCCTCTCCAACATTTGTGGTTTCCTGCCTTGTTAATTTTCCCCATTCTCACTGGTGTGAGGTGGTATCTCATTGTGGTTTTGATTTGTATTTCCCTGATGGCAAGTGATGCAGAGCATTTTCTCATATGCATGTTGGCCATGTCTATGTCTTCCTCTGTGAGATTTCTGTTCATGTCTTTTGCCCATTTCATGATTGGATTGTTTGTTTCTTTGGTGTTGAGTTTAATACGTTCTTTATAGATCTTGGAAACTAGCCCTTTATCTGATATGTCATTTGCAAATATCTTCTCCCATTCTGTAGGTTGTCTTTGAGTTTTGTTGACTGTATCCTTTGCTGTGCAAAAGCTTCTTATCTTGATGAAGTCCCAATAGTTCATTTTTGCTTTTGTTTCTTTTGCCTTCGTGGATGTATCTTGCAAGAAGTTACTATGGCCGAGTTCAAAAAGGGTGTTGCCTGTGTTCTTCTCTAGGATTTTGATGGAATCTTGTCTCACATTTAGATCTTTCATCCATTTTGAGTTTATCTTTGTGTATGGTGAAAGAGAGTGGTCTAGTTTCATTCTTCTGCATGTGGATGTCCAATTTTCCCAGCACCATTTATTGAAGAGACTGTCTTTCTTCCAATGGATAGTCTTTCCTCCTTTATCGAATATTAGTTGACCCACAATTCATTTTTTAATCTTATTTTTTTCCTGATAGAATTTTAGGTTGTTTGCTAAAAGTTTGTAGCTGTTATAAATCACAGTACTTGTTTTTGCTACTTTATTTTGCTATTTGTTATTTTTATTCTGATGACAAAGGAATCTTATAGCAGTATGGCTTTTTATAATTTATACAGTGTCTTCATTAGCATCATCTAATTTAGCATTCATTTCAGACCTGTGACATTGGCAGTGCAGCATTCCATTATATTACTTGTCCAAGCTAACATTTCTAGAAATTAGTGAAGTACTAACAACTGCCATAGGTATTATATTTCAGTCTAAATTCTAAACTTCTGATTCCATTCCATACAAACTGAGCATGCTCAATACCTCAACTGAGTTAAAGTATTTCAGAAGAAAACTGTTTAGCTAAAGATGTGCCTCATTGTCCTGTTTCTTAAATCAAGGCTTTAGTATTGTTTCTTTGGAAGTTGACCTAAAAAACAGTTTTTCTATGGGTAGAATGTTGGAACATAAATTTTTAATTTGTTAAAGCAAATGTCTGCAGTATTTGATGTAAGTGCAGAATGTGAGGAGAGGAAGCTGATGGTGGAGAGTACTACTACACTTTTTATTATTTTTATTACCACTCTTTTTAAAACCCAGGAGACTGAGCTTTTAATTCAGTTGTAATTCAGACTCTGCCAGTCAGATGGCCAGGGAGTTCACTTCAAGCTTTTCTAAAATTTTATGTCTTGGGAATCTATCCATTTGTGAATACTCTCTGGTGCTATAGACCAATCTAACCCCTTATATATGTGTGGAATGTGCTGAGCTCTGTTTCAGGCCAGTTTAGTTGTTTACGTTGTTGCAAAGTGATACTCCTTTCCTTGTCTTAAGATTTTAAAAAGTATAAGACTTTCAAAATGGAGATGTTTTAAGCAACTGTCAGCTCAAGAAACGAAAGTAACTATAATATATCTATTACTAGGGAATTTTTTTGATAAACTTAATATTTCTCTCAAGGTGTTTATATGTAAATGTTTTAAGTCTATACGCTTTTTGAAAAATAATTCTGAAAAGGAAGTTTGCTTAGAAAAGCAAGAAGATGGAAATGTATTGGCATGTTTGAAACCTTTTTAGATTTATATATTTACTTAACAAATATAGAACCAACATCTGCTTGGTTTGAAAGTACATTTCACCAGATTGATTATCTAGGTGGAAATAACTTAAGCTGTATATATCCTGTCTGTCTTATTTACAAAAATGAAGTACAAATTATTGCAGTTTTAAAAATCATTCTTCAACTAAACATGAAGGAGGAAGAAGTCTTGTGAATGTCGTTTTCAAAGTAGTACATGTGAGTGGGAAATTCTGTATTTTAAAATTCACAAATTAATGGATTAAATTAGCTTTACTCTAAATGGAAGGGAGGTTTGAATTTGGGAAAATGCAGGGTAATAAAGTATTATAGATTGTGTATTAGGATGCCATTAATTTTAAGTATTAAACAGAAAGAACACTTAGTTAAAAAGAGAAGAAACTACAACCCCTCCCAATCGAAAATTAGTATTTGAAAATGGTTTCTGGAAAACATAACTTCCAAATAAAAGGCAATTTCCCTGGCTTTATATGTAGTTAAGAAAAGATGATAGAATAAATTAAACCATAGATGTGAAGTTTTCCCATGTCTCTGTTGCAATAGCGATGAGCATAAAGAATTTCCTATTTCAAACAAAGGTATATTTGTTGTCATAGAATTGGTTAAAAGAGATTTCATTTCACAGTGACTTCTTTTATCATCTAAAATTTTTTTATTTGTAATTGAAGTATAGTAGATGTAGTTTCTGGCTTGTAGCATAGTGATTCAACAATTATTAAGTGCTTCTCATGAGAGAAGTGTTACCATGAGTCACCACACAAAGTTATTACTCTGTTATTGACTGTATTCCCTATGCTGCATATTTTTCATTTGCATGACTTGTTTTACAACTGGCACAATGACTTCTTAATGGCTGAGATCTTTGATCAGGGTGGAATCAAATTTCTCAAATGCAACACTAAAATAATATTCCTTCCTGTTACTGTGGATTTAACCCTTTCCTCTTGGAATCTTCCTCTTGGAAGTAAGTGGAACATAATGTTCTCTTGAGCTTCTAAATCTTCACAGTATTTACCTAGTTCACTGGACAAAGTCAATTACAGTATTGCCTCTTCTTTGTTTTGGAAGTTTGGGTGAGATAGGAATGTTCATCCCTGCTTGAAAATAAATCTCCCAGGTTCTGAATTTTAACTATGGCAGGATGTAAATTTTCTTCCTTCTGATCGTCCTCCTTGAACATACGCTTAAATCTTAACCTGTCATTTTCCTGTAGTATGTTATGTTAGAGGACTTGTCCTCTGGATACTAGAATCAGAGTCCTACATTTTTGACATTAAACATATATGCATTTATCTTTAGTGAAGAGTTTCATCTATGCAAATATAAAAATTACTATCATTCATGTCTTACCAGGTTTCCAGTCATGACTTTGGAGATCACAAAAGGGGGGAATGTTATTTCACTTAATGTTTGGGGTCCATGATCCTATAATGTAGCTGTCTTTTACTGATTTATAGTTGCATAGCTTATAAATGTATGTTGTCTTTTTCAGAAATTTATTGATTTTTAAGATTATTTATTTATTCATGAGAGACACAGAGAGAGAGAGAGAGGCAGAGACACACGCAGAGGGAGAAGCAGACTCCATGCAAGGAGCCTGATGTGGGACTCGATCCCAGACCCCAGGGATCACATTCTGAGCCGAAGGCAGATGCTCAACCGCTGAGCCACCCTGGCATCCCCAGAAATTTATAAGTATGGATAATCTTTGATTACTTGGACAAAAATGTTAATACCTAAGTAATCTTGTTAATGTATCTTTGGTCTTTGATCTTTTTGTTTCCAGGATGGCTCTTTTCTTCACTGAAGCTACCACCCTACCACGTCTTTTAAGAGTTCCTATCTGCTCTTCCAGGAAATATTTCCTACATTTATTGACTCTGCTCTCCCTTCACTCACTTCTTAACTCATTCTAATCTGATTTCTGCCCGTACTACTTCAAGGGAACTGATGTAAACCAGGGCCACCAAGTGTCTTCTGTGTATTCTAATGGACAATTCTCTGTCTTTGGTATCCTTGTGTCAGGTAATACTGTTATCAGCTTCCTTCTTGAAACAGGCTCCAGTGTCACATTAACTGCTTTTCCTCCTCTCTCTTTTTAGTAATACCCAAATACTCTTTGTAGACTTTTCTTCCTCTACCCATAGTTAAATGATGCTGTTACTTAGAGTTCTTAGACGCTCTTTGCTTTTCATGATGCTGCTTTCTTTAGAATTTAGGATTCAGGGGTGCTTGGATGACTCAGTCAGTTGAGTGCCTGACTCTTGGTTTGGGCTTGGGGTGTGGGATTGAGCCCACAGAGTCCGCTTGGGTCTCTCTCTCCCTCTCCCTTTGCCCTTTCCCTGCTCCCTTACTTTTTTTCTAAAATAAATATTAAAAAAAAATTTAGGATTCATTGCCTCATTTATAATATGCTGGTAATTCTAGGACTTTTCCTTGGCTTCCAAGCTGTACTTCCAGAGGTCTAGTGGACATATTTACTTGGTGATTGTACTAGGCTGCAGGTGATAGAAATCCACTTCAGTGCAGCTTCAAGCTACTGAGAGAGAAACACTGCCTCACAAAACCTATGCTCAGGTTCAAACTGATCTTAGGGATGACTGGAAGCAGAGATTTATGTCCTCTAGACTTCCTCTTCTCTCTTGTCTGTGCTTGTCAGTATTATTATCTCAGAACAATCATCTACATGAAGTTTGGAATTCACTTGGCTAAAGCCTTTCTTACAGTCAACAACTTGGCAGCCAGGAAGAAAATACAGGTTCACTCTTTGTCCAGCTCCACAGAAAATTGCCTAACATGGATTCTGAACGTCTCAGCTTGGTTGGCCACTGGTGGGAAATAAACTTTTTACCGACAGTAGTTCTGGTGCTGGTGGTGGCAGGACTCTAATATCTTAACTCACAAAAGGAAGCCAAAATTAGAACCTGTCTATCTTTTATGTTCAATTTCAAATTCAGTGGAAAAGTTGCTAGTTTTGTTTATGGTTACTAATGAATTACAGCTGCTTAAATATCTAAGAACGGTTGATTGCTGTATCATTTACTTTCGGGATTGCCTTTGAGAACAAGTTCAAGTGCAGAAACCTGTATGAAAATGATCTGAAATGTATGAAATGATCTTCTTGGAATTTGAGACTTTTGTGTGGCAGCCATGGTGTTTTAGTTAGTGATTTAAAAAAATTAACTTACTAAAATAATTTAGGGTTTTATTGTTAAAAAATAGGATGCACTACGAAGTCAAGGATTTCTGTCTTATTTCACTGCTATATTCCTGATACCTGCTGCTCAAAGTGTTCAGAAAATTTTGTTGGATATCGATTTATTAAAATCTTGATTTTTTTCCCCAATGCTTGCTTTTTGGGGAAATATTTTTAATTTAATCACAGATCTAAAAAAAAAAATAAAAGCACCTAAGGATAAGTAAAGTAACTTGTTTTCTTCTATTTTTCCCTTTTTTTTTTAGACTGCCTGTTAGACGCCCTGAGTCAAGACAACAATTTTTATACCTTCCTGGTGGTTGGGAAACGAATCTCTGTAGAACGAGAAACAGAGAAAGGAAAACAGTTTGACTTCTTCATTAAATTGACTGTATAAGATACTTGACTTCCAAGAACAAAAACAGAAGTAATAAAATTATTTTTTTTTTGGCATCATTGAACATTCAGCCTATCAAGGAGCGTGCTTTGTGAAGCTTCCTGAGCTAAGATTTGAAAACTTTACTGGTGCTCATTTATACTGTGGACTATAAGCATGAGTGAATTCTGGTTGTGTTTCAACTGCTGTATTGCAGAACAGCCTCAGCCTGTAAGTATAAAGTAATATGTGTACAGATTGGGGGGAGGTGCTTATTAAACATACCACTGGCTCTCGAGCTGAAAGTCAGGACCCTAGTAGTAATTGCAGGGCAGATCTAAGGAGGGTCAGAAAGTAGTCCATGGAACTCTGAATCTGCTTAAAAAGAGAAAACACTTTTTTTTTTTTTTTAATTTTTATTTATTTATGATAGTCACAGAGAGAGAGAGGCAGAGACACAGGCAGAGGGAGAAGCAGGCTCCATGCACCGGGAGCCCGATGTGGGATTCGATCCCGGGTCTCCAGGATCGCGCCCTGGGCCAAAGGCAGGCGCCAAACCGCTGCGCCACCCAGGGATCCCGAGAAGACACTTTTTTTGAGTAAATACTATATGTCAAGAGCTGTGCGAGGCCATTGTATGTTACTGAGCAGGTTGTGCTCCTCTACCAAGTAGATGGCTTCTAGAGGAATAGTGGAGGTTGATAACCCAACTTTTTGAGGTAAAACAGTAGAGTCAGCCTTGGAAAGTCAGTGGGTAGAAGATGTGGCAGCCAGACTCTGCTCACATCCTTTTTGATCTACCACTTCTTTTTCCTCTCAGCAACCATCTGAGGAAGATACCATTACCGATATTGTTCAATTGAAGTAGATTTAGTTTTTGCTCAAAGTCCTATAGATAGTAATTTTCGGTGCATGCCCCACTTTTATGCCTTCTAACCTGTGCACTTATATTGTTGCCTCTTCCCAAATCTTGCCCTACAAAGCCTAATTTTCTTTTCATCTTTTAAGCTGCCTAGATCAAATACCACCTCTGTAAAATCTTTACCAGCTTTTTCTTGACTTAGCCGTTACCTCATGCATATTCCCACTAGCTCATTACTTCATTTTTCTATTATAGTGTGGAACTTCTGTATGGTAAATAATTGTACTGTAGTCTCTCCTCATTTTTAATTCTTTGGGGCCCTGACCATTTTTATGTAGTATTTTTAGGATCAAATCTATTACCTTGGACAGTGTAGCTTTACATGACTGTTGGTTGGCTGGCTGGCTGGCTGGCTGGCTGGCTGAATAAGTGAATTCATATTGTTTCATTTACATTTGTAAGAACATAAAAGGAAGAATGAGGTGTAATCTTGAAGTCTTCTCAGATCTTTCCTGAGTCTTTCCTGGGCATGTGCAGTCACTTGCTCATTTTCCACAGACATGCAGGATTTTTTGAACGTCCTAGTCTTTCATGCCTGGCTCCCAAAAGGGGAAAAAAATGAAAAGTGAAGGGGGTTGGGGAGAGAGGAGAAAGGATGTTGGTTTTTAATCCTTTACAAGTGACTGAACCAGAGGGGGAGGTACAGGGGCTGCCCATTTCTTTGCTCATCCTGGTTCTACAAGATGTGGGTAAGCTGCTCTGGGAAATAGCTAGGAGTTGGGAATGGGTAGCTGCTACTGTAGTAAGAGCTGAAATTAACTATAATTTATTTTCCAAGTCTTCCCCTAGAGGGGAAGAACAGACTCCAGAGTTATAAAATAGTTCTATCAGATAGATTCTACTAGTGCATTTACTGCATTTACTGTGGTAAGATACAGAATCCTTGTGCTACTTACTCTGCCATTTCCCCTTTTACAACTTTTATAATTTTGTTTTCTATATTTGGCTCTTTTGGTCCATGAAGTATGGAAGATTGTTTTGTGTGGTGTGAGGTAGGGGCCTATTCCTTCATGCTAATCAGCTACCTAAATACATTTTATTGAATAATGTTTTTGTTAGTAATTTGGAATGTCACTTTTACTATGTTTTCACTTTTTTTTTTTTTTAAAGATTATTTATTCATGATAGAGAGGCAGAGACACAGGCAGAGGGAGAAGCAGGCTCCATGCAGGGAGCCCAATGTGGGCTTGATCTCGGGTCTCCAGGACCACACCGTGGGCTGAAGGCAGCGTTAAACCGCTGAGCCACCTGGGATGCCCCTGTTTTCACATACTTAACAGACCTTTCTTGAAGTCTGCTTTATTCTTTTGGTACATAAGTTTACACCTGTACCACTACCATACTGTTTTATTTTTACTATTTTTAAAGATTTTGTTTATTCATGAGAGAGAGAGGCAGAGACATAGGCATGGGAGAAGCAGGCTCCCTGTGGGGAGCCTGATGCGGGACTCTATCGCAAGATCCCAGGATCATGATCTGAGCCAAAGGCAGACACTCCACCACTGAGCCACCCAGTTGCTGTATCATAGAGGAAATCTATTTCGTAGATCTTTTTCAACTATATTGATAATGTTTTGTGAGCTGGATTGTTGTTCAGTGGTTATTAGGTTTTTCTCTTTTTTCTTTATATGAAGTATTTCATAATGCATATATTTAATCCTATAGGTGTTTACTTTAGGATTGCATTGTATATAGGATGTAATTGAGTGAGAATTGATGTCTTCAAAATTCTGAGCCAGTCCCTTTAAGAAACATGGCATATATTTTCATTTATATAGTCATTTTCATATTCTTTTAATAAAGCTTAAAAATTTCATCAAAATTTTACACATTTTTTTTACTAGATTTGTTCTAAATATGGTAGGGTTTTTTTTCTTACTGTTGTAAATCAAAATCTGTTTTTCTATCACATTTCCTAATAGAATTATAATAGTGTATAGGAAATTAATAATGAATATTTATCCACCAGTCTTTTAGCCAGACATCTTATTGAACACTTATTTTTAAAATAACTTTGTATGGTGATAGGCTTTTTAAGTCTCTTTCTAATAAGTAAATGTTTTATCCAGTTGGTATCTTTTTTTTTTAAGATATTATTCATTTGAGAGAGAGCAAGTGCATGCAAGCGTACAGGCAGGGGGAGGGAGAAGGAGAAGCAGACTCCCCGCTTAGGGAGCCCCGATGTGGGGCTTGATCACAGGATCTTGGGATCAGACTTGAGCTGAAGGCAGACGCTTAACCCACTGAGCCACCCAGGCACCCTCCTGTTGATACCTTATTGCATTGACTAAGATCTCCAGCATGATGTTGAATAGTGCCAGTGGTGTGTAGGAAAGGGAGAAAGGAAATGGGAAAGGTTCTAATTAAAGTATATTATGAGTATATATTTTAGTGAGTGTGTGTTTACCTGTACTTTTGAGTTATTGTGTGTAATTTGTTATCAGTGATACTACCAAGGATTAAATTTTCAACAGTTTTTAAATTAGGGAATTTTTAAATTCTGTTGCCATTATGTTTTAGTTGCCTTGTAATATTTTGCTGAAAGTCAGATATAGAATAACAGCAAGTAAAGGAACAGGCCTCTAGCATGAGATTTTATGTTTATATGTCTGCATGGTGGGCCATGTTTACTGTAGCTGTAGGTGTCAGAGGATAAAATTACCTCTGATGTCCTTGTTTTTGTGCCTTATTTTCTTTGGGTTTACTTGGTTTGGGTTTACTTGGAGACTTGCTAAATAAGATCTGAGATGTCTCCTTATTTCAGTTATATTCTCTTATTTGGAAGCCTTATTGGTACGGTGTCGGGGGAGGGGAAACATTATGGGCTGCTGTGGTTAGGTTTCAGTTTCTTAGTGAGTCTGTGCCCCTGATCTGTTACTCACGGAAGTGCTTCTTAGTTTTGTTTTGAACTCCCTGGTTTAAGCAAAAACCTTAGAAGGGACTGGAATTGGGTATTTCTCTTACTCTATGTAGAAGGCTAGGGTGTCTGGGGATTGGCTGTTTCCCTTCCCTGGAGTTGGTTAGTTTATAGTAAAACCCCAGTCCATTAGCTCTGTGAAAGAGTAAATCTTGAGGGTTGGCTTTGTTAAGATGAACAGAATACCCTACCTTGCCGAAAAATGTCTATTCTTCCTTTCTCTTTAGTGAAGCACAAGGCGATGTTTCTCTGATCTTCACTTAGAGGATATGGTGGAGTTCTGGAGGTAAAACTAAGACTGGGCAGCCCTGAAGTTTTTAACTCTCAAACTCCTATACATTCATCTTGTAATTCATCAGATAACACTTTAGGTTTTCCTACACTAGTCCTGGATACCTGGAAGTTTCTCGTCATGGGTTTCTGCTCTGATAAGTTGAGATTTTCCATATCTGTGTATCCAGTTTTGGGGGCAGTGATTCTCACTATGAACTTGGTTCTCTTATGGATCTAAGAAGAGTTGCTGGTTTTCAGTTTGTTCAACTTTTCTTTTGTGTGTGGATGGGAGTGAAGCTTTCCAGGCTCTTAATGTGCCACACTGGAAACCAAAAGTCGTTGGGGTTTTTTGTTTTTTGTTTTTGTTTGTTTTTAAAGATCTGTTTGTTTGAGAGAGAAAACAAGTGCATGTGTGAGAGCAGGGGGAAGGGCAGAAGGAAAGGGAAAGAGAATATCAAGCAATGTGGACCTCTATCTCACAACACTGAGATGATGACATGAGCTGATACTAAAGAGTCAGATGTTCAACCGACTAAGCCACTTAGGTACCCCAATATTGGCATATTCTTTAAGATAGATTTTCTTCATTGCCAGTATTCATAATGTGTATAATACAGTGAGTGCTGTTCTAGTATGTGATGTAGGTATAGTCACCAATAGCTAAAATAGAAAAACACAAGTTAGGCGTGTAAACAACAGGAGCAGAAGGCCTTAGAATTACAAACATGAGACTTCAGAAATACATTTTCTACTACACAAAGGATTTGCAACCTGAGTTTTTTGCATACATATAGCATGTCAGTATTGTGTTATTGTTTCATAATACATATTTGTGTGAAAGATTCCATAAGAATTCCATGGGCATATGATTTCCCAGGTTTTTTTTTTGGCTTGCTGGGAAAAATAACACAAAGCTTAACAGGGCCATGTGGTTATTATAGTACAAGAATAGCTTGCTTTTTGGCATCAGAAAAACATTTAAAGGATGCACTAATAATTTTATGTATGTTTACGGTTTACAAAAACATATCCTTGCAGTTCTGTGAGACAGTATCAGGAGTGCCTCTTTTGAAAGATGCTTGGTCATCTCTAAAGTTTTCTAAAGTATTTACTGAAATTAAGTGCTGCATGCCAACCCTCCCACTTGTTCTTTGCCACCCCCTGCTCTTGCACATTCCACGTATGAAAAAGAAACAACCCAATATGGGAAGAAAACAGAATGCATTTTTCTGTGTAGTGGCATAAGAATCATACTTTTTCTTCCTACTCCTTCAATTTAGCACAGTGCAGTACAGAGTATAATAGAGTCCCAATTTTTTTGAGCCATGGCAATCCAAACTTTTCAAGTTTACTGTATTTTATAAATGCTTTAGTTGCTATTGATAATTATAGCTAAAGTTATAAATTTAAAATTGGGTGGTTGCTGCCTTGAGATTTAGTTTTTTTTTTTTAAAGATTTTATTTATTTATTCATGAGAGACAGAGAGAGAGAGAGAGAGGCAGAGACACAGGCAGAGGGAGAAGCAGGCTCCTCTCAGGGAGCCCAATGTGGGTGGGACTTGATCCTGGGATCATGCCCTAAGCTGAAGGCAGCCTAAGCAGAAGCGCTGAGCCACCCAGGCGTCCCTCTTTGAAGTTTTAACCTTGCGTTATCTTGCATTTTAATATAAGGGAGTGAAAATTAACCTTTTTTCAGCTCTTCATTTGTAAACCTCAGTATTTATACACAAATCAGAGATTTCTTGAAATAGAGTTCCCCAAATCAGCTATTCCAAACTTTAGTTCATCAGCATGTTCTATTTATTTTCTAGGATAGGATCACTTCTTTAATAGTACAGAAAAGACATTTAGATGAATTGCAGCACATTAAGACATTATACTGTAGCAGTGTCCGTTTTTGTAATTAGTTTCAAGTATGGTTAAGCATTAATTCAGTGCTTTCTATTTTGTCTTTTTTTTTAAATTTTTATTTATTTATGATAGTCACACAGAGAGAGAGAGAGAGAGAGAGAGAGGCAGAGACATAGGCAGAGGGAGAAGTAGGCTCCATGCACCGTGAGCCTGACGTGGGATTCACGTGGGAATTCACGTGGGAATTCACGTGGGATTCGATCCTGGGTCTCCAGGATCGCGCCCTGGGCCAAAGGCAGGTGCTAAACTGCTGCGCCACCCAGGGATCCCTCTATTTTGTCTTTTAATGTTATAGAAGTACCTGTAGTCATTAGCCACCAAGTGTCCATGTCAATCTCTCTATCAAACATTAGTAGAGCTTAATTTTTTTTAATTTATTTTTTTTTTTAGTTATTTCTGTACCCAGTGTGGGCCTTGAACTTACAGCCCTGAGATGAAGAGTCTCATCTGCTCCTCCGACTGAGCCAGCCAGGCACCCCAGTAGAATTTAATTTAAAAAAAAGATAAATGAAAATCAAAGTTCTATTATTTCCCTCTTACATTCCAGGAGATCATTTTAAGTACCTCTCAGCATATCCCATGGTATAGACTGTTGAAGACAAGTCAGAGCATGGAGCTTTGGAGTTGAAAAACAGGATTGTATTATCTTCTTTATGATTAAAAATACTGCTAAAAAGGAAAAGAAAGGAAATTTGAGAAGAATTTTTTTGGATGAGTTAGGAGGGGAAAACCCATTGTGGTCAAATAATTAAAAAGTATGTATGCATATGACAAATAAGCCCCAACTTAATTTTTTTTCTCTATGCTTGTTAGAAAATACATATCCTTATGTTCATAAAGTCTCCCTCTTGTAGGTCATGTTAAGTAGTGCAAGCTTGAATTAACTGGCTGCTTATATGAATACTGAAACATTTCTTAAAAGATCTATTGTTTGTAAGGTATCTGAACATATCTGGGATATGTTAGGTTTATTTAGAGAAAACAATTTCCAATTATAAATTGTGTCATTTGTATAAATAGTGTGAAAATATGCATCGTTTTATAAATGGTGAATTCTTTTTTTTTTTTTTTTTTTAAGATTTATTTGAGAGAGCGTAAGTGGGGATAAAGAGCGGAGGGAGAAGGAGAAGCAGACACTCCCTGCTGAGGAGGGAGCCTGACTCAGGGCTCTATCCTAGGACCCCAAGGTCATGACTTGAGCCAAAGGGAGATGCTTAACCAAAACCAACTGAGCCACCCAGGTGCCCCACGGTGATTTCTTATAATGGCTAAAATAAAGGCCCTTCTAAAATATCAGCAAGTTTTGTTTTCCTGACTCATAGGTGTTATAAACCTAGAAACAGCAAGGATGAAGACGATTAAGCCTTTATATGTCTAGAGTTAGTGTGGATTGGGTTCTGATTCTCATATTGCCTTGGTATTATGTACAAACAGGAAAGAAAGTAATACTGTTAAGGAACACAAATTCTATTTTAAAAATTTTTAAAAAATGAGTATACCAGGGCAGCCCTGATGGCCCAGCGGTTTGGCATCGCCTTCGGCCCGGGGTATGATCCTGGAGACCTGGGATTGAGTCTCGCATCGGGCTCCCTGCATGGAGCCTGCTTCTCCTTCTGCCTATGTCTCTGCCTCTCTCTCTCTCTCTCTCTCTCTTTGTGTCTGTCATGAATAAATAAAATAAAATCTTTAAAAAAAATAAAATAAAATGAGTATACCAGGTAGGTAACAAAGTATTCAAAAAAAAAAAAAAACACACCAAACTGTTCATTATTGTGGAAAATGAAGTATTTTTGCAAATTTTTTGTAATCTATGACTAAGGAGAAGCTATAATTTCAGTAATTCCTGGAACCTAATGATAGAGTGGTGTTAGAAGCGCTTCTTAAGAATATGTTCATCACTGATGTAAATACACTGAGAAAAACCATTCTATTTTGTATTATTCTCTACTGTAAACTTGTCTGTAGGGCACCTGAGTGGCTCCGTCGGTTAAGTGTTGCCTTCAGCTCACATCATAATCTGGGAATTGAGCCCCAAATCGGGCTCTGTGCTCAGTAGGAGTCTCCTTCTTCTTCTCCCTCTGTGCACAGTCAACCCCTCCCCTTCGCTTTCTCTCAAGTAAATAAATAAAAATCTTCTAAAACTTACTTGTAATGGGTAGAACTTACAGATGAGTTTTATTAGCAGCTCCCATATCCCAGACACATTCTAAGGTCTCAGCTGTATCTCCTTTAAGTACTGAGTACACTAAAGGTTGGTTTGGTCTCTTACCACCTTTGTACATAGTACAAATTCTTCTGATTTTTTAGATAAGACATTTCTGGTGCTTATGTTCCATTTGCCTTTGTAGATTGAACTTACTTTTAGTTTTTTGGAAAGCTATTTCCTTACACTTAAATTCCTCTGCTTTAGAAGGTAAAACATTTGTGAACTGAAAATAATTTTCATGCAGACATCTAGTCTGATGCTTGTGTGTGCTAACTTGTAGATTTGGAAACTCTGTTAACTAGTAAAGTTATTGAGACTAATGAGTTAATGGTAAAGCCTTTGCGTTTTAAGATTGGTTTCCTTGTTTCTGTTTTGATAGCTTATACCTAAATGGAAATGAATACTTACATTGGGTATGAAATTGAATTATGAAACTATGCAAATATACATCAGTATTTTAATAATAAGTTAAGGTGAGGGACACCTGGGTGGCTCAGCGGTTGAGCATCTGCCTTTGGCTCAGGGCGTGATCCCGCAGTCCCAGGATGAGTTCCACATCAGGCTCCCTGTAGGGATCCTGCTTCTCCTTCTGCCTATGTCTCTGCCTCTCTGTGTCTCTCATGAATAAATAAATTTAAAAAAATAATAGTTACGGTGAAAGTAGCAGTTTCAACATTTTAAAAGGCTCTTCTTACTACCAAATGTTAATTATTATCTACCATTTTTAGACCTCCTTATTTCGAATACTTTCATCTATATTAACTTAATGATATACGTGCCTGTCATTTTCATTCCTTCTGTCCCTCTTTGTGTGGTTTTGATTTTGATCTTATTTTATTTGTTATTTTAGTGTCTACTTGGCTAATTTCCTCACTAGGATCTTAACGTACACAAATACTTCTGCATGTATGCATATACACATATATTCAAAAGGCATTAAAATACTGGAAAAAGTATTAGCTGAGTGAGTTCTATATATAAAGTAAACAGAACCTTTTCTCCATTAAACACAGAAAAGCTAGATACCATTTTCTTGCCTACTCTAAGAACAGATAAACTTAGTAAGGAATAGAAGAGATATGTGCTTTTAGTAGTATTTAGCTTTGGGAAATCTCATTTTTAGGAACCCCAACATTAATGGTAGTTATAAACAACCAAATTCCTTTCCCCTCCTCTTCTTCAGGTAATATCTGGTTTTATGTGGGGTTTAGTTGTTCAAAAAAGGGTTTGAATTCCAGTGCCAATACTTACTTAGTCTTTGACCTTGAGCCAGATTAATTAAACATTTACAAATAGGAGTAATAGGAAAAAATAAGAATAGTGATCCCATCTCCTAGGATTGGATGTATTAGATAGTAAGTTAAGTATATTAAATAAGATAATTAAACATGAAGTGCTTTGTATAGTGCCTGGCTTACAGAGTGCTCTTACGAATGTTGAGTTGATAAATTGTGATTTCCTCTCATTTAAAAAATTTTTTTTCTGCTTTTTCTTTGTTTTTATCTCCATTCATTATTTCTAAGTACATTGTATTTGAAATGAACAGGATCTTCCAAATTTTTTTTTTTTAAGATTTTATTTATTTATTCATGAGAGACAGAGAGAGAGGCAGACACACAGGCAGAGGGAGAAGCAGGCTCCATGCAGGGAGCCTGACATGGGACTCAATCCTGGGACTCCAGGATCATACCCTGAGCCAAAGGCAGAGGCTCAACCACTGAGCCAACCAGGCATCCCTCTTCCAGGTTTTAATAGTCTCTCACCACAAGTATTTTGGTTTGGTTTGCAGTTACCAGGAAGAGAGATCCAGTTGTCTAACATAAGAGAGAATGTTGGACTTCCCCATACATACTTTCCCCATCTCTGTTCTCCTGAAATCCACTTTACATGACATTAAAGAAGTTTAAAAACAAAAATGTATGAAAAGATACAACTCACAAAGAGAAAGAGAATAATCATGGATGAGAGGTAATAAAAAGTGGATGATCAAGTAGGAATTGGCTGAATGGCAGCCAATCTAATTACCTAAGGAGGGGGCTACTGATAAGAAGGAGCCTGGCATTCTTTATCTGCCTTGCTCTTTAGAATTCCCTCAAGAATAAATTGCCAAAGTAACAATACAGGAAAACTTCATGAACTGAGACAACATCAACAAGAAATTTTTTAGTTGAAGGTCAGTTGAATAAAAAAAAATCCATACCATTTCGTGAAATTTCAGATTATTTGGGTTAGCCATTTAGCTCTGTAACCAGTTGTACTGCAAGATATTTATGGACGGTGTTGGAACAATTAATGATAGTTACACAGAAGGTGAAGCAAAAAAAAGCAATTCAACATAGTACAAGAACAGAAATTATAGAACACTGCTTGGCTCACTTGTGAACAGTATTTACAAAAAGTTAATATAAACATTTGATCTTTATTTCACATAGTGTGTGGGAGAAATTCCAGACTTTGAAACCACAATGTTTATTTTAGAGGAACTGTCAGTACAGTGGTGTCAGTACAGTAGAAAGAAAAGAATAGTGGACAAGAAGATTCCCAGATGTGCTTTAGTAGCAGCTGTGGAACCTTAGGGAGTAATATGATCTCCTTAGGCACATGAGTTTTTTCTTGCTGCAGTAGCAGATTGTCTATCACAAATTTAGTAGATGAAAGCAACACAGATTTATTATGTACACTTAGAGGTCGGAAGTCCAGTACAGGTCTCACTAAAATCACTGTAAGCCATCATATTACATCACATTTTCTTTGTACGAGATACAAGGTGTTTTGCCATTCTAAAGTTAGCTATGTTATGCATGCCCACGCACATGCTTGCATATACGGTGTACAGAAACAATCTCAGATCTGTGGTGGAAGAAATCCCTAATGTTGTCAGGGCTTTTATATTCAAAAGTACTGAAAAATCTGTCACTGGAACTTAAAAAACTGGTTTCAGATTTTTTTTTAATCCATTTTGTGCTTCAGTTTTTCATGCTGCAAATTGCAGTGTGTCACTTAATACAGATACTAACATTAAATAGAAGAAGAAAAAGAACTCCCCCTGTTGGCTTCAGGTTTCTCATTGAGAGATGAGAACAGCTAGTTCTTTCAGTTTTGCTTTTAGCAATTTTGCCCTTGGAAGGTTACTGTAAACTTGCTTAGAGCTTCTTTTTAAAAACAAATTTTGAGGCCTCCTTGCAAACTTCTCAAATGCAAAATTTATATGTGAGGAAAGGTTAGTATCTACTAAACTGTAAAGGGCAAAATAAAGACATCTCTACTTAGGATTGGATTTTTAGCAACCCACCATTTGTAAATATTTCCAGCATGAAATATCCTGCCTTTCTGTATTTTGTGAGAATCCCTTACTTGTAACTCTAGTTGGGTGATACATGGTGTGGCTCTCCTCTTTTATTGAAATGGTTCCTTACAATAAGCCCCTTGACCTGACAGCCCCTGCTGGCATTACAGTGAGCACACCAACATCTAGAAGCCAGAGGAACAGAATTACCATTTTTCGTCCCCGCCGTAGAAGATACAGTGTAAGTTGGGATACTGAAAAGTCTTGTTTTTGGAGGTTTTGACCTAAATATGAGAATGTGGAATTTAAAGTAGGCTACTTAGTTACTGAAGAGCTAATTTTTTTTTTTCTTCAGTCTTTGCAGTATCTCACCCCTGGTTTCTCTTCATTTGTTCCTTCATCTGTTTATTGGGTTTTTGGGTTTGATCTTAGAAACCAGACTTCAACAAGGTGGTTTTTTCAGGTTATATTACCAGTCATGGGAAGCTGGATCTGGCTTCTTAAACTTATGTCTCCAGGGCCGGGGGCACTGTCAAGACTCCTCTCTGCCACTTTCTTGATTCTTGGCACATTGGTTTCTTAGTTTCTGACTGGAGGTGGGTGTTTTTTCTTCATAGGAAACATGGTTTCTCTCAGCTTCATGTTCATCATCTCAGTTTAACAACCACAAGGAAGAAAGAGCTTCTCCTGCTTTAGTCCTTCCCAGCCAGGGATTCTGGCACAGTTGGTGTCATATGCACACCTTTGGAATCAGGGTTGTAGACTGTTGTGGTTGGCGGCTTCTCAAAATCATATGGTGGGGTTTGGGAAGAGGTGATTTCCTAAAAGGAAAGGAAGGAGACTGGTGTTTCCAGAACAAAAGATATGCAGAAAGAAATGGCATGTGTCCACTATAAAGATTTATGTCTATTTATGCATAAGGATAAATCTCACTTGGTCAGTTTGGAAATCTGTTACTCATTCTGGTAAACATGTTAAAAAGCTGCCTCAAGTCCATTAAGAAAAATAAAAAATTTATTGTTGTAGGTCTAAGCTACCATAAAAAAAAAGTAACCCAAATCAGTAAAATAGAAGAAGCTAAGGATATGGAATTGTAAAAACAAATCTTTATCTTTTGGTAAATGATAGCTTTCCTGTCAGAAGCTTCTATCTCTTTACCAAGTACCGAAGTGAACTTGGAGGCTATTTCACATTAGCAGAATAACTATAGTGAAAAAGTAAAAGAAGGCTGAAAACCTAATGCTACTTATATACCTTTGGCCGGGTTTTGGCAAATGTAGGGTCTGTAGGCCCTTTTGACTTTTGTTCCATATTTAATAAATTTGGTATGAAAGATAATGAGTAAAAGATAGAGGCTTCCTGTATTACACAATTTATAAGGTTTTCACCCGTTTCCTCTTAAATTTGTGATGTGTCATTTTGAGCAGTGTACTGAAACTCATTAGGTAACTGTTGATTAATAGGTAATAAAATCTTGTGATGAATCATTTATTTTTATATGTCATGAGAACAATGCCTTTTTTCTCCAAGTTTGCTTTTTTATCTTTAATGATTTTTGCAGAACCTTTCCTTGCTCTGTTTTAATGTTTTCCTGTTAGTAGAGCATAGCGTATTGTTATTTACAGACCACCTTCAAAGTTGGTCTGACTCATCAGTAAAAGGTCTCATGGGCACAGATGGTAGATAGTAGATTGGGTAGGTCAGATCATTGGTGATACCTTAAGTAGGTATACGTGACCTCTGTATAATCATTCTGTTATGCTTATGATTTATCAGATCATTATTCAAATAAAACCATGACACACTCCAAGTGAAAACTTGGTTAGGGTCCAGAGATAAGGAATGAAAATTTGGAGGTAAATCTTATGAGAGAACAGTGGAGCTATTTCTAGTCTATGAGGTAGGAATAAGCTCTTCTCTTCCCCTGCAGTTTTGAGGTATAATTGACATATAACATTATATTTGTTTAAGGATACAATGTAGTGGATTTGAGTACCCATTTACTGTTGACCCTACAGTTGACATTATAGAGGTAGAGGCTGATCCTCACACACAATAGAAAATCCACGTGTAACTTTCGATTCCCTAAAGTTTAACTGCAAATAGTCTACTGTTGACTGGAAGCCTTACTAATAACATAAACGGTTAGTACATACTGTGTATGTTGTATGTGTTATGTACTATATCCTTACAATAAAGTAAGAGAAAAGAAAGTATTATTAAAATCTTTAGGAAGAGAAAATATGTTGATAGTACCATACTGTATCTATTGGACAATATCCCACATAAGTGGCCTGTACAGTTCAAACTTGTTAATCAAGGGTCAGCTGTATTGCAAAATGATTACCATAATATGTCCAGCTAATATCCATCACCTCACATTAACTACAAATGTAGTTAGAGCATGTAATACATTTTTGTATTGTCCATCAGTCCCATCAGTGGATGCTTAGGTTGTCCATCAGTCCCATTAGTGGATGCTTAGGTTGTTTCCCTGCCTCTTGGCTATTAATCAGTGTGCTGCAGTGAACACGAGGGCACATATCTTGGTGATATAGTGATATTGTTCCTGCGGATATATACCCAGAAATAGAACTGCTGGATCACTTGGTAGTTTTATTTATTTATTTATTTATTTTAGGAACCTCTATACTGTTTTCCATAGCAGCTACACCAGTTTACATTTCTGCCAGTAGTGTGCAAGGGTTTTCTTTTCTCTCCATTCCTGCAAACATTTGCTATTTCTTGTCTTCTTAATGATAGGCATTCTGACAGGCATGAAGCGGTTTGAATTGTATTTTCCTGATAATTACTGATGTTGAATACCTTCCCATGTATCCATTGGTTATCTGTATGTCTCGTTTGGAAAAGTGTTCAGATCCTCCACACAATTTTTAATCAGGTGGTTGGTTTATTTGCTGTTGAG
Organism: Canis lupus dingo; assembly: GCF_003254725.2. Taxonomy (NCBI): domain Eukaryota; kingdom Metazoa; phylum Chordata; class Mammalia; order Carnivora; family Canidae; genus Canis; species Canis lupus. The sequence continues at coordinate 19,062,711 of NC_064253.1, forward strand.
TTGTATGAGTTCTTTATGTATTTTGATTATGGGCTTCTTACATAAGTGATTTGCAAATAATTTATCCCATTGTCATTTCATTTTGTTGATATTTTCCTTTGCTGTACAAAAGTTTTTTGGTTTCATACAGTCCCCAAACTGTTTGTTTTTATTTTTTTTTTGCTTTCGGTGTCAACTGCAAACCTTACTGCCAGGACCAATTTCCAAGAGCTTATCTCCTATGTTTTTCTCTAGGAGTTTTATGGCTTCACACTTTATGTTCAAGTCTTCATTCAGGGGCACCTGGGTGGCTCAGTGGTTGAGCATCTGCCTTTGGCTCAGGTCATGATCCTGGGGTCCTGGGATTGAGCTCCACATCAGGCTCCTGCAGGGAGCCTGCTTCTCCGTCTATGTCTCTGCCTCCCTCTGTGTGTCTCTGATGAATAAATAAATAAAATCTTAAAAAATATAAAAGTCTTCAGTTCATTTTGAGTTAAATTTTGGGTATAAGATAGGGATCCAATTTTATTCTTTAGCATATAGCTGTCCAGTTTTCCCAGCACTGTTTATTGAAGACCATGTTCTTTCCCTCTTCTGTATTCTTGGCTCCTTTGATGTAAATGAATTGACTACATATGGGAATGGGTTTATTTGGGGGCTCTCTTTTGTGTTCCATTGATTTGTGTATCTGTTTTTATGCCAGTACTGCCATGCTGTTTTAATTACAATAGCTTTGTTATGTATTGCAAAATCAGCAAGTGTGATGCCTCCAACTTTGTTCTTTTTTATGATTGCTTTGGCTGCTCAGGGTTCTTTTTTTGGGTTCCATATAAACTTTAGATGGTTTGTTCTATTTATGAGAAAAATGCTACTGGAATTATGGGGGAATGTGTTGAATCTGTAGATTGCTTTGAATAATAAGGACTTAACAATATTCTGATCTATAAACACGCAATATCTTGTGAGTTCACTGGTCCTCTCTTCCACTTGAGCTAGTCTTCTGTTGAACTCTGGATTTTTCAGTTTAGTTATTTTATTCTTTAGCTTTGTGATTTCTCTTTGGTATGCTCTTATATTTTCTTTTTGTTGAAATTGTTTCTCTTTTTATGTATTGCCCTCCTGACCTTACTACCAAGGATCACAAGCATCTTTACCACCATTATTTTGAAATCTTTAATGATTTCAGAGAAATCACTGAGCTCAGTTTCATTAAGGTATGTTTTTGGAGTGGTATCATGTTCTTATGTTGGGACATATTCTTCTATTTTCTCATTTTCCTTGACTTGGTATTGATTTCTGTCCACCTCTCCCAGTCCTGATGGATTGGCTTGTATAGGAATTGAAGTCTAGCATTTCAGCCTGGCCCAAGTTCTTGGTTTTCTCTCAAACCTTGTGATTATGTAACCTCTTTATTGGTAGTTCCCAGTCCTTGAGGATGTGCCAAGACCTGTCAGTGTCCTAAAAGGGAGGATCTTAGTACATAAATGCACAGCCTCATTTAGAAGCCAGATACTTAGACATTAGCTTTTAAAATATGCAAATAGGCCTCTTCCAGGGAGAGACCTGGAGATGGGAGTTGGTGTCTGCTGCCTCTGTGCTGAGCCCTGGGGTATAGCTGGGTAAGAAGTGTTTCAGTGTTGCTACAGTGATTAGGCTCTTCTCTTTTTTTATTCATGCACTTATTGTTTTACTCATCACTACACCCAACATAGGACTGAACCTCAGGACCCTGAGATCAAGAGCGCATAGCATACTCTACTGCCTGAGCCCGCCAGTCACCGCTCAGCTCCTCTGTTTGATAAAAATTACTGATTAAAAAACATTGTTTGGTGGTGGCTTGGTTGTTGTAAAGTTTATTTTTAATGAGAAAAACCATTCAACCTAATGGCTAAGTAATTTAAAAAATTGTAATATTTTATTCAGAGAATATAACAGGTCAACAAATGGGAGTATAATGCATGGACTTGAGCAAAGGTCAAGATACTAAGTGAGAGTTTGCCAGAGACAGATTTGAAGGCAAAATTCAAACGTCACATACTGCTATTCAAGGTATTAGCAATTAAGTTCTTATGTTTATAGTGCTTAGAAATGTGCGTGGCATGTTGTAAGAGTCTTAAATATTCTCCATTATTTATTTTAAAATATTGAGCTGTCTTTATTTTTTTATTTTAAAATTTATTTTATTTATTCATGAGAGACAGAGAGAGAGAGAGAGGCACAGACACAGGTAGAGGAAGAAGCAGGCTCCATGCAGGGAGCCCGACGACGTGGAACTCGATCCTGGGTCTCCAGGATCAGACCCTGGGGTGAAGGCGGAGCTAGACCGCTGAGCCACCCGGGCTGCCCTGAGCTGTAAGTCTTTAGAGCAAGTATTTCTAAACCATTGAGCCATCAGCATCACTTCAACTATTGTTAGACGTGGAAATTCCTGGCCCTTTGAAGTTCTGCAAGTAGAGCTCTGCAGCCTGTTTTAACAAACTCTCCAGGAATTCAGATGTACACAAAAGTTTGAGAACTGCTATTTTTGAGATTCTACCCAACATAAAACCAAAATAGTGGTACTCACTTTGGCAGCACATATTCTAAAATTGGAACGATACAGAGGATTAGCATGGCCCCTGCACAAGAATGTCATGAAAATTTGTGAAGCATTCCATATTTAAAAGAACAAAAACAAAATACTGGCGCTAGTTGAGCTCTACAGGACATAGCATCACTATGAAGCAGAGGGGGGAAACAGCCATCAGATAAGTGATTTTTTTGTTGAGGAATTAAACCCCACTAGAATTGGTATTCCCTCCCCCACATACACACCTTTTTTTTTTTAAGATCTATCTATCTATCTATCTATCTATCTATCTATCTATCTATGAGAGAGAGAGAGAGAGAGAGAGAGGCAGAGACACAGGAGGAAGGAGAAGCAGGCTCCATGCCGAGCCCGATGGGAGACTCGATCCCGGGACTCCAGGATGGCGCCCTGGGCCAAAGGCAGGCGCTAAACCGCTGAGCCACCCAGGGATACCCCCCCACACACCTTTTTAAAACATCTTCAGTATAAAATAGGTCCTTGAGAAATACTAGGTCTGGATATTAGATAAGACCAGTAGATTTTAGAAAACTGAGCTGACATTCTTTACCATCCTTTAACTTCTTCAGCAGTCTAGTAATTATTGGGCACAGCTATGGTCCTAGAAGAATGCTTACTATGGTAGGAAAATCAAACTATAAGTAAATTATAATGGTGTTTTAGGTGTTATAATAGAAATATGAGCTGTATTCTCTGAATGCTCAGATCAAGGAATAACCAGTGGCCACAACTTACAAGTTTGAGTGTGAACTGGGTCTAAAGGAGTTGCTGGCCAGGTGCTAAGTGGGAATAGGTTTGGGTGAGGGCATTTGTTGACATTCTTACTATGAAAGTTACTGTTTTCATTTTTTGTGTAAGTGAAGACCCACTTTTCCTTTGCTACAAAAAACGTCAAATCCATTTTTGTATTACAGCTTTTGTTTTGTGGATTTTTTATTTTTATTTTTATTTTTATTTTTATTTTTATTTTTATTTTTATTTTTATTTTTATTGTACCTATGAACTGGTTAGGATAGTAGGAGGCCCCTCACAGGCAGGGGATGATTGTCAGCAGTATCAAAGAAAAATATAACTATTTGTCTTAGAAATGCCTGTTGCCTAGTTATACTGTCAATATTTCAAAAAAACAAACAAACAAAGTTATTTCAGAGGTTCACAGAGTTTGTTTTTGGTGCCCTTACCACTTGAGAAACTTTTTTCATGGCACCTCTAGGCCAAGAGAAATTCTTTACAGGTTTAGTAACTAGTTTTGTTCAGACAGCTTAATAAACACTTACGTCCTAACATCTTGGTCGATTTTTTAAAAATAACAAAAATTGAAAGAAAAAATAAATTTTTATTTCATTCTAATATAGTCATCATGATTTCCAGGATGGGTGCCTGTTCCGTATTACACAACTCCCCAGACCATGGAATCAGTTGAAGACCATTCCCCTCTTTCCAGTTCTGTATTATCTCTTGCGCAGTGCTTGGGTTCTTTTCACAGCAACCCTGGAAAGCACTGCTTTGCAGTGATGTGCCATTAAGAAGAGCATATGCTCTCGTGGCTGGAGTGGAAGACTGCAAAAGCACCTGGCTCTAGCAGTCCCAGGCAGACCGGGTCTGGCCGTTTGCTGCTGACAAAATCCAAATGCAGATAGTCGAGTGTTGGTGAAAAAAGAATACAATTTAATTCAGTGAGTACAACACTGAAGGAACATGTAATGGGAGTGTGTGAATGATACAGATGAATGGCACAAACTAAATTGATATTGTCGCTGCTAGCCAAATAATGTATGGAAGACAGTGGACTGTCCTCTCAAAGACTGTCCAGAGTGCCAAAAATACTTGTAGGTTTGTATAAGGAAAACGTGGGACAGGTGTTATTGAGTGCGTGCTGTGGGCAGTGACAGTCCAGTCGATCATGGTCTTGGAGTCAGTCACGTGGGCAGTGTGTCTGCTCAGGGTAGTCCTTACTGCTTGAGGGAGTATTTTGCCTTCCTGCAGGGTCTTTTGCTTGAGTTAAGAGATAAGCTGGAACAAAGAACTTAATCAGAAAATACACACTGAAGTCACAGTGGAGGTAGCCGAAGTTTTCTTTCATAATGTTGAAATTTTAAATTATCTTGATTTACTAGTTCACACAGTATCATACATAAGTTGAGTATCCCTTTGTTTCCCTCATATTGAAAATACTGTGTGGCGCCCTTGGATTTCTGCTGGGAATCATGGGTTTATTTGATAAAATACATAGGTGGGGGATATACTTTGTCTAAGTCACCAAGTTAAGTCAATAGCATATCTTTCATTTTCACTTCTTTTGCTTAGGCTGCATTGGTGTGATTACTATCTTCTAGCCTGAAGGAACCAGCTTTTTTCACTGCCGCAGATGACAGGCACGTTTGTTTTTGTTTTTGTTTTTGTTTTTTTTGGTAATCTTGACACTGAACATGGGGTCCAAACTCAGAACTCCAAGATCAAGTCATATGCTCTTTGAATCAGCCAGGTGCCCTGGCACATCATTTTCTGTTCACTGTGTCCATTTCTAGAAGTACCTGCCTCTACTCTTACCTAAAGCCTCCTGTTACCTATGGACCCTGACCCTAAATTGCTCCTCAGTTGCATGTATTTGCACACTAAATTGCCCAAACAGTAGTCCTGGAGGAAGTTTTAACTTTTAAGTGATTGAGTTATCACTATTTTTCTAGAAGCTAAACTCAGTTAATACTCAAGAAATGTGAGGGAGTTGGAGTATTTAATTTTTGAGGGGAGAGTATTTATACTGCTGCAGAAATGTGTTTGAAAAATTATGCCTTAAAGTTGAATTGTTGAAGCATCTGGGTGCGTCAGTCAGTTAAGTGTCCAGCTCTTGATCTTAGCTCAGGTCTTGACCCTCAGGGTCATGAGTTCAAGTCCTGTGTTGGGCTCCACCCTATTAATACGATTACTTCATAAATTAATTTAGAAAAGTTTATTGATAAACGCTGTACACCGTGTGTGGTGCTGGCCTTTGTGGATTCACATTTTATATGCCTGCCTGCATAGGAGCACATCCACCATCCAGGGGATCATTTAAATTCAGTGTGAGGGGATCCCTGGGTGGCGCAGCGGTTTGGCGCCTGCCTTTGGCCCAGGGCGCGATCCTGGAGACCCGGGATCGAGTCCCACGTCGGGCTCCCGGTGCATGGAGCCTGCTTCTCCCTCTGCCTGTGTCTCTGCCTCTCTCTCTCTCTCTGTGACTATCATAAAAAAAAAAAAAAAAAAAAAAAAAATTCAGTGTGAGGTATAAATTTTACTTTGGTAGGTGAATCATAAGGCAGTCTGGGAATACCGAATGGGAGTAACCCCAGACTCAACGGTGTAAAGGAGGCAGGCCTGAGATAGTGAAATTAAGGAGTGATAGGAAAGATTGTTCCAGGCAGGGTTCTAGAAGAGCATAGTGTCTGTAGGGAACTTGAAATAGCAGATGAAAGCTCAGAATGCATGAAGGAATGTAGTTAGAGATGAAGTCCGAGAGAAAAACAGGATTTCCATAAGCTGTGGAGTTTTGAATTTATGTTGGAAGTTTTGGGAAGCAGGTGAGAGATTTAAAATGGTAACACGATCAGTGTTGTATTGGAGAAAGTTATATATTGGAAGGAGGAAGAGGGATGTAAAGTTGGAACCAAATGAGTGAGGCTCTCCTGCAGTGATGGAGGTGAGAGGCTTAGGGACCTGAAATAAGGCTGTGACACTAATGTGGGGATGGAGAGAGGAAATGGGCTGACTCCACAGGATTTTTTGCTAATTGGATGTGATCATGGAGAAGGAGCAGTGAGCGAAGGACAGCCTTCAAACCTGGCTGGAAATCCTGGCAGAAATGTTTACCCAACAGGGACTGAAGAGGAGAGATGGGCTTCACAAAGAAGGTTATGTGTTCAGTGTTGGACTCCGGAAACTTGTGTGTCCTCTGGATTTTCAGTTAGCAGTCAAATGTATAGTCTTAAGCCCACAAAAGTAGAAAATAGGCTCACTGATCATCAGCATGGCCATAGTAAGATGAGGACGTTTGAGAGGGAATAAAGGAGATGGAGAATATTCTGAAGAATGTCAGCTTACACAAGATAAACAGTAGCAGGGAGATGGAAGTAGTAGATTAAAGAGATGAGAAACCAGAGAAGTGGAATCTGTTGAAAGAATTATCTCAGAATAATGCTTTCTCTAGGTTGTATATTCCAGGGCTGTTTTTATTTTTTTGAGATTTATTTGAGTGTGTATGTGCGTGCATGTGTGCATACATGGAGAGGGACAGAGGGAAAGAATCTCAAGCAGACTCCCCACTGAGATTGCAGTCTATCATGGGGCTCCATCTCTCGACCTGCACTGATACCAAAAGTGCTACCCTTAATGGACTGAGCCACTTGGGTGCTTTTCCAGGTTTTATGAAATAAATATTTGACCACTTTGAAGTTTTGTAACAGATGCCTAGGTGGATATTATTATTAAAACCACAGCATCCGTTCTCCCCCTGCTGTGTTGTGTAGGAGCATCATTGGAGCAGCTGACTCCCTGCTCCTGGCGATCCCTCGTTAGGTCTGTGCTGCTCATGGGAAATGGCTGTCCTTCAGCAGTGATTGGGTCCAAGAGTTTCGCTCAAGGAAGACATTCTGGATGAGAGGAATTGGTCTAAGACAGGGTATAGAACTCAGATGCCAGAGGAAGTTTTGTGGAGACCTCGGGAAATTTGCCCCTCCCCATCTTTTTTTTAAATAAAGTGCCGTTTTTCTGTATGTCATTAAACACATAAGGCCTTAGACTTGCTGCAACACTGTTGGCTACCAGCCTGAGACTGAGACTGCAGGAGGGCAGAGATGAGGAAAGGGCAGAGAAATCCCATGGAAGCTCTGAGTACACTGAACACCTTGCCACTGGGCCTTACTGCTTAAGCCATTTTTGTTTTTCAGGTGTAATTTTAGTTTCAAAGAAGGAACATGTGATGGGAGTGTGCGAATGATACAGATGAATGGCACAAACTAAATTGATGTAGCTGCTAGCCAAATATTATATGGTGGCTCTGCAGTATAGTTTTCAAAAACTTAAAATATATCTTCTAATACTTTTGGGAGGAATACAAGACTGGAAATAATTTTAGAATTGTATCAGAAAGAATGAAGACAAACTAGGTTCTGGTGGAAATCAGAAAAGAAATTAAGTGTTGATCATTTGTATGTCATCGTTTTAATACTAAGCAATAATTAACTTTCTGTGTAAAGTTGTAAGAGTAGGAGAAAACTCAATCTTGTGAAAAACTTATTAGGAAAATTATCAAATACACAGAAGTAGAGGAAAGAGAACCCCCTCTCCCATGTATGTATCACTCAGCTTCAGAAGTTGTCCATGGGGGGCGTGGAGGGGCATCCTGTTCACCTGTGACTCCTTCCCCTCTCAGTTGGAGAATTTATTTATTTATTTTTAAAGATTTTATTTATTTATTCATAGAGACAGAGAGAGGGAGAGGCAGAGACACAGGCAGAGGGAGAAGCAGGCATCATACAGAGAGCCTGACGTGGGACTCAATCCAGGATCTCCAGGATCATGCCCTGGGCTGCAGGCGGCGCTAAACTGCTGCACCACTGGGGCTGCCCTCAGTTGGAGAATTTAAAGTAAATTCTGGATATCCCATTTCATCCCAAAATACTTTAGTACAGGATACTTTGGTAGAGCACTTGACTTGATTTCCAGGTCATGAGTTTGAGCCCCATGTTGGGTCTAGAGATTACTTAAAATTGAAATCTAAAAAATATATATATTTCAGTATCTATCTCTAAGTTTAAACTGCTATAATGAAGCATTGTCATTGAGTAAATATGAAGAGACATTTTCCCTAATCTCCTCCCTAATGCAACTATAATCTTGACCTTATGCAGAATAACAGTATTTCAAGGATGGCAAGAATTATTCAGAAAGTTGACATTCTTAATAGAGTACCCTATAAAGAATAAAGTATGTTTCCAGGAAAAACGATGACTCTGCTACTGACAACAGCTAATATGCATCAGAGTGAGTGCACCATTTCCTGTTTTTCTTTGCTGAGGCCCAATTCTGGAATTCCCCTTGTTTGCCCATGATTTAAATCTTGTCTCTGTCTTGTATTAATACAGCACACCACAGAAGTATCCTATTCTTTAAGTGTCTGTAGTGACTGAAAAATAGTACATTTCTGTAGTTTGAAATATGTAATTACACTTAGCATCTAGGTTTTTTTTTTTTTTTTTTTTTTTTAAGATTTTATTTGTTCATGAGAGACACAGAGAGGCAGAGACACAGGCAGAGGGAGAAGCAGGCGCCATGCAGGGAGCCCGATGTGGGACTCGATCCTGGGACTCTAGGATCACTCCCTGGGCCGAGGGCAGGTGCTCAACTGCTGAGCCACCCAGGCATCCCAGCATCTAGGTTTTTGATTTATAATGTTATAATATAAACCCAAAGAACATCTCCGCCTGTGTCTGGATCTATCCTTCCTACCTTCCCTGGAACATTACAACGTTGATGATTTTTTTCTACTTTCAGTCTCTTTCACTGGATCTTACCAAATATTAAGCATAAATGAAATGTTTCTCATCCTAAAGGGGAAAATTCAGTCCTCTTTTCCTCTTCTTTCAGCTCAGCCCATTCTTTCTTGTCCAGACGGCCACTTTGTCCAGGTGTTTGTGTTCAGTGCTCCATTTCCTGTCTCTTACACATTAGCCTGGCCCCTCAGAAGCCCTCCACAGCCACCCCTGCTTTCAGCCTTTACCTGACCTCTCCCCAGCTTTCAACTGTGTCTGCTTAATGCCTACATGACATCTTGAAGAGGACACACCTGATTTTCCTCCTTCCTTTCAGACATGTTCTTTTTAGCTTCCTTACGGCTTATTGTTCTCCACCCAACATTCAACTTTCAGCTTCCCCTCTGCATTCTCATTCTCTTTATTATGCTGGTGGGACTTGATTTCTTTCATCTAGTTTGTTAGCCTGAGTCAGAGTCCTGTATCCATGTATCCAACTTGCCCTCCTGTTAACTTCACCTGGATGTCTCACACATAACTCAAATTTAGTGGGTCTTAAACTCTTTCATCTTCTTCCTGAACTCTTTCTGGCCTTCTTCCACTATTACCTGACCCTGCAAATTGTGTACATTCTTCTCAGATGGGAAATCTGTGCATCTTTCATAAGTTCTGTGGTTCCCTTCTCAAATCCACTCAAACAACCAAATGCTCTTTTATCTGTGGAAAACTTGGATCTATCTAGTTCTTTCCACTTCAGCTGCTGTTAGCTAAATCCAAGTAATCTTTTCCCACCAACATTATTGTAATGACTTCTCCTTTGGCTCCTCCAGCCTACCTGCCAGCCTTAGTTATGGATTGGCCTTTAAAATCAACCTGTCATGGGTCACCCAAGTGACTCAGTCAGTTAAGCAGCTAACTTCGCCTGAGGTCATGATCCGGGGTCCTGGGATCGAGCCCTACATTGGGCTCCCTGGTCAGCAGGGAGTCTGCTTCTCCCTCTCTCTGTACCCTACCCCGCCCCCCATTCGTGCTCTTAAATAAATCTTAAAAACAACCCTAATGTGTCATATCATTAGGGAAGGAAGGACTGAAGGCTTCAACCTCTATACCTTAAATCAATGTCAAATTAATGGCTTGAAGAAATCTTTCAAAGTGAAAGGAAAAGCCTGACTCCCAACTCAGTAAAGTTGAAGTTAAAAAGTATTCACTATAATCAGATTTATAGTTATCTGTCCTTTGCTTTTCAATATGAGAGTAGTCTCTGTTGAACATCCTCCCTCAGTACCCAGACTGTTATGGTATTTGAATTTGATTCATAAGCTGATCTATTCCTTTCAAGAAACCTTTCTGGGGAGTTGTGTGGTGGCCTGAGTGCCCCATTGTGACTGTTTTCCCAGCATCTTCCTTCAGTCATTCAGTTGTTAGAATAAATCAGTGTGGAGACATGGGCCAAGTGTAGCCTTCTGCTAAGCCCTGAACACACCCTTCCAGAAGAAATGATGATGGAACTTGAAAAGTTGTTCCTGTGAATTCGCAGGGCAAAGGATGGACAAGACTCCCAGTGTCCTGGGAGTAGAGGTTACTCACTGAAATATGCCCATCCCTTAACCTGCTTGAGAGGGCCCTCCAGCTGAGCCACCTGGCACCCTTTGCCATCAGTTGTTGTTGCACCTGCCAGTAAACTGCACCAGGCTCTAAGAGGGACAAGTCAGTAGGTCTGCAGATGCCATTATCCCATGGAACTGAACTGCTATCCTTTTCTCCTCAACTGGAGCCATCCACCCTCTCCTGCTGGTGGAGAGTGCCAAGAAACTCGAAGTCTATCCACCTCTCCATCAAAGGGCTTACTGGGGAAGAAACCCCAACAATTTGTTCTGCCCAGGTATTGAGAAAATTCTTCTGATTGGTGAAAATACATTTGGATGTGCCTGGACAAACAGCTTTCTAACAAAGCAGATTCAATAGAATGTAACAGTATAGCCAAGAAGAAAAAAAGTCACAAAACTACTATTAGCATCTTCTTTCTTTACCTTAATCATAGAAAAGAGAAGGTGGCTTTACTTCTTAAGGCTCCATTTATGCTGTATGATTCCAGAAGAGAATAGTATGAGGGGAAGTACGTTGAATAGACTAGGTAGAAAGAGATAAAGTGAGAGTCTGGGGCAATAGATTGAATAGCGGATGGGAGGGACCAGTGCATTGCTGGGATAGGCCTCCCCGATCAAAGGATCCTATGGGTGTCAAGTGTGTGGTGAGAGGCATGGACTCTGAGGTACCTTCAGGGCACCTGAAGTAGTGACATACAGGAAAATGTAGCAGGACATCAGTGCTTTGTGCTGACAAATAGAAAAATTGAAGAACATTGACCAAGAATCTAGATCCTCCCTTAGTTTTCGGATACTTTCTTAACCTGAAGATTTTTCTATAATACTAGGGAGCAGGGCCCCAAAAGAATGACTGAATTTCTTATCAAAAGGGGGCTTGAGGGGATCCCTGGGTGGCTCAGCGGTTTGGCGCCTGCCTTTGGCCCAGGGCGTGATCCTGGAGACTCGGGATCGAGTCTGTCAGGCTCCCTACATGGAGCCTGCTTCTCCCTTTTGCCTGAGTCTCTGCCTCTCTCTCTCTTTCTCTGTCTCTCTTGAATAAATAAAATTAAAAGGGGGGGAGGCTCGAAGTAAATGAGATTTTGCTCCTAGTGTTAGAGACTGTAATTCATACAGTCAAGCATTTTAAAAGGGAAAATGAAAAACACTGCAGTGTCATCTCATAACATAGAGCTTGTGAAGAAATAATCATAACTGAAAAATAATACAATATAGCTATTACTGAAAAAAATAACTGTTCTTGAACTGGGGTCTCCAAACTACTACTTGTGGGCCAAATCTAGCCTGCTCCCTGTTTCTGTGAGTAAATGTGCACTGGAACGGAGCTACCCTTTATGCTTTGTCTGTAGCCACTTCGATGCTGCAAGGACAGTGGAGTTGAAGCTATAACAAACTCAGTGGCCTATTTACTGTCTTGGTCTGCAAGAAAAAAATTGTGGATTCTGGAAGAGGATCAAGTAAAGTTACTTTTCAATGCAGCAAAACTACAAAGAGAAATAAAAATGAGTGAAAATACAAGAAAATGGGAAGATTATACACACCCACTTTCTCACACACAAATACAATCCACTGTTGACCTGACGAAACAGAAATTGCAGAAAGGAACACAAGGAGCATCATAAAATCATCATACGAGACACCTGGGTGGCTGAACGGTTGAGTGCCTGCCTTTGGCTCTGGCCGTGATCCTGGAGACCCAGGGATCGAGTCCCATGTTGGGCTCCCTGTGGGGAGCCTGCTTCTCCCTCTGCTTGTCTCTCTGTCTCTCTCTCCCTCTCTATCTCTCTGCATCTCTCACAAATGAATAAAAAAAAATCTTTAAAAAAAATCATCCTTAAAAAAAAAAAAAATCATCCTAGAAGAAAACTTCTCCAAGATACAGTAAAACCAGTAAAACCTGTGTTCAGATAGACAAGGACCACCACCTACCATACAGAGCACTGGATGGAGAAACCAGTGAACTGGGAGATGGTCCAGTGTCACCGTTGAACTGTGAGGATGAATACAAATATTTGTAAGGAAAAACTGGGGCTTTTTCTGGAATTCTAAAGTGCAGCCATAAAAGCTAGAGGACAGTAGAACAATGTATACTGGCTCCTAAAATTAATGTATGAACTCTCCATTTTTGTGGCTTTGTAGAAAGTCATGTTTTAATCCTGAGGTGCTGTCATTTGGGTCTGTCTTGCTGAGTTTTTAGGATTTATCAGGATGACACCAACATTTCAGTAGATAAATGGTGTAATATCTGGAGTATATTGTTAAAAGCAGCACTGGCGTTAGGACACTGAGTCAGCTGTGCAGTGTCCCATTGCAGTGAGATCATAGCATCTAAGTGATCATGGGAAACTTGGGACTGATTTAAGATAACCTTTGTCTCTGGCAGGATCTCATGATCAGTGAAACAGGGTAAGGAAATCCCTCTAATGATGTGAATGGGCATATTGGTCAGGCAAGGAACATAGCTAGTAGCAGAAGTTACTGTGACACAGGATTCTGTACCCTGTAAGAGGTGGTTGTCGGGGATTAGGAGTCCGTAAACCCCGGTGTAGTAGGCTGAGTTTAGATAGGGTTTCATTCCCAGCCAGCTCAGACCAAAAAAGTGAATGAACTGGGACCACATCTCCAAACAGACCACCTGGTTGATTCCAGTGTGGAAGGTTGTGGGGTGTAATCTAAGTAATAACTATCAAAATAATGTCGGTTTGTTAATGATGAAAGCTAGAAAGTAATGTTAAAATCAGTGTTGTACTCAAATCACCCTGTATCTTCTTTGCTAACAATAAGAGTGACTGGTGATAAAGTCGCATTTGCCTTATTTCTTTTAAAACAATAAAACCTAAATGGTTATTACACAAATAAGGCAGTGGCCGAAGCTAGGCCAGATAATCTACTTTAAGTTTTACATAATGAACTATTTGTTTTGCTTTGCCAGTCATTTTGTGTGTGTGTGTCTATGTCTCTTGAGGTAACTGTGGTAGTCCAAGATGTTGGGATCCTGATGTCCTGGGGGAAATTGTATTACGGTTATTAAAATCATTTACCCATACCATATAAATCCATCAGAATCAATATGCTGCTAATAAAATCTTTTCTCAACACATTCTTCCCTGTAATTTAGAAAAGGCGCCGGCGGATTGACCGAAGCATGATTGGAGAGCCAACAAATTTTGTGCACACGGCTCATGTAGGATCAGGAGACCTGTTCAGTGGAATGAATTCAGTAAGTGTGTTTATGGGAGGTGCAGATGGGGTGTAGACTTGTGTCACCTGTATTATATGTACACCCATTCTTAATGATTATACAATGCTCAGTGAGTTTGTAGGAACTGAATGTAAGTACAGAACATGAGCATAGAAGAAAATGACAATGAAAAATTAATCTCTCCTTAACTTGCCAAAGTATGCATGTATTTCTTTGTCCTGAAAAAATACTTAAAAGGAGATGAGTTTAGAATGAAAGTTAATAGCCCTTTGGCTCTCCTGCCTCCTAGCAGAGGAATGGGGGGATGTTAGCCTTTTAGTAATATTTAATTTCTTTTCTCTTGATTAAGTTGCCTTCTGTGAACATGTTTATTGCATTTACCTTGTAAAATACTAGCTTTTTCTTGATACCAGAATGTTTGTGATTTATTCATAACTAATGTGAATACTTGAGTACTAGGCAGAGGATTATACTTTGTGCGTATTTGCAGTCTTTATTCTAGAGATTTTCATGAATTTCACAACAGACTTTAGATTTACTCACTTGAACTCACTTATTCCTTAATTTTCATCTAAGACAATATAGTGCTCTCTAATAGAAGCATTGCCCAATGAGGGTTTGTGTCAGGGCTCTGCTTCATTTTTGTCCTAAAGTAAATAAGCCATTAAGTATCGAGAGCCTCTTAACCCCAAATCTAAAGTAAACAGATGTGTCTAAATGATCTCTAAAGCGTTCAGAATCAGAAAGTCAATTAGACTTGTATGAATACAGAACGAAAGATTTAACAAGAGAACAGAGACTTTTAAAATAGGTAGATGGATATCCTGGATACAGCAAAGAAGTTGGTCACATCAGTTACTAGGCAAGCAAACGAATAACATTTGTAGCTTCCTGGAAAGGAAACAGCTTGTTTGTTTTAAATCTGTAGGAAAAGTACTTTGTTGTTCAACTGCTTTTGTGGAAATTTAAGAGGTGTCAGGTTGCTGTCAAAATACAATTCAGTAGCTTTGTTTCCCGGATCAGCATGAAATGAAAAGACCAAATGGGAACCTGTGACTTTCGTTAATGGAGTTATTATAATACATATAAATAGAGTGAATGGTTTCAAATTTATTATACATGCTGAATTTTAATTTCTTAACAAATGTCTTCTTCTGCATTTCATATTTTAAAACTCTATAGGATGAATTAAATTTTAGTTCATGTTTATTTCACTTTTTAAATACTGTTTATGTACATTTCAGAACTTCCTTTAAAATTCTTTTTTGACTTTTTGTTTGCGCAAGGAGACTGTCGTTGATGTAGGGGACTCTTGTGGCCATCAGTTTAGCTAGAACTTCAGGATGGTCTCTTGTAGGGCATCCATGGTCTGTCTCTTTAGCTGAGAGAGCTGGATCAAGACAGGCCCTCAGCTGTCAGTCTACCTGCTGAGTCCAAGGCAGCCTTCTCTGCTTACAGAATACATGTTTTTTAATGAAGTGTCTTAGCTCATTAGAACCTAATGTGTCTCTGAAAGGTTTTTTGTACTTAACTTTAGTTTTTGTTTGTAATGTGACATGCAGCCTCTGACACAGAGCACCAGGTTGGTTCTTCACACACTTCTGTTGGGTTCAGTATTACGTAATCTCCGAGTTTTCCTGAAAGTTGTATCAGTGGATAGACGTAACTTGTATGAGCCTGATTCGGTAAGAGAATTCTTTGTGTCTATGCAATAGTGCAAGGGAGACAAAACCAAAAAATGTTGTTTATCCAAAGAAATAGCTTGCCTTAAGTTAGTCTGTCCTAACAACTGTGCAGCATGTATGAGGTACAGGGCTTGATGCGTTTGGAACAGCTCTGCCACACTGGATTCCTGAACAGGAGAGTTTCTCTTTTCCCTTAAATACACTGTGCTTCTCAAGATTACCTTTCATACTAACTTCTTACCAGAAAGGATCCCATAACTCTTTTAATAACATAGTCTTATTGTGTTAAAAAAAAAAAAAAATATATATATATATATATATATATACACAGTCAAAAATAAGCTATTAGAAAATCCAAAATCTGTAGTGTGAAACTGAACAACTGACTTTTGGAGGAAAACAGTGTTCTTGCTTAGAATCAGCATGACGTTATGAATGCATGATGTGAAAATACAAACATGTTACTTTTTATAAATAGGCCTGAAATACCTAGGAAAGGTAACATGTTAGGGAGGAAATTATTTGGTACCTGGGTAAAATAAAGGTTGTGCCACAAAACATGTTACCTTAAAGGAATAGGAAATGAACTTGAACTGATAGCTTATGCCTCTAGCCTCTAGACCCGGCACAAGGACTGAAAATAAACAGGCCGATAGATTTCAGGTGTTTTTTTTAATACTCTTACCTGAAGTAGTCATTTGAGTAATGTATATATAGATAAGACTGTAACACATGTGATATCGCTAGAGTAATATGTTCCACATTAAGATTTTCTCACTGAAACCCTTTTGGATCTAAAGAAGCTATGCATTTTATTTTTTGCTTTTTTTTCCCTATTATATTTAAACCTACCTTGCTTAGAAAACAGGCAAATCTTAACTACTTTGTTTAAACATACTGACTCAGGATCACCAGTGAAAACACATCATAGTCAGTATTTGATAAATGGATGTTGTTACCAACCCCCCCCTCTCCCTCCGAGGAACCTTGGGCGGGTGAGGAGGCCCACTGAGCTGATTGCCAGTGCTCTGACTCCTCACTGTTAGGGAGGCACCTCCAAAACATCCTCACTGCTCCTTTTTATAGCATTCTAGCCTGATTGTCTGCTTCCAAACTGCTTCTAATTGGTATCGGCTTAGATTGGAATAATGTTAATCCACTAAGGACACTTCTCAGCTTGCCCATAAGTTCATGTGGCTTTGTTACCACTCAGTAAGAGAAGATGCGGTGTATCATACAGTCCATCAGAAAATAGCCATCTTGGGTGAGGGGAGGAGAGATTATCACATTAACTATTTGAGAGGATAAATACTTAAACCAGAGTTAAAATGACTGAATAATTTTGAACCACCATCCAAGTCTTTGGATTCTTTAGGGCTGTATCACATGGGACTTTAAAAATTTATCTTGGGATGGTCCAATTTCATTTGTATTCTTTTTGTTTGATTCTAAGTAATTGAGGTGATCATCTCTTGAGGTGTTTGTAAATGAAGAACTTGAGTTGATGTGTGTAGTTCAGTTTTTGAAATGTTATCACGTACATTGTGAATTATAAAATAGGTAAGTGGGGAGAGGAAGTTGAGGCCCGAGAAGTGTTGTTTTTGTTTTTTGTTGTTTTTTTTTTTACTAGCTTCACCATTGTCTAAGGGCAGTCAGAAATTTAAGTCTATAAAAAATTTTTGCTCTAAAAAGTATCTTCCTTAAAACTGCTTTAGCTAAAACATGGAGACCAGAATCAGTTGTATCATCCCTAGTTCTTGACTTTGCTTTGTTTTTGTCTTGTTTTAGGTTAGCTCCATCCAGAACCAGATGCAGTCCAAGGGGGGCTACGGGGGTGGGATGTCTGCCAGCGTGCAGATGCAGCTTGTGGACACAAAGGCTGGATAGCCCCTCCTCCCGTGAGTACCTGGGACATAGTCTGAAAAAGGCAAAAATAGTTTACTAAGTGTTTCAAGTGATGGTCATAGGCACTTGGAATAGTAGTTTTAGGTTGCTCTTTCCCTTAGGAAGAACACTAAATGCTTTAAGACATCCAGTGAAGGATACTGTCCTTTAAACATCAGTGAAGTTACTATTTTGAGTGTTGATACTTTGGGGGATGCCATGTATAGCCAAGTACCTTTATGTTTTACACTACATTCCTGATAAATCTCTAAGAAAAGTTGTCTAATTTTAAGTGTAAAAATAATTTGAATTTTTCTTTTGGTTTTGTAGGTCATTGTGAATTTCTGTGTTTTCTCTTTTCACTCTTAATTTTTTGTTGTTGTGATTCCTTTTCAAATACAAAAAAGAAGTGTGATGGCATCTTGTTCACCCTGTTGTGATTCCTCCAGTGAGACGTTCTTGTTCTGCTCTGAAGAAGCTGTTGTCAGATGAACCCTGCATTTCCTTCAGCTGGCATGCATGCCTTTGGACTCACGGACTTTGGATCGTGGCTTAATTTTTATCAATTACGGATCTGATCTTAGCATGATCTTTTTTTGTGAATGCTAGCACTATTTTGCTCCCCCCCCCCCCCATTTTGAAAGTTTCTATTTCCATCTCCAACCCTCTGCCTTATGAGTTTGTTGGTAAGGTAGGACCTGCTATTGTTAATTTGTTACTGTTTCTGTATATTTTGGAAGGTATGACACCCACAAGCACAATGATCATTTTTATTCATTTGAAACATTGAGAATAGATATCTGCATGCTTTATGAAGTTGCTTTGGGAGCCCACGGGAGGCCAGAAATGAGTGTTTCTTTGCTGCTGTGGGCTGAGGGTAGCTGCTACTGTTAGAGAAAGGTTAGCTGTGGCACCAAGTCGCGTCAGTTTCACACACAGACACAAAGGTAACCTGTAGCTTATTTTAGAATCAAAATCTGGCATTCATAAGGCATTCATTTGGTTGTAAATGTTCAGTATATTTATTTTGAGAGCAAGGACCTGTGAACAGGTGTGGGTATATATCAGCGTTGTGGTGATGCCCTTGTCCAGTCTCACTGTGTACTCATTCTGTTTGTACTTGTTTTTATTTTAATGCAATGGGATCTGTTTGTTAACTCCTGGCCGGTAGTACCACCTGCAGAGTCATTGGCTTCTCCACAGTCAGACCTGTGTGGGGGCAATGGAAGTTAACCCAGAACAATACAGTGACTTCGCTGAATCGTTGCCAGTGAAAACAATCTGTGGAGAGACTGTTTTTTTCTAGGACAGTGATGAGAAACCTTTGCTCAGGCTCCAAAATGTTGATTCTTCACAAATTATGTGTATTTCTGTAAGTACCTTCCCTATGAGGGTGTAGTGTATGTATGTTCATTAGTCTGATTCAGTCCTAACGGTGTTAGTAGGATTAACATTTTATGCAGCAAATGGGACTTAAGTGAAAATGTAGAGAGCTAAGAAATTAGATAAGTAATTGAATAAAGAGTAATTGTTTTCTCTGCATCTTAGTCCCGGGGTCTTATGAACCGGGTAACTAGATAAATAGCCAGCTTATAAAGGCAAACCAGGAAAGCATTTCTCCATCAGTGCTTTTGAATTTACCCAGTGCAGTGGGGTGCTGGATTACTCAGTGCTTGGGTTTCTGCAATTTGAGGCTTAATAAGTGGCAGTCCCAAAGAGAGAGCCTGTCAAGGAAACATTTATGCTTAGTAAAACAAAAAACAAAAAAAAAAAACCAGGCATTTTTGCAGTTGACTTTACTGTGTGGATACTGCATTCTGGAATTTGCTGAGTAACAGTGTCATTCTGTATCCTGCCAGGAACACTGCTTTGTACAAGGTCTTAAAAAGACAGATTGGATTTTCTGGGCCTTGTCAATAGTGCTACTTTTTAGTCTCTTTTGAACTTTTAAACTCATAGTACAGGGAGCCCTGCTTCTCTTTCCTGAACTCATGATATGATTTTACTTTTATTTTTTCTAATCGATATGTTGTTCTGTGGACCAAATACTCCAGTGAGTACCAGAGTGTCCCTCCATGGAAACTCCGAGGCCACACTCTGAGTGTGTAACTGACCTACAGTAGCCACACACCAAGGAAGGTGCCAATAAATTCAAGAAGAAAATTACAAAAAATCTTAATATACTAACCTTGGACACAAATTTTTTAGGGAGGCTTGAAGAGAGTGTGAAGGGCAGCAGCTTCCCCCACATCATAAGTGGGATAAATCTTGGGCAGTGTGTCTCATATTAAATCCTAAACAAATAGGATTGTTAGTACTTTGCTGAAGTACATGCTAACAAACATTTAGCACGGGAAACTGAATGAAGGTTTAACCAATGCCATGGATTCTGTTAGTGATTTGCATTCTGTAACAGAGGTGCTTTCCCATGATGTAGGCATGAAGTGGTGCCAATAAGTATAGACCGGAAATGTTAACTATGGTGACTGGGTTCAGCATTTCCAATGCAGCATTATCGCCTTTAAAGTGGGCCTTTAAAATATTTTGTGAGTATATATTAGCTTTCACTTTTGTTATTAAATTATAGCAGTTTCATTAGAGAGAGCAAGTTTGCCTTGATTTTGTTTAAAATGACTTCTGCTCAGCACCCAGAAGATAAAATTGACATATTTTTATAATATAAGCATACTTTTTTTGTACATTGTGTTCATTCAGTGTTGGCTTGTAGATATTAAAAGAAAGTATTGATTTTGATTCAATAAATGTTTTCTTTCCATCCTGGTGTGGTTTTTTCATTTCAACTAGAATTTACTCCAGAGGACCTTTCTAGCATTCTTGTACTTTCAGTTATTACTGTCCTGCAAAAACCTTCACTTTTTAAGAGAGGAATTAAACCTGCTGAGGAAGCTGTGAGCTACCCTTTTAGGCAGGTATGGACCATTTCCAATTTGAGGGGGCAGTTGATGGTTTGTTCCCTAAGAAAAACTTCCAATGTCTGGAGGCAGTTTGGGTTGTCACAATCTGCAGAAAGGGTGCTACTGCCATCTGGGTGGTGGGGGTAGGAATCAGCACACACACACACACACCCCCCAACAAAAGTGCCAGCTGAGAAGCCCTGGCTTTAGGACAAAGATTATACTCACTAAATACATCCAATAAGAGACTCCTCACTGCATTGGACCTGGTGCAGAAGGTCAGTTAGGTTTGGCTCAATCATGAGATGTGCCAAGTAAGGTTGTTCTAAGGAAGAAAAATCAATGAGAAAATTGTCTTCATTTCATGGCCCAAGACTTTAAGAGGAAATTGGGTTAAGATGAAGTTCTTACCACAATGATAAAATAGTTAACAATAAGGCATCCTGATTAAAGTATCTGAAGAAACTGATGGTGGTTTATCAGGAATCCTATTTTGAGCATGTTTTCAAAGGTTCATAAGAAAAGCACAAAAAGTAGGACGAATCTATCAAAATGGTTTTAGAGCCATGGTCAGGAATTTGCTAAAACCTGTGGAAATGCAAAAATCGACAAAACTGTCAGGAAGGAAATTATTTATCCTCTGCTTAAAATATGCTTGGAGCACACCTGCATCTTAAGAAAGTGAGTGATAGGGATGCTTGGGTGGCTCCGTGGTTGAGTGTCTGCCTCTGGCCCAGGGCGTGATCCTGGAGTCTCAGGACTGAGTCCCTCATTGGGCCTTGAGGACCAATGCTCCTTGAGGAGCCTGCTTCTCTCTCTGTGTCTCTCATGAATAAGTAAATAAAAAAACAAAAACAAGTGAAATGTTAACCTCCAGTTAACATTTCCTCCATGTCTTCATCCCACATGGGCTAATAAGAAACCATTGAACCACCTCCCGTTGATCTGACTTTATATTTTAGCACATTAACTTTTCATCTTTGTGATTTTTTTTTTTTCTTTGTGATGTTTTTGATGCTACCAGGTGGCTACAGCCTCTGGGCTGCTTTTGACCCCTATACCCTCATCCTCCAATCTCCTCATCTTAACAGTTTCTGTCTGGTCTGCCTTTGATGCTCAAAAGAAGGAAGTTACCACCAGAATAAGGAGATCCAGATGTTTGATCTGGAGGAGTGGTGGTGGTCCTGGCATCACAGACACTGTCCAACTCTAACCCACACTCCACAGTTCACGGGAGCTTTTATAACCGCATGTGTGTGGAAGCTTTAGATCAATAAATGCACCGATAGCCTGCTATGGGAGACCAGAAAGAATTCTGGGTTTTTGTTTTGGTCTTGCTCCTTTAAAGGAACAGCAAGTAAGGTAATCACTGAAAAATCCTCAGAGCTTCACCTAGTCATCTTTTTCTTAATTTATTATTTTCAGCTACCTTATACATCCTTTCTACATCTGGGCCTTTAAAATATTTGAGTCCATTAAGTCTTAACATTACACCCCCATTCTGCACAGCAGCACACTTGGGCAATGTCCGCAGACATTTTAGTTGTAGTTCTGGGTGTCTTTAAACACCATTGTTTCACTGTTGAGAACTAGTGCAGACAAGAGGTAAGGATTGTTGCTGCTTTTGGCAAAGCCACCCAGATTCAAAATTCCAAGCACTGGGGTGCCTGGGTGCCTCAGTCAGTTAAATATCTGCTTTCAGCTCAGGTCATGATCCCAGGGTCAGCAGGAAACCTGCTTCTCCATCTCCCTCTGCCCCTTGCCCCTGCTTGTGCCGTTGCTCTCTGTTAAATAAATGAATAAAATCTCTTAAGAAAATCCAAACACTGATTTTTTAGTTTTTGCTAATATCTATTTTGTCACATAAAAATTTTCACAAATTTCTGCAGGTTTTGCTCATATCTAATTTTTGTTGCTTGGATAGTGTTTTTGCTAGGGCTGTTGTAACACAATACCCCAGACTAGATAGCTTATAAACAATAAAAGTTTACTTCTCAAAGTTCTGGAGGCTGGAAGTCCAAGATCAGGGTAGGGTGCCAGCATGGTCAAGTGAGGGTCCTCTTCCAGTTGCAGACTTCTCAGATGCTGTAGGGGCTAGGAATGTCTTTACATGGCATCTCTTCATGAGTGACACTCTACTCACACACACCTCCCGATCACCTCAGCCTCCTACTGCCATACCTTTGGGAGTCAGGATTTCATCACGAACTGTGGGAAGACGCAAACATTCAGACCATAGTACGCAGCTACAAAACCCAAGTAACTGCAGCCACCTCCAGCTTCTGCACAACGGAGCTAAGGCTACAGGTAGCCAGGAGCCTCTCAGAATCAGGCTCTACTGCAACTGAGAACCAGGAACAAGCTGTCCCCTCACCCACCAAACCCCTGCATCGCCCTACCTCTAGTTGGCCTCTGCCGCACCCTCATGCCATACACCTCAGTTGTGAGGAAACCACCCAATCCTGGTTTCTCCCTCAGGACTCAAGGTAAATAATGAAACTTGCTTGCAACTTTCTGGCTTGCTGCAGACTGGTTTGTCTTCCTTGACTCAGAACGTCGTTGAAAATGGTGGCATAATGTGGAAGGCAGTTGGGAGACTGCTGACGGCAGGCATGGATGCAGTAGCAGGTTTGAACTGCAGGTGATCTGAAGACCCATGGATGTCTGGGGACAAGAGATCACAGAAGAAAAGACCAGACGTTCATGTCTTCTGAGAATGGGCAGGAATGAAACGCTCATGGAAATGAAACTGTTAACAGCAGTTGATATGTGGTGAGGTGGAACAAAAGCACACATGCAGTCCCAGGCAAGATGCACCTCCAGGAGAGATCTGAGAGGACCCTGAGCCTTTAAGTTGGGCTGATTAGTGAAGGCCCTGTGTGAACCCGGTTTTCCAAGTGGGAGAGGTGTCTGCTTTTTCAAATCTCAACAAATTTTCAAATTTCAACAAAATCCCCAATCTCAACAAAAGATCACAAGACAGGGAGAAATGACATGGCTCATTCAAAGGAACAAAATACATCACTAGAAACCAATCCTTAAAAAATGCAGACCTTTGACTTGATGAATTTAAAACAAAGGTCTTACGTATGCTCAGTGAGCGAAATGAACATGGACAAATATAAATGCTATTAAAAGTACCAGGAAGAGAAATTACATTTTCTTCTTTCTAGCTTACTTTATTGTAAGACTAAAGTTTAGAATATCTATACAAAATAAGTTTTACTTCGTATGTTGGTAAGGTTTCTAGTCAAAGACTATTAGTAGTTAAGCTTTTGGGCAGTCAAAAGTTGTATGTAGGCTTTTGACTACATGGGGTGGGGGTTGACTGGTCAGCGCCCCTAAGCCCCACAATGTTCAAGGGTAAACTTTAACAAACTGTTAGTAGAAAAGAGAGTATTTAACATCATACTCATACAATATATATCATACTCATTGGTGAAAAACTGAAAGCTCTTCTAAGATCAGGAACAAGACTTGGTTGCCTACTTTCTCCCACCTATTGAACAAAATACTAGGAGTGCTAGCCACAGCAGTTAGGCAAGCAAAGGAAATGCAGGTATCCATACTAGGAAGGAAGAAGTAATATCATCTCTGTTCACAGACAGCATGATCTGATATGTAGAAGGTCCTGAAGATTCCACAAATGAAAAAACAACATAAACTCCACAAAGCTGCAAGTTCAAAATCAGCACACAGAAATCAGTTATGTTTCTATATGCTAATACTAACATTCCAAAAGGAAATAAAGAAAACAGTTCCATTTATGATAGCATCAAAAAATTAAATATTTAGGAATAAATTTAACCAGAGTGGTCAAAGACCTGTGCATTGGAAACTATAAAACATTAGTGAAAGAAATTAAAGATACAAGAAGAGGGAAAGGCATCCTGGGTTCATGGATTCTAAGACTTAATCTCAAGATGTCAAGTTCTATACACGATGATCTACAGATTTAATGCAATCTATGAAAATCCCAATGGCATTTTTCTTTATCAATAAAAATACCCATCCTGGGCAGCCTGGGTGCCTCAGCGGTTTAGCGCTGCCTTTAGCCCAGGGCCTGATCCTGGAGACCCGGGATCGAGTCCCATGTCGGGCTCCTTGCATGGAGCCTGCTTCTCCCTCTGCCTGTCTGTCTGTCTCTCTCTCTCCCTCTCTCTCTCTCTCTCTCTCTGCCTCTCATGAATAAATAAATAAAATCTTAAAAAAAATACCCATCCTAATATTAATATGGACTCTTAAGGGACTCTGAAGAGCCATCTTGAATAAAAGGACAAACCAGAGGTTTCATACTTGATTATTACAGTAATTAAATCCATGGGGGACTGGCATATACAGCCATAGAATCCAACAGAATAGAACAGAGATCCCAGAAATAAACTCTTCTGTGTATGTTCAACATATTCATCAAGGGATTTTCAACATCATGGCAAAACCACTTGACAAGTTAAGGCCAGTCTTTTCAATAAATGCTGCTAGGAAATTGGATATAAACAATGCAAAAGAATAAAGCTGGATCTTGTCATAGTCTGTTTGGGCTACTCTAACAAAAATGCCACAGACTGGGTAGCTTATAAACGACAGAAAATTCTTTCTCACAGTTCTAGAGGCTGGGAAGCCCAAGGTTAAAGTGGCAGCATGGCTGCCTCTGACAATGGCCCTCTTCCTAGTTTAGAGCCAGTGTCTTCTTTCTCTTACCTCATCTGGTGGAAGGGCAGAAAGGATCTCTCTGGAGTCTCTGTTCTAAGAGCACCGATTCTACTTGTGAGGCTTTTGCCTTCACACTTAAGCACTTCCCAAAGGCTCCACCTACTAATACCATCAAAAAGAACATTTTCAATGTATCTTGGGGTAGAGATACCCAGACACAAACATTCAGACCATAGCAGATCTTTACCTTACATAATATACTAAAACTAAAATGGATTAAAGACATTAATGTAAGACTTAAAACTACAAAGCTTGAAAACACATTGGGAAAAAGCTTCCTGATGGAGGATTTGGCAATGATGTCTTGGATATCACACCAAATCTAAAGGCAACTAAAGTAAAAATACGTAAAGTGAACCATATCAAAATTAAAAACTATACATAAAAAATACAGTGGAATGAAAATGTAACCTGTGTGATGGGAGAATATATATTTGCAGTCATACATCTGATAAGGGGATATATCCAGAATATATAAAGAACCCCTACAACTCAACAACAAACACCACCATTAAGAAAGGGGCACAGGACTTAAGTAGACATTTCTCCAAAGAAGATAGACAGCTAATACGCACATGAAAAGATGCTAGCATCACTAATTGTGAATGAAATGCAAACCAAAACCACAATGAGATACCACCCCTCACACCCATTAGGAGAGCTACTGTTAAAGACCCCCCCACACACACATACCCTGAACCCAGAAAGTAACAGGTGTTGGTAAAGATGTGTAGAAATTGGAACCCTGTGCCACTGTTGGTGGAAATCAAAAACGGTGCAACTACCCTGGAGAATGGTACGGCGGTCCCTCAAAAAATTAAAACTATTACAATCATATGATCCAGCAATCCCATTTCTGGGTGCATATCTGAGAGAATTGAAAGCACAGTCTCAGAGATATTTGCATACTGGTGTTCACAACAGCATTCTTCACAAGAGCCAAAAGGTAGAAGCAACCCAAGGTAACCACCAGTGGCTGAATGGAAAAATACAGCCTGTGCATGTACATGTGCACACACACCACCAGGAATATTACTCAGCCTTAACCAAAATGGAAGTTCTGACCTGCCATGACATGGATGAATGAAACCTGACGACAGACATCATACCAGGTGAAACATGCCCAGCACAAAAAGACCAATATTGTATATGTTAATAGGAGTTTGTGAAATCTGAATTCTCTAAGGTAGTCAAGCCCAGGTAAACAGAAAGACAAACAGGTCAGGTTAGCTTATTCAAAGGCAGTGGCAGGGTAGGAAAACAAGGGAAAGCAAGTACGATATTCAGAGTAGGATCAGGTGTACAACGAGAGCCAGCTTGGGGTAGACTCAGCCAGCCCACTGACAAACACCAGTCGCGCTTCAGTTGCCTGACACCGTTCCTCCCACCCTCTGGTCTCTGCCACACGCTGGCAGAAGGGATGCCTTCGCGACTTAGATCTTCTGTGACAAGGTGCATGGGGACATGCCCTTCACAAGCACCAGAGACCCCCAAAGAGGCCACGTCAGAAGCTCAGATTATTCACCAACTGCCCGAAACCCCAGGACGAAGCTTCGTCTGTTCTTCAGGCGGCAGGAGTTCTGCATAGACTGTCCAACCCAATACAAGGTCTTTGCCAGATGCCGAGACCAACGCCCACTGTGTACACAGAGCATCCTCACTGAGCCGGCAGGGAGCACAGACTCTGGGGATGAACCGATCACCAACTATTTGATGTCTTCAAAATGAAGCCTCAGACAGCACACACCTGGTCAGACACAGATCTTGTCAGAGCACCCTACATGAAAGGCCCCATGTGCCAAACTCGGACATGGCCACGGGGCTTTCCTGGCACGCTAGGCACAGAGGAAGGGGGAGGCCAATAGTCCAGGAAATCAATGAATGTAAGTATGTGTTCCCTTGAACTAAAGAAACTGCCCCATGATCTTCTTGGATTTCAGAAAGCAGGGCCGTTCTTTGCCTTTCATGATGCAGGCACCCTCCTTCTTCTGCTCGGTGGTTTGTAAAATCAGTGGAGGTTTCTCTCCTGTCTTGTTAGCCATTGGCAACTCTCAGATGATAACAGCTAACCAGAGAACTGGCAGGTGTTCCAGTGTAGCTTGAAGCTGTTCTCGGGCAAGGTCCTCACGCCTTCCCTAGTCCCTAAAAACAAGGATTTATAGGACTAGTAAAGGAGAAAAATCACCGGCATAGGATCCTACTGAAATAGGTAGTACCAAAATTAATTATGACCTCTATTTTCTTTCCCACCTAAGAAATAAACAGAAGGCAAATTTCCAGCTCAGGTTCAATGACTGGTTTATTTATTAGATTTTTATTAGTTCTAGACTGCCGAAAGCACTTTACAGACCTGGCCTAATGGCAGAGGGGACAGGGAGCTCAGTGGAAGTGCTTGGCTGTGGGGCTGCTTGAGGGTTGGTCGGGCCACTGGACAGAGGGGATGAAGAGATGGTTAGGAAACACCAGTCTTGTACTAGGAATGGGCTGTGCTCATTCCCACAACCATCTGTAAAAGAGCTTTTCCTCCCTATTTCACAGGTGATAGAACCGATGGTTAGAGAAGGCATGAAACTTGCTCAAGGTCAACAGCTAATATAACCGGGTATATCAGGTATGTAGTTGACACGGAATGCCACGGAGGCATATAGAAATTGACCTCTACCTATACCCTAGGAAATCCAGGGAAGGCCTCACACTGGCCCACCTGCCATCATTGTATACACACGTGTGTGTGCGGTGTGTGTGCAGAGGACTTGAAGTCCCACCAGAATACCATGGCTCGGGGAAGGAACAGTTGCTTTAAGGGATTTCACCAGTTGTTCTAAGACGAAGGAAGGCAGGGAAGGTTGCAGGACAGAACAGGGACCACGAACAAGGGGTAAGCACCTGCCAGCACTCACCTCCCAGGGAACAGTTTTCTACAGGAAAGACAACAGGTAAAAGAGTCATCTATGCCCCTCTGCTAGACTTAACTCTCCTTCCCCATCACCTGGATTTGGGGGGCGGGGAGGCATGTGGCTCCAAAGCCTTAAACCTCAGTGCTTGTCAGGAGCCCAAATGCAGTAACATTCCAGGCCCAGTGGACATGAGAGGATTCTGTTCTTTTAAACAAAAAGTGGAAACAGGAGGAATGAGGGCAAAACATTTTTTAAATTGGAAGATAAAAAATAGTGGAAAGAAATTCAGCAGTAACCCAGGATGCCACTAACAGCTCATCAGTAGCATCTGCCCTGAGATCCAGGCCATAGCAGGCTACCGGCTTTGGGGACGTGTGCGGCCAGAAAGGAGGGTTCCACGTGCTGCTCCAAGCAGTCCACATGGGATTTTGGAACTCATGCCATCCTGAGCACCTGGGTCCCTGCTGATCTCTGGACCACAGCCCAACACCTGGCCCTTCCATGGGGCTTCTGGAACAGAAAGAGCGCTTGGGCTCATCTTGTCTTGTCTGTTGCTCTGCCTCTCAAAGGAAACCATGAGCTCAATTAAGATTTAAATGTCTAACATTGATGACAGAGTAACTACTTGTAAAGTTTCTTTGCTCCTTAGCATGATGAAGCCCTAGAGTTTTAGCAAAATGAAGTGCTTGACAAGCTGGAACTAAAACCCAAGGTCAAGTTTCCCTGTGAATGTTTGCCCTTGGTGCAATTTCAGTGTTGACGGGCTACTTGACCTCTGGTGCCCTAATGGAATTTTACAGATGAAACACAGGAGGAGGAATCATTCGGAGTTTGGGTTTATTAGGTATGTGCAACTGCCCTAAACATATTTCTGGTCTCACAGGAGTTGAAACCCTTCATCACTGCCTGTTGATTCCTTGCCCTGTCCAGCTGCAGCCCACCACAAATATTTCGTTTGTTTATTTTTCTTGGGTTGAATATTTTTTTTTGCAATTAAAAAAATTGTGGTAAAATATACAAACACAAAAGCTACCATCCTGACCATTTTGAAGTATACATTTCAGGAGAGTTACATACTTTTGCACTGTCCTACAACCAATCTCCAGAACTTTCTCATTTTGCAAACTGGAAATTCTATACCTCATTAAACTACACTCTCCATTTTTCCCTCCTGCCCAGATCGTGGAAACCACTATTCTACTTTCTTTGCCTATGAATTTGACTATACTAAGTACCTCACATAAGCAGACTCAAACAGTATCTTTTTGTTACTGGCTTCATTCACTTAGCATATCTTTTCTCAAAGTTCATTCATGTTGTAGTAGCTGTTAGAATTTCCTTCCTTTCAAAGGTCAAAGAATTATTCCACTTTATGTACATACCACATTTTAGTTTTCCATGCATCCATTGACGAACACTGTGAATAATGCATGAGTATACAAATATCTTTTTGAGAATCTGCTCTCAGCTCCTTGGGATCTACACCTACAAGTGAGGTTGCTGGATTTTATGATATTTAATTTTTTTGAGGAAACTTCAGGGTACAGGGTTCTAATTTATCCACCTCTCCACCAACACTTTTTTTTTTTTTTTTGCTATTTTTTTTTAATAGTAGCCATCCTATTGGGTGAGAGGTGATATGTCATGATTTTGATTTGCATATCCCTCATGATTGATGTGGAATATCTTTTCATGCACTTACTGGCCATTTGTGTATCTTTTTTAGAGAAATGTCTTTTAGGTCCTTTGCCCATGCTAAAGTTGTTTTTGCTGTAGTTGAACAAGAGATCTTTTATTTAATACATTTAAAAGAAATCTTTTAAAATACATTTCCTATATATTTCAAGTGTGAAAATACATGGAGCATGAATATCAAAGCCAACATGACATTGAATCTGTTGAGTGAAACCTGAAGCACAGCTTGTCTCTGTCTTACCTTGCCTGGTAAGTTCTTCTGTGTCTTTGAGAGTTTTGAGGCCCATTCCCTCTTAGAGTGTCTTAATCACATTCTTACTGCTATGTCTCCTTCTAGGTGAAATTCTGACTCCTAATGTGTTTTAACTTAGAAAACAAGGTAGTGGTCAGTCTCACCAACTCAAAAATAGAACTTTAGTGCAAGTGCATTTTCTACATGGAAAGGACTTTAGTTTTGGAAGCATCTTGATATTTTGAATAGTTGCAGTTGACAGATAAATGACCAGATAAAGGAGTTTCTGGCCAGCTAAGACTGGGCAAAGAAATGAAATTCTAGAAAAGATGATGAAATGGAACAAATAAGGTACAGCAGTACAGATGTGTGAGGAAAGGAAAGAGGCAGGGAGAGAGAGGGATAGTAGTAACACAGCCTACAACTACTGAGCACTTGCCCGGTGGCTGAACACCACCAAAGGATTATACATGGATTAACTCACTTTATCCTTAGAGCAACAATAAAAGTGAGATAGGTTATCGCTGGTGACCAGTTTGATGATAAGAAGACTAAGGCACAGGGAATACACAGCTAATATGTAATATATGTTACCTGTTATAAAGTATCACAAACTCAATGGCTCAAAATAGCACAATTTTAATGGGTCAGAAGTTTGGGCCCAGGTTGACTGGATCTTCTACTTAGGGTCTCACATGGCTGGAGATGAAAATGTTAGCTGGGCAGTGCTCTAATCTGAAGGCTTTACTAGGGAAGAAGCCACTTCCAAGCTCACTCAGATTTGGGTAGAATTCACCCCTTGAGGTGGTGAAGGCTCCAGTTCCTTCCTGACCATTGGCTGGAGACATGTCTGCACCTGCACATTCACTGCCTGGTTATTTGCAACTGCCAAGATTTGGAAACCATGGTCTGTTAACGAATGGATAAGCAAGATGTGGCATGTGCACAGGAATATTATTCAGTCTTTAAAAAGAAAAAAACAAAACCACCTAGTCTTTCGTGACAACATGGATGAACCTGGAGAACATTATACTAAGTGAAATAATCCAGGCACAGAAAGACTACATGATCTCCCTTACCTGTGGAATCTGGTGGCTACCAGGCATTCAGGGGTGGGGAGAATGGGAAGATGTTGATCGAAAGGTATGAAGATTATTGCAGGATCAGAAAGTTCTGAAGTGGTACTGTGTAGCAGAGTAGCTAGATTGGTACTAGATTGCATACATGAAACATGCTCAGGTAGGTGGATGTTAAGTGTTCTTACCACTACACACAAATGTTAGGTATGTCAACTATCTTAATTGTAACCATTTCACAATGTAAACATATGTTTAATCATCATGTTGTATCATTGTATGCGGCCACCCACCAAATCTTTTTTTTTTTTTTTTCACCCACCAAATCTTTATGTCCCCATTTGTGGGCTGAAATCCTAATCCCTAAAGGTAGGGGTATCAGGAAGTGAGAACTGTGGCAGGTGATTTAGGTCAAGAAGGGAAAGTCCCACCGGGTGGGATTATTCCCTTTTAATAGAAGCCCCTTCTTCTCTGTGAGGACACAGCAAGAGGGCACCATCTATGAACTAGGACAGCAGTCCTCAAAGAACAGTGAATCTGCTGGCATCTTGATCTTGAACTTCCCAGCTTTCACAATTGTGAGAAATAAGTTCTGCTGTTTATAACTACCCAGCCTATGGCAGCCCAAATGGAGTAAGACAGACACCTCAAATATATACAATTTTTAATTGTCAAGTATATATACCTCAATAAAGCAGGGGGAAAAAAAGTCCTAAAACACATCACTTAAAAACATAACTCTTATATGAAAAATATTAAAGACCTTAAACCAGAACAATTAAGTAATGAAGAGTGAAAAATATCTAAATAAATGGAGAAATATACACTGACTGGAAAACTATAATTTTATGAAGTTATAATTTCCTTCAAGGTATTATATAATCACAAAAATCCCATTCAAAATTGCAATTGTGTAAGTTGATAAATTGGTCATGAGATTTATCTGGAAATGCAAATGATATGAGAACAGCTAGTATATTCTCGAAAAAGAACAGGGTCAGCCAACTTTCTCTACCAGGTACCAGAGTGTGGTATAATGCAAGAGCATTTAAAACAATGTGGTCTTG
The DNA here is from genome assembly GCF_003254725.2 of Canis lupus dingo. Taxonomy (NCBI): domain Eukaryota; kingdom Metazoa; phylum Chordata; class Mammalia; order Carnivora; family Canidae; genus Canis; species Canis lupus. The sequence goes on from NC_064253.1 coordinate 19,094,753, forward strand.
AGGAGTGGAAAAACAGACTGATTAAACAGAATACAGACCCCTGAATAAACTCACACATGTTACGGACAGCTACTCACAGCACAGATGACACACTACGTAATGCAGCAGAACTAAGGATTTATCTTTTCAACAAATGGTATAGAAACAATAATCAATAGTTGGGAGAATGAAACCTTTCCTTACCTTATACTGCACACAAAATTTTATTCCAGATATATTGAAGAACTAAATTTAAAAGGCATACTGGTGAAGTATTTGAAAGGTAACACAAATATGTTCATGAACCTCAAGGGTAAAAAGAGATTTTAGAGCACAAACAAAAACACCATAAAGGAAAAGAGTAATAAATTCCTCTAGTTTAAAATTAAGAACTTCGTTATGACGACACAAACCACGGAGTGGGAAAAGTTATCTACCACAGATATAACTGATAAACGAGTCGTAAGATATAAGAAGATTCTACAAATTGATAAAAACAAAAAAGACTCAAAAAGGCACTTCATAAAAGCAAAAATCAAATGGCTCATACAAATAGGGAAAGGAGCTCAACCATACTACTAACCAGGGAAATGAAAAATAAAATCATAACAAAATACCATTACCTGTCTACCAAAATGGCCAAAAAAGAAAATCAAACCCACCAAAAATACCAAGTGGTCAGAACAGATGGACAGCTGCCAGGAGCCTATGGAGTAGGCAGTTGTTTAGTGTAGACTGTTGGAAGTCTGACTGGTTAGTATATTACCTGCTTTTCATTCCTGTTCAGAGTTGGACCATTTGTGTTTTCTGGAAGATCTCCCTTAGGAGCTCTGGAAAAGACCAATACTCATTTAGTATTCTAGATCCCATATCCAAAAGTACAAATGATGCATAAGGAAATAGTTGTATCCATACTGTCTACTCATTAGTGTCCCAACTGCATCCAAGTACAGTCTGCCTAAAATTCTTTATATTCTGGTTGGAAATGTTTTAGTTTCATTACCTCTGTGAAGGTAAACTCTCCCAAAATATTTCATTGCAGACTGCAGACCTATCTGGAAAGATGGCTAAGAAATTAGGGGCACCTGTGTGGCTCAGCTGGTTAAATGTCTGCCTTGGGCTCAGGTCATGATCTGTGGGCTCCTGGGAAAGCTCCATGATGGGCTCCCTGCTCAATGGGGAGTCAGCTTCTCCCTTTGACCCTCCACACCCCAAGCACTCTAATAAATAAAATCTTTAGAAAAATAAAATTACCTTGCTCTTACCTTTCTAGACAGACCACAAGGGACACATGGTAGTGTGGCGCCATCTGGTGGCTCCGATGTACTTTACCACAGCTCCCTGTTAGAGTCCATGTTGCTCTTCCAAAGGATAGTTTCTGCCCGTGATTATCTGCCACCACAATCCAAGTAAAATGAGCAAAGCTAACACTTTCATATCATCAAATCTAAACCTACGAATTTCTTCATAATGGGACTGAACAACTTTCCATGCTAATGGACAATTTTCCCTCTTTTACATAGCATTTAAGTCTTGCCCATTTTCCACTGAATGTTCTTTGAGCCTACAGAAGTACTTTATGTATTCTGGATACTGGTCCTTTGAAGGTTTTGTGAATTACAATGTCATCTTCCAACTCTATGGCCTTTTAAAAAACGGTATTTTAGGACAGACCTGTCATTTTCTTTAGAGTTGTCCTACCGGGATCTTAAGAAATCTTTCCCACTTGGGAGATTTTGTTAAGATCAGCAGTATTTCTTCTGTAAGCATCTGGCACAACTTTTTGATAAAGCCATCCAGGGCTTCAGTTTTCTTTGCAGAAAGGCTTGTAAAATGAGATTCAACTCCCCTAACAACTACAGGACTACTGGATTTTCCTTCCTGTCAAAGTTTTGTGAAATTGTGTTCTGTAAATTTATTTCTTTTACACCTTAGATATTAAAAGTCTCATGTCTTTAATGGCATTAATCACGATTCTTTTTCATTCCTAGTGATAGTTGTGCTATTTTTTGTTGTTGTTGTTGGTTATCCCCACCAAGAGATTAGCAATTTTATTAGTCTTTTTTTTTTTTTTTTTTTTATTAGTCTTTTTAAAGAACTCAGTGCTTTTGTCAATCCTTTTCGGAGCATGTTATTTATTTCATTAATTTGTTAATTCATTATCTTCTTCCACGTATATGAATTTATTTTGCTGTTACTTTTCTGGTTTTTTGAGAATGATAAGTCATTTGTAGCCTTTCTACTTTTTAATATATGCATTGAAGGCTATAAACGTCCCATTTAATATGGCCTTAATCTCAAATCAAAAGGTTTTGATATTCGTATCTCCATCTTCATTCATAAAAAAACTTTCTACTTTCTACTGGGTTACTAGAGGAAACATTTAACATCCAATTTTTATAGTTTTTGTTACTAACTTCTCATTTAATTCTGTACAGAGAGCCTTCATGAGTTCAACTTTTTGCAAATTGTTAGTATCTTTATAGCTTAACACAGAGCCAATTTTGATCAATGCTCATGTTCACCTAGAAATAAATACTTTGTCGTTACTGATTCAGTGTTCTATAGTCCATTATTGTTTGCTAAATGTGTTGTTCTTGTCTTCTATATCCTTAACGATTTTTTTTTTTTGTCAGAGGGAGGGTAAGTGTGTGTCTGTTTGTTATTTACTGAGAGTTATATTCAGTTTTTGTATATGGACTTCCACTTCTGGTCAAGATGCAGTAACTGGCACTTTACCCTCATGCCTTTAGTGACTAAAAAAAACAGACAAACCATATACAACAATGCTACTTAAGACCCTGGACATCAGGCACTGAAGGACAATAATCCTTGAAAGTACAAGAAACAAGACCTGAGCCTTACCACTGCCCCAGTTGACCACCTGAAGAGAATTTACAGGCCATAATACAAAGGAGGGGAAATGAAGTGGAACTCATCAGTGTTCCAAAACTGAAAACACAGGTGAGAGTCCAGAGAGGTGCAAATGGCTAGAGTTCAATCTTCTATAAACTTCAAGAATAACAAAAAAAAAAAAAAAAGGATAATTTCCAGCTCTTTCTGTGTGTCCAGTTTAACATTAGGACCCAAACCTAACAAGGATATTACAAGAAAAGGATATTACAGACCATCTCTCTTTTGAATATAGATATCCAATCCTAAACAAATATTGCAAAGTAAATCCAGAAATATGTAAAAATAACATGTCATAGCCAATTAGGGTTTATTCTAGCAAAGAGGAAGGTGAAGTGGGGAGAAGGGGTTGACATTAGGAAATCTATCATTAATAACATAGATAAAAAAATAATCCTATCATCTCGACAGATTTAAGAAAAGCCTTTGACAAAATTTGATAAGTCACACACAAGCAAATTATAAATAAAACATTTAAATTCATAAAGAATGCTTATAAAAATCCTATAGCAATCATTACGATTAATGGTGAATCAGTTTTTCCTCTCAGATCAGGAACAAAATATTCTACCCTGACCACTTCTATTCAATATTGTACTAGCATTGTGACCAGTGCAAAGAGGTGAGAAATGAAATGCAAAATGATTGGAAGTAAATAAATGTCATTACAAGCACATGATATATGCTAGGAAAACCCAAAAGAATCACATAACCAGAATAAATGAATTTAGATTGCTACATACAAAGTCATTATAAATCAAATATATTTCAATACTCCAGCAACACATTTTTAAAAAGAACTTAAAAAGACACTTCACAAAAGAGAATATCCAAATGTCCAGTAAGAATTCCAAAAGGTTCTCATTAGTATTATTAGTCATTGAAGAAATTAAAATTGAAACCACAGTAAGGTACCAGTACACACTCGTCACAATGTCTTAAATGAGAGAAATGGACATTACTAGTTTGGCCAAGATGATCAGAAGGTCCCTTCTATAAAGTTGGAAAAATAACAGGTCACTAGGCTGCTGCAGAGGATGCCTCTGGGGTGGCCAATACTCCTTGTCTCGGTTTATCAAATGCTTCTGGGGGCTGGGAGGAAGTGTTCCTGAGGTATATTTGTGGACTAGCACATGTTTTAATTACTGGTTCTGGGTCCCCAACAAGAGACAGATATAGTAATGTGTACTTTCCTAGGGCTACCATAACAAATTACCAAAACTCAGGTGTCTTAATTAAAACAGGCCAGAAGTCCAATCAAGGTGTCCTCCAGAGGAGTGAAGAATCTTGTCTCTTCTAGTTCCTGGAGGCCACCGGCATTCTTTCACTTGTGGCCACAGCTCTCTGCTATCTTCACACTGCCTTCTCCACTAGGTCTATTTCTATTTAGAAATTCTGACACTTGTCTTGGCAGATACGGCTCAACCAGGTAATCCGAAGTAATCTCACCTCAGAATGCTTAATTACATCTGCAAAGACCCTTTTCTCAAATACAGTAACATTTACAAATTCTAGGGATTAACAGCTTGATATTTTTAGGTAGCCATCACTCAACCTCTTGTATTTGTATGTAATATTTCTATGTAATATTTCTAAGTAAAGGAATGAATATCTAAGTAAAGGAATGACCATTGTGTCAGGGGAATGAAGGCTAAAGCAAAATTTCCTTCTTGTCAAGGTCCCAGCATCTGATCCCGTCCAAGAAACTACTGCATTTATTGCCACTAAATTACTAAATGCAGTGGCAATAAATTCAGTAGTGGGCAACAGGCATGCTCTGACTGACCAAGCTACATGCCTGTTCAACACCCACTCTTTCCTTCTTCACTGAAAGGAATCCCACTTTTATTTGAGGCCATGGATGGCTCAGCTAAAAAAAGGTTCATGTCCCAAGTTTCTTGAAACCACTGGTCATGTGACACATTTCTGTCTAGCGACATAAAAGCAGAAATATCAAGTACAGCTTCTGGAAAAGCTGCTGTTTTGCTAATAAAAAGGGACATGCATTTACACCTTTCCTCCTAAGCTCTTCCTGTGAAGCAGAGGTGAGGTTGAGTGGTTTAAATGTCAGGGCCCCAAGTCTCTGACAGTACAGTGCACTCACTGAATTAGCTCTGGACAGTCTTCCTGTAGACTTTCCTATTATAAGAGACAAACAAGCCCAAATGGGGATTAACCAGTGTTATTTGGTTTGTAATCAAACACACTTTTTAAAACCTAAACAAGAAGTAGATATTTTATAGACACCACAAAGTCAACAATAATTGGATCATTCCAATTTCTCTGGGGACCTAAAAAAATAAGGCCTTTATACCAATGCTAGCCCCAGACTGGCCCCCCTGAGTGACTGGGTGTAATTATTTTATCTGTGTCCAGACATATGTAATAAAGTGCAAAGAAGGTTAACGTAGACTCTTTATTGATTCCACCAATGTATTAGTAGATATGATAATAATAAATGGTACTTTTACATTCTCTTAACCAAAAATATAACAAATATTTACACTCAGTAAAAATACAAAAAGCATACAGAGGCACTGTCTTTCTAAAAGACATAAGTTTAGGAGGTATCAAAAAATAGGAGACAAACATTGCTCATTACAGGATACTTTACAATCACTGAATTGTGCAGTATAATTGCATTTGATTATGACAACTGTGCAGTTTTGTCTTTTTCTGATAAGCTCACATGGTTTCAATTTTAAAAGATCAAGTACAACTACATTCTGTGTATCAAAAATAAAGAAGCCTTAAAAAAGCACAACAAAAGCTAAAGATGGAACTGGGGTTCAAGTCTAAATTTGAAAATGTACTATGACACTTTTTGAAGATTCATCCCTTTGTTCTAGCCTTTAAGGTAATGCTAAAGGGATACATCTACTTTAATATCACATTTTTTAGAAACAAAATATATCAGGATTAACGATCATTATCACTGTTTTAGTATACAAGGAAACTTGTTTTCCTTTTCGTTTTATAGGGAAAAAAATTTTAGAAAAACTAGGTTTGTTCTTGGAAATCCTCATGATTACTGCCACATCTCAAGGAGGTCATACAGATGACGACAGCGTGACTTTTCACCCTCAAGAGAAACCAGTGAAGTCTTTTTCTGCCCAAAGATCAGATTCAAAGTAATCATTTAGAGGAAGTTAAGAATCTACTATTTAAAATAAACCTTTATGGAAGTATACAGTGGAATTACTAATTGTCCAAATCTTTATTATGAAAAAACTGTTCTGTTGAAACTTATTTGGCAAAACCTTGCACTGTGGATTTACTGCTTCAGTAAGTCCTGACAGATTCAGAGCTAAGGTGGGATGAGGGTACTCCTCTCTTCACTGAAGTTATAAATTTATAAAATAAAAACAAAAATGGGGGTTTAGAATTGGAGCAAATACAAGTTAAGGCTTCTCTTGTTCTTGTCATGTAACAAAGTAAGAGAAGGCCAAAATGTACCCTAAGTTAGAATTAAAATATAAAAATCACAACTCCATGGGTTTTTAGGGGATACACACAGATCAAACTACAATGCATTTGGCTTTAGTTCCTGATCACTGTGATTGGCTGACCCAGACACTCACAGTTGGAGCTGGATGAAAACAAAGGCAGCTACAAGGTGCAGTCCAAAATCACAGCCTCTGACTCTCTGTGCAAGATATTATCAACACCATTAAGGACACAGGACAGGTAAGGCGCCCGTTTTGATTTCAAACACCTGCAAATAAACAAATATTGTGCAAACAGCACATTTTTTTTCTGGGGTAATGGATATAAAATAATGAGAATAAATACCCAAACTTGACAAAAAGATGATTATAACAAAGGTATCTTTCCTTTTCTTTGTTTTGCTCTGGACATGACACAGTAATAGGTAAACCAGTAAAGGAACATTTTTTTGTGATTAGAGGACCAGTGTTTACAGGTTAAATCACTATAGTGTGACTTTCAAACCAGGATTTTTGATCCAGGCCACATTCCATGTCAATGGACTAAGAAAGCTATAGAGCCAATTAGCCTCATTCTACTACACCTGGGGAGTGGATTTTTAAGGCTTTAAGTTTCAGATTCATGTTTCTTTGCCCAAAGGAATTTTTCAGATAAGCTATTGTTCCTAAAATGGAGAAACAATCATTTTGGTGGAAAAAATAGATTACTGCCATTTACCACTTGGAAGGGATTTATGATTTTGAAGTGAAGGTGATGGGGGTAGGGTGGGTGCCTAGCTGGCTCAGTCAGTAGAGCATGTAACTCTTTATCTCAGGGTCACAAGTTCAAGCCCCATGTAGGGCATGGAGCCTATTTAAAAAAAAAAATGAAGGGGACAAGAAGAAAGAAAGAGGGAAGAGATAGCTAGGATAAAATGAGAACAAACTCTTGAAAAGGGAAATCACAAATCAGCTAAAACCTATAAATTCACATATGGAAAACCACTCAGAAGTAAACCCATTTTGGCTCCATGTTAATCTGGGTAGTGCACATGAATGGCTTTGGCTTTTTTTTTTTTGGTAGTCACAATAGTTTATTAAGCACTCACATTGACACTAAAAACAAATGGTGAAATTTAAACTTAAGATATAGAAAACACTGTTATTTGATTTGTAAAAATGTGGAAAGTCTAGGTCATCCAGTAAACAGTCACTGAAATTTTAATCAAATACTTAGGAATGCCATGCCCAACAGGCTGTTAAAAATATGTATCTCCTTCCTCTCAAGGGCTAAACTGAGAACCTAGAGAGAATTATTTCCACAATTCTAGCTCCTCTGTTCCCCATAAACTTTTCAACCAATTATTAGCTTGGTGTGCTAACAAGCTTTCTTGCAGGCACCTGGGGGCTGCAGAGTTTATCAGGGTTGAACACAGCCTCATGCTGAGAGATGGGGTGGAGGGGCGGCTGCAGAATATACATATAGCTGAATTCATCTCCATGGTTACACACCAATGATTACATTTGCTTTTAAAAAAATAACTCCACATTTGAGCAGTGAAAAAACTTTTGTTTTGGGTTTCTGCAGAACTCTCCAGAACCCATTCTCTATTTAATGAATTTATACTTTTAGTTAGATGTAGCCTGACTTCCATGTCAGAAAGGATTGGTATACATGATTTTTTAAGAAAAAAATTTCATTCTTTGGAGAGGAAGGTGGCAGCCCACCCAATCAAAGCTTCCCTTTCCCAAAGGACTGACAAGAAACCCCATGGCAGCTTCATTTGGCCTTCCAAATCTGCAGACGGCAGTATCTTCCTTCCTAACACTTCAACCACAAAGGGTTTCCTATCCCACTCAAATGGAGACCCTTCATTGCACTGGTGCTACAGATCAAGTTCATATCTGTATACAGATTAAATGTATCATCCTGTAAAGATGACTTCAGTTTGGTCAGACCAGAGACAGTTTTATGGCCTTAAACATAAACATCTGCTAATGATAACTCCCCAATACAAAGAAAACCACAAAACATCAAATAATAAGTTACTTCTCAAATACATGAATATCCTTGGTATTGGCAGACATTTTGAATTTGTCCGTTAACCCAAGCTATGGCTTGGAAATACTACTAAATTACTATATTAAAAATAACTTGTTAAAGAAAAATCTATACTGATATACATAGGGAGGACTCTGAGTTTGAATCTGTTCTAGTAACTGTGGTCCCAAGGCAGTACTGGTGTCGAAGTGAAGACTGGTTTCCAGGCACAACATCCATAGCTGAGGAAACTCTGCATCTGCAAGGATTCAATAAAAGGAAGCATGATTCAGGGCTAGGTCATCGCTCAGAGTACAGGGAACGAGACCTCTGGGTTAGTAGCAGCAGCAAGCTGTTCGTTGGCAACAATGGCCTGCGGAATCATGAGGTGGTACTGCCCACTCCTTCCTCGACGGCTTTCGGTAAACTTCAAGAGGGTCCTCCAAAGGCTACACTGCTGAGACCTGTTCATTTTCTGAAAACAGTAAAAACACCATTAAGTGGTAGATGAGGCATATTAAAGAAGATCAACTTACAGTCTAGTCACCTGTTTAGAAAATTAGTCACTTTCAACAAAGAAACTGTTTTTCTCTCAAATATCCCATCAAGGCCCAGATTTTATTACAAGGAGGTTATGGGTGCTAATGGCACAGCGGGCTGACAGACAGCAATGCTATAACTGATCTTTACCACTTCATCACTCTACTGTTTGAATCGATAACATTTCATTTATTTTTAATAAAGCAAGCCAATAATCAAAATGCTGCCCCAGTTGCAGTCAGTCAAAAGTTCTGCTAGTGAGAGGGAACATCATCAGCACAACTTCAGGTAATTAGGTACTCTGAAGTTTTCAGGCATCCATGTAAGACACAACTCCACCACTATCAAAATTATCCTATCAGACTGAGCTGCTATTTGTCAATTCTGGAAGAAGGGTATGGGGCATACAGAAACATGCCGGTTACTCTGTCCATTAAAAAAATACACCGCTATATTTACGGATTTCTTTCTTTCTTTTTTTTCTTTTTTAAAAAGCAAAACAAAAAAACCAGATTGCTAAGGTATTTAAATGTACGATTATATGAAATAACTTAAATTAACGATTATATGAAATAACACAGGGTAAAGACCAATTAATGTATTCAGCAATTCATTCAAGATCCATTAAGGTAGTTTGTCAACATACCATCTGCTTCGCTATCTGCGTCAGTCACATCTGCTAGTTTAGGATGGGATGGCTGCAAAATATGCCTCTGAGGCTGAGTTACAATCCTCGATGGAACACAGGCCACGGGGCTGCTACCGAGAGAAGTGGGTGGCAGTCTAGAGAGGCTGTCATGCATCATCTTTGACCTCTGCACTGCCACGCTATAATCTGGAGGTTTTAGGTGTAGGTGGGGTCCTTCCTTTAGGTCCGCTAAAGAAATCCCCATGTATCCTGGAGGAGTGGGAGGTGGCTCCCTATACCTATCCTCCTTCTTGGGTGAAGTGACACAGTACACTGGCATGAAAAACAAGCAATGGAAACGTTAATGAAAAATGCAAGAAATGAAAAAAAAGACATACTGAAACTTATTACAATGATAAAAACAAAACTCAAAAATAGACTAAATGAATATATTTGAATACAGTGACAGATTAAAAACATAATACCTAAAACTTAATATTTAAACCTGTTATTCAAACATATAAATCACACTAGGTCTTATAACTACAGTGACAGATTTGAAAGAAGTGACACAATGACGAACCCTCCTCTAGGGTGAAGCCCTGGCAATTCATAGATGACTGCCTGGCTCCCAGGGGACACCAACCCCAGAAACATTCAATGGTTTACCCTGAACACCTATGCTCTGCTGACTGGGAAGAATTTCAGAGAAATGACGTTGGGGCCCTCTATTTCAGGGCTTTCCTACCCTGTCCTTGAGACACAAACCACTGTTGTATGTATGGCACTTATGGGGAGACTACTCGTCAGTCCTGGCATATCAACAACTTGAACTTTCCGAGTACAGAGGACCCAATTCCTTTGAGGACCTTACTTCTAACTTCTGATCTATGACTAAGTAAAAAGAAAGGCATTATTTTAGGAAACCCATCTTAAATTTCCCTGATTTTTGGTGCATGTTCAAAATAATTGTGACTTAAAATCCTTTTCCCTAAGTCTGTGTAAGGCAAAGTTTCAAGAAGCTTCAGAAATTGGTTAAATAAAAGAGGAGGTTCCATGAAATTAAGACCAATTCACAGGACCTGAAGGACAAATGGCTCTATATTATTGATGTAACTTTTAAAACACAAACACTACCTACATATTAAACAGAATGAAGAAGGACCATCTGATAATTCTAATATTAACTCCTCTTTTAGACGATGGTGTTTGTCCATACTGAAACTTCTACAACTGTACCAGCAGAATCTGCATGTAGTATCAAGGTCTTAAAGGATTTTAATTCCCACCCAAAAGGATGGGGCAGGGAGAGAGGGTGGGGTGAAGTCATCAAGACCAATAAGGCAAGAATGAATAATTTTCCCAGAGTCCCCTAGAAATAAAAGATTTTTAAAAATATAGTTACTTAAATGGACAAGAGATTACTTTTATATCGTTGCACACAAACATTTAGATATCCATATAGCGGTTACCCAAAAAGGTTTAATATAAAATCCTTGGGAAAAAAAATGAACGAACTGAAAATCCCAATCTATACTGCAACTTGACAAGTAAAAATGTACTAGGAATGTGCTATAAAAATCAGCACATTTTTCACATTTTTCGTAATTTAAATTGACTTCATGAATATGTTATAAAGTTGATTCAAAGTATAGTCATTTCATATACATAAAAAAGCAGGGGCTATTATATCCAAATATTTGTGTAATTCAAGGAGGAAGTGAAAAAAAAATATTTGATAGCTAAATACTAGAAGAATACATATACCAAAAAAGCTGTGTGCGGTTGGAATGGAACCCACAACAGGAATTCGCATACCCCTGACATGTGCTAGGAGACTATAATGAAAAATATTTGGGACTCCTTTATCAGAATTTTCCTCACTTTTACTACCTAAAAATAATACCAGATTCAAAATTTCTACCATGCATGTATAGCAATTGTGGTCCAAACAATTTATGAAGTGACAAAGAGAATAATCCCTTTGTTACTACTCCATGGTAAAACACAATCTCTTCTCAATGAAACCAAAGAAATCTCAAAAACAAAACACAAACAAAATTATCAACTTAATTACACCAGCCCTTTTGTTTTAATAAGCCTGAATACTTGCCTCCAAGCCCTTGAGAAATCATGAACTTTTTGGAAGTACTTTGTTTGTAGAGGGCAGGAAGAGAGGCTGGAGTGAAAGAAGGAATATTTCCAAGAATAAAAGTCTAGGCCAAGATATCCCAATGCCATTTTTTGCCGCTTAATCTCTAAATGCCACAGATACAACAGAACACAAAACTTACCAATCAAGCCCTTTTCTGTACTTGAAGTAACAGTTTTGTAAACTGGGTCAGTGCCATCCTTGGGATCCAAGCTTTCAGAGGACTCAGGTGTGATGCTCTCTAACACTCTCCGTTTAACTGTCCCATAGTTTGGTTCGTATGTGTCAGACAGAGAACTAGAGGATGCCCAACTCTGTCTCATCTGATTAGTCTCCAGGTTTCCTTTACACTGACCACAAGTTCTAGAGCAGCCTTTAGGGCAAGAATAGGGCTCACAGTCGGGGGGTTCCACTTCAGCAATGGGGCCATCCAAATGAGTATGTCGATAAGAGTTCAAAAAATCCCAGCCTTTTGGGTTTGGAAGGCTTTGGAAGTTGTCATGGGAGCTGCTTGAACAAGAAGTCCAACTTCCACGACCGCTATCCGCTGCTTCTAAAATAACATGCTCATGAGAAATCTCCTCATTACTCACAGAAAATGAGCCAGCTAAGCTCTTGACTAGAGATGGCTTTGACAGCGTCCACCTAAAAAATTGGGGATACACAATTAAAATTTATTGGCTTATCGGGAAAACCTTCTGTCCAAGTGTTACTGCCTATAAGAGATTACAGAACATGCACAATGCATGTGTTCAATGCCAAAATAATCTTGTGAAAAAAACAACACTGTAATCAATCATCAGTTAATCTCTATTCCCATTAATGTTCATACCCAGCTAGAAACATACATGGAAGAAACTCAAATACTTAGCAAAGTATCCCAGAAATTTTTGAGTTGATTTTAAATAAAAATGAAAAATAAGGTTTAAAATGAATAAAATCAAGTATACACTTTCATTCTTTGTCAACATAATGCTAAACACTCTATGTGGATACAAAATAAACAATTCTAAACTACATGTTTTCAACTATGTTTGGTTTTTCAATATAACCCCGAGGCTAGACTAATACAGCACCAAGTACTAAGAGTAATTTCTCCAACCAACAACTGTAAAATGAATTCTATTATTTAGAATAGAATAGCAGGGGTTCCCAAATTTGGGCTCTGGGGCCAAATCCAGCCAATGGCATGTTTTTGGAGCAATGGTATGTATGGTCTGGAGCAAAGCATGTTTTTTTTTTTTTACATTTAAAAGAGTTTAAATAAAACAAAATATTCCAAAGAATTTGAGACAGAGAAAAATGTAGTCTGCAAAGCCTAAAATGTTTACTATCAGGCCCTTTATCCTCCTTGTCTCTGCTCCCCTTCACTTTCTCCCCAGCCTGGCCAAAAAAAAAAAAAAAAAAGGCTTGTGAACTCTTGATTCACAGTGTGGAGCAGGTGGGGGTAAACTACAGTCCAAGGCTAAATCTGATCCTTAGCCTATTTTTGTAAATACAGTTTTACTGGGACACACAGTATGCCCATTTGTATATGAATTGTATTGTTTAAGGCTGTTTCGGAGCAAAGATGGCCCTGCCAAGCAGATGTGACACAGAATTCATGACCTGAAAAGTCTGATATTATTTACTATTTAACTTTTACAGAGAGGTCTGCTGACCCCTGGCCTAGAAAGTCTTGGTTAAAAAGGCTTTATAAATATGCAAATACTTTACTATATCTTAAGTTTTAATATTAAAGAATATCAGATTTATCAATCAGTTTAGAACTAAACAGAACTAACTAAATAGAAATTTAGTTAACTTCAAAAAAACCCCCAAAACCCAAGACAACTTTGGACTTCTACTAGCTGATAATTCTTACTCCCTAAATCATACTTTCAGATCAAGGGCTGTCTACACATATATAGCATTACACAATCTTCTGAACATTCTCTATCGTAATAGCCCCCACACAAGAACCACACCACATCCCCCTAGCAACAGCAGCTTCACTGTGAGCTCTTATTAACTGGAAAGTTACATGAATTCAGTAACTCTTTAAAAATAAGCACCCCTACAGGTTTCAAAATAGTACTTATTTATATATTCAATACAGAGAATGCATGCTTAGCCCTCATTATTTTATGGATTCCCCTGCAACCACCCCACCAAGACAGGGCTATCTCTAAGGGCACATTGGGGAGCACTGCTTGCAGTGGCCACTTGGCTTGGGTTTTGTAACATGAACATGGGCAACTATATTTACCCGGGGCCAAGCTGACTATGGTCTCCTATCCCTGAGGAGTGTTCTGTCTTTTCCAAAGGCCCAGTGGATTCAGGGACCGCCACAGCCTGTGAAGAACACCGTTCATCCTGTAGAGCTGTAGACATGGAGTCAACAGAACAATTGCTCACAATGCTGGATCGTGAAGAAATTTCACTATGGCTGGAGTCAGACAAGTTGTCAGATTTAGCTGATGGTGTAAGTGTATAACCTAAATGAGAGAAAACAAGTGATTAAACTACAAAACAAGGAAACAGGGAGGGGTATGTGGTCAGGGAGAAGACGAAGAAAAACAAAGAAACAACAAAGGACAGAGTAAGCAGCATCTCAGTTTCCATCTGTGTAGATGTAAGGATGCCAATTTCCTAGATACATTCCCCTACATATCCATTTATCTACCTACCTACACTATACCAACCCGATTCCAAATTCAAGAAATATGAAGTCGAAACCCAGTATTACTGAAGAAACTAGTCCAAATGTGTACCTGCCCTGGGCTCTCACAAAGCTACAAGCATTTAATAAAATAAGAAGGCATCAGATGTATTTCAAAATATTAAAAAGCAGACATCTTGAGTTTCTCAACTTCTTTTTAAACCCTTTGTCCCCTTCTTTGATTAACATATTTCTTGGCTTGATCTGATTGTCTAGAATACCACCTTGAGGTAAGGTGGTGGTGGTGAGGGGAGTCAAGACTCAAGAGAAGGAATTTTATTTTTGCTTTTTTAAACTATATATACTTACCCCAGATATTCTGCTTATGTCACCTAAGGAGTCTTGCCCCAAGTTGAAAGCAATATTTTCTTATTTTTAAATAAATTGTTTTAGCTATAAACAATACCTTGTTTACCAAGGTATTACAAGTTTATACCTTGTTTCCTTTTTCTTCACCAACTTTACACAATATTGCATTAAACAGAAAACTGACAATTTTATAAAAATGTGTTATGAAAAAGATGGCATCTGCCTTTTTGAAAATTGTTCCATGATTTACTGCACAGCAGATACAGCAACAGCTTTTGCATTCTCTGGAATAAAGGGGTGGAGATGGAATGAGGTGGAAGCATCCAAAAATAAATCTACAGCAATGACAATTCAATGTACATAACGTCTATTTTGGTAACTGTTAGAAAAGTAAACAAAGTTACTTAGAAATAAAAGGAAATGCCATAGTAATCTCAACAAGGAGTAGGTCTCAAAGAATCAAACAATTATTTTCCTGTTCATTGGGAAAATGAGGGTCAATGGGTACATGACCTTCAGGACAATCCTGAGAAATCTCAGCAAGAAAAACTATAGGTTTTATATATGCATATAACTCAAGTCACTAAAGAAAAAATTTGTTGAACACTGACCATATTAAGGAGTTCCAGTAACTATTTCCAAGAGAGAAATTAAGACCCAGAATATGGGCGATTTTTATGTGGCTTACAGTGCCACCAGGCACAGGATAAGTTGAAATAAGCCAGTCTTGATCTTCTGAACACTGCCATTTCCCAGTGTGCTTTATGAAGTGATTGGCCAATTTTCAAGAGGATCAAGAAAATGGATGCAGTAAATTAAAAAAATAAAATATAAAAATTCTTCGATAGAAAAACATTACTGTCTTAGAAGTAATTACATCCCTATGTCTCTTAGATCAGTACTTCTCAAATACAATCAATTCTAAGAATTACCTGGAAAAGTTATTAAATATACATATCCTTGGGCCTCTTTCTGGGCAATTCGCATAGGAGGTTTGCGGTAGGACACAGTAACTTTATTTTTAACAAGTTTCCAAATGATTTTTCACTTGCTATGTCAAACTATCTCCTCTTTCTCCTCTGGATCACAGATTTATATGAAAAGCAAATGAAATAAAAAGTGTACGTGGACAAGGTACAATTTCTTGCCTTCTTTTCCCTTTAGCTTGTAAAGTAATTGTAGTAATAGGGCAGTAAAATTCTCTAAAGCAAAGGTGGTGATCAGATCATTACTGGGGGTTCTAATGTGAAAGTACCTCTATTTATTTCATTCACAGACCCAGCCGCTATCAGCAGGAAATAAAGCCAACTACAGAAAACAAGAGTATAAATTTTACTAACATTAGTAAAATAACATGTACAAATAAGGCACTTTAAATAAATACGACTTTGTTGCTAGAGTATCTTTAATACTAATCATGAAATGTCTGTAAATCGTATTTTACACTAAATTGTCTGCCTAAACTTTGATAAATAAATTAATTTAAGCTACATGTACATTAATAAATGAAAACAAATTTAACACTAAAATTAGGTAAGGAACTCCGTCAGATTGTCTTTCTCCTCTTAGACTTGAATCGCGTATAGAAGCAGTTTAAAGTGTTACGGTTGCCTCGGCTATTTGAATTGAAGATGTCACTCCCTTTCTCATCTTTGATGTTGCTCCCAACATCCTTCACTTTCTCACAGCTTTCTGTAGCTTGATGGTGATCTGCGTCCTCTTTTTTGCTGTTGGCTAGTCTCTCCCTTGAAAGAGTTCTTTCCCTAAATCTTCTAAACGGGGACGTCATTCTTTTTCTGGCTGTGTTCTCACAACTTGTCCTGTCTCTATTCTCCTCAGTGGCCTTCTCGGTCCTGTCTGTTCTTTTGGCTGTGCTCCTGGTAATCTGAAGGATTTTCTTTTGCAAGTAAACCCCACCTATTCCGGGGCAGCTCTGGCCACTGATCTTGGTGCTGGACTCACGGGGAGGGGATGAGGAAGACCCTGAGAGGCGCAGCAGGATGCTGAGATCAGATAGGATACTGCCAACTGGAGGGAGAGATGCAAAAACCCTGTCATGGTCAATTAATTCTTTCCAGTTAATCACAATTAGCCTGGTTTCTATGACAGAACATTTCACTATTAAAAAATTCAAACATTTTGACAGTATTGGAAAAATCGAAATCTAGTAACGTATTTTTTAAAGTACAGAGAGTCTACTATATAGCATAAACACTGTAGTCATTCCAAGACAGAACACAGGAAAAAAATTACTTTAATCAGAAAAAGCTGGTAATAAAATACTGTTGAAAGTAAGCAAAATTCATAAATCTTAAGGAAAAACATGACAAGAGTATCAGGTAACCAGAATTATTTCTCAAGAATAACTATGTCTAGGATTTTCAGGCAGATTCTACTAAAAAAAAGGCTTGGTAAAACCCAGATAGGACATATAAACAATGTAGGTGTTTATAAAGCACAATTTCTGATCCTGAACTCTCCACGGTGGAAAAGGTTGCTTTCCATCAGCACAGGAGAAGATGAAGGCTGCCTGATGTCTCATTTTTTAAATATCTACAGAAAGAGAAATTTAAACAGTTTCAAAGAAAATAATTTCTTCAGGTTTCTAAGGATTCTAAACATGCCGATGATAGTCTCCCAAAGCTATGAATGTCAATGTCAACTGCTGGCCACAGAACAAAAGCCAAAATGGTGAAAAGACTTCTCTATTGTAGTCGCAAGAGTGGATTTTCTTTTGGGAATGAGAGCGATGTGGAAATTCTTCTTCCCACAAGTCACATTCAGGTAAGAACACCCTATCCAATCCAACTAGTTTCCTGGTTAGAGAACTATCTGTTAATGGGATCTCAAAACAGCCTCCAAAAGGGGTGGAGTGTGTAAAGTTGTTCTAGAAAAAGCATTAAGAGCATGTGGCCACTGTTCATTAGGACCATGTATGTGATGTATGTGTGTTCATTAGGACCATGTATGAAAAACCAATTTCTTGTATGCGATGGATCCCCCTCTTTGAGATCTGGTAAGGAGCACTTTAGATTGGACCATGTAGCCAATAGAGAGATGAAACAGATCTGCATGCCTCATAAAATCATATAGGAGCTATACTACAAGATCAGAAACCTGTGTTTTACAAACATACCTATTAATATATACTGTTTATATGTCCTACTTAATTTTTACTAATCTTTTCTTAGTAAAATCTGAATGAAAACTAGCTAGTCTCAGCTATGTGAAGGGGGATATGGTAGCTTAGCAGTGAAGCTATGTTATCCTGGGGTGGCAGCAGGGAAAAAGAACACCTTAATTTACTAAACATGTAATCATCTATCAGGTTTTATAAATATTATTTCCTTTAACCTTGTATGAGGCCCTTAAAATAGATGGTCTTTGTTCCATCTTATGGACAAGAAATTTGACCTTATAAATCAGTTGGGCATAGTTATCCAGCTATAGTGGGGAAAAGAGTCAAATTGAACTCAGGTCTGACATCACTTACCACATTGCTGGCACAAATGTGAATAAAAAGGAGCCCCTAGAAGTGAGACAAAAATCGAAAACATGGGAGCTAAAGAAAGCTCTGGAAGCTTCTCCTTCCTGCTAGAATTCATAAGGTTGTCTTAACCAACCCCATGCGCCCTCTTGTACTGTGATTAAACAGTAATTGTTTTACATCTGTGAAGATGAGGCCAGAGCTAAGGTTTTATTGTTTTTTTTTTTTAACCAAGGTAATGAAGAGTGTGGAGGGGCCAATGTAGGAAATACACCATTTAAAATGCTACATGTGCAGCTACCATGAAATAGCATTTGCATGCACACTACTCAGGCAAGACAAAAAGCTTCACTTTGATTTATGAAAACATGGGTCAATGAACTAGACCAATGTCAGGTATTTTACCTCAAGAGGTTCTATGTATGATGTAAAATCCTTAGGGGTATAGGTCACTTTAAATCCTGATTACTAAAAAGGTAGTAATATTCCCATTACTAAAAAAGGGGGAATGTATCAACTTAAATATGTTTCTTTCCCTAAATTCTGTAGTTGCTTAAAACCAATTTCTTGTAGAAATTCTTTGAAATACTCCATAGAAACATTTAAATATTTGGAGATTTGTGCAACAACATCAAGAATCTGCACAGAATGAAACAACTGTGACTTCTGCTTTCATTCTTATCTATGTTTGCTGACAAAGGGCCACCCTTCCAACACAGGAATCCTGGTTATATGATGCACAATACCTGGAAAGCATCTGGATAATTCAATCTAAAACATGAAAGTCCAGAAAGTATTAGGAGTTAAAGGTTTCTTCACTTTCTATTATCATTATAGATTGAAAAGCAACTTAAGTGGCAACAAGTATTGTTTGGTGTAATATGAACTAGCTGAGACAGTTACATCTTACCTTTGCGAGGGGAACCTTGAGGAGATGCAGGAGGGCTAGAATGTAAGGATGATGCCACAGAGATAGTGTCTTCTGGATGTTTCTTACCACTTACTTCTTCAGTTGTTCCTAAAACTTTCTGAGGTAAATTTGTACCTAAAAATTAAACCCAAGAAGCAAATAAACATCACTTCACAATTAACCTATCTGTAGTGGCCTAAAGTACTACATTACTAAAGCCATGATGCACAATGGCTAGTGTGGTCAAATGTATAAATGACAAACAGGTACGAAACAACTAGGTAATGGCATACAGAGACTCTGACCTCTAGGTCATTTGTTCCAATTCAGCTAGTCAGCACGAATTAGACTAAAAGAGTTCTTTGTTGTTTTGTGATGAAAGGGAAACTGATTTAAAGGTCTGAGTGTAGTGTCCTAGCCCCCACAACTGACACACTTGTTGGAAATCTTAACAGAGAAGGGATAGATTCCAAATCTTCTCTCCCCTCTAGAGAGATAGCCTCTCTGAGTCAGGGTGGGTATGCGGCAGGGGCAGTGTAGGGGTGTTGGCACTGACTCTACCTGATGTGCATCTATGCTGTTGAGTGTACAGAAGAGGTTGCAGGACTACAAGGCCAGCCCTTTTCAAGAGCACTAAATTCATACTACAGGATAAAAGTAGACAATAGAAACAATTGTGGATTTATAGAAAAATAGTATGGAGCTCCCTCAAAACATGCTACAAGTTCTATCTTTACTCTTATCCAACAGCTGGTCCTGTTTACATATATCTTTTTTAAGAAATGTCCAAGAGCTACTGACACTATTTTAATCAGTGAAGTAAGCCCAACTTTGATGGGCATTTGTCATAGTAACGAGCAGCCTTTTCACACTGAAAAAATTTAAATCACAGAATACTCACACTGCTCTTAAGTACTATTTTAATATAAATGAATTTATCATATAAATAACAGCCATATTATAACAAGTGAAAAAAGGGCTACTTGGAACAAGTAATAATGCCTCTTGGGTGATGACATCCAAGTAAGAAGCTAGATAAAGACCTGTCTCATTTCTTACTCCTCCCAGCAACTTGATCAACTTCACCAATTTTGCATCTAATTACCTCTTTATTTCCACAACTGTTAAACTAGTTCAGGCTCTGAGCAACTTCCAGTTAAGTACCACATCAGCTTTCAATTTGGACTCTTGGTCTGCTCTCTCACTGTGCTCCCTACCACAGTCCGACTCTACTATAAAAAAGACCACAGACTTTCCCTGCTCAAATCTCTGCAACAGCTACTCACTGACAACTCTCCTTTGGCATGCCATGTTATATAATGCCAGCACGCCTAGGACTTTACTTCTCATCATCCTGGGAGGCTGTGTAGTATGACAGTTAAAAGCAAGGATGTTAGAGCCAGTTAGTCTGGCTTCAACTCCCAGCTCCATTACTCATTGGTAGTGTGTAAGTTACCAAGACTCTCTAGGTTCCTTCTGGAGTAGGAGAGTATTACGCATCTTATAGGGTTATTATGAAGATTAAACGAATATAATAAATCTAGTAAAGCACTCAGAATTGTGTCTGTGTTCAGGGGGTGGTCTGTAGGTAGCAGATTTTATTATTGTCTCTTAACACTCTTTCTGCAGCTCTGCACTCAGAGGCAGCACACTGCTGTAGCTCCTTGTAGACACCAAGCTTTTCCTTTGCCCTAAGCAATTTCTCTGCAATCTTTGCCTAATTACCTCCTTCCTAATTAACCCTTAAAACTCTGCCGAGGCATTATCTCCAAAAGTCACCTCTGAAGCTCTACTTTTTACTTAGCTCTGTGTGCCCTAAAAACTTCCGATCTTTTTATTATGTTTTTACATGCACATACCTCTGGTAAAATAGTAAACACATTATACTTAAGTTACTGGTTTGTGTGTCTATAAGCACTGGAGCGAAAATCTGGCAAGGGCAGCGGTGGTTTCTTATTCAACTTTGGATCTCAAAACAAAATTGAATTAAATTCACAGAGTTCTACTGAATATGTCCTAAATATAACACATGGGTTAAGTAATAATGTTAGGAACCACATGGAATCTAGCTTCCCTTCCACATGGCCTAACAGAAGGGAGGAAAAAGCATGGCCTGTACTTTATTTATTTTACAATCTCTTCTTGTCTCCTAACTAGGTTTTTCAGAAGTGATCATTAATGGAAAAATATACTTTATAATAAGCAATCTTATTCTCACAGAGTACATGTGCATTAGATGACTTATGCACCTCTGAACGCAGTGAACTCCTGGTACCTCTGTGTACTACTGTAAGCTTTCTGTTGGTATGACCATAGAAATTCCAACACTGGCATTTAAAATACATATGCTGTCATCACATACCTACAGGCAAACTGAAATCTGTGTATAATTTAATCATCACTCATGAATTTAAAAAGGTTTCAGTAGCTCGTCTTCTGAGCATTTACACCTGTGATTATTTTTCAGTCTAACTCCCTGGAAATTTTAACTAGATCAATGCAATAATAACTGAATACTCACTCAACGTGGCAGGGTCTTTGGCTTGTCCCTTCTTCCTGATGGGGTGCAAATTAACAGCTGGCACTTGAAGCACCTGGCTTACTCGGTGGGGCTGATGCAAATGTGCTTTAGCTGTTTGGCCTGCCGATCTCATAGGCACTGGAGACATTTCTGATGATTTGGCTGATCTTTTCTCACTTAAATTCTTGGTCACTAATAGAGTAAGAAATATGTAATTGCACACTTTTTGAGGCAAGGTTTTTGCCAATGATAATAATAAATGAATGCATTAAAACCATCTATTTCTTAAACCGCAAAATACAACAGATTTATCTTCCTAAAAATGATTCCATGTAAGTATTATGGCCTATTAAACCCTTCATGATCTAGCATCAGGCCAATATTTGCCTGCCTAGTACCACATGCTCTGCAGCAACTAGATGAGATCCCTTATTTTCTCAAGGCATCCTTTATCTTTTCTTCACAGCACTGATAATTGTTTGTAACAATTCAATTATGTGTGCAAATTGTCAATTAGTATGTCCCCCTGATCAGGCCCTTAACTAACATGAGAGTAAGGACTGTATATCATGCTCACCTTATATATCCCTGTGTATGCAGTGAATGACACAAAAAAGGTGCTTCATGGGTATGTGAAGAGCAAATGAAATTATTTTAACAGTTATATACAGGAATACCAGAGACTAGTTTTATAAATTCATGGTTAGAATATTTGACAATAAACATCAGAATTAAAAACGGAGAACTATGACTCATTATGGTAGTCCAGAGGAAAGAACTTCCTTCAAGTAGTACTTTTAATTCTTTATTATTCAGGGTGGTTTCAACACAGGTCCAATCTCAGTACTCCATGATGTATTTGTTACTGTTGTTTTTAAAATTTTATTTATTAAAGGAGAGACACACAGAGAGCCAAAGACATAGGCAGAGGGAGAAGCAGATTCCCTGTGGGGAGCCTGATGCAGGACTTGATCCCAGGACCCTGGGATCATGACCTGAGCCAAAGGCAGATGCTCAACTACTGAGCCACCCAGGTGCTGCCATGATGTAATTGTATTAAACATCAAAATAAAAGCAAAATTAGCACACTTAACCAGTCCTAGCACAGCTAGAATAGTTATATACTATGTTTTTACTATGAGGGCCTAGCAAATATTTTGAGCATTAAGAATTAGGAAACAAGGATCCCTGGGTGGCTCAGAGGTTTGGCGCCTGCCTTTGGCCCAGGGCGCGATCCTGGAGTCCCAGGATCGAGTCCCACGTCAGGCTCCCGGTGTGGAGCCTGCTTCTCCCTCCTCCTGTGTCTCTGCCTCTCTCTCTCTCTCTCTCTCTATCATAAATAAATAAATAAATCTTAAAAAAAAAAAGAATTAGGAAACATTTCAGAAGTCAAAACAAAGGGACTTCTGTGGGATAATGTGCAGTGGCTCCTCAAATGCTTCAATCTAAGTAGTTATCTCACCTTTGGGTTAGAGCCATGAAACTTTTTCCCCTTTCTCTCAATATTAACCAATTCTCAACTGATGTCTTGCTATAGTACAAAGAAAAAACTATCAAGCCTAAATATAGATGCCTGCCAAAACTCACATATATACTGATTAGGAAGAGCCAAATTCTAAAATGCTCAGCAATTATTGTAAAGACCTGGGATTTAAAAATCATTTGGAAAGTGATAAAAAATATTTACATGCTTAAAAAATCATTTATGCGACAGCAATCAAGTAAAGACTCTCAAACGAAAGGAATACATATCATATTAAACTGTCATAAAACTTACTTTGATCCCACAGGTTTACTCATTTTAAATCAATATTAAATATGTAGTAAAGGACATACTTAATGTTATGAGAAAAGACAGGCAAGTAAAGTGGGTGAAGGAAAAGTACGCAGGTGTTGTTTGTGTGTGTGAGGAAGGGAGGTCAAGAGGGAGAATGGATGCCGAGGTAAGTACATGGAATCATTCTGGGCCCAGCATTTTAACAATGAGTCAGTCACAGAAGAGATTTCCATGCTCTTGAATATCTCAAATCAGATTTAGGGACCAAAAAAAAAAAGCAGATAATGAAAACAAAAGATAAATATTATTTCTGTTTTTGTCTGATCAAAGGTTAAACTGTGTTCCATAACCGTAAGATGACAAGGTATATGCTGAATTACTTGGGGAAAAAATAATTTGATGATCATGCAAAGGAGGTCCTGAGTACTTTAATAAATCATGTAT
Source organism: Canis lupus dingo (assembly GCF_003254725.2). Classification (NCBI taxonomy): domain Eukaryota; kingdom Metazoa; phylum Chordata; class Mammalia; order Carnivora; family Canidae; genus Canis; species Canis lupus. The sequence goes on from NC_064253.1 coordinate 19,118,580, forward strand.
ATGGGACTTTGAACCATAAAACATAATTGAATCTTAAGATTCTGCACATTTTTCAGTCTTTACCTCTGACATATACCATTTTCATATGGCTGACACTATTCTTAATAGGTCACATCTGGTAAAATATTTTCCTAGATACCTTCAAAGTCTATATATGTTTATTATTTTTAATGGCTATTATTCCTTGTATTGATAAACAGTGTACTTGACTATTCACCAGCATTTTAGTATCTCCATGATTTCATTTTCACTATAATATATTCTGCAACATCTTTGTATAAACACGATTTTCAGGTGCATTATCTCAATGGAATACAACCCCAATACTGGACACCTGACACATTGCTGTAAGGAGTAAATGGTAAAGTTTGTTAAGTGCCTACCTAGCATGGCCTGCTGCACATAGAAATCTCTCAATAACTGTTAGATTTTATTATTTCTTTCTCCTAATTTAATGGGATGGATGTATAAAGAATCAAAGAGCTAAAACATACTATCCTTCAGCTTTACATGCTTGGGCAAGCAGATCTAAGATGAAGAGAACCTTTCTCAAAAAGTAACAAATGACTTTCAATTGTCTTTATCCTTCAGTAGATGTTCATTCCATCATACTCTATTCCTATGGGTAGAAATGTTTTTGTAACAACATTTAATGAATGGCTTGTTATCCTGAACTTTAAAATCCATTGTCATTATCTGAAATTTTTATTTTTATTTTTAAAGATTTTATTTATTTGACAGTGCTCATGCACAAGATGGCAGGGGTGGGCGGGGAGCAGCAGCAAGGGAGGGAAAAGCAGGCTCTCCACTGAACAGGGAGCCTGATGATGTGGGGGTTGATCCCAGGATCTCAGGATTATGACCTGAGCCGAAGGCAGATGCTCAATTGACAGAGACACCCAGGCGCCCTCGTATCTGAAAATTTTAAATCAGTATGTGGTAGTATGCCAATTTTCTCTTTTCTACTCCATTGACAAACTTTTTCTGTTATATGCTATTTGTTAATCTCAGGGTCAGCCCCATGATGACTACTATTTCCTCCTATCAATTAGGAATACTGAAATAGAAAATGTGATCCTCCCCCAACTATATTCTCTCAACAGTTTATCAAGTTCTAGGCATCCTGCTGGAATTTTTATTGACATAACATTTAAGTGTATATGTGTACATATACATATATATAATACATATATATACACACACACACACACATATATACATAAAATAACATCCACTTATAATTTAATCATCAATTTTGGTTGTCACTACACAGTGTATTTTCCCATTTTGGATTTCTGTTTTTATAATCATCATTTCCTTGACCCAGACACATATACGTTCTGTTGTTGAATACATGTATTCTCAGCTTTTATAAGTTTACGATATGCCATTTCGTTTTTACAAAACATCTATTTCAATACATTTTCACTAGCCACAAGAAATTTGAAGAGGATTCTTGCTTATAGAGGCAGTGTGAACCCTAAGCAGAGTAGAACCAACAAGATGTTTTCCCAGAAACTATATTCAGCACCTGAATATCAAATTGCCATAGCTTTCAACTGGGTCTGTGTGCATCTGTGCTTTATCCAGATTTATTTTGTGTATCCATTAGCAAGATATGTCCTAAGGTATAAGAAAAGCCTAAAAGAGGTTATTTTTCGGGGGTCTGGGAATACTCAAAATTTTTTTCCATATAAATTAATGGTAATCACTTCTTCCCTCTGTCATTTTGGCTGATGAAAGGTTTTATAGGAACACTCCACTTACTAATAATGGGGGAAACTGCATGCAATAAAAAAACCCCAAAAAACAAAACAAAACAAAAAAACAAAAAAACTTGAGAATAAGCTCTTCTTCTGTCCATCCCATTTCCTGTATTTTAACAGTATCAGAATGTGCCGGAGTTTTCTTGTTTTACTACTGACCTCTATGATCTCTAAGGATTTCAATTAAATTTCTTGCATTTTATGTAGGTAAGTAATATCTCTAAGATTTTTAAAAAAGGTAAAAATTTCACTTATTTTATTCTTCATTTAGGAATGAAGGTAAAAACATTCTCTAACAGAAGGACTCCTCTATACTGTTTCAGTTTTTATAAGTAGACTTTATAATGATTTTTAAAGAAGAATTCTTTATCCCTCAATTGCCTGTAATCATTAAGAATGGATGGAATTCGGTATCTGGTAAAAAGGATCGCTTGATGTTTGGGATATGTCAGAAATCTTTTGTGAGTGAAAGTTAATTTTCATGGGACTTCAGGTTAACTCCAGAGAAATAAATTTCTATTCTTTTACATTAAGTGAAAACCTGTACTTACAGGTACCATAGGCAGGCTCCCACTGCAAAGACATCATCTGAAACTTTTCCTCATCTGTGTCGACATCCAGACTGGAAAGATACTGCTTCACTTTCCTTGCCATCTGGGCATCCTCGTATAACTTCTTGGCATTAAGTAGAGAGCTGCGACGTGCCCTTTTCTTGTGTGCACCTCCTTGAACATCCAGCATGTTTGAGTTTGTGCTGCCTTGACTCAGTGACCTGTAGGAAGATGGACATCAAAATGAGGAGCAGTAAAGATGAGAATTACACATGGCAGAATGAAGATTAAAAGAATTTTGTTCTGTTAATGCTATTGCATGCTGATGTAAATGAGTTAAAAGATGAAGAGCATTAATGCAAAGTAATATGGCACACATGGCTATGTTCTGAGTTTTAAGATTCGGCAAAGTGCAGAATTTAAAAGAATAAGATAACAATCTCCCCTCTACCCAGTCCCCACCCAAGCAATAAATTCCATCAGATCTGTGTTTGCACCTACACAACCCATGGCAAAACTGTGATAAGTAAACTGTGACCCAGAGGCCATCCGCACTCTGAAAATATGGCAAAAGACTGGGTCACAACAAGTGCATCCTTAGCCAGATCTCTGAATCAAGGATTCTTCAGCAAGGGAGTTTCTAGAGCAGCTCTGCTTTTTTGTGCTGCGTTGGGTATACCACAGCCATTACCATTTCTGTCTGCAGCAGGCCCACTATGAGTATGCTAACCAATTTTACTGGTAAGCAGATTTTGGCCAAACTTCAAACAGAACAATTGATAGGAAAAATAAGCATTTATACTCAATTCAATAAAGTCGGAGACCAGAGGTAATAGAAAGCTACTCTCCTCCTCATGCATGGAATGGTTAGGCAATATGTGGTTCTAGAACTGATGATCTGAGACTTGGGATCTTTCTTTGCAACACCTCTGTGATGGAACTACAAGCCAGGAAGAAACAATGACAGTTCAAGCAAGCTATAGCTTCACCCGACTCTCCTCTTTTTGGCAAACCTCATTCTATAATGACCACATCTAGAACCAATGGAAAAATAGGACGATGTTATTAGTCCTTTCTAATAAGGCTAGAAACATAAGGTTCTTAAATGATTTTTATTCTAAATGAAGTTCCCATTCTAAAATAATAAAGCTATCTATGGGTTTTTCTAAACTGCTTTCATTTTTATTCCTAAATATTCTAAATGCATACACCACAACCCTAGAACAATTTGTTCTTCGGTGCTCACATACTATTGAAAACAGACATTAAAATCCTAATGTTTTCTTTGTAAATTAAGTGAAACAAAGTTGTAAAAGTGTTATAGTATTTTTTTCTTTCACCATGTTAAGATCTTTGGAATAGGATATGGCTCCACATTTGAAAGCAACTTTCGACTGCTACTTGTCAGGCAGAAACCGTGACATGGTTATCACTAGCTTCACATACAGTAACTTCAAAACTTACAGAATGGTTGGGAAGAAAATCCAATGACATGAGTGAATTACCCTTTTAATCTCCAGTAACCAAATGATCGTAAGAAGGTAGTAAATCTAACAAGTTCAACAACATTTCTCAAGCAGCTGTCAAAAGGAGACTAGCTCTAAATATCCACAAACCCAAGCTAAGAGTCCAGCACCAGAAGCTTTTACTTCCTTAATGGCTTGTTTTAAGAAATCATGCATCATCAATACAGTTGATAGCACAAATGAGAATACTGTGCAGGGAAAAAATCCTCAGAAACTACTCACTGAGAAGATTCATATTCTAAATATGAAGAAGTCTGAGATCTAAATAAACCAATTTAATATGCTCACATATTTCTTTTAATGAATGCAAAAGGGTATTATAAAAATATCTAAGTTTACATAAGAGCTCTTTTAATAAGCATAAAGTAAAAATATTCAGTGGTAAGAAGGCACTGAAGTGATTTTCCTAGTGGTACATCAAATAATAATGTATCCAACAAATGAAGATATCTTAGATTCAAACAAATGCAGTAAAATCAAGTGCCAACATTTACGAGCAAAGTTTAATACAAATATTTTAATAAGTTTTCCTCTAACGACATCCCCCCAAAAACGCGTCCACAAATCTAGAATACATACAAAATTCTAATAACTAAAGACATTTTAATAAGTGACAAAAAATGTCTTCTAAACTACTTTCCAAAACAGAACACACCAAGATGTAAGAATAAAAATACATAGCATCTGCAACCATCATTCAATACAACCCTAAAACTGAACAACGAATGTTACTTAAGTCATTCAACACCCCAAATTCCCACTAGGATGTACTGACCAAGTATTCTTTGTAACAGTAATGCCAGGAATCAATTTCTATATTTGGTGAGAAAAACCAGAAAAGACCAAGACATAAATGTGAAATACAGAAGAAAACGCATGAGAAACACAAAGAGAAGGAAGAACATAGAAGGGAAATTCAAGTTCACCAAACTTCAACAGAAAACAAGATCACAAATAAGACAAACTCAAGTTCAAGTGAGTGGCTCACAAAAAAAAAAAAAAAAAAAAAAAAAAAATTCCTTCTTTCATGTAATAAAAGCATCTAACTTCATGTTTCACTATATATAGTCTTAAAATAACAAAATCCTTCATAGGTAATCTCTTCATTCACAAAAACCATTTCTTTCTTCATCTAAAAATAAAAGGACTACATAGATGATTTATAAGGTCCTAAACAGTCTATGATTCTAAATAGATAACCATATAAAAGCAGAGATCTGAAAAGACCTGAACAACAAAAAGTGGCAGTTTCTGATGTGTTAGTTTTTTTTAATGTAAACTCTACCCCCCAACTTGGGGCTTGAACTCACAGCTCCAAGACCAAGAGTTGCTTGCTTTACAGACTGAGCTTGCTAGGTATTCCTGATTGTATTACAGTTAAAAGAGGTAAGGGAGCTTCTTATTAAAAATGGTAGAAATTCAACCAATATTATATTGTCTTTCATGGTGTTAGTGGATCTGAGGAATTAAAACCATCTTCTATTTCAATTATTTCTAACTGAATTTTATAGTATAGTTTGGATAAGGGCTGCCTCTTTTTGAAAAACATGAAAACATAACCTTAATAAACAAACTTCATCCATTTTTATCTTCTTACATATTTATTTTTTATAAAATACGTCATTTGAAGAAGCTTTTTTTAAAGCAGGCTCCATGTCCAACATGGGGCTTGAATTCATGTCCCTGAGATCAAGAGTCACATGCTCTACTGACTGAACCAGCCAGGCATCCCCACATACAGCATTTGAGAAAAAGAAAATAGCATGGACTCTGGAATCAGACTCCCTCGGTCTCTTATCCACCATTAGGGAGCTGTAAGAATTTAGACAAGTCTATCTTCCCTGTCTGCACCATGGCAACAACAGTATTTATCTCACAGGATGGATGTAGAATTCAGTAATTCATTTAAAGTGCTTAGAAAAATATATGGCACAGAGCAAGCACACACCAAATATTCACTATAATCATCATCATTTAACTGACCCTGCTAAATTAAAATCTACAAGGGACTTATGGGACATCAACAATAGCAAAGTAAAGGGGTGGGGGAAGCTAGTTCTAACACTACCTTCTCCTTGTTAGCAAAAGGCATTTGTCAGGAATGTAGGTTGACAGGGTTAATAGAACGCATGCTATTTTATGTGCGTGCATTAATGAACAGGATGCAGTATATGTTAAGAGTCGTACAATCTTCATTTCAGTTGCATTCATCTCTACACTTACCCCAGACTCCGCCACCTCTTCTTCCTGTAAGCAAGAGCCACAAACATTGAAGCATGGGTTTGAATAGGAAAGCACAGAAAAAAGACAACAGTTGAGAGTCAGGGAAACTATGGAGACAGAATAGAACAGAAAAATATTACTAAGAAAAAAATGGAAGTTAACAGTAAAATGACTTTAATGGAATGCAGAGGGGTAAAATGAATTATGGTATGTACCGAAGGTCAACAAACCCACAATATTCTTTAAAATATGCTTTTAGACTAATTGTATTTCTAATATCTAATCTGTATCACAGGCTTACGTTCATAAGAAACTTAAGAAAAAACATGTACTTACTATAAATTGTGAATTTAAAGTTTTTAGGGAAGGAAACCTTAAATTAAAGGAGAGAATTTTTAAATATTTTTTTGAAAGGATTTTTAAGCCACTCATTTAAGTGATAGGATGAAATGACAAAGATCATGAAGATTCATGTGATTTCTAAGGGCAGAAATTTCTCTTGATGATGTACTTTACAAGAATTTTGACCAGCAAATCTATGTAAAATTTAAGTAAAATGTATCATCAGAATAAGATACTGCATTTCCTTATACTACAATTTAGACTGAACAAAGATTCTGGTTTTTATTTTTATCTGTCTTTGTTCCCCACTGGCCTCAGTGCACCAGGCTTGCACCCACCAAGCTCCAGTGGCAAGGTGGCCCAAGACTATGTTTTCAGTTAGCAAACTGGTTTTAGAATGAAGAGGTTACTTTGTTTATACTAGATAATACACACCACAAAATGGACAATTACCTACTTAAAGAAAGAGTACATTTCAGTACTGGCTGACAAAGAAAACAGATTCAGGAAAATTCAGTCTATTTCAATTTGTCCAATCTAATTCTAAATGTTTCCTTTTCCCCTAAACTATATTCTACTTAGGCCGTTCCCCAGAAAATAGCCAAGTTTATTCATTTGCTCCTTAGGATTTTCCTCCTTTGTTCATTTTTGAAGCACAGGTGGTACTCATTATTTACTGGTCTGGTAAGGGCACAAATTCATTCTGTCTTCAGGAAGGAGAGTGCTAACATACAAATGGAGGTGGGTCCACGTAAGACAACAGGGAGTGGTGGGGCCACTATACAGAAACATGCAACAAAAGCAAAAACTTAAAAGAACAAAAAAACCAACAAACCCTCCTCCAGGTTTGCTTTGGTCCCTGGTTCTTAGTGTATTCTGCTTCCACACTGTTGAGCAATGAAATGTCTCATTACATGTAGTGATTCGTAAGGGCAGAGTGGGATTACCCAAGAGAACAGCTGACACACTCCCTTCGTCCATATTCAGAGGATCTCTACACTAGAGCAACCATCGGATCAACTACTTACAAAAACAATGACTCCTAAACACTAATTTAAATAAGACAAAACAAAAAACTTATCCTGACACACACTGATTGATTACAAAAACTCCACCTATGATTTTTAAAGTGTTTTTTTGTTTTCTTTGTAGACCATATTTTTTTAAACCAAAGGAACTGCTCTTGCCTTCGTTGTTATTTCATTTTGAAAAGTCTTATGTACTGAAGCTATACACAAGCTATACACTGAAACTATATACATAGGCCAAGAAGCAAATAGGCCCCCTAGATAAAATCCCTAGAATATAATGACCCTGAAAATATAAAAATTACTGAGAACAGCCTGATAACACACTTTCTGTAAGTTTTATATAGTTTCAGAAGACTTTGTTACTACCTTAAAAATCAATTTTAAAAAGCATCCTTAGAAGTTAATATGGAATACAAATAACATCTTCTATTTTTATTAATGATGGAACATGCTTAAATTTGCACTTTCTAAATTCTGTTAAAGTACTTACATTCAAATAAACATAGCTTGAGGAAAAGAATACATCTTAAAAGAATAAAGAAGACTTACACAGAAATAGAACTTTAAAAATATTCAGTAAAAATAAAAGACATGTGCAGACTACTACTTTACAAATTAAGTTGAAAACCAGAAAAGCATATGTCCTCTGTGATAATTTCAGTAAGGGTCAGCAATTTTCTTATATTTAAGTTAGTTATTTAACATAACAATAACAATACAGAATTATCTACATATTGCAAAAAAGTAATACAGAACCAGGGTTCAAATCTCAGCAAATTACATAATCCTGGGCAAGTTACCTAACTACCCTGAGCATCAGTTTCTTCAGATGTAAAAAGGAAACTTCATACCACTTACCTTTAAGGGGTACCATGATAAATTATCACTTGTAACTGACTTGTGTATAACAAATGGGAGATGGTTACTAAATGACAAATATTATTGTTGTATCACTTAATGCCACTCTAATACTTTTATACACTTCAATGCCATACCTCTGTCGAAACATCATAGCTGGGTCCATGTTAGCAGAAGTCATTCGAACAACCTGACGGATCTCCTTGGCAATCATTCTTAGCTTCTCAAAATTCACTAAACCATCTACTTTGGAGTCATTTCCTATGGGATAAAAGCAACTCTTTGTCAAAAAACTATATAAAGGTAACAGAAGTCAAGTTTTCCTTGAGGGCACAAATTAGAACATTCTTTATCAAACTGCCACTTCTGTTTTCTTTTTTTTGTTTGTTTTTGTTTTTGTTTTTAAGAGAAGGAAGGGGGAGTTTGGGAGGGGCAGAGTAAGAGAAAGAATCTCAAGCAGGCTCCATGCCCAGCAAAGAGCCTGATGTGGGGCTTGATCCCACAACTCTGAGATCATGACCCGAGCTAAAAACAAGAGTCAGACTATCAATTGAGTGAATCATATATATATGATTTAACACTGCTGTCAAGGAATGAACTATTGAGAGGAATTCTATTCCTATGGGAGCAGTGATTATGAATACTGGAAGGTAATAAGCTACTTAGTTTCTAAAATCAATTTCATGATGTTATAGGCACACCTATAAAATGTGCACCTCCTTAAATCTTACTCTCCAGATGCTCAGCCCACTCTCAGGCAGGTACCTGCATCTGCTCTTTTGGGCAGCAGCATATAGCACTAGAAAACTTAGGTTTTAGCCAGGGGTCACAAAGAGTGACCTACAGGCTTAATTAATCCATTAAGTTTTCTTGATCTGAAATACTTATAAGGGCAGCTCCGGTGGCGCAGCGGTTTAGCGCCGCCTGCAGTCCGGGGTGTGATCCTGGAGACCGGGGATTGAGTCCCACATCAGGCTCCTTGCATGGAGCCTGCTTCTCCCTCTGCCTGTGTCTCTGCATCTCTCTCTCTCTCTCTGTGTCTCTCATGAATAAATAAAATCTTTAAAAAAAATACTTTAAAAAATTGCTAAATAAGTTGTCAACATTGAAAACTTCTGACTGCTCTTAAAAAAAGGAAGGGTTCTAGTTGTTGATTTAGGAATAGCAATTATTAGTTAAATTAAGAGGTAGCTGACTCACAGAGTAAACTTTCTAGCCTGCCATTCATCCACCTTCTCTTTCCAAAATCTAAATTTACAATTCTTACTTGCATCAACTAACACAAATTTCCTTGCTCAAAAGTCCTTCTTTAATTTTTACGTCTGTTAAGTAGGGCTCTGAGGGAAAATTCACAGGAATTTCAAAATGGTCTACTTTTCTTTGAAGAGAGTAGGTATGAGACCAAACTTAGCCCATCTGATGGCTTACCAAGTTCAGACTACAAGGCAAAAAAAAGAAAAAAAAAAAAAAAGTATGTTCAAAAGGCAATGTGACTGTCTATAGAAGTGTTTCTTTTTCATGCCTGACTTCAATAGTTAGTGTTACCCCACTTATCTACTGTGGTAGCCCCTGAAATGCCTCTGTGGAACTCCAAGTCCCTAAAGACAAGTTTGAGAACCTAGTGAGTCTGAAACACAGCATGGTCTCCCTCCTCATAGTAAACAGAACCTATACATTGAACATATGAATTGTTCAGGTTCTCAATATGTGAGTTGGAAACAAAATAATCACCAAAAGTACTTTTCAAGTCACATAAACATATTCTGAGGGAGCAAGTTAGAAAGATATTATCTGAAGCCTATCACAGTACTTCCTTATGAAAAAGGAGTGGTAATGAGAAGGGCCAGTAAGATTAAGTAATTAGAACAAGCCTTGGGCTAAGAATAATTAGAAAATTTGAGCAAAACCAGAAAAAACAAGTATTTTAAAGGCATAAAAAAGCTATCGAGGCTGTGTAGATTTTGAAAAGGAATAAAGATCAGGGGAAGGTTTACCATTTCCTGGTGCTTGATCCTAGGGGCATCTACTGATTCAGAAAAGGCAGATGACAAGCTTAAAAAACTAAGCAGTGCCACCTCAACTTATAAGGTTAGAGGAAAACAACTTAAGTCCTGGTAAACCTCCAATGCTTTAGGTTGGGATCTGAAGAGCTATCCTGGGATTTAGGATGAACTAAATGTGACTAGGATACAAGTTCAGCATTAAGTTATCTCCAAATGTGAAAAGGGATTAAGGTGACTTTTGGGTTGCTAGCATACCTAGCTGTCTGACAAAAGTAAGCTTTAATTCTCTCTGGAGGAATGGAACATCATTTTAGAGACTTTATGTTAAGTATGTACAAAGATACAGGAAACAGCATTGAGAACTCTGGCAGAGAATATAAAGATAAAAAGATGTAAATTATAAGCGTGACCAAAAAGAAAAAATAAAAACCTCATAAAGCACAAGAACTGTAACTAGGAAGTCACTGATATTTTGAATAGTAAATTACATATACTTAAAGAACTAATAAATTGGAAAAAAATATCCAGAATGAAACTTGGTAAAAAGATAAGAAACAGAGAAGAGGGTGTAAGACAATACAGTCAGTCATTAGGTCTAACAGAGATGAAATCAAAATCCCTAAAGCAGAAGTTGGAAGACAAAAGGTGAAAAATCTGAAGGTGAAATGAAAGAATTTTCAGAACTCATGAAAAATTACAAAACAGAGCTTTCAAAACATCTTACCAACAAATCAGGACTAAGAGAAAACCCAAAATGCCACACCTAGTTACGTCATAGCAAAACTAGAGGGAAAAAGAGAGACAAAGAGAAGAGAAAGTTATAAGGCAGCTTTTGGAAAAAGGGCAGACTACAGTCACAGGAACAGCAGGTAAGACTGATGATTGACTTAGTATCAACAATGAAAGCCACGACACAATGGAATAGTCTCTTACACTGTTCAAAGAAGACAACTGCCCATCAAAATTATGCCTTAAAAATTAATATGAAGACATTTTTAGATAAAAGAAATTAAGATATTTCATCATGAGCACACTTGCACTTAAATAAATTATAAATAGAGTTCTACAGGAAGAAAAAAACCCAACCCCACGGAATTAATTTACTTTACTAGAACAAATACCATAGACAAAAATTAATTCAAGAAGATTGTAGATAAAACAGTAAAAAATCAGTAACTTAGGCTTTTAAAACTAAGAATGTGCTGTTCCTCAAAAGCTAGCCTTGACTCCAAAGGTAAGTCATATTACACCCAGGATTTATAAGAAATACTTAAAAATATTTTCAACAAAAGAGACAACCTGATTAAAAAAATACAGAAGAAACCTGAACTGATAACCACATAAATATATGAAAGGGTGCTCAAATTCATTAGTAATTGGGGAAATACAAAGGAAACCACACCACTATTGAAATGGGCAAAGAAGAATGAATTTACCAGGTGTTGCACTTTAGTACATAATGCCAAACCCTTTCCTAAAGTTTACTGTATGAATATCAGATCCATAAATCCCACCTTGAATGATATGAGTACTCAAAGCAGCATTATTCATAATAGTTGAACAGTGGAAAACTATCAAATGCTTATCAGGAGAATGGAAAAATCCACTGTGCTGCATTCAGGTAAGGAAATAGTTTTGAAAATCAAGTACAGGTACATTCAAAAACATGGAAAAACCTCACAAATCTAATGTTGACCAATAAAAGTCAGAAACCAAAACCAAACCAAATCAAAACAAAATACTCTGCAATTCCACTTAGATAAAGTGCAACAACAGATAAAACTAAATCCCAGGGATCCCTGAGTGGCGCAGCGGTTTAGCGCCTGCCTTTGGCCCAGGGCACGATCCTGGAGACCCGGGATCGAATCCCACGTCGGGCTCCCGGTGCATGGAGCCTGCTTCTCCCTCTGCCTTTGTCTCTGCCTCTCTCTCTCTCTCTCTGTGTGACTATCATAAATAAATAAAAATTGAAAAAAAAAAAAAAAAAAAAAAAAAAAAAACTAAATCCCAGTATGAGGAGTCAGAATAGTCATTACTTTTGGGAGAAGAGAATGAGGGTGGTAGTTAAGGCATTTTGGTTTTGGCCAGGGTGTTGGTTACATGGGTGTTTGTTCTGTCATAATTCATTTATTTGTTCACTTGTTTTGGGCACTTTTCCGTGCCCAATTACTCAACTAAGTGTTGAGTAATTCATTTTTTAAAAAGTTGGAAGGAAAAATATTACTGAACAAAGTAACAAATATGATCAGCAGTCTGATACGAGTGTAAGCCAAATTTATGTCTGATTGCATATAGTTAACACCTAAATTTGTTTTTGTCAATAAATGTGGGTTTTAATTCCAAAAAGTTGCTGCATTTATAATTAGGTAAAGCTTTAGTAACATAAAAGGCTGCAAAATATATGAAATATAATAAATCACAATTCTGTGGAGTTAGCTAAAACTAAACAAGTAACTTTTAAATACCTTCATGTAGAAATGTCATATCTTTCTTGACAACAGGGAAGAGTGGAATAATTGGAGGCTGCATGCTTTGACTACTAAGAATATTTCTATATTTTGCCATGTTTCTAGATGGATCAAAAAGGTCCTGTAGATCTTGAAGGTGTTTCTCATACTTGCTTGGTAATTTTTCCCAAGTACCTCTGAGTCGTGCTACAGATGCCAGGTTCAAGCCACTGCCAAAGATGGGAATAAAAACATTAGTAAGAGACTTGGAGGAGAGAGAAAACTCAGGACAGTAAAGCATATACACCAAGTTTCTCTAATAAAGCTACAATAAGAACATATTTTTAATATGTTGAAATGAATGGAGTAGAAAAAAAAAAGATTCTTTGATCAGACAATAAGGCAAACTTCTTTCAGAGGAATTACATTACTTGTCTTTTTTTGTTTGTTTTTGTTTTTTTTTACATTACTTGTCTTTAATTGTATATATGTAGCCTTTATTTTACAGCTTGCATATATGAGACATAGCACTTCCATAAAAGAGATATTTAATGTAAAAAAAACTTCAAATATCATAGTTTTGCTTGTTTTATTTAGAAATAACTTTATAGAGACATTATCTACTTGAAAAAGTTTTAAGTAATGCTGAACATAACTGCTATAATAACTGAGTCAAGTTCTAGGGCTGAGGCAGCCTTCTTTTCCTGAGATTTTGTTCTCTCACATCCCTAATTCAAATACTTATCTCTAGGTTCTAATCTGTTCCCCCAAAACCTCCATATATTTGATGTCTTCTTTCTACAGGATTTTAAACTCAGCTCTCACTTGAAAAAACATTCATGCCCATTAGGCTGCAACTCCTACCTATCCCTTTTTGTCTATACTACCACCTCCCAGATAGGCTGCCAAATGAACAGTGCATATACAATGCCTCCATTTTCTTACCAGTTAATCCCTCTATCTATTAGAGAGAGAGAGAGAGAGAGAGAGAGAGAGAGAGAGAGAGAGAGAGAGAGAGAACGCATGCACATGCAAGGAGAGAGGGAGAACCAGGCTCTTCAAAGTGCAGGGAGCCTGATATGGGGCTCGATCCTGGGACCCAGGATCATGATGTGAGCAGAAGGCAGATGCTCAACAGATTGAGCCACCCAGGTGCCCCTAATCCCTCTTTTATACTTGGCCACCTGACTTTTAGGGACACCACTGTTAAAATGTTCTCTTGGCTTCTGATTTTAAGGTATAAAGTTAAGATATCTTTCTTCCCATTGCCTCTCAGAGATCATCCCAAATGACCATAAGGATGAGTAACAGAAATGAAAATTTCATCTCCACTTCAAGTAAGAGATATCTGTAACTCTTAACATATTAAAAGATTGCCAAAAAATAGTCAAGGTCAAATAGGAGAATGGCAAATGCTGGAAAAGAATGTCCACAACTGAAGAGCTCCATGAAAGCTGAGCGTAAAGTTCTCCAAAGCAGGTAACTTACCCTGAAGGCAAGAATAGCAACCTCCTATCTGAAACAACACGACAGAATCCATAGGCTGATACAATGAGGCAGGGGCTGGACTGTGTTCTTTACCAGGGAGGGCCAGAGAAAGTACATAGGGTGACAGATTACCTTGATGTGAAGCAGTTTAACAGTGAGATTGGACAGAAGGTAGAAACTCTGAGTGGTAAGCAGAGCTTAAGCTACCAATCTCCATGTGATGGAAAGAAAGGGTAAAACAATTCACATTCAAGCTCAATTCTTGCTAGCCTGGAATAATGCGCTGGATCCTCTCCCACATGAACCTTCTGTAAATACTTGGTAGAGGAAATCTCTTGTCATTCAAAAAGAAAAACAAAAAATGTAGAATAAGCTGCTACAAGGAAAAACGAATAAAGAACACAAAGAAAAATGTTGCCACCAACATTTGGGACTGTACAATGACCTAGCCATGATTTCAAATGAATTAGTAAAATGAAGAACTTAATGGGCTGATATAAGAGCTTAAGAAAAATATGGTAGAAGTTGATAAAAAGAAATTAACTAGTAAAGAAAATAAATGGAAAAAATATAAAATCAACACGGAAATGAAGGCCACACTGGAACCTATAAAAGAAAAAGGAAAAAAACAAAAAAGACACTGTTACAAACTGGCACAAGTGACGATGAGTAAAGGATTAACAAAAGTAGTCAGGAGAAATGCACAGAGTTATAAAGGACTGGAGAGAAAATAATGGATATGGAAGACAGAGGAGAGCAAAAATGCTCAATAATGGGTATCCTTGAAGAAGGTAACAAAAATAATAGAACTAAAAAATATGCAGAAGTATAACTTGAAAAAACTACAGAAACTAATCAATTTATAAACTGACTAGGCACCACAGTTCCAGAAAGCCAGATACAGCACCAAAAGAGACGTAGAAACACAGATGTAAAGGTAAATGACTACAGAGACAACGACAGAGTATGGGAGTAATCTGAGAAACTAAAACAGGTACATAAAGTGCTAGTTATGGAGCCACTGTCTATGAAATTACCAAGAAATAATACCCAAGACAAGAATTTTAAAGCCAAACTGTCAATGAAGTTCAAAGATAACAAAGAGACACTGAATATATTCAGCAAACAGAATTTCCACAAGACCTTCATGAAATGACCAGAAAACAAATTTTAACCAAGATCTGATTGGAGAGAGTGACTGATGTTAGCATCATGGCAGCCTAAAACATCTGCTCTTTTATCCCCCAATCCCAACAACAAAAATCTGGCATTTATCCATGAACAGTGCCTCTGTGGAAGCTGTGGGACCCAGGACCATATGCCAGGTGACCTGGGGATAAAAAGCCTTGCCTATAAGTGCACTGGGTAATAGGCAGATAGACTCTGGTACTGCTTCTGGAACCTACAAGAAACTGAAGTGGTTCTTGCCCCTATTGGCTGTGATCTGGGAATGCTTGCAGAACAAGGACTTAGTCACCTAAAGAAAAGAGACCACTTGCAGAAGTCCAGGTTTCCAGAAGAGAAGTTCTAGCACTTAGCTAGAATAAAACAACAATAACAAGTTTGGATGCCCTCAAGTAGGTAAAAGGAATAGTTTGATTTTGCTGGCATCATTCTTCCCCCCAAGGCAGCATAGCTCAAAGCTAAACTAGACAGCTGGTGATTTCTTCCACAGGGGAGAAGAAGAGCTGGTAAGTACATGCCTGGTTTCTCTAATTGTTGTAGGATGCTATCAGAGACACTAATTTCACTCTTGCATCATCCAGATCCAGAACACCCATTAAAGTGGGAGCTCCATGACTAGGGTGAGGGAGCAGATCTGTAGAGTAGCATGTAAGATTTCTAGAGGACATTAAAGGAACGCAGGTCCTGCTGACTGCTTCTGGACTCCAGCAGGAAGTCAGCCCAGGAGCCAAAGGGAACATTTCATCTGCAGATGACCTCAAATGACCAAATGGCAGCTGCACTGCACCATGCACCCAACTCATACCCCTACACCTCGCTTCCACTGTGCTGCTGGCTCCCTGTCTAAGGTCCTGAGAACAAGCTCAGGTAAAGAAAGAACGCAGAAAAAAGGCCAGAGTCTGTGGGCAAAGGAGAAACCACAAACTTGAAGTGTAACACCACCTTCAGGAAAACAGAAGAGAGGCCATCAGCCGCTAACAGGGTATACTGGTGGATACTTGAGAATTCTCTCACAGAGGGAGCAAGAAGCATGGAGCAGGTATATCCATGCAATGTCTAATAAAGCCTTAGAATCTACAGCAAGATTGATAAAAGCCTGTGGTGTTTTTCTCTAGAGACTGTTAGTAAAAACTGCGAGGGGATGACTGCTACTTCAAATGAAAAAAAGATAGGGAAACATGACATCACCAAAAGTTTACAACAATCCTCTACTAACCAAACCCAAAGACATAGAGATCTACAATTTACTTAAAAAAGAATTTAAATTAACTATCTGAATGAAATTCAATGAGCTACAAGAAAATTCAGAAAGATGACTCAATGAAAACAGGAATACAATACATGATCAAAATGAGAAATATAACAAAGATACAGAAATCACAGAAAAGAACCATATGGATATTACGGATTCAATGACCAAAAGAAAATAAAATGTCATAGTGAACATCGACATCAGAGTAAATGAAAGAGAAGGATCAGTGAGAAAGAGGATAGGAACTTTGAAATAACTCAGTATATGAGGGGGGTGGGGTGGGGAAGAAAAAAAGAATGAACAAGAGTGAAAGAAGCCTACATGGTTCACTGGACTACCAAAAAGCCCAAATATCCAAATCACTGAAGTTCTAGAAAGGAAAGAGACAGAGAAGGGGGCAGAAAGCTTATTTAAAGAAATATGGCTGAGAACTTCCCAAGCCTGAGAAGAGATCTGAACATTCAAGTTTATGAAGCTAACAGATTATCCTATTACTTCAATTTGAAACCACTTTTTCCAAGACTCATTATAATAAAACAGTCAAAAATTAAAGACAGAATTCTCAAGGCAGCAAAAGAAAAAAGACGATAATCTGCAAAGGAACATCCATGAGGCTGTCAGCAGGTTTCCTCGGCAGAAAATTTACAGGCCAGGAGAGAGTGGGACAACATACTCAAAATCCTGAAAGAAAAAACTCTCAACTGAGGACACTCTTTCTGGCAAGTTATCCCAGAGAAATGAAGGACCATCCCAGGAAACAAAAGTTGAGGGAATTTATCACCATTACACCTGTCTTACAAGAAACACTAAAAGGAGTTCTTCAAACTGAAATGAAATGATGTTAAACAGTAACATGAAAACATATAAAAATATAACACCACTCTGATAAAGTTAAATACATAGTTAAATTCAGGTAACTCTTAAAAATGTAGGTATGGGGATGCCTGGGTGGCTCAGTGGTTCAGTGTCTGCTTTTGGTCAAGGGTGTGATCCTGGGATCTGGGATCGAGTCTCACATTGGGCTCCTTGCGGGGAGCCTGCTTCTCCCTCTGCTTATGTCTCTGCCCCCCCCCTCTCTCTCTCTCTCTGTGTGTGTGTGTGTGTGTGTCTGAGTAAATAAATAAAATCTTAAAAAAAAAGTGTAGGTATGATGGTATCTTAGCCAGTATACTATAGAATAAAGCTTAAAGGACAAGAGTAAAAGGAACACACAATATAAAAAGGCAAACTCTAGCATGAAAAAAAAGTGGGGAGTAAAAGGGTAGAGTTTTGCATGTGACTAAAGTTTGTATCAGCATGACATAGTTTTGTTTCATCTGTTCATGGTAATCACAAAGCAAAAACCTATAGTAGACTCACAAAAGACAAAGAAGAGAATCAGCACATCAGCACACATGATCATCAATTCACAAAAGAACATAATAAGGGAGTAAAGATGAAACAAGGAACTGCAAACTAGCAAGAAAACAGTAACATGGCAGTAATATAAAGTCCTTACAATACCAATAATCATTCTCAATGTAAATGGATTGAATTCTCCTGTGAAAAGGCACAGAATGGGTGGATGAATAAAAAAACAAGACTCAACTATATGCTGCCTACAGAAGACTAACTTCAGCTTAAAGGACACACATAAGCTCCAAGTGAAAAGACGGAAAAAATAATTCATGCAAGTAGAAACCAGGAGAGCACAGGGGTAGCTGTATTTGTCTCAGACAAAATGGACTTTAAGCCAAAAACGGTAACAAGAGACAAAGTAGGTCATTATATAATGGTAAAGGGTCAACTCATCGAGAAAACATAAAAATCACAAATATACACACACTCAACATTTCAGCACCTAACTGTATTAAACAAACAGTAACAGATCTGAAGGGAGAAATAGACAGCCATACATCAGCTGGGGACTTCAATACACCACTTTCAGCAATGGATGAATTATCTAGACAGAAAATCAATAAATTGACTTGAACCACACTTTAGACCAAATGGACATAACAGGACAGTCCTTTCATCATTAGCAGAATACACACTCTTCTGATTTTTCTCTATTTTTTATGACCACAATGGTGTGGAACTCGGAATTAACAAGAGAAAAGTGGGAAAATATACTAATACAGGGATATTAAACAACACTCCCTTGAACAATCAGTGGGTCAAAAAACAAAAACTCAAAAGGGATGTAACTATCTCTCAACAAATGAAACTGGATACATAATGTACCAAAACCTATGGGATGGTACAAAAACTTTCCAAGACAGAATTTTAGTGGTAATTTTCTTTATTAAGCAACAGAAATTACCCAACTTTTCACATCAAAGAACTAGCAAAAGAAGAAACTCAGCAACAAGTTAGGAAAAGGAAGGAAAATAAAGATCAGAGCAGAAAGGTATCAAATAGAAACCAGAAAAATTAAAAAGATCAATGAAATTAAGAAATGTTTTTTGGAATGATTAACAAATTGACAAACCTTTAGCTAGACTAAGAAAAACATGTCAAATAAAGAAAATTTATTACTATCTAATTCCAAGCAGAATTGATGGATTCACTTGTGTCATCCCTGCTGTACAGTTAGTATGTGCTTTATATTCTTTAATATACTTTAATATACAAAATGAGAAAACAAAGCAATTAATTTTATAGGAACTACTAAATACATGTAATACGTACAATAAAATGTTCTTTAAAACAAAACAAACCTCTTAAATACTCATCTTGGAGCTACTGTCTACCACATTCTTTCAAATCACTTTCCTTGGCTTTAATGACATGATTGTAACTCTGCTGTTCTATTATTTCTTATATTCGTTCTCTCTTTGGCTTGACTCTCTTCTTTACCCCTATACTCAGGATGGTCACTAGTTATGGTTCTTAAACCTTTTGCCATTTATTTTTTTACAGAGATCTCTCTTGGTGTCAATCAGGTTTTTGTCACAGACTACTCCAAAACTGAACCTGTAAGTCTCAAATTCTCTAACTCTGTGCTTCCTACATAGTTTCAATTTCTACCATTCCAAGTGTTCATCAATTGCATCTTTGTTCCCTTGTTTTGGACTCAGCTGTCAAAAGCTGAAGCAGGTGGTGTGATTCTTGCATTTTACAGATGAAAAAAAAGGGTCTTCAATTTTCTACTGACACACCACTACTACACTGAAGAGGCAGGACTCAGACACAGGTCAGCTGATTCTAAAGGTTAATGCTAATTTCTGTTCAATACTCCTCCTAAAAATAAAAAACAAACAAAAACTCCCAAAGCATCTAATTCAAGTGCATCCACTGGTTATTTTCATAAAGGAGTTTCTTACTACCATGACAGATTTATGACTATAAAGATTCCAATTCCATCTCATGGGAGTCTAGAACGAGTCATAATTAAAATCTGTGGGGGGCATCATAGATGGGATTAGGACGTAATTATGTTGCTATATAGAAGCACATGGCCTTATAAATGGACAAAACTACAACTACCCTCCACCTTTAAAATTAGACTTCCTTAGAGAGGAATCTCTTTAGTGATCAGCACTATATTATGGGAGGGTCAGAAAATACATTACCTACATTAGCCAATCTAGCTAATCATAATGAGTGAGGAGAAGGAAGATTCCCAGGACATATAACCATCCATACATCCTGGGCTCAGATACTATGAATTTTTATAATTCTAATTCTAAGGCCTACCGTGCTTGAGCAACAACATTCTGTGATACCCCATGCAATGCTTGACAGAGGTTATCAGTGCTCACCAAATGGTTGCCATTCTTATTATGTCAGTGTTATCATTCCAAAAACAGCAATTTTAGGTTAGAGCCCTGATACCAAACTATGATATTTCAGTGCCAAATCACAGTGAGTCATATATGGAAAGATGCACAGTACAGGAGTCTTGATAAAGCCCAACTGTTGGCCATACATCCAAAAAGGATATAACCCATCAGGGGGGAAGCAAGGAAGAAAAATGGAAAGGCAATCTACCCTATTCAGCAAAAGA
This sequence comes from Canis lupus dingo, assembly GCF_003254725.2. Classification (NCBI taxonomy): domain Eukaryota; kingdom Metazoa; phylum Chordata; class Mammalia; order Carnivora; family Canidae; genus Canis; species Canis lupus. The sequence continues at coordinate 19,139,240 of NC_064253.1, forward strand.
AATGTGTGTGTGTGTGTTAAGATTTTATTTATTTATTCATAAGACAGAGAGAGAGAGAGAGAGAGAGGCAGAGACATAGGCAGAGAGAGAAGCAGGCTCCATGCAGGACGCCTGATGTGGGACTCAATCCTGGGACTCCAGGATCATGCCCTGGGCCAAAGGAAGACAACCAACTGAGCTACCCAGGTGTCCCACATAGGAAATTTTTTTTCTTTTTTTGGAAACGTTTAAACAACAGATGGAAGAAACAAAATGAAGAAGTCACTATCACTAGGATGGAAAATATATTAAACCTAAATACTCTAAAAACCTATTAGCTGGGCTTTTTTTCTCCTAGTCACTTAACACCTATGGAAAAAATCAGCTTCATGTCTAAACTATACACAAATATTTGTACAAACTTACCTTATTATTGCAAACATGGAATTGAAGTTCTTACATTCTCGACAATGAAGTGCAATTTTAATAAAATGCTTAATAATCTTCATTCGTTTCAACTGATTTGATTCCGTTAAAATCTCTGAGGCAACCCAGAATGTCTCCTGGTTAACAATGTCCTCAAACTCTTTCAAGTGAGTATTTCCTGTTTTGGAATCTAACTTAAAAAGGTCATCAATGTATTCAGTAGGCTCAATATTACGAAACAAATCAAAGTCCCTCATTGACAGCTGAGTGGCCACCTCAATGGTACTGAGCTGCAGCATGGATAGTTGGCTTTCCTTAACTAGTTCTTGAGCATCTTCATCTGAACATAGGGTTTCTGTTTCCATGTTATTTTTTAAATAATATCTAAAAGAAAATAAATTGTTTTTATAAGTGATTTCACATTTATAAAGAGCACTTTCCTCATGACGATTGTCAAAATGTCATTATACGGATAGTAACATTTTGTTAAAAACATTATTCATTTAAGGATGAAATGGTAAATTAACATTGTAAATAAGAAGACTTTAAAGAGATTGTCCTGTTACTATGCCATTTGACATCTATTACTTTAGAGAGTAAAAATGCTGATAATCCTGTGAATTTAATCATTTTATGAAACTACTCAATGTGTCAACAATTGTGTGTTCTTGAGGAAAAAAAATCTCTGAGAGGCCTGGATGAAGGGAGGTGATGCAGAGTAGGTACTGTATTTTTTTTCATGGACCGCATGAATGAACATCTGAATCAAGACTGTTACATTTCTATTCAGAAACTGTTCTTACACTCATTTTCTTCTTCATTTCTGAATCCCCGAGAGAAACAAAGAAGAATAAAACAGGTAAAGGAGAGGAAACCCTTCCACTAACAAGTTCTCCCTTGTTGAAAACCTCACTCCGTAAAAAGATCTTCATTTTCTTCTTTTTACATTGACAATCCTGTACCACTTAACAGTTAACAGATACATTTCAGAGTTGGGAAATATCTTGTATAGGGCTAGTGCTGGTGACAAAGATGTAATATTCTGTGTCACGTATGGTTTTTAGTTCATTTAATTCATTTTAGTTCATTTAGTTCATTATATACTAAAATACAACTTGATCCCAGCCTAAGTTTGTGTCCATCTATTTTTGATTATCAAGGAACTATACCTCTTTTTCTTCCGTTCTTATACTCTTCACATGCCTAAAAGAACACTATAAATGTGTTGAGACCCATTACAGTAGTTAATAAAATTCTATCTAACATTTATAGGGTAGGTTAACTCATTCATTCTTCTAACATTCCTATGCGGTAGGTTGTATTATCATCATTCCCATTTTTTGATGAGAAAATTCAAGCAAAGAGGAAACCAAATAACGTCCTTTGATTACACAGCCAGAACTGGGACTTACCCACACTGCTGAACACTCTGGCTCAAGGGCTTATGCTCTTAAGCACTATGTATAGCAGCAAGGCAGAATTAACCTCCTCTCTTACCAGCAACCGTGAGGGGTGAGTCATTTTAAGGTTTCTAAGGATCTTAACTCTATATATGAATTTAGGCTCACTAAAAAGTACATATTATTCTCTCAGAAAATCACCAGAGTAAACAATAAATGTACTATAGAAACAATGTTCTGGCTGATCAAATAATTTACACTGCACATTGTTTAAAGTTTTAAAATGTTCCTGCATATTCATGGTAGGAAAACTACTTAGAAAAATAACTATAAAAATTCTGCCTTCTCTTGCCCAGAGTACATTTTAGCCATACTAAAAACAAATTTGTAATTTAACACATACATACTCAGATACATATAAAGATAAATACTATTTGGTTTCCTCTCTAAAAAACGGATAGGACTATGCCAGTGGTTCTAAGAATTTATTTCAAAAGGAGAGCTAAAATATTTTAGCAAATTACCCTCCCTTTCCTTCTCCCACTTTTGGGTAGTCCTTATGAGTGCTAACACTCTGAGATCCCATTTACACAATTATGGAGACAAAGTGGAAAAAAAGAAGAATCCTACTTTAATTTTAGAGAAAATTCAGTGACCCTAAGGCATGATGTTTCTATTTTAAAATATCTGTTTTTTACACATAATCTTCAAAAAAACATCTAGATGAAAGGGATTAAGAGGTATAAAACTTCCAGTTATATAATAACTCATGGAGATGAAAACTACAGCATAGGAAATATAGTCAATAATACTGTAATAACATTGTATGATGACTACACTTTTCATGCTGAGCACTGAGTAACACACAGAACTATCCAACATGCTGTACATCTGAAACTAACACAATATTGTAGCTAATTAAACTACAATTTAAACAAATCTAGAAATAAGTACATTCACTAATAAACACATTCACCTTCCATTGAGCTGAATTCTATCAGCTAATTTGGAGAATTGGTCTGGAAGTCTTCTTTGTTTTATGACACCCTCAGGAGTAACAGAAACTTCACAGAGAGAATACGTGTCGGATGCACCAGTCAAACCAAATTCATGAACAGCATGACAGACAACTTCTTTAGCTGTAGTGTCTTTACTGATGATAATGTAGCAACTTTGTTGATCTGCTTTGAAAACTCTTATAACTTGATCAGGAATATCTATATAAATACAAAAGTGTGCCTTGTTATTTTCAAGACAATTAAATTGTTCAAAAAGCAATTTAGAACAAAAAGATCCCTCAGGACAGAGATATACACATATTTATTTCAGGAAGTTAACAAAAATCACTGCTGCATTTATTGATAAATAAATGTATCTACCGTTTCAGGTGACAAAGTACTAACATATGTGTTCATAGAAAAACACAAAAAGATAAAAATTATGATTTGGAAGCCACAATAATTTCTATTTATCACAAACATTCTGATGTCATTAAATACTCTTTGACAAAATAATTTTTAATAGAGGCATAGGATTCCATAACATGTGTATTTTTAAATTATCCAAACCTTTAATGACAGACATTTAGGTTGCATATCTTTTACAATAACACTGTGATGAATAATACCCCCTTCTCCTTCCTGGTAGATAAACCAGAACTATCCAACATGCTGTACATTTGAAACTAACACAATATTGCAGTTGCAGGCAATCTGATTATTTTCTCAGAAAATACAGAAAGGAGTGAGGAAATGGGAGGGAAAAAAGAGACAGAATTTGCTGGGTTGAGGGAGGGCATGCATATTTTAAAGGTTTTTGAAATATATTGCCAAAACATTCTCAAGAGAGGTTATGATATTTTATAATGCTAGACTATAAAGAGTAATTTTAATCACATTCTTATCAAAGTGTTCATTAGGATTTTTTCATTTTGAAATTTCTGTGTTTTTCCTTCTCTAAAAATATGTCATTATCTTACTTTATTTCTTTGATTACCAGTAAGATTCACTAGTTTAATAAGTGATTAATATTGCTACTTTTTAAAAATACTCTTTGGTATTCTTTATCATTTTTCTTATTGAATTATACTAGATATCAACACCCAGTCTACTATACAGTGGCACAGGTTTTCCTATTGTTATATTTTAACACAGGAAAATTTTAAATATTCATGGAGTTAAACCTTAGACTTTATCTTTGTGATTTCTGCTATTAGTAGACAAATCCTAATTCAGTATATACACAAGTAAATAATGATATCTCTTTCCTCCTATTCTACCTTATTTTGTCGTATTGCATTGGCTAAACTCCCAAAACAACGTTCACTATGATGACACTGGGCTAATTTTTAGTATTATTCAATGTAAGTAAAAAGTGATTTGACAGCATGAACACATGGTATATTTCCCAATATTTCTTATATTAATTATAAATATACTGAATGTTAATATCTAATATTCACCAACTTCCTGATAACAAATCGTTAAAAGATTTTGTTCTTGGGACACCCAGGTGGCTCAGTGGTTGAGCGTCTGGCTTTGGCTCAGGTTGTGATCCTAGAGTCCCAGGATCGAGTCCTGCATCAGGCTCCCTGCATAGAGCCTGCTTCTCCCTCTGCCTGTGTCTCTGCCTCTCTCTCTCTCTCTCTCATGAATAAATAAAATCTTGAAAAAAAAATTTTTTTTTGCTTTTTAAATTGGGAAAAATGTATTATTTGTGGTTTTTTTTGGTAAGGACTACAATTGGATTGGGAGATTTTGATGGCTCAAGTAATTATATATGGTTTGTGTAGCACTATCTTACCATCTCTACATACATGATTAACTTTTAGAGATGAAGAAAAATGACCAATTTGTCTCAAAGCCATCTCAAGTACAATTCTGACTAGAGCAAAGAAAAGAGTAACAAAAGAGACGTGGCAGAAGATAATTCCGCAGAATAAGGTACTACTCTGAGGTTCACAGCGCAAAAAGAGACAGACGCCCAAGACTGGAAAATCCAACTAAACATATATGAATGCCAGGAAAATGGAGTCTTAAGTGTTCTAGGTTCACTGTCAAGTTGAAGCAGAAGGCTTCATGTATTCAGTCAAGTCCCTGTCCTAAGATGTATGCACCAAACATGCTTTCTTGATGTATGCAAATATTTGAGTCACCAAAAGCCTCTTGTTCATAATTTTTTGCAGTGAGTCAATCTTTAGGGTGCTTGCTGACATCAGGTTTCTAAACCTTCAAGTCTTAAGGTTAGACTGTTTTACAATCCACCCCAGTCAGAGATGCTTGAAAATGTTTTCAAGCAGAGGGAAATTACAGTTTGTCAAGAGAAAAAGAGTAGACAAAAGGGTTTCATTATCCCCCTGAACTCCATAAAAAAGGTCAAACAACTGACTATTGCTATCTGTACTGTTCCTAGCCTCTCTATAAAAATAGGCCTCAGTTGTCTGGGGCTCTAGAATTGGATTAGTTTACTAGGTCTTTGCCAGCAGGACTGGTTGACCTTGAGGGAAAGTGGAAATGCTCTGATCCCTTTTATTAATTTCTCCAGATAAAGCTATTCACAAAGAGGGACGCCTGGGTGGCTCAGTGGTTGAGCGTTTGCCTTTGGCTCAGGGGATGATCTTGGGGTCCTGGGGATCGAGTGCTGCATCATGTTCCCTGCAGAGAGCTTGATTCTCCTTCTGCCTATGTCTCTGCCTCTCTCTCTGTGTCTATCATAATAAATAAATAAAATAAATAAAATTAAAAAAAAAAAGCTTTCACAAAGACACACTAGGAATTTGCACACATCTCATTTTCTCTTCTTTTATATCCAAATACTATTAACATCTTCTGGGAAGGAACTCAGACTTGTATATCTTGTTAAACAGTATTTAAAAAGTCATACTCTGTTAAAGCTATTTGTTTCCCACGTGAAGGCCAAACTGTTACATAATCACATCACATAAGAGGGATCTGGACACCATGAATGGGTACGTCTAAAATAGATCCATAAAAGGCATTATCTAAGGGCACCTTATTATCTAAACCCTGATAAATCTGTCAAGGTGTTAAATACCAAACCAGAAAATGATTTGGAAAAACATTAGAAGAAAACATTTTTTTGCACTATTATCATTGTCCCAGTAAAACTTCTTCTGTTTTAAAACTGTGACATATATAACATACATATTCTTCACTAACATGTTTGTTGTTAGAGGGACAGCATATGTGTCAAGTAATATTTAACACAGGGAAGATATTTTAATGTCATGTGATCAGATGAATGGTAGACATGAGGTTAGAGTAAAGGTGAATCAAGAAAAATGATCATTTCAAATTTTAGGCATGAAACAAATGCACATAAAAATATAACCATATTATAATATAATTCATATTTTCATTCATAATATAATTCATATTTTATTTAAAAATCTTATGTAACAGGTAAATGAATTTAAGAAAAGGAATCTCCAATATCTGAACTTTCAACCCAAAGGCAGAATTTCTAGAATGCTAACTATAATCCTCCTGAATAAAATAAATAACATACTCGAAGGATTCATGTATTGATTGACCCTGATATCACAATAAAGATGGGGACTTTTTAAATAAGATGGTAAGGACAAAACCAAAGACTGTCTATTGATCATAGACAATAAGTTGTTAATCGAAGAATAAGTATTTATGGGGTGCTGGTTATATGTCAACAATGTTCCAAGTCATGAAGATATAGTACTAAATGAGATGGAACAGTCTCAGCTCTCAGGGACTTGCTTATAGTCAAGAGAGTAAGTGTTGGTTCATAGAAAGACAATCCATATGGTGAGAAGTTTCACTAAGAAAACAAGGCAGTGGTATAATAGTAGAGATAAAGGATTGATACATTTGTTCTATAAAGGGCCAAACAGTAAATATTTTAAGCTTTGCTGGACAAGAGGCAAAAGAAGTGATATTCTGTAGGTACATATATAATAAAAAATAAATTTCCACAAGAGTTTTCACAAAAATTCAAAATCTGACAATATAAACATAAAATATGGAAAGTTATATATAACCACAGATTTAGGCAACACTGTAAACACTCAAAAGGGGACTGGTGAAATGAAATGCTGTCATCTGTTTAGAAAACTGTGGTAGAACAACAATACATTCTGAAGCAGGAAAGTATTTAAGGTATACTGCCAGGGGATATGGGCTATGTAGAAGAAAAGTATAGCATATAATTTGGGGTGAAGAGAGTAGTGAACACATTTTATGTGCACTGAACTGTCTGGAAGGATATATGAAAAAGAAAGAATAGTTAATTCAGAGGAGTGGAGACTTATATTCTATCCTTTCTCTGCAGTTTGATTTTTTAAAAAATTATGTTCTTTTAAAATAAAAAATTAGGGATGCCTGAGTGGCTCAGCAGTTGAAATGTCTGTCTTTGGCTCATGGAGTGATCCTGGAGTTCTGGGATCGAGTTCCGCATCAGGCTCCCTGCATGGAGCCTGCTTCTTCCTCTGCCTGTGTCTCTGCCTCTCTCTTTTTGTGTCTCTCATTAATGAATAAATAAAATCTTTAAAAAATAAGAAAAATAAAAACTTAAAATAACTCAGACTTGTAATACTGAATCTGAAAGATTACTAAATATTAAAAGAAATCAAATAAAAGGTTTGTGCTACTAAATGAAAAAGATGTAAACAAAAAGTAGATTCAGAAAAAAAATTTCCAGTTTTAGAATCCTTTTGACCACACCCTGAGTTCTTTAAGGCTTCATCTGGTATTAGGTCAAAAATTTTAAAAAAGCATATAAGTTATAGAACAGCATGCATACTCTGATTCTATAACTATAAAGATCTATCTATTCAAGGAAACTGATGAAAAGAATACACACCAGTTTACACGGCAAGCTTGCAGAATAAAGCTACTTTATTCAACTCTGTACCATAGGACTTTTTTAAAATAAAGCAGCAGGGATGCCTGGGTGGCTCAGTGGTTGAGCGTCTGCCTTCAGGCTCAGGGCATGATCCCAGGGTTTGGGCATAGAATCCCACATCAGGCTCCCTGCAGAGAACCTTGCTTCTCCCTCTGCCTGTGTTCTCTGCTTCTCTCTCTCTGTTTTTCATGAAGAGATCAATTAAAATCTTAAATAAAAATAAAAATAAAAAAACACTACACAGAAACATAAGCAATGGAATACCACAGTCTTCATGATACTTACAGTAAAAACCAATAGCTTAGGGCAGCAAAACAAAGCAAAATCACAGAAAAGTCAGAAATCCAAAGCAAACTATTAACAGTTCTGTGGCTTTAACCCTACTCTCTAACAACAACTTTAAACAAGTAGCATAAACATAGCTGAGATGAACAGCAAGTTAATCAGACCTGGCTGATGTCACACATGTTCTGTAATATATACACACGTGACATACACAGCTAACCTAAAATCCGGTGCTGTACTCTATAATTCAAGGAACTGATTTAGAAACAAGTGGTAATGAGTATTTTACTCAACACAGATTTAATAGCACCACAAAAGCAGTTTCATAAAGTTGCACATTTTGGAGTTTAAAAACATAATTTATAAGTTAAATACTTATCTTGTATGTGTTCATTATATTGCTGGTATGGACACAGGCTGAAGACTGAGCTTTGTAGATGGACCTTTTCTGAACAGATTTTATAAGAGCATCTTTGGCTCTTTCATCATGTTTTCAATGACCAAACTATGCAATCAATTAAATTGAGTAGCACTTCCTCTTCAAAAATCTGTATTTCAGTTCAATGGGGCTTACAGTGTCTAAATTTTAGTAATTCCAACTTCTTCCCTTCGTTCTCCCAGCTAAATCCCGAAATAACCGCTCTGTGCTCTCTCTATAACCATACCTTATTTCCTCACTCCCACTTCTAGATATGCCACTGACAAAAATGCAGCCATAAAAATCATTTAATTTAAAAATCATCTGTCCCTAAATAACATCTTACGGAAGTATGCACTTAGTATGTGCTTTGGTAGTGTAAAATATCTTATTTGTGAGTGTTATGTAAGAAGTACTGCTACAGGAAATAGACAAATTCATGAAAATAAATTCCCATGCTCCTACTTGAAAGCAATGTAAGAAAGACAATGAAAATGTGCTAAAGATTTCTGGGAAAAGAGGGACTGCCTTCCTAGATAAGGTAACATTTGAGGTCAGCATCATGGAACAAGAAAAAGTTCTCAGGATATGTAAGCAGAGAACACCACAGGCAGCATAAAGCATGAGCAAAGAAATCACAGTTGTGAAGATATGTGCCACACTCAGGAAAGACAGATGAGGTTAGAGTGGGGATAATGGCAGGAACAGCAGGCCATTAAACCGCAAGGGGGTTTACAATCATGCTGTAAAAACTGGACATTGACAATTATTATGTTACTGTAAGGTTACAAATCCACTCTGCCTTGTCATGATGGGGCTCAGACTGTGTAAAACCACATTCTTCTTTGCCAACTGGCCACCTCTTAGATTATGCCAAAAAAGAGGCATCAAAAGCAACTGTCAGGTTAGAGAATGGAAAGAATTGCTGCTTTATGTTTCTTCTTAGTACTTGCTTCTTTATCATTTTAGGTAAATAGTTAATTGTATACCTTAACAACAATTCCTTTTATTAAATTGATTATCTCCTTATGACTGAAGCTTGACTAATACAAGAAGCACTAGAAATTCCTAAAACAAAGTAATGATTCATTAAAATCTTTGCTCCATAAAGAACAGTGGTAGTCATATCAAGAGAAGGATGTGTCAAAGACAGATTATTGGGTTTAGTACTCTCTAATATTTAAGAGGCAATTGAAATTAAAAAAACAAAAACAAAACCCAATGTATAGAATGAATTTCACCAAACTGTGTTTTTATGTTATGTCCAGTTTTTATTCAAGCTGCTATAAACTTTACTATTATACTTATATTCCCTCCTTTCTAATACTCAGATTCATATAATTGAGTTTCCTCCCTTGTGACAATAGCTGTTAGAAACTTCAGCATGAAAACTGAAGCTAAATCACAACTACACTAATCTCTGTAGACCTACCTTTTTTCTCTCTTCTTGGACCCAATTATACATTTCAGTTTTAGTTGTATGTGTCTTCTACCGAAAGCAATCTCAAATCCTTTCCAGTGATGGATATACTAATAATTCTTAAGTTTTTCTTTCTTGTAATGACATTTTGTATTATACCGGTAAGTAACAATTTCTGCCTCGGGGCATGAATAGATGCAGAAAAATTAACTTGATGTCCCACATGATGTTTAAACCCAAAAACAGTAATGAAAAGATGCTAGTAGTATATTTAATTAACACATGACAATAAAACTCTAGCTTCAGGTGCTGGGAGAAAAATGTGTTTCTAGAAAATTACTAACACATTTCAGTACATCACAGATGAGGCCACTGAGCCTACAATAAATTCCCTTCCCCTTTTCCACACCCTGGATAATTTGTTTCTTGACTGCTGAAGCATTTCATAACTGCTTTCATTTCACTGCTCTGATAAGGGTTACCAAAAGACACCTAAATGTAATGTCTTTTCTATTTACTTCTACTTCATATTGGAGTAAGCACCATTCCATTCCAGCTTATACAAAAACACACAATGTTCTCTTTAGACTTTTGCAATAAGTCATAACCTTGACATAAGAGGGATGCAAGCAAATATACTATTTGATACACAAGGCTCCACCACCTAATTTGTCACTTTGGCAACAAAATGGCTATATGAAATCACAAATAAAAATTACCTGAAGGATTAGAAAAATCCAACATGCTGGTGGTAGGCTGCAAGAGATCAGGGCTGCTGGATGAGAGTGTTCCAGGAATAGGCATGATAGCCAGACTGTGCCTGCAGTGTCTTGTTCCCACAATGCTGTCATCTTGTGACTGGCTCAGGCCTCCATCACTTCAAAAGAATGTCACATATCACTTTAAAGTATTTGAGAATTCTTAATGGGGTAAACATTTCTTTACTTTGTACACTAAGGCATGAAGACCAATTCAAAGTGGTGACTTAAAAAAATTATATAATTACAGCAATTTAAAAAACAGAACTATAATAACGAATACACTAAAATAAAATTTACTTATATACTAAACATTTAACCTATACATCTAAGTAATTCTACTACCTCATAAAGAAACAGTCATACTGCATTTCTGTTGGTTTTGGTAGAGAAATTAAACTTGAACATTCAGGGAGCCTTTAAGATCAGCTAGTTTGGTGAACACTAATGCATGTATCCAACAATGTACAACACTACAGCAAAGTCTGCACTCTCAACCTAATAGGTTGGTGATCTTCTAGGCAAAGGACAGAAATGGATCTAAATCTGAACCAAAAACAGCAGGTTGTAGAAAACAAAGGGGCCAGGTCCAAGCAAAAAACAAGAGAAGTCTTTAAATGTATGAATAACCTGAGAATTGCCCAAACCAGTGAAAATGGGGAAATTAGGGGAGACAGCACACAGAAAAACAGTGAACACTGGGTACATGTGACAAGTAGAAAGAGGAACAAAGAGGACCAGAAGTCAAAATAGAGGAAAAAGAATCATATAGTCTAATCATATAGTCTCTAAAGTTTATTCTAAGGACACATTATTTTTTGTGTGTTACCTCAAGTCTAATTATTTACCTGTTCCCTAGATGAGAACACCCAGACCACAGCAGAAAGCAAGTCCTCTAAAGTTAATTCCCTTTAAAGGTTTCCAAAATATCAATTAAATGGTCATATTTAGGAAAATAAAACACTCCTCTTTTAAAATACTTTAAAAGTTGAGAAGCCAGCCCCTAACCCGGCATGGGTGTGGGACCTGGGATCCAACCTGTGGCTTCCTGCCTGGCTTCAGAGGGTACAGCAACCTTCCAGGCCTTTCTAAGTTCCTGAGAAAGCACAACATGAGCAAGGCCTCCCACAGTGCACCTGGTACCTTCTCAGACTCCAGAGAGGCTCTGGGCTTGAAGAGGGGAAAGCTGGGTGTGTGTGTGTGTGTGTGGGGGGGGGGGGGGCGGGGAGACATGGACAGGGGCGGACAGAATGTCTTCCTCACTTGGGAAGTCAGCATAAGACCTAGCAAGGCCACCCTGACTCCACACCCCAGCATTTCATTCATTAGATAATAGGTGCATTACTGCCAAATGACCTTATAATAACCCAGGCACCTTCTAAAGGATTTATGGTTTTGAATTGCCGCTTTTAATAATATTTGTTACATTTATACTTAATAGGAAAAATACGTTAAAGGGTTAAACCAATCGTTTAGGTTAACATTAATTCTCTTTTTTTAAAATTTTATTTACTTATTATGATAGTCACAGAGAGAGAGAGAGAGAGAGAGAGAGAGAGAGAGAGAGAAAGAGGCAGAGACACAGGCAGAGGGAGAAGCAGGCTCCATGCACCGGAAGCCCGACATGGGATTAGATCCAGGGTCTCCCGGATCGCGCCCTGGGCCAAAGGCAGGCGCCAAGCCGCTGCGCCACCCAGGGATCCCACATTAATTCTCATCTATGTTTTATTCAATGTAGTGTTCTACCCAGTACTTGTTACACATACAGAAGTATCACAGAATACTTACCTGTTACCATGGAATGGATTAAATGAGTGGTAGGAGATACATCTAGAATATGTTAGAAGTAAAAAATAGGATTTAGGCAGATTAGGAAACTATGCCAGATGAAGTGCAGAGGACAGTTAAATAAACAACTAAAGGACTACTAACAGCCAGACAAGGAAGAGAGAGCTAGGACAAGCAAGACTGCAAAGGAGTCAGGGAAAAGCATGAAGACATGGAAGAAAGCAAGTGTCTCAAGAGCCAGCTATGTGTGTGTGTGTGTGTGTGTGTATATATATATATACACACACATACATATATATATAAATTTGAGTTATTAGCTATATGACCTCAGAGAAATTTGTTTCTGGACCTTGGTTTCCTCATCTAAAAATGTGACTGATACTCTCTCTCTCCCAGAGCTGCCTTAAGGATTAAATTAGGTTATGTAGGTGAAGATTTTGGAAGAGAGGAACATACAATTCCAACTTTTAAGAAAATAGTGAAGTACTTTTACTCAAGTTAAAATAAAACGGTACACACCTAGAAAGAATTTTTAAGGAATTCATACTGAAAAACAGAGAACGCAGGTGAATACAACAGGGACTATAGAAACAGGAAGTGTTTACCTGGGGAGAGAAAGCAGTCTAACTTGACAGAAATAAGGCTAAGAAAATACAATATCTGATAGGAATTTGTGCTTATGCTAAATTAGTTCCTTATAATTTGGTGTGTGTTGCTAAAGATCAGAGCTAAATGTTTCAAGGTTAGGTATGAGAGAAAATGGAAGGTGGCTTTCAGAGGAAATTGTACTTACAGCTTTGTAAGTAATCTCCAACAATTTAAATTATATGGAAAATAAATATTTAAAAACATAACAAGCTTTCTAATTTAATTTATTTACAAAAACAATCTGCCAATCTTTGAACACAGAGGGTCAAGTAACTGAATCCAAAGAAGCAAACTATTAAAAAAGTTAGCCAGTCCTATCAATAACCACAGTAGAAGCAATTTAACAAGGTTAAAAAGTTACAATTTTCTATTAAAGGGAATTGGCTGCAGTAGTTGCAGTAAGATGGAATTCACAATGGAGACTGAGAAAAGTGCATGAAACACTAAAAAGTCCTTCTCTCTTTTACTGATGTTATTTAACATTACCTCTGCTTTTTAATAAGCAAAGACAGGACACTGTACAGATATAATAATGTAAAGCTGGTTATAAATTCACAGTAATTAAGGTGTGAGCATGTATAAATGAAAACTACACTAATGTTATGTACAACTCATGCTATGACATGAATGAAACAGTATCTAATTGGCAAAATATCCATGCTTGTTTGGAAGCTGAACTGATAAAGTCCATTTGCAATTATGTCATTTCTTACCAAAACAGTCTCCTGAGAAGATGATGCAGTAACAGAAACAAAGATAGTTTTGAAAAATTCCTCGATAGCCCCCAACACTAAATCAATGTAGAATAAAAATTGTATTTTAGTTTCATATTATGAAACTGAAAAGGCTATTTAAAAAAAAAAACTAAAAGCTGAGTGATTTAAAAAAATAGGACATTGGTTTTCCTAAATTTCGAAATATTCTCAAGTCAATAAATACCCATTGCTAGGTCATTCACAGAGGTTCCTGAAAATGAGTAAATTTTTTCCACTTACAATTTTTAGGAGAATTCTTTCATTTTAAAATTATGTCATGGTTAGGGACTTTGGGTATTATCTATTCTTATCTCAACTATTTGTTCCTTCCTTCCTTTCATATGTAGGTACAGATGTAGGTACTTTTTCTTCCAGTATTTCTATGACAACTCTTAAGAGAACTGAGCGCTGCAAAAGGCAGAGATCAAGGGCCTCCTTTCAAAGAACCCTGACACATAGGAGATACTCAGGATTGTGGAACTAAATTCATTTAAAGTTTTTTCTCACTTAAAAAATATTCATAGTAGAAAATTTAAAAAATACAGTGAACAAGAAGAGAAAATTGTAACACCACACCCTATAGATAAATAATAAAAATATGTAATATTTTTCCTTTCAGTTATTTTTACAATATATAGCACAATCTAGTTAACCAATCCCTTGTAGCTAGACATCTAGGGTATTTCCAGTTTTGTTTCATTACAGATAATACTACCAAGAACATCTGTATATAGATCTTCACCTAATTATTAGAAATGGAATTACTGACTCAAAGGCATGAATGTTTTTAAAACTCTCAATTAAAAAATGCCCAAATGCTTAATGGAAAGATTGCATGGTTTCATAATTCCATAGCAGTCTGAGCTTATTATTTGTCTGATATTATCAATTCAGGCCCTGACTATTCTCTTGTCGATCTGTGAAGAAACAAATGTTTTAAAAATAAATTGTGTATCCTTGATTACTATTGATACAGCATATGTGATTCACATCCTCTGCCTAATTTTCCACTGAAGTTTTAGTGATTTTTTTGTGTGTATCTATTAAAAGCTACCCTAATTCATTTGTAATGATCAAGTGCCAAGAAATAGGACATACATTCATTCTCAAAACTGCAAAGCAACCAGTCTGACAAATTAGTTTTCTCTGTAAAACAGGCTCCAGGAGAAAACCTTTATGATTTCTACTAAAATAACCTATTTTGTGGGGATTTATATGGCTGAAATTATTAGCATTTTACTTCACTGAAACATGTTTAGAAGAGATAGTTTAATATTAACTCCTGAAGTGCAGTATTTTATTAATGTTTGCATTCATAGCCAATAGCCTATTGGCACAAGAGACTCAATACATCACTAAATGGAAAAAAAAAATTCCCTTCTGAGTGAACTATTTCTACTAGATTTTTCATTCTGCGGGGTACCAATATAAAGAAATAATGCTTAAAATACTCAAATGACTGCTCCTGGCCACATTAATTTCTATGACTTCTACTGCAACTGAAGATAGAATCCAGCAGTAAAACCAATTCCCATGCCCTAAAGGAGATACTGTAGAGATGAGCTGCCTGACCTTCAGACAGAGCTGACTGGAATCTGACACTAAACAAGCAAAAGTCAGTTAAACCACTGTTCTCTGATTCTACAGAACATGTCACAATTATGCCCCTGTTCAAATAAAAACCAGTTAAGAAAGACAGTATGTATTCCACACCAAATCCACCAGGATTTCCAGCCATGGAAAAGCACTTATCTATCTCTTCCAGCAATGGATAGCACTTAACTATCTCTCCTGCTTCATTACTATATGCACACACACAAGGCATTACCTCCTGAGAACTCCCTTTGTGAACTCTTCTCTGCCTTCTGGTCCTCTGTTTTCCCTTTTGCTCATTGCCCTTATAAAGCTTCTGGTCATCCAAAATAGTCTTCTATCTTTATATTGTGAGCTAGCCCCTCTTATATTCTCCTTACTTAATTCTCATTCATAAGAATAAGACTATTCTTCCAGGGTTTGCTATCCTGCTATCATACTACAGTATGCTCAATATTAAAAGAACTTTGCTATTTTAAAGTTATCATTTTTATAAACTTGCCTCAAGGAGGGCAGTCGCTAAGAAACAATAAGTAACAGACTGTAGAAATGAATGACATTTAAGAGCAGAGCTCAGGATGTGTCAATTCTCTGTGAGCCCCAAATTAAATAAAAAACAAATATGTTTCCAACTGGAAATAAGAACTCAGGAAGAAGAGCATTTTCTGATCAGGCACTCTTTGAGATCTTGAACTCTGAAAAGTTGGGAGTTGATATCTACCTACTTCCAGGTTGCCTCCTAATTAGTGTCATTGCTATTACTACACTACATCATCCTGCACTGTCAACCCCAAACCACCAAACACAACTAACAGAGCCTCTATGGCTCCCTCCGATGACATGATGGGAGTCCATATCTTCAGTAAAATATTCAAAGTTCATCATAATGTACCACTTATCTATCTCTCCTGCTTCATCACTATATGCACACACACAAATACACTCTACCTAACCTACCAAGCTTGTTCTTGCCTTTGTATGTATCAAAACATTTATCATCCTGTAATGTTTGCTCTCCCTTTTTAGATCATCAACTCTTGGAGAATAAAAAACTTGCTCTTTCTACAGTTCTATAGTTGGACACTATGACTAGTGTATACTGTGTGGAGAATAAAGGGTTCATGATATGAATTCCTGAGAGGTAGGAACTACCTCTTTTAAGCTCTTTAATTCTCACTGAGCATAGTGCTGGGAACTACCAGGAGTCAAATATTCTCTGTAAGTATGTTGTACTTGAATATGCTTTCTTTTCCTTTTCTTTTTTTCTCATTCACTGTCTTAAATTATTCTACAAATACTAAGTGCCTTCTACGTGCTAAGTACTGAACTTGATTAGAACTTTTGTGATTCTTTTAAGTAGCTAATATAAAATATATAGATATAATATATATGCTAGACTCATTCCCAATAGTGACACTTCAGTGTCACTGAATTCCTAAGTGTCACTGATTCCCTAAGTATTTTAGAGACTTCTATTTAAAATCTCAAGGTTTTATTCAGTTTTGATGACCTCTCAATTTAGAAATAGAAACATTTTGATTAAAAAGGTCACTTAGAATTCAGGAAGGAATAAATAGTGCAATAAGAAAAAGATGATTTAAAGGACAAAAAACTAGTATCAGCAAAGGTATCCCTAAGTTTTAAGATGTCCCAATTTGTACATCAAAGGACTGAAATTAGACCAAAAATACGCAAGATTTCAAAAACTAAAACGGGTAGTCATTCCTAAAATTCAAAACAAAGCTACTGGGAGAATATATAATCTAGCAGTGGTAATATCATAGAAACAATGGAAACATATTGGGAATTTATTTTCTTATTTGTGGATTACTTACAGATTTTATGATGCGTTAGTTTTATAAAAACCAACGCTGACCCCAAATTCCCATCCCCCAAATAAAATTTTACAGTCAGTTGGAAAATGTTTATTACATCACTGAGATTAGCATTACCTACCTAAACAGTTTTGGAGGTAAGATACTAAACCGTGTTTTATCCAAAATTTTCCTAATTTTGTTTCTTCCACCTGAAACAGTGTTTGCTTTTATTTTCTTATTTCCTTTCTCCTGTGATGTGTGTTCAATATCTCCCGGTACATCCTGGATTGAATGGCGATTACTTTTTTTTTCAGCAATTTTAGGAATATGAGGAACACCAGATTTTTCTTGTTCAGTCCTACTAAGTAATTCTTTGAACACTGTGGAAATAAATAAATAAACTTGTCATTTCTTTTCATTAGCAAGATTTCATAGGAACAACAAATTTGAAAGATAAAGTCACTTTCTATTACGTGGCCTTTTAGTCTCATTCATTAAACATTAGAAAATTTATACTAATCGTTCATTAGCCATATCCCACTTTTCAGTTTTTTAAGATTTTTAAGTAATCTTGATACCCAACCTGGGGTTCACACCCATGACCCCAATATCAAGAGTCATATGCTCCACCAAATGAACCTGCCAGGCACCCATAAGAACATATTCCAATTGTTTTTAAAAAGTAGGCTTCCTGCCCAAATTAGGGCTCGAACTCATGACCCTTAGATCTAGAGTTGTGTGTTCTACCAAGTGAGCCAGCCAGGTGTCCCTCGCTTCAGTATAAACGACC
This sequence comes from Canis lupus dingo, assembly GCF_003254725.2. Lineage (NCBI taxonomy): Eukaryota > Metazoa > Chordata > Mammalia > Carnivora > Canidae > Canis > Canis lupus. The sequence continues at coordinate 19,157,212 of NC_064253.1, forward strand.
ATACTTCTGATATTGTCCAAAAGTGATAAAAGGGTCACTGGCAAACATGGAAGTGGGCAGGCAGAATATTTGAAAAGCCCAGGGCTTCCTATTTAGCAAGAACTGCTACATAATAATAATAAGCAATATAATTGCTAGTCAACTGAAATTTTATAGAAACAAGTATTTAGATTTTATTATTTACATGTTATTCCTTAAAGTATATATAATTTGAGACGAGATAGAAATACTGTAGTGAGGCTCAGTTTTGTAAAATTTAGCCATTTAAAAAAAAAAAAGTTTTGCTGGACCAGTTTTTACCAGAAATCAACAGCACTAAATTTCATAATAAATGACAATTTCCTCGAGATCACATTTATGAGAGTTCTATCACTGAGTAAAGAAGCTAATAAAAATTCACTACAGGGGTCTGAAGCAAATGACCTATCATTGTTAGGTAACTTCATGTTAACTCAAAGTCTGAAGAGTTATTTCATCCTTAAGGAAAGTGAAAGCACACTGGAAGTTGTGCCTGTCTTGCAATCTCTGCCTAGATCAGATTTTTCACCTTGTCAGTGGGAGCTATACTTCTTTGGAATCAGGTGAAAAAAAGACTAATCTGTATAAGACTAGTAACTATAATTAGGAATTAGAGTCACCTATTCCAGTTAGGATAACCTATATAACCTATGTTTCACTAACCAATGTCATGAAAGAATTATTTTTGGTTGTTTCAAATATGTATCCTTAAATAAGACAAATCAACTACTAAGGGGAAGAAAAACCTAAAAAGATAAATGCCAATGTAGAAGGTAACCTAAAAACTCATGGTGTCTGGGAAGGTCTGAATAAAAGAAAAATGAAGCTATATATTGTTGAATATGCAGGCCTTCAGAAGATACAGCTTTTAATGGTACTACTTGGTACCTTTAGAGAAGAAAAGCTTTAAACTGTATAAATGTGCACTGAAAACAGAAAACTGTGATCTTTTTGTTGTTGTTGTTGTTTCAGAGATAAATCAAAAGTTTCCTTCGATATCAAATGAATTACAAGTCAGATTCCAACAGACAAAGACTTAAAGATTAATGTACTGGAACATAAAACAGCTTGATAATCAGTTGTACAAGTGGACCATCTTAAAAATTTCAACCAGGATGATATATTATCAAAGCATATAGGAAGTTTATGAAAAGCACATTTTCTGTCTTTAAAATAACAGAAATCTTTAGGAGTCACCTTTTAAAGATATTTTGCTTGATTAAAAAGCAATAAATTCCTTTTAGTTCCTTCGGAAAATTTTGCTTTATTTTAAGCCTAGTGGTAAAGGTAAAGATGCTGTTTAGAGCTAAAATCTATATGCACTTATGCAAAAAATATTTACTGACCTACAAACACATGCCAGGAACTCTACCAAATGTCTGCAGATTTCCCCTATTATGGAACAGTAAGTCTAAGATACATGCATGGTACAGAAAGAATATAACCAAAGGAATGTAGCAGGAAAGGGAAAATCCTCCCTAATTAAGTCACTGTGTAAGAAGAGTTCAGTAAGGTGAGTAGACTTTAACTAGACAAAGGGAGGGGAAGGAGGAATTACTCTAGGTAGAGGAAATCTCAAGTTTCAAGTCCCTGTTGCAAAAGGAAACTTCAAGAAAATTAAGATGACTGGGAAACCAGGTAGATTGGGCCTAAAAATGCTCTGGTGAGGTCTGACTTTTCTGACACACACATACACATACACACACAACACACCACAAGCAAGCAAAGTCAAAAGACAACTTGTGGAAATATTTGCAACCTTTAAGACTAAAAGATACTGTCCTTTTTTAAAATAACACAAACAATAAAAAATAAGAAACTCCGTATAAAAATGGAAAATGAAATGACCTTGTGGAAAAGAAATGGTAACATGTAAAAAAGGTGCTCAATTTCCCTCATCATTAAATGATGTACATCCAATAACCCAAAAGTTGATTATATCTACTGCAGAGGCATTCTTACACAATGATAAATAAAAGTGGAGGTAGATGGAGATTAACCCACCTTATCGGTATATCTGTTTAAGCATAGAAGTACAAAGGATTTTTATTTCAAAAATATAAATAGCAAAAACTAGAAAACAACCTAAAATATCCATCAATATGACATTAGCTCAATAGATAATAATACTGCAATAGATTTCTAGTCAACAATTACACAAGTAAATCTGTATCAACTCTTGTGCAAAGATCCAGAATAATGTACAATGTGGTTCCACTATACCTTTCTTTAATGTTTTATTTTCTAAAACTTACACATGTATTAGTTTTATTAAAACATTAAAATGCTAATATTAAATGATCTGAGTGGGGAGATTTTCAAAGGCGTTAGAAAGCTGTGAAAGCTAAGAGGACAGACAAGCTAAAATTCTAGAGCAAGAAGATGGTAAACTAAGATTGCCTGCTTTTTCTTCTCTAAGTACAAAGTCTAAACATGAAATAGCAATCAGGTAGAGGAACTCTACTAGAGGAAAAAGAATTTTTGATGGCTTCAAGAACTGGCATAAAAAACTGGAATACAAAGAAGCCCCAAAGTAGTGCTGTATTTCAACGGGACCTATCTACTCTTAGCACAATGCAGGAGGCTGGGGACTGGCTGAAAATTTCGTACAGTCTCACAGTACTGAGGGGACAAAGCTACATAAGAGAGAAGGATGTGCAACAAATATGTGACATATTTACCTGCTACATTTTGCTCAAAAGTTAAGTTCAAAATCTGTGAAGGGCTGAACTTGAACAAAAAGACAAAAAGCTACCAGACTCTGAACCAAAAGCCATGCCTTAGGTAGAGAGTGGGGGTGAGGGCACAAGTACAAGGCCGAGAAAGCAGAATACAATTTCCCACAATCTCTCTGCACTCAGAGACAAAGTACCATTAGAGAAGGTCCCTGGATCAAGTACATGACAAATCTCACCCTCAGTCTGAAACCTGGAGACAGTCTAAGCAATTCTGTAACCCAGCCTCACCCAGCCCAATTCTCCTTACCTTATGTGTTTAAACAGAGGAAACGGCAAACCCTTTCTATGAGAAAATATTAATTTCCCTATTTGCTAAGATTTCTTCACATACTAAGTACCACATACCAAAAAACATTGTAAGACACACAAAATAAGATAACCTGGAGGAGGGGGGAATACAGAGAAGAAAAGATAATCCAAACTTTGTAATGAACACACAAGAGTTTTATAATAACCATTATAAATATATTAAAGAAAATGCAGGGGAAGAGAGAAAAATGGGTGAAAACATGATGCAAAAGACCACTGGAATTTATAAAAGGTATTCAAAGGGGGAATTCTTTTTTTTATTTAAAGATTTTATTTATTTATTCATGAGAGACAGAGAGAGGCAGAGACATAGGGCAGAGGGCAAAGCAGGCTCCTCAAGGCAGTCTGATGTGGGATTTGATCCTGGGACTCTGGGACCACACCCTGAGATACCCAGGTGTCCCTCAAAGGGGAATTCTAGGACTAGAAAAATAATTATCTAACAGTAAGCTCACTGCATGTGTTCAACAGCAGACTGGATACAGAAGAAAACAGGAAAACTCAGCTTAAACACCTAATAACAGGTCATTAGAAAATACCCAAATTGAAGCACAAGGAGAGGAACAAATGGAAAGAACAGAACAGAATGTAAGAGATGTATGGGACACAGATCTTTTAACATCTAAGTCACTGATCTCACATGGAAAGGAGTCAGACAGAGTAGCAAAGGCAGTATCTCAAGTCATAATGGCCACAATATTTCTTCAAGCAAAGAGACATCAATGCATAAGTTCCAAAGTTGAGCAAAGCCCGAAACAAGATAAATACAGAGACTTATAACAAAGGATCCTTGTTACAGTTACAATTGCTCTGAGTTCTGTTTATAAGCCATGGAAAATGTCCCCCTTTTTGTTTAGCCTTCTGTGGGCTGTGGTTCTGATGTTCAGTTTCAAAAGCTTTGAGAACTATCTCCATCTGTTGCCTTTGTGCCACCCCTCAGTCTGGGACCTGAGCAGAGGTCTACTGGTGTGCCAGGGAAAACAATGGAGGTGCCCTTGGCTTCTTGAAGCCACAGCTCCACTAAAGGGTCCAAAAGGTTCTCCTCTGAGTTCTGGCTTGTGCAGCCTTGTGTTTCAGGCTGTTGTCAATGCTACTGGATTACTTGGAGGCTGATGCCTGACAGAACGGAGAAAAGGAGGGGAAAAAACTGTGGAATTCCCTTTCCCATTCAAGCTTTCTCCTGAATCCTTTTTGTTTCTCCTGAATCCTTGTTGTCTGCACATATCCAGGTTTCAGCTAGCCTTGAGTGCAGCTCAGGAGATACTGGAGTGGGGGGGGGGGCGGCGGGAGGAGGAGAATAAAAATTTCATAGATTCATTCACTGCTCGTAGTGGGACTTTGAATTTTCCAAGTTCTTGAATGGGAGGATCATGCTTCTGGCCAGGTTTTATAGTTGAGCTTAGTGGGAAATAAAGGGTGGCATGTATTCACACCATCTCACTTGGGAATGGAACTCTTTATTTGATTTTTATCTTCACAGATATAAGACAATTATCTCATAGTCTATGTTTGATATTCTGGACCGCCCTTGGTTCTGTTTCTGTTGGTTGCATTACACTGACTTTTAAGGGAGCCTCACAATCCTTGACTGTTTGCTCGACTTTGTGTTTGAAAAACTATTTTTATAAGTCAGAGGTTACTGGTAGAATCCTCAAAAAAGAATTTTTATGTTTTAAAAAACAAACCTTTTTTTAAAGGTACCTTGTACCTTTAAAAAAAGGTACAAGAGCCAGAGCCTGGCCAGAGCCAGGACCAAAAATTGAGGTCCTTCTGAGCTGCTTAGAGTAGAGCCCACACCCACTTCAGAGTTAGCCATTCAAGGTACTCAGTAAAGGTTGCAATGGTAGAGTGTTCCGGCCCTAGTGGGCTCCCTAAACTAGAAACCTGTGATTTTACCCAGCAGTTCCTTTTTTCAGCTACATTCTATGGACTGAAAATGTCCATGAGGGAAAAAAAAAGACATCTTTTTGGGGTATAGTTTCCAGAGAGGGGGAAGGGATATGACACATGCAGACTTCATGCTCCTAACAACTGCAGGATTCCAACTCTTTAGCCTTCTCCTGGGAGTCTACTGCCCAAAGAGGCTGTGTCTCAGGTGCTTTTCTGTACTGGTGAATGTCCCAGGCCTCCAGTACACTTCTTTCTGGTGTGTCAGGTAGTTCTTAGCTCTCTTTTTGGATTTTTATATTTCTTTGTAGCTACTTTTTATATTTATGCTAACTTTCCTGGTTGTTTTCAATACTGGAAAGAGAATGCTAAAACAAGTTTCTTTAATTCATTTTGCTCAGATTTTAGGTGGCCCTTTGAATTAGAAGAGTCACACATTCTTCTTTCACTTTGGGATGGTCCCCGCTATTGTTTCATGAATACTTTATTCTTCATATTTTCTTTTGGATTTCCCGGAATAATGCTCAATTCTTTTCTTTTCTTTTTTTTCTCTTCTTTCTTTCTTTCTTTTTTTTTTTTTTAATTTTTATTTATTTATGATAGTCACAGAGAGAGAAAGAGAGAGAGGCAGAGACACAGGCAGAGGGAGAAGCAGGCTCCATGCACCGGGAGCCCGATGTGGGATTCGATCCCGGGTCTCCAGGATCGCGCCCTGGGCCAAAGGCAGGCGCCAAACTGCTGCGCCACCCAGGGATCCCTCTTTCTTTCCTTTTCTTTTCTTTTCTTTTCTTTTCTTTCTTTCTTTCTTTCTTTTTCTTTCTTTCTCTCTCTCTCTCTCTCTCTCTCTCTTTCCTTCTTTCTCCTTCCTTCCTTCCTTCCTTCCTTCTCCTTCCTTCCTTCCTTCCTTCCTTCCTTCCTTTCTTCCTTCCTTCCTTCCTTCCTTCCTTCCTTCCTTCCTTCCTTCCTTCCTTCCTTCCCTCCCTCCCTCCCTCCCTCCTTCCTTCTTTTGTTCTATACTCTGGGAGATTTCCTGAAATATACTACCTACTCCCTCTACTCAATGTTTTTGTCTTTGCTACCATATTTTAAGTCACTTGGAGTTATTTCTTTCTCAGTGACTATTTCTTTTTCCTCAAAACCCTGTTCTGGTTTTAAGAGGTAAATTTTTAAATCTGAGCACAGTTCTGGAAATGTTTTTCTTCTCTGCCTTAAATTAACTATTTTTCTCCAGAATCTGTAAGCTTACTTATTGAGTTCCCCACCATGCCTCCTCAATGATCCTGGTTTCCTATGCATGGCCATCAGTTTTAATTAACACAAAATGAACAAATCTAGTTTGCTCTGGTATCATCTAAACAAATTTGTCTTCTGGTCAGTTTTCCTACCTGTAGGTATTCTGACTGTGAGTTCTATACAGGACCTAACTGTGCAACTTTTCTTCACTGTAATGTCAGAGGTACTAGGGGTTTTATTCCAAGTACAATATCCAGACTAAAATGCTCCATTTCTACAAATGTTTTACTAATATTCCTTTGAGATACTCTTTGGTGTTTTATTTGGGGTAAAAGTTACTGATCATACTCTGCATAGGATAAGGAATGAGGTATTGAGGACACGGGACCCCTTGTGCAGTACCACATAATGCCTACTCTCTGCCACATCCAATCTAGAGTTCTGTTGGGCAATTATTTCTCACCAGGCAAGTAGTTCTGAGGCTTCCCTGCCTTTTATATTCTTCAGATCTTTTTCTGTCTTCCAGGGGCCATGTTACTATCCACCAAATTTACTATCTCTGTATTTTTAGACATAATAGTATTTGATACTAGCTAGTAATTATTATGTGCTGGTGTAAAAAGTTACAGATAGATAGAGTGAAGATCCTTATAAGGATCTTATGAAATACAGCTGGAGAAAGTCAAGCTTGGAGTGACTAAATCATTTGCTCTAAGTGACAGAACAAGCTCTGTTTTATTTTTCAAAATCAGAATCTTTTTAATTTAACTCGAAAGTTTTGTTTCTAGATACTAGTCCAAACTCAGGAAATCCAGAAACTGTGAAGGCTAACTTATTTTATACTAAAAAATATAATATTAGAAAATTGCCAGTAGACAGTTACATATCAGATTTAAAAGGACTTAATTCAGTAGAAAGGACACAAGTGAAAAGAGGAAAAATACCAAATGTTTCATTTTTCACTATGACTAAGTGCAGCATAAGGAGTCAAAGTGAAAAAAATAAAAAACACTTCCTTTTCCATAGGCATAGCTTTTAAATTCAACTCCTAGTTTTCAAATTGCAACCCAAATGACCTAGAGGAATTTCTTGCCCTTATTCACAAAAAAATGCTTTCTTTGGTAATTTTCTTTGATAATTTTCAAATTATTATACTGTTTTTATTATTGCCCTTCTCAAGTTTCAGAGAATATTCTCTGGTATCTAATGAAACAAAGTTACAGTAAGTTTTCCCTAAAAGAAAAAAAAAATGCAACTACAAGTTTAGTCTTTGTTTCATTCAAACAGAAACATGATGAAAACACACTGCAAACACAGTAACCAGCATTTTTACACAGAAAGATTACACTGTTATTACAAATTTGGAATTCACTGATTGTTTTACTCAATTTATTTTCATGAACCAGCTAATCTGGCATTCATATTATTATTTCAGAAAAGCAATTCTAACTTTAGCAGTACTTTGATTTGTACATTAGCAAGGGGAATTAAGAGGCTGACTGACTTTTATGCTTCTTTCAGATCCTTCTAAGTGTCGTTTGGTGCTGCCTAGCAAAGTATAGTATGTAATATCTCCTCAGTAGACATTTCATACATGACTAATAGACTCGTACACCTATTTTAAATCTTATTTCTAAAATACAAAAAAATACAAATAAAAATGAAAATTCTAGAATACATACTACCATATCTCAACACTAAGAATCCTAAAAATGTTCAAAGAGCTTAGACATAAACATGTTACATTTTACTACTTTTTTCTCATTATAATGACTTTTCTCTTTTTTTTTTTTATTACCAAACAAAACCAAAAAACAAACAAAATGCTTCAATTTATACAACAAAACTCACCAAAAATGTTGGTCTTCACAGTAAGTGCAAGATGAGTATTATTCCTTAAAATTTCAAGGGCTTTCACAAATGTAATATTTTCAAAGTTTTGTCCATTTACTTCCATTATCTTGAGAAAAGTATTTGAAAAATATAAATTAAGAGAGAAACAATATTAATTACTTCTGCAACCTTAAGTTTCATGGTGGAAAAAAGAAGAAAACTAAACAAAATGCACCCTTGTATGAACAACAGTTATCTCTATGAGAAGTGGGGTCACAACTTTCTCTATATTGTATTGGCCAAATATCTATTTTTTCAAAGTTCATTCCCTCTGAGATCATATTAAAGGCATTTGTTAAAACAAAACAAAACAAAACAAACCACCACAGGAAACATTTTCATGTCAGATCAACTCATACAATTAGTGCATATGTATATATGTGTAAATTTTATTGAAATTTTCTAAATGCAAATTTACTGCATTTAAAAGAGAGATAACTCATTCAAAAGTGATACTCTGAATACCTCTAACATCATTTCCCTGGTACTGAATGAACCAGCAACTCAAGCAACAAGCACCACTGTTAACGGGTTCTTCCAGGTGACACAGCTGAACCTTCACAGCAGGGGTTCCCAAACTTGGCTGTACCTCAAAACCATACAAAAGTTCCCTTAAAAATTACTAATTCTAACAAAAAAGGATAAAGAAATAAACATAATGAGAAAAAAAGGATCATAGAGGACAGATGTCAGGGATTGACACAATGATTCCAACAGGATAAAAGATTACGAAGTAAAATATTATGAAAAGGGAAAAAAACATGGAAGTAAAATTCAGAGTTGAAAAAAAAAAGTCTTGAGTCTACATACTAAAATGGCTCATCTAGTACCATGAAAAGATAATAAAGACACTTAACATATCTCAATGAAAATTTTGAATTCCAAGGACAGAAAACAAAGAATCTATAAGCTTCACTGTGCAGTGGCAGGTAGTGGGACAGCTAGCTAGAAAAGAAAAATAAACATTGGTTTGGACCTTTCTTGGACCATACTAGGATGATATGACATTCTTCTGTAACATCAAAGTTCTCAAGGAAAAATAACTGACCTAAGAATATTAAGCTCCACAAAAGCCTTATCAGACATGCAAGGACAAAAAGAACTATAGTACCTATTGCCCTTTTTTAGTAAAGTACTAGAAAAGGTACCAAGTACTAGAAGACATCTGTGAAATGAATCACAATAATGGAGATATAGATGACATGGAGGTGATCAATGAAATCAGTAAGATAGGTATAAATGTCTACAGGGTTGTTAGTGATAAACTTATGAAACTAAGTTGATACAAATGTCAAAAGTATTCTTAAAAGAGAAGATAAACAATGCTAAAAATGACAATAGCTAGACATAAAACTTCAGATAATTTTAACAATAACTGGAAGGACTGAGGGAAGAAGTAAAAAGCTGATAAATTTTCTCTCAAGAATGAAATTATTTAAAAAAAAAAAAGAATGAAATTATCTGATTTCACTGTTCTTTTGTGAATATGTTTAAATGTGTCCAAAATAAAATACTACGGAGGATTCCTGGGTGGCTCAGTGGTTTAGTGCCTGCCTTTGGCCCAGGGCGCGACCCTAGAGTCCCAGAATCGAGTCCTGAGTTGGGCTCCTGGCATGAAGCCTGCTTCTCCCTCTGCCTGTGTCTCTGCCTCTCTCTCTCTATCATGAGTAAGTAAATAAAATTTTTTAAAAATAAAATAAAATAAAATAAAATACTAGAACAATAAAACACTGACTCTAGAATTCTAGCTACTAGATATTCTCAATGACAAGAGTGGGGTTAGGCCTAGAAATCTCTATTTTTAAAAAGTTTCCTTAGGGGAAGAAGGGGATAATTTTCACTCTAAATGAGTTTTTTTCTTAACCCTTTGATATTTGAGCTGGATAACTCTTTGTTGTGGGGGATGTGCTGCTGCAGTGTGTTTTATGTACGCTGCGTATTAGCAAAATATCCCTGGCCTCTAGATGCTAGCAGTAACCCCCAGGTCATGAGAATCAAAAATATCTCCAGACATGTCAAATGTTTCCCAAGGGAGAAAATCACTCCTGGCTCTGCAGTGCAGCACTTTTTATAACATGAATTCATTAGCATGGTTTAGTTAAAAGTACAACACAGCTACATTCTAAATGCATATAAATGAACAAGCAGAATTTTAAAATGGGAAAACATAACCTTCTCAAGTGATTCACCTGAATTTGAAAAACTACTCTTTGCTGTGCCTAAGAATCACCTAGAGAGTTCTGTTAAAAATACAGATTCCTGGAGGGGATCTCTGGAGAATGTGACTAGTATGATTAATAAAACTGAGGTGGGCTTAGGCATTGCATTTTTTAAGGTTGTCAAGAATCACATCTGGGAACACATTCATTGCTCTACAGCAACCCAAAGCCTTAATGGAGAGACTAAATCCCCACCAACTTCCTCCCAGGGTCTCCTTTTTCCTAGTCCCTCACCTGGCTTCCTCTACTTATGGATATAGTTTTGTTACCATATGAACACTATTTAAGCTGACACCATAATTTATGGCAATCTTTGGCCACTTACATTTTAATTTTTATTCATTCATTCATTCATTCATTTATAAAGATTTTATTTATTTGAGAAAGAGAAAGCGAGCACAAGTAGGGAGCAGAGGAAGAAGATGGCTCCCTGCTGAGCAAGGGAACCTGACATGGGGCTCAATTCCAGGACCCTGAGATCATGAACTAACCAAAAGGCAGAAGCTTAACTGACTGAGCCACCGAGGCACCCCTCATTTTAATTTTTAATTAAATTTCCTTTTTTTTTTTTTTTAATTTTTTTAAATTAAATTTCCTTAAACCGATCATGCTTACTTGAAGAAGTATCACATGAGAAAAAAAGCAGTAGATGCTCACTTGAAAGAAGGCTTTAATTCACATAGTTGGTAATTTACTTACCTGATCACCACGTTTCAGTCCAGCATCAGCAGCTTTGCTACTAGGTTCTACTCCTTCAACAAAAATACCAAAGCCCTTCTCACTCCCTCCATTAAGGCTGAAATGCAGAGGGGACTCCCGGGAAGCCTTTTGCAGCACCACCTGTCTCCACTTGGCCTTTGCAGCACAGGCAATATTCAATAACCGGAGATGACCATTCATTTTCTAAAAAAGTGAAAAAGGGTATACTGTATATAAATTTATGCATCTATTCCTATGGGCTTTTAGGGAATCACCTACTTATTACAATTACAGTTACCTTGAAATACAAAGTAAAGAACACATAAGCCAGGGTAAATAAAACTGAAGGAGGGAAAGCTTCAACCCCGGAGCACTGTCATGATCTTACGATTTTTAAAAATTGCTAGATAAGCACAGATTAGAAAAGATTTCAAAATGTAGTCTCATTTAGAGAAGGAAGACAAAACCTTACTTCTCATGGCCTGAACCCTCCTAATACATACTCCACTACTATCTTACTTATCTCCTGGCTGGTACATAAATCCAGAATCTTTCTACACCTTCATTTAAAACCTTAAAGAATCTGAACCACTTTTCCGAAAACTGTCTGATATTCAAAGACACATTCAAGTTCCTACCTCTTCTGAGTATATTATTCCTGTATTTATTAGATCTTTCTTAAACTTAGTAATACTCTCACTTTCAGATTTTTTAAAATTTATTTATTTATGATAGTCAGAGAGAGAGAGAGAGAGAGAGAGAGAGGCAGAGACATAGACAGAGGGAGAAGCAGGCTCCATGCTGGGAGTCCGACGTGGGATTCGATCCCGGGTCTCCAGGATCGCGCCCTGGGCCAAAGGCAGGTGCTAAACCGCTGCGCCACCCAGGGATCCCCACTTTCAGATTTTAATACCAATTCAATATCCAACTATTCTCAAATAGCATAGTATGTGTAAATCTCTCGTCCATAAAAAGTAGCTAAAGTTTCTTCAGGACAGAGGCCAAGCCTTACACCTGTTCTGATCCTATGTGATACTCTGGGAATACAGAGTAGAACTGAGTAAATTTTACCTGATGACTGGATGATTACAGAAAAAAAAAAAAAAAAGAAAGAAATCCTATGATTGTAAGGCAATTTCTACTTTCCATTACCCAAATGATGGTGGTAAGCTTCTATGGCCACTTAATCAAGTTCCCGAGTCTCTGTTCATTATTCCTATTTTTCATAGAGCTGAAGTGTGCTGAGAAGTCTACAGGAACTAAGAGGTAAGGGAATGGACAGAAATCTACCTATTTGTCTCTTTGTTCAACTCAATCCACTTACAACCCGAGTAACAGCAATGGTTCTTGGGCATTTGCTATGTAAGAGTTTTTTTTTTTGTCCTTCCAGATTGTTGCATTCATTAGCTCATTATAATCCTCATAAGAATCCCCAGAAACTAAGGATGACTACTACCTATAAATTGCATAAAAGGCTGGGCAACTTGTCCAAGTTTACATGTCTAACAAGTGGTACAGTTTGAATGTTAATTTAGGCAAACTAACTCCTGAGCTGCATAATTAATTTACTTCCTAAAATTTCAAGTTGCTTAGAGCACATAATCCAGTTGCAGTTGAAAGCATCTGACAGAGAGAGTAAATGGAATTATAAATAGCTACTGTGAAAGTTAACAAGATCTTGAGGGGATTATCTTAGGTGTTGTATACTTAGAACAAATGAAATCACATGCAGAAGGGAGACTCAGTCTAATGTGAGCACAGAGTTCAATAGCAGACTAGAAGAAAAAAATTCAAGCTTGACAACCAGTTAAGAATATAAAATAATCTGGTTGGCTAAAATTAAGGGTGCACAGAAAAAAAGACTGAAAATATAGGTGAGGGACCTGAATACAGAGGAATTACTTTGGTAGGAAATACTTCAATTTACTGACAGAGAAATATTCATCTCATTTATAGTTTAAAAACAATCTCTGGCCACACAAAAATGGACTGGAAGAAATATTAGAACTAAAATTAGCGAGCTATTACAATAGATGAGGCATATGATATGAGGCCCTGTCTGGGGAGTGAAAAAGGAATGGCAAGAGAGGAACTACAGGAAATATGTGTACTGTCACAATTAGTGACCCAGGTGACCTCAGCAATGAATGGACATCTTGGCCAGGGAATTCAAGGAAGAGAGGGGACCCACATATACACCAGACTTCGTAAGCCTAAGTGACTGGAGAGAGCATTCTCATTAGTCTCCAAATCAAAGTAGGAGAATCAGGAGGAAACCTGTTTTTGTTTGGGTTAGTGGCAGAGAATGAACAGAATCTAGAATATAAATTTGGAAGTTCTCATAGCACAGGAGAAGATGAAAGTTGTTCTGAGTTGCTGTTATTTGGGGATGAGGAAAATCCCTAATCCGTGAAGATAAATTCTTTTGAGTCTTACCGTATCTTCCAGATTTTTTTCAAATTCCTCCAGAAATCGAGTCATAGCAGGATCACCTTCAAAATCATTAAAATGATTATTTACCCATAATAACACAATCCTTGTTACCTGTGGAAACATGAAAGAGGCACCAGTTATGAGAGGCATTCTTTCCGCAGAAGTATATTCAAAAAGCATGTCCAAAACCAAAGAGTAACTGAGCTTTAGGACTAATCCCTTTACCCTCTGTCCTGTGTGCAAAAGGTTCATTCAAACAGAAAGGCATGGCTTAGTCTGAGCTTTTGCTTTCTTGGGTACACAATCAATAAAGAGTGCCAAGTCTATACCCACAGCGAAAATATACAAGCCTGTATGCAAAGCTGTTCAGTATATAGGATGTATACCTCAGATAAATCCTAAAACATAAGTTTTTAAGGATAGGCAACCATACCAAAAATGTTTATACAGCCAAAAACATGCTGAACCAAAATTCTAACAGTCAAATCTGAACTTACTTCATTATAAATACTGTGACTTTTCAAAGTTGTAAAGTGATTTGCTTACTTCGAGCCACTGATTAACAGAAAAATTAATGGAAGCTGAACTGAATCATGTACCTAACAATGGAAGTTATATATTTTTTAAACTGTGGTAGGATACACACAAAAGCCACCATTTAAACCACTTTAAGGTGTACAGTTCAGTGGCATTTAACACATTCAAAATGATAGCAACTATTACCACTACCTACTTCCAGAGCATTTTTATCACCCCAAAAGAAAACCTCATTCCCATTATATAGTCTCCTCACTTTCTGCCCTCTCTCCAAGCAGCCACTAATATGCTTTTCCCTCTCTGTGTATTTTGCCTACTCCAGATATTTCATACAATAAAATTTCATGTCTAGTTTCTTTCACTTAGCATGATGTTTTCAAGGTTCATCCATGCAGTAGCATGTACTACCTTCCCTTTTATGGCTGAATATTGTTTCATTATATGGCTATACCACATTTTGTTTATCCATCCAGCAGTTGATGGACATTTGGGTTGTCTCTACCTTTTGGTTATTGTCAACAGTGCTATGAACATCTTATGCAAGTTTTTGTTTGCATACCTGTTTTCAGTTCTTACAGATAAATACCAAGGGAGGAGAACTGCTGGGTTATCTGGTAATTTTAAGTTTTACTTTTTGAAGAAATGCCGACTGTTTTCCAGAGCAGTTGTAACATTTTACATTACTACCCATAATGTATGGGAATTCCGTTTTCTCCACATCCATATCCATGGTGATGCTTGTTATTTCCTTTCCTTTTTTTTTTTTTAAGATTTATTTATTTATTCATAAGAGACACACACACAGAGGTAGAGACACAGGCAGAGGCAGAAGCAGGCTCCATGCAAGGAGCCCAACATGGGACTGGATCCCGGGTCTCCAAGATCACGCCCTGAGCCGAAGGCAGGCATTAGACCACTGAGCCACCCAGGGATCCCCCTCCTTTCTTTTTTAAAAGCCATACACCTCATCCTAGTGGCTGTGAAGTAGAATCTCACGGTGGTTTTGATTTGCATTTCCCTATGAGTAATAGTGCTGAACATCCTTTTCATGTGTTTGCTAGCAATTTAGATATCCTTTTTGGAAAAATGTCTATTCAAGCCTTTTGTCCATTTTTAAGTTGTGTTGTCTTTTTGTTGTTGAACTGTAAGGGTTCTCTATACATTCAAGATAAGAGACTTTTATCAGATATAAGATTTGCAAATATATTTTCCCATTCCACATGTTGTCTTTTCTTTCAATTTAAGGCTCTAATTTTGATGAAGTTCAATTTATCTGCTTTAGTGCTTTGAATATCGTATCTAAGAAACTACTGCCAAATCTAAGGTCATGTTTTTTTTTAAGTTTTAAAAGAAAAGGGGGATGATCCCTGGGTGGTGCAGCAGTTTGGTGCCTACCTTTGGCCCAGGGCATGATCCTGGAGACCCGGGATTGAATCCCATGTCGGGCTCCCAGTGCATGGAGCCTGCTTCTCCCTCTGCCTGTGTCTCTGCCTCTCTCTCTCTGTGTGACTATCATAAATAAACTTAAAAAATAAATAAATAAATAAATAAAAGGTTTTATTAAAAAAAAAAGTTGTCATTGTAAAAGATTTAAACAATGCATCTGTATTCATCTGTTTAGTAAGTTTCATTCATAAGTTTAATAATGTCATAACTACTAATCTCTTCTTTTAAGAGTTTTATAGTGTCAGCTCCCGTATTTAGGGTCTCTGACTCACTTTGAGTTAATTTTGTACATAGGGTAAAGTAAGGGTCCAATTTCATTCTTTTGCATGTGTATATCGAGTTGTCCCTCACTCTATTTCTGCTCATTCTTCAGCATGCCTTTATCTCAACATGCTTTTATCTTCTCAGCAACTACACATAATTCCAAAAGAGGTGGGGAGGCAATCCTGTAGTTTGAAACACATGAGTTTCCTAAACAATGGAATTCCACAGTCCAGGTACATCTAATTTATTTTTTTTAAAACACAACTCAGAAAGATATATCAAGCAATTATGACCCTACTTTTATTTTTCTTAAAATAACTAACTTCCCTGGAGGGTATTAGGCTGAGTGAAGTAAGCCAGTCGGAGAAGGACAAACATTATATGTTCTCATTCATTTGGGGAATATAAATAATAGTGAAAGGGAATATAAGGGAAGGGGGAAGAAATGTGTGGGAAATATCAGAAAGGGAGACAGAACGTAAAGACTGCTAACTCTGGGAAACGAACTAGGGGTGGTGGAAGGGGAGGAGGGCGGGGGGTGGGAGTGAATGGGTGACGGGCACTGGGGGTTATTCTGTATGTTAGTAAATTGAACACCAATAAAAAATAAATTAAAAAAAAAAAAAGAAAGTAAAAAAAAATAAATAAATAAATAAAATAACGAACTTCCTACAAATTTGCTGAGGTACTGCTAGTCTTTTCACTGAATGTACAAATACCATAAAATAAGGTAAGATAATTTAAAATAGCAAACAATGTTTAATGCAAAAAAATTTTCAAATACAGATTTAAAATAAGTCACAAAAGAGACCTATTTTAAAGGTCAAAAAGACTAATTGTTTAAAAATGATTATAAAGTCTTTAACTCAAAAATCAACATATTTCTATTTCGGGGCTTACAAATAATGTAAGCTCCCCTGAAAATAATTTACTTGGTGAATATTCTTTCTAAATTACTAAATAGGGGCATCGGGTGGCTCAGCGGTTGAGCATCTGCCTTTGGCTCAGGGCATGATCCCATGGTCCCGGGATTGAGTCCTGCGTCGGGCTCCCTGCATGGAGCCTGCTTCTCCCTCTGCCTATGTCTCTGCCTCTCTTTCTGTGTTTCTCATGAATAAATAAATAAAATCTTAAAAAAAACCCTACTAAATAACTTTTTAAAATGTTTTACTATCTCCTTCAGAAAGATTTTGATAAAATTCAAAAATACTCTTATGCAGCTATCATGTTTTCTGAAATTATAGCTGTACCACAGCCTATTTCAGTTTTTAACTGTAAAGGCTCATATTCACTTCTTAACATGAATTTTATCCACAAAAGTAACTAAGTAGAGCTATTTTTTAGTTGAACTGAATTTTGTTATTAAAATAAATATTTATCAACTGTAAAAGGTTTTATGAATAAAAGTTATAGGTTAAAATTACTTCCATCCCCTTCATACTTATAAAACCAACCTTATCCCTTAAGCTGTCAATTTTAAACCATTCCAATAGTTTGATCCCAACATCCAAAGGACTTTCAAGAAATGTCCTGTAAGTTAGCAGGAAATCTTCTATATAAGTCGGGTCCACAATGGAATGCTCTTCTATTAAATGCATGATGAGACGCTCAGGTGTTGCCTAAAAATCCAAGGATAGGAAAGATTATAAAATAAACAAACATCACAGGAAATAATTCTACTGATTACTTCCCTTTGTAGTCACTCTATTACATCAGTCCTCAAAGGAGATTTTCATTGTTAAAATACTCAATAGTGGGAGAAGGTAGTCTTTACAGGTTATCCACCAGCACTCAGGGATGGAAAGTGATAAAAGGTAAAGGAATGACAATACCTAATAGCATTTTCTTAGTTGTAGCTGTTTTAACTGGCATTTTATCCTAGTAGGGCTTTTGAACTCAATGATTTATCTCTGGTGTGGCCTGTTTCTGCCATTTTTCTACAATTGGTAGAGTTGGGGAGAGGATGGTCTTAAGCCAACAAAAGGAAAAAGTAAAACTTAAAAAATTTAATCATCTTCAAATCTCTCCTGCCTCAGGCTATAGGAACAACACACCAGTTCAAGATAGTGAGTTTTGTTGTTTTTAACTTCCTAGAAAAGAAGTTTCTTCTTCTATAGTTTCTCCATGCTAGTTCACCATCTTGAGAGGAACAAGAAAATCTATATATAGTTTTTACATTAATTCAGAGTTTTAACTGCTTGCCTGTCTCCAAATTTATAAAAAGAAATGTAAACAACATTGATCTACTGCTCTAAGCTTCTGAACCAGTGCTAAAATTTATTACCTTTGCAGCCTTTTCAAAAGTGTATACACAGAACAAATGCAGAGATAAGCCAGATGTTAAACCAAATACAAAAATCAAGACAAATTTCCATTTGTTGCATTTACCCAAGCAATGTCACTAGTGAGCATAACTGCATGGTAAACATACATCAATACTAACAATGTTAATCTAAGAATTTACTTAAAGAAAAGGTATATAAATTATTTTTCTAGAAGGAAATCAAGTAAGGTTCTTCGTATAACATATTTGAGGGACCCAAGGCAAACTCAGGTCATTCCTATTCTTCTTTCACCCTCCAAAACAATCTAAGTCAAAGAATACCAAATTGGGCTTAACTTTCCCAGGCCAATCTTGAGTTGAGGTCTTTCAATATGGTTCTTAGATCATGTATAGTTAAGTCAGGGAAGGAACAGATCAACTTTAAGAAAGGCCATTATTCTGACCAGCTAAGTCACTGGGGTCAGACACCTGCAGAGACTAAGCCATATACTCAAAACTATATTTAAAGATGAGCCCCATAGCCATGCAGAAGCATGTCACCAAAGGTCTCACTAGTATCCAATAAGGTGGGGTTCTGGGAGAGAGAGTGAGCAGAGTTGGCAGGCAAAGGGGATGACTGGAATGGTGACACTGGCATCACGGAGACTGGTTACAATGAGCAAGTAAGTAAATAAACAGAGCATAACAAGAGACACTGCTGGAGAAGATATTTACAAATATGAAAAGAGAAAGGACAGGAAAAACTGCGGTATAGCACCAAAACTGGGAATACTAGTATGAACTCATGATTATTACAAATAGATGGAGACAAAGTTGTGGTGTATATGCATTTACTATAAATACTTATTTAGTATAAATATATTATATATTATAGTAAATATTTATACAACTTTCCTAGCTGTGTCTAATCAGAGGCACTAAAAGCAATGACATCTAAGTAGCAATGAAAAAAGTGCTAAGATCTTGGGGTTTTGTTTTTTGAATTTTTTTTTTTTTTTTTTACAAAGATTTTATTTATTTGAGAGAGTGAGAGAGAGCACAGGACAGAGAGCACCAGAGAAGGAAGGGGCAAATGGATGGGGAGAAGCAGGCTTCCCATTGAGCACGGTGCCCGACTCAGGGGTCAATCCCAGGACCCTTGGGATTAGGACCTGAGCCAAAGGCAGACACTTAACTGACTAAGCCACCCAGGCACCCCTAAAAGATTTTATTTTTAAGTAATCTATCCACCCAATGTGAGGCTCAAACCTACAATTCTATGATTAAGAGTCGCAGGCTTCACCAACTGAGCCAGCCAGGTGCCCCGTAGATCTCAGTTTTTAAATGCTATTCTCCACTAGTAGGATGTAAGGCTCTGGAGAAATGGCTGATTCCAAAGCCGGAACAGGGAAAGTACATAATGAGTCTGAACATCTTGTTTTGTCAGATAACAGGAAAACT
This sequence comes from Canis lupus dingo, assembly GCF_003254725.2. Lineage (NCBI taxonomy): Eukaryota > Metazoa > Chordata > Mammalia > Carnivora > Canidae > Canis > Canis lupus. Next base: position 19,176,612 of record NC_064253.1, read on the forward strand.
TTAAAAAAAATGATGAGGATATCTCAAAAGGATAAAGGAGTTGGCATTATTAAGGTCCCACGGGCCAAAACTGGACTTGTCTCCTGGAACAATGATGATGGTGAGAGTGTAAAACACACAAGTCCATGCCAATAGAACTGCATTACTGGGAGAAAAAAAGAATGTTCATCCTTACAGATAAAGATAATAAATGTTTAAAAAAAGGGGGAGAGGAATCACCGTATCGGCAGGAATCAAAAGAAGACTGGTAGACAGAAGTTTGTAGGCTATACTGACACTACTTCAAACCAACTCTCCCCCAAACACTTATCAATTACAAAGGGCATAATGAATCATTGTTTCAGGCAGGAATCAAAAGACGACTGGTGGACAGAAGTTTGTAGGATATATTGACACTACTCCAAAACATCTCTGCCTCAAACATTTATCAATTACAAAGAGCATAAGAAATCTGACAGACATAAACATGACCAGATGATTAAAGTAGGTTTCAACAATGGTGGAACAGGCTGACATTACATGCTCCTTAATATGATGCAGAGAGAAGAATACTACATCATTTCTGTGGAATTCCTGCCAGAAGAACATGATTTGTCTGGTCATGAGGAAACATTGTAAAGATCCACACTGAGGGTGACTACAGAACAAAAGGTGTGTATTCTTTAAAACTGCTAAGAATATGAACAGATAAAGACTGTTCCTGGAGTAGACTCAAGTGACAGGACAACTAAATGCTACTGTGTTCCTAGATGAGATGCTGGATGAGAAAAGACAAAGTGCCACTGCTGGGCTAGTCAGTGAAAAACTAAATATGATCTGTGGGCCTGAATGGTGGTATTGTATCAATTTTCATTTCTCAATTTAAAGGTTTCTATGGTGTTTATGTAGGAAAGTGTTGTTTTTAGGAAATACACAATGGAATATTCAGGAGTGATGAAGCATCACACTTGCAGACTGGTCTCAAATGATTCAGAGAAAGACTGGTGATAATGGAGAAAATGCAGTGAAATGTTAATAGTTGGGGAATCTGAATGAAGGAGTGTTCAATACTGTTCTGGCAACTATTCTCTGAGTCTGTAATTATTTAAAAATAAAGAATTAAAAAATATGAGCTCCCATAAAAAGACAGCCTATGGCAATCCACCCATGTTTACCTTTTCTATAAAACAAAGCTTGTACTTACCAGTTTAGGAAAAGATAAAGTGTTGCTAAATATCCTGACTCCTGAGGAAAAATGGATCTAACATCAGTCCCTTCACATTATTAAATAGGCTCATGTATTTGTAATGAATAACACACTTACTTATTTTACAACCAAGACTAGGCTGAAAAGAGAAATGGTTATATGTTTTCCTCTATTTCAACTATAATTTCTCTATTTTACAATCCAGAGGTCTTCAAAGAAACCTTCTTCAAAGTGGGGGGAGGTGGGAGGGAGACAAGGGGTCAAGCAGACAAAGGGGAGGGGAGAGAGAGAAAACTAGAGAAACAGTATGAGGATTAATATTCAGGCTCTACAATGTGCTAAATAAAGCCTTTGATTTACCTCATTTAGCCCTAATAAAGCTCTGTCATATCACTATTTTCAGATCAGAAAACAGAGGGAAGATAATGCCTTTTCAATGCCATAAATATCCAGTAAACACTGCACCTTCATCTACTACCATTCTTCAAACTTTCATTATCAGTCCTTTTGTTTTATTTCTATATATTGTTTTTTTAAGTTCAAAAGTTTTATTTAAATTCTGGTTAGTTAACATATGTGTAATATTAGTTTTAGGTGTACAATTCAGTGATTCATCCATACAACACCCAATTGTATGAGTGCCCACCTTAATACCCACCACCCATTTAGCCCATCCCTCCAACTACCTCTCCTCCAGCAACCCTGTCTATTCTTTACAGTTAAAAGTCTGTTTCTTGGTTTGCTCCCCACCGCCACCCACCCATCCAAGTCCATTTCTTTTGTTTAAGTTCACATAGGAATGAAATCATAGGGTATCTGTATTTCTGACTTACACGGCTGTTTGATGAAATTCACCTCCATTATCAATGGATCATGAAATAAATTTGAAAAGGAAAACTCTTACCAGTGTATTCTAAAATAATATCCAACCCACATTGATATTAAATGGCAATGTCATGCTTCATTATTAAAATGTGTAAAAATCAATGTGGAAAAAAGCAGAACCAATACATTTGTTTATATTCTAAAATTAGTGAATTACCTTACACTGCACAAAAAGTAATTCAAAGCCTTTCTAGCAAGAAGAAAGCTATATTCTATCAATGACTAGAATAATAAATAAAGACACCCACCTTGATTACAATGTGTCCTTTCCTGGTTCCACTCCGATCTAGTTCACGATGCTCATGTACCATGACAATTTCTCCCTCTTCCTCAACTTTATGGGTGTTTTTCTCCACATGATTTAAAATTCTCCAATAATCCTGCTGCGCTATGCAGACAAACTGTCCGAGAACAACATGGGGACAGTTAATAAACCTATAGTACATAAATATATCACTATGCACCAAGGCAGAGCACAAAGGTAAGAAATCGAGTGGCATCAGTTCTTTTTTATTCAATCCCTTTAACCATCAACAAAAATCAAGGTGAAATAAATAACTGACATACAAAGAGACCAAAGAGGTTAAATCCGTTCAAATTCTGCTCTAAAAGGAGAAGTGAACATCTAGTTCTCTTAAAATTGACGCTAGGGAAAGAAAACATGAAGCAGGAGTAAGTTAAAAACAACTCAGAAGTTCCTATTTCTTTCCTTTATTTTAAAAAAACAAAACAAAACAAAAAACCAAAAAAAAGGACTAAGCTGGCTATTACTCAATAGAAATTTAATGAACCAACATTTCGTATAATCTCTTCTAAAAATTTATAGTTTAATTCCACAAATCTTTGAGTTAGACACAAAATCTAATTTCCTTTATTAACTGTGAACTTCTGAAAATTCCTAATTCTCAAATCAAGCTATTTTATTTTAAGGAAGAAAAAAAACAGGCTCGGCTATTTGAAATCAACAAAGAATACTACAAGACACCAAAGAGATAAACTTACCTGACAATCATCTACTTTCGTCCTAACAACTCCATGCATGTACTGTTTGTCCAGAGTGGGAGTAATTCCAAAACTATTTCCCATAAAGAGATTTTCAACTTTTCCATCTGGATGAGTGATTTCTACAGTGCCGTTTAAAATAACATACCATGAGTCAAGCTATAGAGAAAAAGACAGGTTTTAAGAATCTCTTTTAAAAAATAGTTACATGTTAACTTTGCAAAATAATGAATACATTGAACTTTTATAATTTAAAAAAGAAAAAGATCCAGTTACATTATTTTGTACTCTGTCAAAAAACACCCTATGCCTGTCTACACAAACTGATAAAGCTTATTTTACATTTTCTTCTTTTAGTCACCAAATGACACCAGGGGAACCTTCCGTAATTGACCAAATACTTGGAGAAAAACAAATGGGTTAAACCACAAGCTCCTAAATCCTGAATCCACACACTGACACTAACTGGATGACTCCTGGCAAGTTATTTAACCTCTCAGTGCCCCAGATTCTTGATTTCTGAGTGGACTTAACCAAAGTACTATCACAGGACCTTTGTCTTAATGAAATCAGTTTACACACACTAACTCCTTAGAACAGTGCCTGGCATATAGCAAGCACTCTAAAGAAAAAAAAGTTGCTAGTAACTAATTCAGAAAGACTACTATGGCCCTGAATTTTAAAGCAGGTTGACAAAATATTAAAAATTTCTCTTAATGTTAAGAAAATACTGCCTTCGGGCAGCCCGGGCGGCTCAGCGGTTTAGCGCCGCCTTCAGCCCAGGGCGTGATCTTGGAGACCTGGGATTGAGTCCCATGTCGGGCTCCTTGTATGAAGCCTGCTTCTCCCTCTGCCTGTGTCTCTGCCTCTCTCTTTCTCTCTCTCTCTCTCTGTGCCTCTCATGAATAAATAAATAAAATCTTAAAAAAAAAAAAAGAAAATATTGCCTCCATTTATACAGAAACATATGATGCTCCTAGAAGTTAACCTGGTATGTATTAGTGAAAGGTCACTTATTCTCCTTTGGTATAATTCTTAACAACCTCAACTATCAACAGTTTAAAGGTAATTTAAGGGAAATGTGGGTCATCGGTTCTGAAGGAGAATCAGTAGCAAAACAAAATTATTTTTTTAAAAGCGTGCTTTTTTGGTTATTTCAAGTATGAAATTCACTCACTGTGCAATTTATGGATAACATAAATTACTTGAGGACAGGGACTGTGTCTAGTTTTTCCACCACTACACTCCCTGTGTCTAGAATAGTACCTAGCACAAAGAACGCACGTAACAAAATTTTTGCTGACAGAACTGTGGAAAATTAAGAGAACATAAAAATTTGTGGAAAATAAAAGTTCTTCAAAATTCCAGTGTTTATACAGTTGTTGTTAGAAGTTTAATTTCTCTCCTGTGTTTATATTACTTTATACTCCTGAAATAGTCATTCAACTGTCCTGCCTTTTAAGAAAATTTAATACTAAAATTTGTTCATGAAACTTTTTTTCTTGAGATTATCCTATGATAGTGTCAGATATTTAGGACATGGGAAGTAAACAAGTAAATAAAGCTAGACATAGGCCCTGGCCTTCAAAGAGCTTCCATCAAATTTTAAAATACCCTGAATATCTACATATTATATCCTGTAGACAATATAATAATTACTTCTTTATTCCTGAATGACATTTTAGCCATTTCCAATTTTTACTACTATAAAAATGCTGCAAGAACATCTTTTGGTCTAACTCAGTTTTATGTTATGTACTAAACAAAGACTCATAGTGAGTGAAACAGGATAGAGGACTGTTAATTCTTCAAGGCCCATGTTAAAAATTTCTAAATGACTTTCCAGAAATGCTATTTATATCCTTGCTAGCAGTATAAGACGATTTTCATTGACTTGATATGTCAGCATTAATTTCCATCAGTTTGGTAAGAAAAACTGAAGTAACTCCTAACAGCAGTAATTCCTCTGTATCCTTCCAATGCCTCTGCATCCTTCCTTTACCCGTTGAAAGTCACTAGCCAAACATTTCTCAACATAGTACTGCCACCATAGAAATGTCTCAACTGACAGCAGTCCACTGAGAAGTAAAAACAAATTTGTTTCAATTAATGTTATTTATTGAATATTTATGCTAGGCTCACTGCTGGGAAATAAAAATTAAGACAGACAAAATAAAGCAAAAGCAAAAATAAAAAAAACTTCTATCTTTAGAAATTATAATAAACCCAAACACAGCAGTCACGCAAAAAATTGTATAAATTTCAAAAGTCAAGATTTACAGGAATTTATGGAAATGAAATCATTCTAAAAATCAGCTCCCACACTAAATAATATGTAACATTTGCTAGTCTACCTCTTGCCCATCTTCAAGAATAATAGCTCCAGCCTGCTCCACCACTTCAAAAATCATCACTGAGCAGAGTTCTCTTCTTACAGACATGGTCATGTTTGCAAAAGCTGGGAGCTGGTGCATAAACTCCAGTAATTGTTCTGTTTAAAAAAAAAAAAAAAAAAAGGAAGAAGAAGATATTTTAGTAGAGAGACCATCAAAGACTATACTTTAAAGATCCAATAAAATCTACAATTGAATTCCCAATTTTCTAAATCAACTTATGAATTTAGGCTGCTAATGCTGAGCAACCAAGGTACAAGATGATTGCTGATTTAAAAAAAAAAAAAATCAATGCTTTGTTTAATAGACCTTTCACAATCACACAAAAAAATACACATATTGGAAGATACCCAGAATTCATAACCTCCAGAGGGAATTGGAAACCCAGAGATTCAAAAGAGGCTAATTTTCCTAGCCTGAGATGTCATTCCATGGTAGTTCAGTTAGTGATGTCCTTCAATCTAACAGATTAGCAAAAAAGTCTTTTGTCTAGTTCTTATCTGGATAGAGTTCAAAAGAATGTTATGTCAACAAGTAATTAAGCAATGAAGGATAACAAATTTGAGTTCTAGTGCCAAACTTGTGAAGTAACTGCAAGGTAAGTCTCTTTATAACCAACAAATGTTTATGAGTACGGGCCTTTGGCTAACATTACTGGTACAGATACAAAAGTAAAAAAGATAAATATAAGGGAGAAACAAGCAGTCAGCTAAGGGATGAAAAAGAAATAAGGATAAGGTACTATCTATCTGGATAACTGGGAGATAATTATATTTCAATTTTTTAAAAACTGTGAAAGGAGCACAGTATACAAACTTTTATCATTAAAAATGCACTTTTAGTTTCTGTTCAGATACTGTTCATAACATGAGTCTAAACTGCAAGTTAATTAACTATGTTGTGTCATTAGAATGGCAAGGAATGTTCAAATGTACTGATCATTACTCACATAGATTATGATTCTTAGTAACATCTTCTGATCTGAATGACAGCAATATGGCTATTATAAAAGGGAAATCTAGGCTAAAATCTTAATTGAATCATAACAATATATAATGACTCTAAGTAATCTTTGTTCTCAAAGAAAACATGAGCATCTTTAGTATTATTCAACCTTCTAAACTTATCAGTTCTGTAAGAAATACAAAAAAGAAAATTCATAAACTGTTATCCAAAAATTATATATATTTTTTCAGGCAGACAAATAAAAAGATGACCTTTGATAACATTTGAAACATTTTTAGAAAACTAGACATCAGACACTATTGTACTGTAGCTTACCTATCTCATGGACATGAGAAGGGAAATTACTTTAATGCAGTTGAGCTTTTGTTTTGTAAACTGGGAGCAGCCAGAATATGAGGGCTATCTGGTTGTGACGTCTATCACCCCAGTAATCACTGGGGCCGACTCAGGTGACCTGCCTGGCTAGGCAGGTGTTCCCTTTCTCTCTGACTGTCCATGCGCATCCCGCTGTAAGCTGTGCACTCGCTCAGTTGAAGAGTTTGAACTTTCCTGATAAAGGATGACCGTTCTTTGGTCAAGGGTATACCAATAGCTGTACTTCCCAGCTACATCTTCCAAACAAACTCTCAAATTGGGGCAGCCAGCCTCCAAGATGGCTCTAAACCTCTTGTTATTCATGATCTTGTGCAGTTCCCTCCCATATTATATCACAGTTACTCTGTGTGACACTCCTGAGGCCAAGTAATAAAAGATAAACTAAATAATAAATAAAAAACTCTCCTTTGGATTACTTGATTTGGGGGAAACCAACTGCCACATTGGGAGAATATTCAAGAGCCTATGAGAGAGGCCCACATAGCAGTAACTGAGGTCTTGTACTAAAAACCCTGTAAGTAGCCACCTTGGAAGTATATACTCTAGCGCAGCAGTCCAGTGAAGCCTCAGGTATCTGTGACCCCTGCTGATATCCTGACTGAAGCTTCATGAAACACTGTTCCAGAACTATTCAGCTAGGCTGTTCATGAATTCTTGACCCACAAAAGCTATAAGAAAACAAACGTGTATTGTTTTAAGCCTATGCTTCAAGTATTTTGTTATGCAGCAAGAGGTATAAACTATATGTATAAATTAAACTATAAAATTCTTATTGTGAATACATGTATTTCTTACCAATGTCATCATCAGTTTTGTCTGCAGGTTCTTTCTCAAGACATTCTCGAACAAGATCTCGCCCCTGTAGTGGATCCGTTCGATCAATTTCTTCATCTTCCTCTTCTTCATCTTCAGAATCAACAGGTCCTTCTGGAAGACGTGTTAAATCTACATCTCCTACCTCACTTTCCGTAGCCTACAGAAAGAAATCTCGATCGATTATGTTATAAAAATTGTATGTCACAGCCTGAATTAACCCAAGCTACCCTTTCCTAACACTCTGAAGAATCAAAAACAAAACACTATTTTTTATTAAAGGTTTCTCTCTGCCCAAAAATATAGGCTCATTGTTCACACTGTGACATCCAGGTGATAAATCTGAGCCAGTAAGTATAAAATGGTCAAGAGATATAACCACCTGGACTAATACCTGTTTTCCAAATAACACATATATTGCTTACAAGTATAACATTTCCTAAAACATGATGTGCAGGAGAGATACAGTTTATCAACAATCATTTTATGAGTTACTAGTCTGTGTTGGGTATTGCAAATAACATATTCTTTCACCACAAAGATTTATAATCCAGTAACGTAGGCAGCCATGTAAATTAAGAACAGAAATGTAAAACTGAAAAGTGCTAAAGTAGGCCAATTGTGAAGTAATGAAAACATAATCATAATGTCCCAATATCTTTTTATTGAATCTAATTGCAAAGAAGATTTGAGATTATTGTAACCAATGTTTAAAATAGGCTTGAACTTAGAACCTCAACTTTGGAAATATATTAGTCTCAGATATTTGTAAAGAACTAGCAAATTTCTTAAAAACTGTAAATTTAGAAATGCAGAAAATAATGTAGAAATAATGAAATAATAAATAATTGGGACATATTGAAGCAACCTATAAGGTGCCCATAGACTAGACAGACAGACAAAACATGGGCATACATCCACAAATAACCAGGTTCCCTGAGGCCAAAACTGCCTCTGCTTTCTGACTCTAGAACCTTAGGGTTTAAGTAGAGTCATTTCTGAATAATATATCCTTGGAACCACAAACTTGCTAGCAGGTTATAATTTCTTTTAAAAATATAGTTTTAATTTAAATGTATACATGCTAAAATGATTTTCAAAAACCTATTTACATATACCAATTTTAATTCAATAAACTAGTGCGCTAAAAACCCCTAAAGCAATATTCTCTATAGTTTATTTAATTTTTCAGAATATAGAAGCTCACCCCCAGAGTAGCCTTCTTCCACTTTATCAAATTATAAGGACCATCTACTTTATACGTTTGGGTTCTTAAACCACTGTCTTCATCACAATTTCAGGTTTTCATCATATGACCTAGACTATTTCAACATAGTCTCCTAACCTTTTAGATTGTATCTGATAAAAAGATGGTTCACAGCAAAAATAAGCAAGATTCAATTTGGTTATATGGACAACAGGCAAGGCTTGTAGTCATCTGTGTGAGAAATGAAGATACTTAACAGGAAAATTCTTTAGGCAGAATGGAAATCACGGGTAGGGATTGTAAGAATGGTATTAACAGAACTCTTAGATCTTTTAAGGACATCTGCAAAGGAAAGAACATAATCTTTCCTCACAAATGTCTTAACTGTCCTTTGTTCAAAGTATGATAAAAAGAAAAAGGATGAATAATATAATTTAAAGGAACATATTAAACTGTTAAAAGTACACAAGAAGGATAATGTGGCAAAATAAAAATTAAAAATAATAAAGAAAGAATAGCCAAAAACATAGCCAAGAATAGCCAAAAATTTGCTAGGAAATTAAAAAAAGGACTTTATATTTTAAAAGTAAATAAAATGAGCTATGCAGAATGCAAGGTCTAATTCACTGACTAAGCAAAGGCAAGGTAGGTCTTTTAAGGTGAAGGTAGATATAATAAATCATCAAAACTAGAAGTCACTGCATGACATTTCTGAGAACGTAGTTTGTTGGTAGAGTTTAGTTCTCAAATAACTAGATGATTTTTTTTTTAAAGTGTAGTATTCAAAATGCCCAGAATACAATAAAAACTTACTAGGAAGATGGAGGGAAATGTGATACATAACCAGGAGGAAAATCAATCAATATAAAGAGACCCAGGAATGACAGAGATGATGGAATTAGGAGACATGAACTGCCAACATTATAGCAAGTTCTAAGATTTAAAACAAAATATAAACAAGTAGAGTGAAAATGGGAAATCTAAGTAAAGAAATGTAAACTGTAAGGGGAAATTTGAAGAAAGGCAATAAAAATTACCCCAAGTGAAGCAAAGTAAAGAATAAGGCTATAAAGAAAATTTAAGAGTCTAAGAGACTAATAACATAATATCAACAGTTGTTACCAAAAAAATGTAGGTTGAAAGATATGTCACATTTGTTAAGACAGGGTATAGTGAAGATCAGCCCCTGCCTTTCAACTACTTTATCCTAGCACTTGGATTATAGCAGACCCTCCAGAAGATTATAATAAGTGAATTAAGTTTAGGGAGAAAAAAGGTATTTTTGTCAAACAGCTAATAAGGTAAATTCATTAAACTTCTTGTGTTTTTCCTTCCCTGCAGTATTAATGTATCTCTGTGTATACGTGTAAATATAATTTGGTGAGGCAGACAGTCTGAGGTGATTTTCTGATGACTTTGGCTTCCCCAAATAAACCACCAGAGGATATCCTTTTCCTGTTTTCATCTAGATAAAGAATGAGGGGAACTACAGGTTGGAATGAAAAGTTACACCAACTTACAAAAACCACATTTTCAAATTCAGAACAAATATTAAACCTAACATTAACCTTCTCTTTCTTGCATTGCCATTGTGAGTACTTCATTCAACCTTTTATATGTACCACTTAGTCCTTATGTTTCCTCTTCATCTCACTGGTTAAGGCAAGAACACTGTAAAACTAATCCTTCCATGGTCTCTACAACAGGTCAGCCAGTTCAAGTAAATTCTCCTTTGCCCTGGATATAATCAAGCTTTAATTTGTAATGATCCTCTGCACTTTCCTTGGGAACAATATTAGTTTCTACTTTCAAGTATAACTCAACTAAAAAACATCTAGATTACTTCCTAAGTACCAATGGTGTGCTTAACTCAGCATGGAATATAAAAGTAAAAAACAAACACTGCCTCCACAAATTTTCCTCTCATGATCTGCAGAAAAACTGCTGTGGGGTTCCAAGACATGAGAGATGATATGAACATGTCATTAAGGTGAAACTGCAGATAGAAGAGCATAGCCAAAACACAGAGCTAGAACAAAGCAACATGTTCGGGGAATAACACGTATATTTTGTCGTGGACTAGATCCTAGAATGTTCAAGTGGGGAACAGTGTAACATAAAAACAGACTTGCAGACTGTGGTTAGAAGTGGAAGGCTGAGAATGTGACTTCTCAGCAAGAAATGAAGAGTATAAATTAGATAATGGTGTAGCACTTAAACTTTTAAAATATATGAGTAAAGTCACACTATGCTTTATCTCATGTGGGAGTTTAAAAAATAGGAGTAGGAGCGCCTGGGTGGCTCAGTCCATTAAGCGACGGACTTGATTTTGGTTCAGGTCATGATCTCAGGGGGTCATGGGATCCAACCCTGTGTAAAATGGTAGTAGTTAAGATAAGTGAGATTTTAACCAGGGACACATATTTTTAACAGAAATATTCAAATAGAATGAAACATGGTATAACAAAGCTAGCTGAGGTGTCGAACAGCATAGAGGAAATGTAGCACCAGTTTTTGAGAGACTGGCAGTAAAGCTATGAATTAATAAGAACTCATGCTGCCATAGAGATAATAACTGAAGCACTGGGATTTTTAGCACCGTGTTTTACTTCCCACATAGAAACCAAAAAAGATGGGGGATGAATGTATACCTCAGGTTTCTAAAAATAAGTTAATGAAAAGACCAATGCTTTATTTCACAACATTCCAGCTCTTGCTGATATATACAGATTGAAATAAATAGGAAAAAAGAGTCAGAAAGAAGCACTCCTTATTTATCTTGAGTATTCTTTGAGGACACATAAAATACTTGATCCAAGAACAATCTAACATCTTAATGTATAAATTTGTCTAAATTTTAAGCTAATCTGATTATAAACATATTCATACCAAAAAGATTAAAAAAAATAGAGTGCTTAGTGAAGAATAAAAAAACATACAGAATAAAAAAACACCACATTCAAGCCTGTAATTCTACAGCAGAAGACCTCCAACTATCAGTAGGCATGCCTCAGCCATAGCCTCAGGTAGGCACACCAGTAGGTAGACATCCTGTAGATATTACATAAGTGCAATGCTTCAGAAGCTCCCCCAGAATCCTGCCAAAGATAGAGGACCCTGCTGTGTACAGCTCATCTGCTAGTGCGGAGCAAAGCATTGGCCTTTCCAAGTGACTCTGATCTCAGTCTATGCACTAACCTTTTGTCCTTTTTCTTACAATCATCTAAGGCTCCCTTCCTTGCTCCAAAAAGGTGATAACATCTGGTTTAGAAATGGATATACTGGGATCCCTGGGTGGCGCAGTGGTTTGGCGCCTGCCTTTGGCCCAGGGCGCGATCCTGGAGACCCGGGATCGAATCCCACGTCGGGCTCCCTGCATGGAGCCTGCTTCTCCCTCTGCCTGTGTCTATGCTTCTCTCTCCCTCTCTCTGTGTGACTATCATAAATAAATAAAAATTAAAAAAAAAAAAAAAAGAAATGGATATACTAATGAGATCAGGTACCTAGAGCTCAACAACACCACAACTCTGCTGTATGATTTCTCCTAGTAAGGTCTAGACATTCCCACTTACCCTACAAGAAATCTATAGCCATATTCCTAAACTTCATTAATCCAGGGTCAATCTTCTCTAGGAAAAACACAGAATCCAGAGGAGCTACAGCTCTACGTTGACTTTAGGTGTGCACATGATAATTCCTTTGGGGGAAGGGCAGAATGCCTGGAATGCAAATACTGCGAGAGGCTCCAGAGTCACTGCATTTTTTAAGTGTACTTTTAAAAAATACTTGTTCCATCTCCTACAAAATGATGAACAGGGAGAATTCCTTGTTCTGTCTACGATAAAATGCTAAACAGGGAGATGCAGATGGCCAGAGCAATGACCTTTGTGGAGAAAAGCTATGCATAATCCAAAAACGGAGGCTTCTTTCCATTTTGTCTCTGCCTACAAGTTTCCCTTAAGAATGATGGTTTTCCTAAAACATCTGAAAACAACTCAGTGGACCCACAGTCTAAAATGTTTTCCTCAAGCAACAACTCCATTTCAAAAGACAAGTAATATATGGTAGCCACTTGCCATATGTGACTATTGGTCACTTGAACTGTGGCTGGTCAGAACGGAGATGTATAGTAAGGTTATATTAAATTCTGGCTTTGGGAGACTCCCACATCCCCATACTGTGCATACACCCTCATACTCCTCTGCCTGGCACCTTGGGGCCAGTGGTGCCACAGCCTGGGCTGGCAGAGCCTCGCTGCTCCATCTGGTGCCCTGCCTGGGCTGTTGCAGAGTCACCAAAGCAGGCAGTAAGAGTGCTGCAGTCCAAGTGGCTCTGGAAAGTCGGCTGTGGACTCAGGTCATTGGGCAATTCCACCACCTCATCCAGCTTCCCAAGGATGAGTCCAAAGCCAAGCTTTAAAGACGATGTCAGCTCCTCCATGGCACTGATTGATGATTCAGTCTGCCCAGTCACCAAGCAACCACCAGCCACAACAAACCCAAAGAACCTCCCAACATTCCACCTGGAACTTCACTAGCAACTGGCAGCCTAGAATGGTAGTTAGGCTTTCTGCGTGTTGGAGCAAGCCTTTAACATTCAGTCAGGTAGTTTACAACTCTGCCTTAGCCTTACTTTCTGCTGGAGTGACCTGAAAGTCAGCCAAAGCTTATTTACTTTTTTGGAAGGACAGATTTTGCAGTTCTCTACTCTGCCAATATTGGCTGATATCCAATCCTTATTGTTTAAACAACTGGTGTTTAGGTCTTCAATCACTTGTGGAAGAAAGACATTCTAAATAACTCAAAATCACATCTGTGGAAGTCATCCTGAAAAGTCCCTCTACTTCTCTAAAATCCAATACTACACAAGTTCAAAGTTATGTAGCAAATATTATTAATAAAAACCAGCTAGTAAATTAACTTCCTGATATTAATTTTTACATGTACATGTTTATTTTTAATTTATATTATTTTTATACTGTCTACAGAAGTCAGAATTTTAAAAATTTAACTCATAATTTTAAACTGTGATTATGTGATGAAATGATAGTATTTGGATATATTTATGCTAAATAAAATATACTATTCAAATTAACTGCACCTGTTTCCTTTTAAGAGGAAAGGCCTTAAAAAATAAATAAATAAATAAATAAATAAATAAATAAATAAATAAATAAATAAAGGAAAGGCCTTTAAGAGGGCTACTTTAAGAGGGCTACTAGAAAATTTAATAGACCCTTTACAATAAAAAGCAACTCTATCACTATCTAGAATTTAAATAAAAGAAGAAAAAACAACTCTAATTTTCTTCAAGACTACTTATTGAACAGTCTATAATAAAAATCAGCCTTTGTATAAGTTTAAAGCTCAGTTGTTTCAAGAACTATTTTTTAACAAAGCAAGCATTACTCATAATGAATTCCCTGAATTAAAGTCTTTAAAAATAATATTATATTCATACACTCCTGAATCATATTTAATCACTCTCAAAAGATTGTTTCTTTAATTAAGCTTGCAAATTTGAAACAATAAAGCTTATTTTCCCAAAGACATTCTACCTGAATTTCATACACTTTAATTAAAAGATATGTGACCACCTAAAGCACAAGCATGGGATATATGGCAGAATAACAAAGCCATATGCACAGCACACAAACTCCTAAGATACTACCTGATAGATATCAGATAAACTGCTGCTCCCAGAGTCACTGGCGATGCTACAACCAGACTGACTAGAAGACACATGAGTCACCTGTGGATGAGGGTTGTCTGTGATGTGCATCTTGGTAAGATCGGCTGGAAGCTGAAAAAGAAAAATAATTTAAGATATTCTAAACATCAAACATTACCTCTGTAAGCGTTATTGAGGAATGTATACAATTATTCAATCACTATACTGTACACCTGAAACTACTATAACACTGTATATGAACTATACTGCAATTAAAAAGTTAAAAAATTTCTTAAGTAAAAAGTAAGAGTTCTTGACATGTTGTTCATTTCTGAACAGTTTCTGGACATTATATACACCACTGTGCAATTTCAATTCTAAACTAATTTTTCCACTTTTTGGAAAAACCTTAGGAAATGATAAAAACCAAATCAGTACTCTGATACTGTCAGTCAAGCCTAGAATAGAATGGAATCCCACTGTATAGGCTTCAGAAGACATTACCATTGGTAATGATATTTCAGAGTAAGCACTTGGGCCCCTCTTTTTCTCCTAATAATACTATCAGCTATTGTTACCTTCAAGTGTTCAGAATGCTATCAACAAACCACTCACACAAAATGGTCATTAACATGAAAAATATAACAACAAACAAAAAACCCCACAACATCTTGTGTTAAAGTACAGCATCTGGCACCAAGATTTGGGGGGGGGGGGGGGGGAGTTGATTGCATTCCAAATTTCAAAAATTTTGTAGACCTCTTTTCATCTAATATTGTAGTAGTTTGTAGTTGGCCCCTAAAAATTTGTTAATAATCATGATGATTTAATGAACATCTATGCTAGGTGCAGGGATACAAGAGACACAAGATAAAGGAAATGATACTATCATATCATCTTTAGTATGGTCACACTTTTATAGGTATGCAGGCTGTATAATATACCAAAAACAAAACAGAACAGCAGTAACAACAAAAAACCCTCACAAAATCAATGTAATAAGAATTAAAATAAACAAATGACTGCTCCAGAGTAATGAGAGAAAGTTTTACAAAGGAGGCATGGTGATATATTTTCCAAATAATTTCTCTGCAACCCCCTATTCAGGAACATTAAGAGAAATCTACTTACTTTTTAAAACAGAAGTTCTCATTGCTTTAGGGCAGGAAAATGTTAAACATGCACAGAGTAGTAAAAACTGAATAAACCCTAAAGGAAAAATGGCCAAGTCTAAATTCTATCATCTTAAGAGTAGTCACTATAATTATAAAAACTACACACAGAAGGGGGCCTGGGTGGCTCAGTCAGTTAGGTGTCTGACTCATGATTTTGGTTCAGGTCATGATCTCAGGGTCACGAGAATGAGCCCTCGCCAGGCTCCTTAAGATTCTCTCTTCCACTAGCATGTGATGTAAGAGCTCTGGGCATTATATAAAATTGATGAATCACTGACTTCTACTTCTGAAATCAGTAATATATTATATGTTAATTAACTGAATTTAAATAAAATTTAAATAAACTGTCTCTCCCTCTGCCCCTCCCCCACTAAAACCAAACAAACTACACATAGAAATGATATCACATATTCCTCTGCTGATAACAGTGTGTTATCTAACTCAGATGAATTCTATTAACTAAGATAAACAGAAAAACTAGATATACATATGTAATCCGGCCTGGTAGGTTTTCCTGATTCTTAAAGAGGGCGATCAAGAGACTCAGAAGCAGTTCAACAGTCTTAGTTACAGAGATAGAAGTTATATTTCAAGGCCTAGCATGGAAGGGCCACCCTTTGGACTGGGACTCTGGAAAGAACATTATACTCTATGAATAAATGTGATCCACAAGTAAATTGATGCCCATTTTAGAATCATCTCAATCTCTGATGTTGTTTGTATTAAGATGTTATACAGGGTTACTAGTCTCTTCCAGTCAATTATTGGAAGCAAACACAAATCTTTGCCAAATGAAAAAATCATACTAGTATCAAATTATTTAAAATATTTTGCATATACAACATCCATAGCTCAAATAAAACCAGGCACATGAGAAGACAAGATAGCACTGATGAAAACTACAAAATATAATAGACTTTAGAAATGAAGAACTTTCAACTAATGGAATAATCAGATTACAAAATATCTGTTTTGAATATATATAGCAAGGGTCGGCAAACATTTTCTTTAAGGGACAAAAGAATATTGAGACTTGTGCAGGTGACATATAATCAATCTCTGTGGATACTTTTGACTTTTTTTTTTTAAATAATCCTTTAAGAATGTAAAGGTCATTCTTAGCTCACATGTCGAAAAGTTCAGTGGCCATGTTTTCCATTATAGCAAAAGATGATACTGACAAATGAACCCTGAAAAACACAGGTTTGAACTATATGGCTCCACTTATGCATGGGTCCACTTACATGTGGATTATTTTTCAATATTCTACAGTACTTTAAACATATTTTCCTTATGATTTTATTTATAATATTTTCTCTAGCTTACTTTATAATATAGTATATAATACATATACAAAATGTCTTTTTAAAAATATTTTACAAAATAAATCTTAATTGACTACGTTATTATTGGTAAGGCTTCCAGGTAATAGTAGGCTATTAGTACTTAACTCAAAAGTTATACATGGATTTCTGACTGCACAGGGGTCAGCAGCCCTAATCCCTGTGTTGTTCAAGGGTCAACCCTACAGAGGAAAAAAAACTAAGAATTATAGCAAATAATTAAAGAATAAAATACAAATTCTACAGCTGAAAAGTGAAGTTATGGAAATTAAAAAGTCAAACATGGACTCATTAGATTTGGCAGAGCTAAGAAGAAAATTAGAAAAGTAAAGATTGGCCTGAAAAAATATCCAGAATGAAGCTGGGAGAGAGGGGGAAAGAATCACAGGGGATAGTGTAAGAAGTAACATCTGAACAACCTGAGTCAAAGAAAAAAAAAAAAAAGATTAAGACATATGAGATAATGGCTAAGCATTTTCCCAAACTGACAATAATACAAAGTCACACAAGGATCAAGCAAGAATTACCAGCAAGATAAATAACAAAACCATACCTATGCACACGAGGGTGAAACTAGTATGGGGGAAAAAAGAGAAAGAAATCTTAAAACAGAAAAAAGAGATTACTTGGACAAGAGCAAAATTAAACTGACAGCTGAACTCTCAATAAAAATTTGGAAGCCAGGGGCACCTGAGTGGCTCAGTAGGTTGAGCATCCGTCTGCCTTTGGCTCAGCGGAGGTTGTGATCCCAGGGTCCTGATCCTCACATCAGGCTCCCTCCTCTGCAGGGAGCCTACCTCTCCCTCTGCTTCCCTCTCTCTGTCTTTCATGAGTAAATAAATAAAATTAAATTAAATTAAAAAAAAAAAAAAAAGAGATTTGGAAGCCAGAAGAGAATGGGAGTGGTATCTCCAAGTGCTAAAATCCATCAAGAAAAAATAATAATAATAAAATAAAATCCATCAAGAAGTCCCCCAAAAAGGGTAAAATAAAGACATTTTCAGAAAAAAAATGAAGACAAATGTTTTCCAGCAGATCTCCAGCAGATTCTCCAGCAGATCCAGTGAATAAAGAAAATGTACTAGGAGAACAATACAATTCCAAGTGGAAGCTTCCAGATGCAGAAAAGGAAAACCAATGAAAACAGGAAATGTGTGGGTAAGTTTGTGTGAATACTAACTACATAAAATAGGGACGTTAATGTCCCGACACATAAATAAGAATTAAAATATATTACATACAATAGAATTAAGTCTGGAGAAAAGTAAATGAAGTTAATAAAAGTACTTTGCAATGTCCATGAAACTGTAGCAACAGACTTCATAGATGGATACATTTCTGTAATCTGATTTAAGACTAGTAAAACTGTGTAACTATGAAGCTTACTTAGGGGAAAACATTAAAAAAAAAGGATAGAAAAATATATACCATGCAAAAACAAACCAAAAGAAAGATTATGTAGTTATATTTCAAATGAAGTCCATCTTGAGGGGGAAAGCATTAGAGACAAAAGGGGACATTTTTATAATAAAAGGTTCAACACTAAATACGTACGTAGGCACACATCCTCTAAATATAGAAGGCAAAAAACGGCAACAAAAGACCTACATGAATCCACAATTATGCTGCCAAATTATACCACAAATTTCTCACTGACAGATTAAGAAAATAAAAAATATGTAAAGATAGGGAAGATGGGAACAATTATAAAAAACCTGACCTAACGTGCATGAACATAGAAGAATGCAACCAAAAACTTCAGAATTATTTTAGGGTACACATAAAAACATTAAAAAAAATTGACAATAAGGCAGGTGGTCAAAGTTTCAAAAGAATGAAAACATAGAGAGATATCTTACGATACAAAGCAAATAAGGCAGAAATACTAACAAAAAGATAACTAATAAAAATTATCACGGACTGGGAAATTATTAAACAAACCTAAATAGTGAAAAGCTCAATTAAGGCACATTGCAAATTAGAAAATACTCAGAATAAAAATTAAAATGCCACCTACCAAAACCTGTGGGAAAAGCTAACACTATGCTTAGAGGCCATTTTATAGCTCTATTATGTGTACTAAAAAAGACAGAGAGGAGCGCCTGCATGGTGCAGCGGGCTAAGTGTCTGACTCTTGATTTTCACTCAGGTAGTGATCTAGGGGCTGTGAAGTCGAGCTTGGCGTCAGGCTCTGCACTCAGCTTGGAGTTTGCTTGAGACTTTCTCTCTCTCTCCTGTGCCCCTATCCTCATATGTGTATGCACTCTCCCTCTCAAATAAATTTTTTAAAAGGTAGAAAAATCAATGAGCTAACCGTAAGTGGTTACAATAATACAGAAACAGTGATGGGAGTATATCTCAGCTCAAAGACCTTGCTCCTACTTAGTTTCTATTGTTTAGGCAGAATTCATCTAGTAATTAAGCGGATGAAAAGACAAAGACTGAAAATAGTTTTAAAAGTCCAGATGTTTGGTTGAGCTGTCAGGAGTAGAAGGTAATCCATATTCCAAGATTCCTACAGAAGACCAAGGAGAAAGAGGTCATCCAACAAAGTAACACAATGAACCAAAGCCAGAAAAGCAAGACTGCAAATTGGGTGCGTAGCAATACTTTTAAGCCATTTTCATCCTCACTAGACCCTAAAAGACAAGCATTTTTATCCCTACTTTACTAATGAAGAACTGAGACAATAAAATTAAGCTGCTGGCCATAGATCTCTCACTCGAGTTGGAATTCAAACCCAAGAGGTACCTGATTCTAGTACTCTGCTTT
Source organism: Canis lupus dingo (assembly GCF_003254725.2). Taxonomy (NCBI): domain Eukaryota; kingdom Metazoa; phylum Chordata; class Mammalia; order Carnivora; family Canidae; genus Canis; species Canis lupus. The sequence continues at coordinate 19,196,399 of NC_064253.1, forward strand.
GTACCAGGAATTCTGCTGGTAACATGAAGATGAAAACAGATGGATCCCATCTTCAAGGATCGCAGTATAACAGTGAAGAGTGGCCAAAGATGTACAAGTGTACAGCATCTCCTTTCTACCCCATGAAGAAAACTTAGATCAATATATAGGAATCCTCTCAACTTCTTAATCTTACGAAAATAATGATAGGGACTACAGCTAATGTTTGAGTGCTCACTACATGCACCAAATAGGTAAACTAGTAAATACATCATTTTACAGACTTTTTCATAGATTATCTCATTTAATCATCATATAACCAGACAAGGAAGATGCTATTATTATACCCAAACTTCATATTAGGAAAACCAAGGCCCTTAGGAGCCACACAGGTTACCCATAATCACATCTCTAGGAAGCAGGGAAAATTGCTTTAAAATCCAGGCCGTCTGACTATAAATCAGTTGTTCTTTCCTAGTAAATTGTTTCCTGACATTAAGGTCTGAGTTCCTAACATCCAACAATTCCTTCTATTCCTAACAAAAGAAGCAGAAGAAAGGTGAAAGTTTTCCTCCAATAGGAATCCTTTATGTCTTAAACCATCTCTCCTGTGTCTCAGCTTATCTGCCTCTTTTCCTTTTCTTCCTGACCCCAACAGGGACTTACTAGCTGACTTCTCATGAGCAATGTCAATTCACTTACCGCATCACAGGTTTGGCAAAATTTCCTATTTTCCACAGTTCCTTTATCCATTTCCCATACCTGAACTTCCAAGCTCTGCTGGAACTCACATTTGGAATTCACATGTCCATGAGGCCCAATGTCAAAGTTCTATTTGGGGGATGGACAGATTCCTTAGGTAAGAGCTTGAATATAGACAGAGATTATGAGAAAGTACAGTCTGTTGAAGATTCTATATATATAAAGGAAAAAAGATGTATTAAGCAGAGGCTAGAGGTAGAAAATAATCTTGAATGTCAAGCATTTTGATTTTGATTCCTATAGGTTATAAGAGAGCTGCTACAGGTTTTTGGGAAGGGCAATGACAGAAGAGGTGCTGTAGGTCTTACACAGACTTAACCCATCCAAGTGTTTATTTTTCTGACTCAAATTTCTCTGCAGGTCTAGGCAACACTCTGGGGCAACTGCTTTATATGCAAACTCAGATACTGCTTTGGTCTTTTGGCTCTGCCATCTCAACACAGGACCACTTAAGTCACAGCAGCAGGAGAAAAAAGCCGTTAAAAGAGATTACTAAACCTTGCCAGGAACCAGAGAAATAAAAATTTAAATAACTTTTCATCAGACTGGCAAAAAGAAAGCCTGAGAATACATAATACGGGCAAGGCTAAGGAGAAAACCAATATTCTCATAAATGGTAATGGGAGTTATGAATTGGTGTAGCCACTCTTAAGAGTGATTCAAGGAGTAGCCACTTTGGAGAGCAAATATTAAGATTTTTTACATTTAAAATTCCTCTTTGGATATCTATCCTAAAAAAGCACACAGGTGTGCAAGGAGGATGTACAAGAACATTCATTACAAACAAACTGTAATAATTTAAAGAAAAGAAAAATAATTGTCACAAGGAGAATGGCTAAATTATTATAGCCTGTTATGGAATACTGTGCTACAGTTCAAGGTACAAGAAAACCTAGCTATACTGACTAAAAAGTAACTTTCATGATAAATAGAAGACTCATTTTTTAAAAAGCATAAAAACATCATTACATGTTTTCTGGGTACATACTCATCTAGGTTTGGGAGAAAAGATTTGAAGGAATATATACCACACAATCAAGAGTAGTACTGTCTAGTGAATGAGAAGAATCAAGGCTGGTAGTCCAAAAGAAGTTTCAGCGTGATCTGCAATATCCAGCTGAAATGTTTTATTTTTGTATGGAGAAAACATTCCTCTACTATTTCTATAAATAAGTTATTTGTAGTATTCTCAAAACTGAAAACAAATAAATATATATATGTATGTAAGGGTAATTTCCTCTTACCTTTTCATTTAAAAAATGACCATAACACTGGAATGTGGTGAAATTCTGGAGCTCTTAGCAACTAAGGGTAGCTATACACACTGTATACATTCTGGCATTTTATGATAAAAAAGCAAGATTCAAAGATGAGTTTTATTAGAATGCCTTATGAGTATATACTTATATATAAGTATACATATATAAGTATATATATAAGTATAGTTATATATATATATAAGTATATATATAAGTATATATTAAGTACTTATATACTTAGTATATAAAGTGGAACTGAGAATAAGCATTTAACCTATAACGGAAGGAAACGGAGCAGAAAGTGATATAAATTAGGGAAAAACAAAAACTCCCTACATAAGAGCCTGTATGGAAAGCTGAAAAACAAACTGAAAGTGAAGTACTTTAGAACACTTGGGTGGCCCAAGTGGTTAAGCATTGACTCTTGGTTTTGGCTCAAGTTATGATCTCAGGGTTGTGAGATGGAGCCCCATGTTGGTCTCCATGCTAGGCATGGGGCCTGCTTGAGATTCTCCCTTTCCAACTCCCTCACCTCTCCCCGCAACTCTCCCTTCTCAAAAAAAAAAAAAAAAAAAAAAAAAAAAAGGAAGTTCTTCTGTGTTCTTACTCCTTTGAATGTGGCATTCATGCTCTTTAAATTTCATTGTGTGTGTATAAACTTGAATGAGTAAGATGCAATCAAGAAACAGGCCAATCAGGGATCCCTGGGTGGCACAGCAGTTTGGCGCCTGCCTTTGGCCCAGGGTGCGATCCTGGAGACCCGAGATCGAATCCCACATCGGGCTCCCGGTGCATGGAGCCTGCTTCTCCCTCTGCCTGTGTCTCTGCCTCTCTCTCTCTCTCTCTGTGACTATCATAAATAAATAAAAATTAAAAAAAAAAAAAAAGAAACAGGCCAATCAGTGAAGCTTAGGTAGGGATGTATACAGGGGATACAGGAAATAAAGGGCCAAAAGTAGTATTTTGGGTGCTTTAGGTTTCCTGTATTAGAAAAAAGCTACTTACAGGGCCTGAAGCAAGAAAATGAATGACTGGAAGAGATCTGCTTTTTAAAAAGCTTATTCTAAAAACAACAACAACAACAACAACAACAAAAAATAAATAAAAAGCTTATTCTAGCATCGTAGATGAAATGGAAGACAATCATACATATGGGAGACAGGAAACACTAATCAAAGACAGAGGTCTTATGAAATTAAAAGCAGATGTATAAAGGAGCTTCTGGGGCTAGACAGGGTGACATGTGTCACTTGACAATGAAAGAGAACTAAAAATAGATTCCAAGGCCCAAAAAACGTAGTTTGGAGCCTGTTTTATGAAGACAATTTAAAATGTCTCCAAAGTCCTGAAGGAAATAGCTGTATCTAACCACAGTAGCTTTGGGTATATGACACCGGCACCCTGCGTCAGGCAAGTGGAACTACGGCATAAGCATGCATTCCTAATTCATTATTTTTACTAGAAGATGAGGGTTAAAGGGACAATGACACATGTATCTCCTCATCATCACATTTTTAAAACCAAAGAGTGGCTTTCAATCAATATTTGCACTTAACATTAAGTTTTTTAAAAGCGTAGATACACTTGTTGAGAAAAGATGAAATCAGTTTAAAGAGTGCTGTCAACTTTGAGGACAAGCAAGGAAACTAGATTTGCTGCACTTAATGGGGAGGAGTGTATAAGAAGGTAATGGGAAGAGAGTCACATACTGTCTAGTGAGTCACGGCTAAGACTTTGACTTTTGGTGTGAATAAAGTGTATCCGGAAGGGAGTGATGAGCTGTGTCAAATGCCACAGACAGGTAGTGTAATAAGGGCCAAAAAATGACCCATAGATTTAGCTGTGTGGAAAAATGAAAAAGAACACACTTCCTTGACCAGTAACCATAGGAGCACCTAAAAGAAGGCATAGTGTTGATACCTCTCCCATCCAGTAAACAGTCACTTTGGGTAAGCAACTTAAACAGATGAGGAAGGTGAGCTCTCAATCACTCCAGGAGTATCAATCTCTTTAAAAAAATTCCAACACATTCAACTAAGATTTGAAATATGAAGAAAGAGCTAAGCAATGAGGGAAACGAATGGCATCTATGAAATGAGAACAAATTATTAAACAAGAGTGGCTGTGAAAAAGCATCACTTGAGATTTCAAAAATGATTAATAGTGATTACATTTATGGCAACTGGTCACAAAGGGAGAATCAGTCAGTGAGCTAGATGATCCAACTGGAAATTTATGGAGTAAAAATAAAGAAATGTTTAGAGATAATGTGGACAGATATGGATCTGTCCATATCTGTCCACATCTGGAATAGTAAGAAAAGAGTTGAGGTTTTCAAAAAATAAATTTCCCATAACTGAAGACCAATTGGAATCTTTAGCTGGAGAGAAACTTTCAAGTAGCAAAAACAAAACAAAACAAAAAAAATAGATAATCCATAGGAAAACTTCAAGACATCAAGAATAAAAAGTAAAACCCAAACAAAACAAAACACAATTAATCACTGAAAAGAAGAAAAACAGACTACTTAACAAAGGAATCAGGAATTATAAGGAGCCCAGACTTCTCAACACCAACAGGATGCCAGAGACAGTGCATTAACTTTTTCATTGTGCTAAAAGGAAAAGACCTTAGATTTATTATTTTATATACAACGAAACAATTATATTTAAAAGTAATATTGAGTAAAGCAGTTTTGAACATACAAGCACTTAAAGTGCATCTCCTCCTCTTCCATCCTCCTCTTGCTCCTAGAACTACTTAATCCATCAAGAAAATAAATTCAGAAGTAATGAATCCACGTAGTACCGTGGGCAAATACATGAATAAATAAAATCAGTAAGATGTACTGGAAAACCAAAAGTACCAAGTTTGAAAAATTAATCACAGGTTTAATGTGTTTATAATCATAATGCAGAGTGAAAATTCCATCAGTAGTAACATGAGAGATGGGGGAGGGAGGAAAAGGAGCCATACATACTCTTTTACAAATACTTAATTTACATATTCAAGCACCAGTCACAGAATTCTGCTCAGATAGTATTTGCTGGCATTTGATCAAACCTTAGAATCTGATTTTTTAAATCCCCCTTGGCTCTTCTATACTTGTTAAATCTTAAATCAAAAGCTGGTTACTAATACCACCAAAGGCTGTTTTTGATTGGTATTCTAAACAACCCCTGTATCTCATTCTTTATTTTCTTTGAAGCTTTTTCACTTGGTCTCATCCATTTCCTTTCTACAGGTTTTAAATCTTAGTAGTGTCACTATCAAGCATCAGCAAAGCATGGGCCCCACAGGTGGCATTTGTACTATGGAGGCTACCCATGCCTTATTGGATAGTACAAATGAAGCATATACCTATGTTTCTTTCTATCTCTTTCCATGTCAATCAGTTGTTGCTAAATGAATAGTGAATTTAAATGTCTTTCTAGAGCTGTGTTTAGAAAGATATACAGTGAGCTATCTTTCAGATAAAACAGCACACTACGACACTACCACAGTATTTCTCCCTTAGTCACCATCACTAGGACGGACTACCTTTAAACAAAGACATGATTCCATCCTAGGAAATGCCTCTATTGTGCCTGTCTCTATTCAACAGAACCATAAAGAAATCTTAACACAGTCTATGTTACAATTAAAGTGTTTACGAAAACAGCTTTACAAAAAACTAAAAATTCATACTTTCCTATTTTTGTCTTGAAATTTACATAACAGGAAACATAACTTGAGTGGCATCAAATTTCATATTTATATAAACAGCCACTATAAACAATACAATTTATTAAATTATATTGTATATTTTCTTAAAACCTAGCATGTCCTGTTATGTAGCATTTTGCTTTTCTGTGATTAGTTTGCTTTAAAAAAATGACAAATGTAACAAATGCTATCTTAAAAAGTCTCAAGCTAATGATTCACTTACTACTATTTTTAAAATGCTTAAGAACGTCATAAAATTTTTTTCATATACTTTTCATAGTATTTTCTTCATATTACTTCACTGATGGAGTTATTACCCTGTCTTCCTAAAATTTTTGTATAATAAAAACTTGTATAGTATAAACTAGAGATCAGACTAACACTGCTCAATACATCAACCATTTAAGATAAGGAGGCATTATAATACAGTCAAGTTAAAGAGCATACTCAGAGACAAGTACAGAAATAGCCATAACCAAATGATTCAGTCTGAAGACAGTCCACCTCAGATGCATTACATTTTAAGTCTATAGATTATTATGAAGGTATTTTTTCAAATCCTCTTGGAGGTACATTAGGATATTTTACAGATTCCCTTAAATTGAAAAACAAAATGGCCATGAGATTGAGCTTTTTAGATTGCTTTTGAATTCTTATTTTTAAAGTTTAGAAAATATAACAGCGCAATAAAGCTAATTTACAATTCAAAGTAGTAGAATTTAAATTTAATAACTATACCCATCTCCAAGGAAATAATAAACATTACTTACTTTGGAGGCCCATGGCTGAAGACAATTGGCATAACACCGAACAAGAAAAGCCATTTCCTGGGCTGGAAAGGGTAGTTTCCTTTTCAAACCAGAGCCACACGGATGAGTATGTTGACAAAATTCTGTTAAGTTTCTTTTTTACATATCATACGCCATTTGCAGTGTTATATAAAGGCAGCTTCTCCAAATCCCTTTCAAACTGAAATCAGGAGCTTTCAGTAGCTCAGAGTATTGTTCTAAATAACTGCAACAGTTTTCATCACAACATTCACTTTTAACAGGCAAATCACAGTAAATCAAGATGTTTACATTTCTGGCTCAGTATATACAGACATATACATGCTTCCTCAGGCACCTGGCACAGACATGCACAGTGGTAACATAACAGTTAATACAGTATCAGTCAAAGTAAATAAGGCAACATGCACCAAATCTGTGTTCCTGGATCTGAGAAACCTTTCCTCTCTGTAATGCAGCTTTGTCTCTTCTTCAACTTATTTCATTCTGTAGAGCAAGCACTGCAGTAATTCTTCTGCATCAGAAGCAAACCAGAACACTGTATCCTTAAAATGAAAGTTTCTTCATCTTCTTAATCACCAAAGGTTAAAAAAAAAAAAAATGAACCGATGGTAGTTGGAAGATATATATGCTCTAACAGGTCTGTCCTGGAGAAATGCCTGAAAATCTCCAAAATTAAAATTTTCTCTTTCCACATGCACTATTTACAGCTCTGCAGTAATGCTTCCTGTTCAATGCATCAGTAAGACAGTAATGTTGATCTAAGTCTGGCTTTTCTGGTTGAAAATTTATAGATGGTGATACAAAAACACTACATCTTCTATAAAACAAGACTATATGTTAGTGTCTTAATTCCTACTGTCCTTGCCAGTTTCACAGCAGCTCCCTAAGGAGAAGCTCCTATTGATTCCATGCTCTGCAGTAAGATGAAATATCTAATAAGAAGGAAAGAGAGTGGGAGGAGAATAGAGCTAAAAGGATGACATCACCTGTATAGAAAGCCTTCAGAAACTGCATTAGATCAATTGGCTACTGTATCTGCAGATGTAGCCCAAAAAGCAATTTACTGAAAACACACACACACACACACACACACACACGCACACATACTCCCTTCCATGAGACATGTCAGCAAGCTAAATTCTTTAAGAAAAAAAATGGCTTAGAGCACCTCTCTATTTCAGTTTTTAAAAATCCATCTTGATTTTTTATTCTGTGCACTAATACTGAGCTTTATTTGGGAAGCTATATTTCCTATTATTATTCAAATTTAACACAGTATTGTCCTCCCAAGGGAAAATAATTAGCTCTGGTAAGACACTTGCATTACAAATACATAAGGCAGCCTTCTTCTCAGACATCATATATGTGTTTGTAACACTACTAATTCAGGGGTTTCTGCTTGCAAAACTTCCTATTTATCAAATAACTGTTCTGAAAAGGTACAACCTTCAGGATACTTTAAATTAACATTAAAAATATCAAAACTGCTACTAAGATTTTTATGTAAATAGTATATTTAATTTGAAACAATAGAATTTCATTTTGCAAAGGAAAGCTGAAAAACATCACCAGGCATAATAGCCGACCTGCATGCAGCCTGTACCAACTCCTCTGAGGAAGAATAACCTATGCAACATGGTATTTTCCTGCACTCTGACGCTCAATTCCTAGAAAGACACAGGATGCCAGTAAAACTTAAAAGGAATTAGAAATGAAAATTATTACACTTGATTTAAAAATTGAGCTTGGTTCTAAAAAGCAATCATTTTTCTATAAAAATTCCAGAGAAAAATTAAATTTTGCCACACCCAGTTCAATCTAAAAACACAAGTCTTCTAGTATTGACCCTTATTCTTCACACATCTGCCACAAGGAATCTATTGCAGATACTCCCATCAAGAGTTTGCACTTAAGGTTGTAACGGTGCCTCCCAATGGCCAAAAAATACATAGCTTCCAATGATAAAATGCTTAGTATGTCTCCAGACAGCAAAATTATGAGAGTCACAATCAGAGAACAAGGCAGAGTAACATAACTATTTTGCTTCATTCACTTAACATTATTTTGAGGACAAGAGATATGCAACTTCGGAGGGGAAATTATTACCTGAAAGATGGGTGTTATTAGAAAAAATTCCACTGTCAAAGAAACATCTTGTCATTAGCCCCAGCCAAAAAAAAGAAGAGTTCTTCAATACACCTCTGGGCAAAGTATGACTCACTTTCTGAAAAACAGTATGCTGACAATCTGAATTATGGCAGCATAATTTACTAATAAAACTACAGTTAACTTCAGTAAAGCTAAATATTATTCTGGACAAAAACAAGTCATGTTTTCAAAATACATGATCATTTATGAACTTAGGTTTCCATAAGATCTAAGAATTATATTTTTGGCAAAAACTTCAAAAGAATACACGCAAAAAAATTTTCATTTAAATGTAAAATTAAGTCTCAAAAATACAAATAAGCATGACTAGCTTTCCAAACATAAATCATGGAAAACATATATAGGTTGATTTTCAGACACCAATGTATTTTTTTCAATTTAATTATTTTAAATAAACTACAATGGGTTGGAGTTTCAACTCGATGGTAAGCATTCAAGAACAAATTAAGTCTAATTGCAATCATTCATTTTTTTTAAATATAAAAATGATAGCAGATATTCTATGTAAATGAAGCCAAACAATTCTTAAAGATAATTTTTAAGACAAGTCTTTTATACATTAGTAACATGACTCAAGAGTATTTCAGTTTCAATGGCAGATAATAATTACATCCACGTATGGTACCAACAGGATAAACTACAACCAAATCAAAAACAAAATCATAATGGTCATTTCCCTCCCATTTTATAATAAATCATGCTGATTGCACACAAAGGAGGGCCTCAAGCTGAGCAAGGGAGAGCCATCTCTTAGCTGCTTTAAGAAACTGCTGCCCTGTATGTGAAATTCAATCCACTAAATGCCATATGTTGGAAACTACTGTAGTAAATACGAACTCAGTAAAAGAACAACTGTCTTTTCTTTTAGTGTGCACTGTTAAGTGAAGATGACATCATCCTTTTCCTTGTTCTACCAATCATCTCATAGTATCTGTCATTCTGGGGAACTGTATGGTGAACATTGCATGCAGAATCCCCCTGTGTCAACAATACCATGAAAGAAACACGGGTCAAATCCTACATTCAGCCTATGAATCCACCAGCATTCTGAGGATATGCTGGACCACATGATTTCTTAAAAAAAAAAAAAAAAAAAAAGACATAGGCTTCTAATTAATGAAAGAATTAACATATTTTGAAGAGAATAGTAATTTGTCGAATAACTAAAAATATGATTAGGTGAATAAGCACTTTTTCACTTCTATCATTTTTAGAATTTTACTGTGATCTCATTCCATTAACTTACCAATTCAAATGAAGTAATCACAGCAAGGGAGAGTGCCCTGATCTACACATTATCTAGGAACCATCACCACAGGATAGCCATTTAAGAGTACATTTCCCCTGCATATGAAACACCATGATGCTAGGCCACATAAGATGAAATCTTTGGCTTCATAAAATAAAGCAATCCACATATGTTGGCTCTGCAAAGCTTCAAACCATTACAAAATATTTTTTATAAAAAGGTAATGCTGTGTAGTTAATAATTAAAATTTATGTTAACTGTATAAACAATCTCTCAACAAAAATAAAACCCAAAACATCTGAGATAATGCACAGAAAGCCATAAATGAGGTTTGATAGTTATTAAACTATAAATAGAGTTTTTACTTAATAAGCCAAAACACTGAAAAGGAGGGAAATAAAGGTCATTCAGGATAAAGGTAACTTATCAGAGGATATACATTCTAGACATTATAAAAACAACCAACCAACAATAATAAAAACCAAATTTATAGTAATCTCAGGCAGAGTGTTACTGTTTATTCTTCATCTACACAATTAAATACTATAATCACAACTTAGAGAAACCAAACTCAAAAGCAGGTGAAGAACAAAAGAAAAATTATGTAGTTTCACAAAACAACATAAACAGGCCACTCATTTCTGCATTTTAGTTTTAAGTATTTAGTCTTTAAAATACAAAATGCTAAATGTGCTGATATATACAGTAAAAACACTTTAATCCTCTTGGAGAATGAATGACCCTTTACTGAAATGTCAGAGAGGTAACATACAAGCCCTTTGAAAGGATCATAGCAAGCTTTCCCATCTCTTCATCACCCCTTGCTTAACTTGAACATTTGAAATGAATCTTCATTAAGTTATCAGACACGGTTAATTCTAATTACTGGTGCCCCTCAGGAATTCTTGCTTTTAAACTGCATTCTATCTATTGCTCAGCCTTTCTGAAAAAAGGGAAGCCAGAGTATCAATATTCTCCTCCTGTTCTTCTGTAAGAAAGAGTGTGCTTCAGCACACTATCATACATGTCCACTAAATGGTCAGCACCATGGTGATGAAAATCCTGCTACAGCTACCAGCAGGACACATCAGCACTATGAAATATGACCCTTCCTTAGGGAGTGATTGAGGAAGAAAAAGCAAAGGAGAGGGAAGCCTTCATCATCAACTTAGGTGATGTAAGCTTCTATAATTAGAATCAGTGAAACCGAAGGAACAATAAAAAGGCACACCATGCTTCCACTTTCCCCTACACTAAACAGTCACAGAAAGTATTTTTCACTCATTCACTCACATACACATATAGGTAAATAAAGAATACACTCTACATGTAATCAGTCAAGTGTGCTACCTACCATATGCAAACCTAATGTGAAGTTTTAAAATAGTATTATTTTCTTCAAAATATGAGGTCTACCCAATAATTACAATAGAGCACTATATAAACATAACTGAAAAAACAAATCTTATTTAAAAAATGAAACTACTGAGAATACTGTCTCCATCTATAGATTCCCAGAATATATCTGAGATCAACTTGAAATCACTTCTCTAATTTTAAATACTACATTTTCTAGTACAATAAAAGCCAAATGCTGAATCAGCACAGTTTTCTGAACAGGTAACAAATCAAACAAAATGGCAAGAACAATCAGCATTTATCTGTTTGCTATGTCTCAGTACTTATTATCTCTTCCAATTGGAATGCTCTTAAAAATCGTTACCTTGGACCACTGGTATACATTAATAACAGAGATGCTTCAAAAAAATCTTCAAAAGAGCTTTCTTTAGCAACTATTGTATAAAGTGCTTCAAGTATGTTAAAAAATGTTTCCAATTCTGGTTCCCTGGGCAGGTCCATAAGAATTAGTGTCACCTTTAAGAGAGGAAGAGGTACCCCAGGCCAATAAAACAGCATGCCCTGCCCTCCTTGAGCTCCCAACACTATTGAAGTTCATAAAAAGTGAATGATAAAGACAATTTCTTTTTTTTTAATGATTTTATTTATTTATTCATGAGAGACAGACAGAGAGAGAGAGAGAGAGAGAGAGAGAGAGCGAGGGGCAGAGACATAGCCAGAGGGAGAAGCAGGCTCCATGCAGGGAGCCCGAAGTGGGACTTGATCCTGGGACTCCAGGATCACGCTCTGGGCTGAAGGGAGGCGCTAAACACCTGAGCTACCCAGACGTCCTTAAAATGACTAAGTTGCAATACTAATGCAGAGCCTTAAAAATAATTTTTATATCCTTAATCTAGGAATTTAACTTTCACAAATAAATCCTAAAATAATCAGAGTCCATTTATTCATGAGTTGTCTCCAACAGGAAAAAAAGCAGAAGCTACATGAGAATATTGTTACACTCAAATAATGTAATATTGCTGTTAAAAATATTAGTAAAATAGTAAAATATTGCTAAATTTTACTAAAAAACAGTAAAATATTACTAAAAAAATAATGTTTGGCAAAAAATTTAGTTGCCTGAGAAGTAGAAATGTAGGATATGTAAATATTCAACATTATCTAAATTAGAAGATGTGAATTAATCAAGATACTTTTAAAAGTCGCTAGCAACAGCAGCTACCTCTGGATTGAGGATGACAGCAAATTTCTTTCTTAATGTTCTCCTTTGTTTTTACATTTCTACAATGAGCATTTTTTTTCACAATTAAAAAAAAAAAATCTGCTCCAGGCAAGCATTTGACCTTAGCTTGATTATATATCATCACCCCTTTGCTTTTTCTCTTTTTGTGGACTCAGGATCCTGTAAGTAGGTACAAGAACTTCCTATCAAGAATTCTTTATTACTTCCTAGAAGGCAAATGGGACGCAGAAATTTCCTGGGAAAGGTTAGATACTCATGAATAAGAGAGAAAAGTCCTCTTCTGTAATTAAGATTCAGAGCATCATAGAGAATACACTGTCCAGAGCTCTAGTATAAGGTAGTATGGCTCTAGTATACAAGTACACTTATAAAAGAGGCCTCCCAAAACTCCACAGCCATTTCCATAATGTGAGCTGACAATGAGTGGTCAGCAGTCTGTAAGCTCAGAGAGCCTTCAGCAGAACCCAAACATGTCTGAACTCTCGTCTTAAAATTCCAGCCTCTAGAATTTTAAGAAATAAATATGTGTTATTTATGAACCACTCAGTCTGTAGTATTTTGTTACAGCAGCATGAACAGACTAAAGAGGAAATTTCAGCAATCACATGTTTAGACCAAAGTCCTATAATTTCTAATGAACTTGTCAGGGGGCAGGATCCTAGTTCTTACCACAGGAATGGCTTGATCAGTAAGACACGCACAGGGGCACCTGAATGGCTTAGCAGTTGAGTGTCTGCCTTCAGCTCAGGGCTTGATCCTGGGATGGAGTCCCCGCAGGGAGCCTGCTTCTCCTCTGCCTATGACTCTGCCTCTCTCTGTGTCTCTCTCGCTCATGAATAAATAAACAAAATCTTAAAAAAAAAAAAATATATATATATATATAAAATACACACAGGGATGCCTGGGTGGCTCAGTGGTTGAGCACCTGCCTTGGGCTCAGGGTGGGATCCTGGAGTCCTGGGGCTGAGTCTCACAAAGGTCTCCCTGCATGGAGCCTGCTTCTCTCTGCCTATGTCTCTGCCTCTCTCTGTGTGTCTCTCATGAATAAACAAAATATTAAAAAAGAAAAAAAAAAAACATGCACAGACTCTACAAAGCCAAACACATTCTGCTAAAAAACTTAAGATGTCACATGCATGGGAAAGTAGAAGAATATACCCACTATTCAGTGCACCAACAAAAAGGCGGTTAAATGATCTGGTCCTAATAATCAGTTGTACTGACAATTACGTCTTAATCTTGCTAAATATGCTCTGAATCCAAACAAAACAATGAGCACTGCAGAAAAGCAGGGAATGTAAGGTGCAATCAGAGAGGGAGCAAATGAGCAAGAGCTGCTCCATTATAATTTGTATGTCTAAAATCATACAGTACCTTCTAGAGTATCATACCATGCCTACCATCTGCTATATTTCCCTAGAACAATGGACTGGGTAGAAAAAAATATATATGTAAAGAAAGGTGAGCAAAAGGAAGCCCTCTAAATTTAAAACCACGATGCATGAGGTTGCCATGAAATCCTCTTTCTAGGTGTCTTTTTGGGAAGAGTCCAATGGCTCCATTCATATGAAAGCGCTATGATGGACAAAGAGAAAAACAAGGCCAGTAGCTTATGCTGTACCTAAGAATATAAAAAGCACCCTAAGCAATATAGGGAACAAGAGAGAAAAAATTATTCTGTAGTCTACTCTGGAATATGGGATCAAGAGGAAGTTAACACACACTACATACATATACTTCATTATTCAAAAATACAGAAAAAATGGAAAATGAATAAAAAAGACTCTAATTTCATAAATGAAGTACCCAAATACCAACAAGAGTTTTCAAACCTTTAAAGAATGTCCTTGTTTATATGTGGGTCAATAATGTTTCCAAAAAAGTGAGTGAAAATGTTTTGATATTTTGGAGATCGATTTCAAGTTAAATAAAGTCATACTTGATGCTTGAATTCAGTGAAACCAAGATACTTCCTCCCTATTCGTCCTGCCTTAATTTTACCGTTTAACTTCACATAAATATCAACATTAAAAATTTGAATCATTACATTTGAAAAACGTTTACCACTATAGACTATTTAAAACAGAGCAATCAACTTTATGTAAAAAACAGACATTTGAGAAATTCTTAAAGTTATTCATTTTGTTTTCTGTTATCTTTGGAACAGAGGAATTATATGAGCACACTGCATGTAAATATAACACCCTATGGGTCCAATGAGAAGTGCACTCTATGAATAGAAAATGTTAAGAAAGACTTCTCTCCAAAGAGATCAATAAATGATGTCTTGGGAACTGAGCAGGACTTGTCAGGAGGACATAGTAGACCATTCTGAATAAAAGGAGCAAATATTAAAATTCAAAATGATTTGTTAAAGGACAGAATTACCTTAGGTAAAGAAGTCTCTAAGAACCTCCCAGGGGGGAGAGAAAAAATGAAGGGATAATGAGGCCAGAAAGCTAAAAGGACTAACTGGTGCCAAATGAAGAAGAAATTTAAAAACAACCTGATCTTGAAACTTTTTAAAATAAAAAAATTTTGAGATACATTTCTAACATATTATTTATAAACATATGTATTCCTAGCAAAAATATTTTGAGTTCATTATGAAATACACACAAATCCCCAGAAATTTAATTTTTTATTTTTTAAAGATTTTATTTATTTATTTAAAAGGAAGACAGCTGGGATGCCTCGGTGGCTCAGTGGTTGAACGTCTGACTTTGGCCCAGGGCATGACCTTGAGATCCAGGATTGAGTCCCACATCATGTTCCTTGCAGGGAGACTGATTCTCCCTTGGCTTGTGTTTCTGCCTCTCTCTCTCTCTCTCTCTCTCTCTATCTCTCATGAACAAATAAATAAAATCTTTAAAAGAAAAAAAAAAGAGGAAGAGAGTAAAAGAGGGCATGGGCATAGGAGAGAGGGAGAAGGCTCCCTGCAGAGCAGGGAACCCGATGTGGGGGCTCATTTCCAGGACCACAAGATCATGACCTGAAACAAAGGCAGACACCCAACCACCTGAGCCCCCCATGCACCTCATTCCCAGAAATTTAAAAGGATAAGATAATACTACATATAAATATAAACTCTATTTTCTTCCTCTATCCTGGGGACTACTTTGTGATCCACGTCTTAAGACATATGGACTAACCTACTGGCCTTGCTAGCTACTGACAGAAAAAAGACCTCCAAATCAGTTAATTCCAAAACCAGTCATCAGTTTTGGCTAGACAGCCCTGTCATCATTTAACTGGATTCTAGCCACTTGTTGTGTACAGTAAAGCAACTTCAATTACTTTCATATGCATTTAATAACCACTTTATCTTTTAAGGTTGGACAATGAAAATGCCTTGTTTGAAGTGAGCTACTGTGAATAAACACTACAAAAAAAAAAAAAAACTGGGTGGGGGTAGGAGCAATAGTAGGCTGAACACTGGTTGTCCTAACTTCAAACCAGATTGATTTTCTTTTTCCCTTTGTTGTAATTCTTTAGCTTGTTTTTCAATGTATTAATATACTTAAACATTTTGGTAAACACATTTTACATTAATGTATGAAACAGATAAATAGGAAAGCTATTTTATATGCAACAATAAAGACCAAGTTTTACAATAGGAATAGAAGCTGCTGACATAATGAATGGTTTTCACAGCCCCAAACACTAGGCAGAACCTTCTATATAAAATCTCTCATTTAATCCTTTGACAAATCTATAGGTTAATTATCAAAAGAGAAGTAGGAAGGTTATACAATGTGCCCAAAGTAACACAGGAACCTAAACAATCTGATAGAAAAAAAGACACTCTTACTTTCCTTGATAGGCAATAAGCTTGGAAGGTAAAATGATGATGGTTCCCATTTTCAAGGCAGGTTATACCCTGATGGGAGAAGTGGACATCTGAAGAAACCATTAGAATGCAGTCTAATGCATGGTCACAAGCATATATATGGAATACTGTGGGAATGCAGAGATGTGTACCTTACCCCTTCCCAGGAGAAAATCATGGAGTTCTCCCATGCAAGAACATGGAACTGAGTCTTGTAGATGATTAGGATTTTGCCAAGACAACTAAGAATAAAAGATCATCCTAAGTAACAGGAACAGTAGATGTAAGAGATGTATAAACAAACAGGTTTCTCACCCCTCAACACACACACACACACACACACACACAAACACACACACACACAGTTATCACCTTGCAATATAGTTTGTATATCAAATCATGTTGTACACCTTAAACTTAGTGTTATATGCAAATTTTATCTCAATAAAGCTGAAAATAAATAAAAACATGGTTCCATTAAGGGTCAGCAAATTTGTTCAGCTTGACTAAAAAGCAGAGAATACATAGGAACAGAGAAAAACATAAAGTTGAAGAGGGGGACAAAGTTCAGATCTGTGCTGTCCAATATGGTAACTAGTAGCCACATGTGGTTACTTACATGTCAATTATTTGCAATTAAAATTTTAAATTAAAAGTCTCAGTCATACTAGCTACATCTTATGTCCTCAATAGCCACTTGGCACTAGTTACTATCACCAATTTGGAAACCGATATAAATTATTTCTATCACTGTGGGAAGTTTTTTTTTTTAAGTTTTTTTTTTTTTTTTTTTTTATGATAGTCACAGAGAGAGAGAGAGAGAGAGAGGCAGAGACACAGGCAGAGGGAGAAGTTTTTAAGTTTTTATTTATTGATTTTAGAGAGTGACTGCAAGCAGGGGGAGGCACAGAGGGAGAGGGGGAGAACCCCAAGGAGACTCCCTACTGAGCACAGAACCCAATGTGCCTCTCTATCTCAGGACCCTGAGATCATGACCTGAATGGAAATTAAGAGTTGGACGCTTAACCCACTGAGACAGCCAGGCACCCTAATGCTAATACAACAGTTCTAAAAAGAATGGCAGTGAACACTAAGGCAATGACACAGGGAAACTGAAAGGAGAGGAGTATATAAATCTTGAAACATTTGAGAGGAAGCAACTACAGATATTATTGACTTATTAAACTATAAGGGTGTATAACATGTTTCATGTTCTTCAGCAACCCCCCCATAAGATAGGCAGACCTAATATTACCATCTTCGTTTTTTGAGGTACAGCAACCAAATCATGGAGGGTTTAGATGAAATGCCCCAATTATACAGTACGTAAGGAAGAATTCAAGACAGATGGCTCATATAAATGCTAAACTATTTTCAGTTGGCATAATTACCCATTTTACTCACTGAATATTACTCCAATTACCTTTTTGCTATTTAGAAATATGAAATACACCTTCCTCAAATATCTAAAATATTCTTACTGAGAATATTCAAAAGCATTTAAATCTGTTAAAAACTATGAGAGCAATACCCAATGGAGTTTCAAAAACGTTACTGTTATAGACATGCTCTTTTTAACATTAAGGAAAAAAAAACATTCACTTGCACATTAAAATTATGGCTCTCATCTTTATATAAAGCAATGTATGACAAAACTATGAAAATAATTCATAAAAATAAACCATCTTTTGCAATCCTCCTAAGCATTCGATTAGAGAATAAAATATGCAAATTTTGTCTTCCTAAAACTTTGATGTACAGATTGTGTACTAGTAATAATTGTGACAAAGACAACAGTAACAAAAAATTCTGTACATCTTTAAGAATTTCTGATCTTCAGCATTTTAGCAAGGAAAAGTTGACGATGGTGAGGAAATGAAAAAAGAAACTATCAAATCTGCACTGCTGTTTAGAAGAAAAGAAATGATTTTTGATCTTTCTCTCTAAATTGCTGACAGTAAAACAAAAGAATTCAAAGACTCTAAGGTAGCCATAAAACCAATTTTCTACTGGATGTTTTAACAAATACTAATTAAAATTTTTGCTACACAGTATCCTTTATATAGCAAACTCCCAATATGTAGGTATTTGGTCAGACATACAAGTTTTTACCTACTGCTAACATTAATGAAAAGTAAATGAAAACCTCTTAAAATGCTTTCCAAATTTCCGGAAATACATCCATGTTAGAAAAAAAAGCAAGCAGAAACTATTATTTCAAGAAATAGCGAATTTATGTAACATCAACAAAAATCCTTTTTCAACGCAGTCTTTTTTTTTTTTTTTCAACCCAGTCTTATAGTTAAATAAACTACCCTGAATCAGCTTGAGCTCTCCCCTCTGCCAAATTCCTGACAGTACTTAGTAGGTTAAGTACTTAAAACTAGCTATGCAAGACTTTAAATTCAACAATGCCACACTTCACTTACAATCATCAAGCAGTGTGCCTGTTGCACTTTCTGGTCTACACAAGAAACCAGCATATCCTTAAGAGGATAACTTTCAGTACACATGGGAATTAGAAGTAAATGACTCAGGAGCATAAGCCACAGTTACGTACAGAAAATTCAGAATTTGCCTAGGCTTCATGACATGACACCAAAAAAATCTAAGAACACACCATAGCTGAGACTGGAGTAAATGATCAAAATACACACACAGACTATGCACTCTAGCTCGGATAAGGAAAACCAAATAATACAATTAAAAATAATTTAATAATTCTACTTCCCAGAATTTTTCTAAAGAAACCAATATCTGTCCATCTGTAACCACAAAGATAATTAGCATGTTAGTTTAAAGAAATAAAAACTAAAAAAATCTAAATGATCAAATACTGGGGAGTAAATAAATTATGGCAATTATTATAAAGGAGTACCATGACACTCTCAAGAGCAATGTAAAAAAAATTTTTAAGAGTTTATTTATTTATTTATTCATGAGAGACACAGAGAAACAGAGGCAGAGACATAGGCAGAGGGAGAAACAGGCTCCATGCAGGGAGCCCAATGTGGGACTCCATCCCAGGACTCCAGGATCACACCCTGAGCTGTAGGCAGATGCTTAACTGCTGAGCCACCCAGGCATCCCCCTCAAAATTTTTTAATAGCATTCAAACATGCTCACATTACACAACTAAGTTTTATAATGTTATCATATATTTAAGTCTTAAAAAGCTAGCCAAAAAGCTTACATTTGTATCTATGTGAAAAAACCTTTACCAAGAATATATAAAATGTCATCAATGGTTACATAACTGGGCAGAATGACTAGTCAGTTAACTTTTAATCTTTCCAAAACAGACACATATTACTTGTATAATACTGTAAACTTGTTAGTTTAAATCAATTTATTATAGGGGAATTTATTATATAAAAAGAAATTATTTCATAATAGGAACAGGAAATGAAGTTTATGTGCCTCTAGATGTGGTAAAAAAAAAATTAGGAGACTATTTCATGTTATTCTTTGTTGTTAGAATGTATGGAACCAATGACATAAGGCAAATGTAACTAAATCCTTAGAGTTGCCTTAAATTTAGCACTTATTCACTATACACAACTTCCTACATAATCCTCCTTACTCCTTGACATGGAAGGAGAAATTTCTGTTTTGACAACCAAATGAATTAAACATACCTTTGGGAATTTTGTTGCAATTAATCTTCAAACTGTTTTTATATTTTGGGGGGATCATGACTTCTTTGAAAATTGATAAAATACTCCTAGACTTATTCTTATCTTTTTTTTTTCTGTTAAGATCTGAATATAGAAACTACAACTGGAATGTTAATGAGCGCAAATTTCAGCAAGTCTGCCATGTTCCCAGTGAAACTCTGATCTGAAAGAATTATACAAAACCATACTTCCTAAGCGTAAGGGACTTCCCATGGAAAGAGATAAAGTTCAGAAAGTACACAGTTGTGCTATAAAGGCTGTTTTCTATTTTAATATATGCTTTGAAAACACAAGGGCATTAGAAGAAGAAGAGAATGTAAGGTCCAAGTTATGTACTCAAAGATCCTGGGCAATAGCCTGCAAGATATAATAGGATGTAAGATGTTCACAGATTACATCAGCTACCTGAGAGCACTGTTCCTAATTAAGAGCTCAAATCTAATGATTTTTATTTTTTTATTTATTTGAGAGAGAGAGGGAGAGAAATAGAAAACAGGGGAGAAAGCTAAGGGGGAGAGGGAGAAGCAGACTCCCCGCTAAGAAGGGAGCCCAAGAGGCTCAATCCCATGACTCTGAGATCATGACCTGAGACGAAGGCAGATGCTTATTAATCCACTGAACCACCCAGGAACCCCTAGCCTTTCTTCTCGATTCAAGTTTTTTAGTTTAAAGTGAAGTTCACTATAATTACAAAACTGAAGACTTCTGGAGAAACAGCTGATGTTTCTTCTAGTGTTACAAAACCTAAAGCTAATTATTTCATCTGCTTCTCCTTCTTCAATATTTGCATGTAAAAACATATCACTAACACTTGCTTGTTTCTGCACTGACACAGAATATTTGTATTTCTCCCACACCACAAGGAAAAAATTGATGCATTTCTTTTGTATCCCTTAGAGCATATCAGGAAAAAAAATCTCCCAATAAGTCTATTGCCTGAATTCTCAGAACTCTTACCTATATTTCATTCAGACAATAAAAAGGCAAGAAAATCCACAAATAAGGTCTAAAAAGATATGGAAAGAATGTTTTTTTACATTATTTAAAACAAAACCAAAGCCAAAACAAAACTCCCACTGG
Source organism: Canis lupus dingo (assembly GCF_003254725.2). NCBI lineage: Eukaryota > Metazoa > Chordata > Mammalia > Carnivora > Canidae > Canis > Canis lupus. Next base: position 19,217,501 of record NC_064253.1, read on the forward strand.
AAGAGCATTTCTACCAAGCTCAACTGAGCACAAGTATTTTAAAAAATTATATATATTTACCTGCTCTAAAATTTTATATGTTAAGCCGTAAGTATTGATATTACTAAAAATACGTGTAAATTAAAGATACTATAAATAAAAATTAAAGAAGATCCATGAAATGTCCCTAAATATACTCACAGAAAGATAGCTGTTAATGTCCACATCATCAGTAATAGTCTGGCGTTCTCCTTTATAATTAATTTTCCGAAACCTTCGCCGAGACTGTCTGGCAGGAATTTCTCTTTGTAGAATACTATCTTCATTATCTTTGGAATTCTCTACCTGAAACACATGTTCACATTCCTGATTCAATATCCAGTTTTTCCATATTACTGACAGTCTATGGTGTCTTAACAAGTTCAAAGGAGAATTCATTTACTTCTTGTAAGTAACTGCATCAAGAAAATAGTCTGTATAGGACATCACTCATGAGTTCAAGATTAAAGGTGACATTATTATAAAGAGCTAGAGACCACAGTTTCCTTCCAGGAAATAGTCTGTCTTGCTCACATAAACATATACCCTCTAAGTAAAGTCACTTACCAGAAATGAAGGCTGTTAACTACACCTACACATGCAATAATTATGACTTCTGAGTTAAGTCCAATTATAAGCTGATCATACATGTATTTAGTCAGCCAATACTCATGGCTATGATTTCAGTGAAATGCTCAACAGCAAAACAAAAATGTTTTAGGCATTATTCTGTGGTGTCCATCTTAATGTAGGACAACAGAGTAAGAATGGCATTTTTTTTTTTTTTAAAGATTCTGTTTTTAAGTAATCTCTACATCCAATGTGGGGTTTGAACTCAACCCTGAGATCAAGGGTTGCATGCTCCACTGACTGAGCCAGCCAGGTGCCAGGTGCCAGCCAAGGCTAGCATCTTTTATTAAAGAAGTGAAATCTAACATACACTGAGGACTAAAATGGGCCAGCATGCATAAACATTATATTATTTAGTTCACACAGCAGTCCTGCAAGCAAGTATTACTATCTGTAGCTTATGGATGAGCAAAAGCAAAATCCCAAAAGATTACTTTCCAGTCTCACTTTATGATATTTATTATTAAAGGTGAGTTGGAATACAAGTCTGTCTCCACTACTCATGGCACTGATACAAGACCATGTTTCCTGTCTCATAACAGACGAAACCATAATTTTAAAAATTATTTTTAAAAAGGCACGTTGATGTTCTAAAGTATATCATATAATTCACATCACATCACATAAACGGTATTCTGTTTCTCCCCCAAGTTCTCCTTCAAATGTCCTATCCTTTGCTAATATCAAGAATTTCCAGTTACTCAACTATGAAATTTCATGAATATTCCTAATTGCCCTGCTTGTTTTCCAAATCTTATCTTCAATCACTTCTCAGAACTTGTCAATCCTTTTTTAATAAATTCCTCTCACATTGCCCTTTCTTTCATTCCCATTACCATCATTCCTTATTCAAGTGTTAATCACTTCAGTCCTAATTATACAAAAAGGTGATCCTATTGCTTCAGACACATTCCTCTCCAATTCTATCCTATAATGGTTAAATAAATCAGCTAGATAAATCATCACTGTATCATGTTTCTTGTTCAAAAATGTTACGATGGACCTCTAATAGTTACTGAATGAATTTTAAACTATTATATGTGATATTCAAAGCCACTTATGACCCATTCCTCCCATTTTAAATTATTGTATCTTACAAGGGTAAGCCTGGAAAAACTGCCCCCTTATCCTTTTCTCCCCCACACATACACACAAATACCTGTTACATAAAACCTCTAATGAGATGCGTAAAATTTCCTGATGATTTATCAGAAAGAGTTGATGTCTGTCTGTTTCAGTTATGAGTGGTACAAGAGTTTAAGAGTAAGAAGTAGCCAAGTCAATATGACTATTCATAGGTCCCTATAATATAGTAACTTATATTCTACTAAATAACTTTAATTTGTGTTATCCTACCCATTCTATCTTTACTTGCTGATATACTACCAGTCATTTAAGACACATCTCAATTACCATCTCTCTTCTATAACCACAGAAGACATTCCTCTCCTCAGACCATGACTACTTTATTCTGTGTACACAACCCAAACTTCTCATAAATAGGACATACTCTCCATTGCCTTCAGGCCTTTGTATATGCTGCTGCTGCTACTACCACAAACCCCATTCCTCCTTTGCCAGTATCATGGCATCCTTTCCATACTTCATGACCCTCCCTCCTCTGCCCCAGGAAACTACTACCCCTACTACACTAGGCATATCACCCATAATTACCACATATAAGTCCATCTCACTAACAAGTTCCCTAAGACAGGAACTGCATTATGTATTAGTCTTTGTTCATTTAACATTCGAAAAGTTTGCCAAAATGGGCAATACATTAGATTCTCTTTTTCTCTTCATATATGGTAGGTCCTTGGAAATACATATAAGGTACTAAAAAAATATAAGGGTAGGCAGAATAAGTTACCATTATTCTTCTGAAAGGTAAAATCAGGAGAGACATGAGAACAATTTTCACCTCAACAATTACAGAATTTTGAATAGGTAGCAATATATGCTACCTCCTTGAGATTTAATTTGCTCTTCTAAAAAATGATGGGAGAACCACAGTATTCACTAAATCACTACACCAGAGCCTGTACCAGAAACTGCAAGTTATATTACTTAAGGCTCACAACGTCCCTATAACACAGCTGCTCTTTCTGTTTCAACAGATGGTACAGTCTCATAAAACTTCAGTAATTCATACAGGTGGGTAATGACTCAATACCCAAGTGTGATTACTAAAGTTCATCTCCTTCACACTGCCCTATATCCCAAGGGATGAATTCGATTATCCACTTTAGGTGAAATTTCAGTATTATATAATCCAGAATTCTAATACCTATCATTTATTGAGCAAAAGTAGAGATAAACAATAAAGGCTTTCCAAAATACAAATAGTAAATTAAGTTGAGGAAAGGAGTTTCTAGGAGTTTCTAAGTCTCAAAATTTTAAGAAAAGTACCAAATGAAAACAAAAACCTAATAATGTATGAAGGATTAAGTACTCTTAACAAACCTCCTGTCAAATACTACTGCAATGTGAGATTGAACAAAACTGCAAATGCGGGATCCCTGGGTGGCGCAGCGGTTTGGCGCCTGCCTTTGGCCCAGGGCGCGATCCTGGAGACCCGGGATCAATTCCCACGTCGGGCTCCCGGTGCATGGAGACTGCTTCTCCCTCTGCCTGTGTCTCTGCCTCTCTCTCTCTCTCTGTGACTATCATAAATAAATAAAAATTAAAAAAAAAAAAACTGCAAATGCATGCCTTATGTCATGAAAGTAAGAAATCAAAAGGCCAAGACTGAAGTGAAAGCAAAAATACAAGGAGACAGGCTAACAACAAAGCTCTTGACCTACCAAAAGAAAGATTTCCCAACTCTAGAGACTAGACCCTCTACTTTGTTGGTTGTAGGGAGTGAGAAGTACAAGAACAAAGAATCCATCAAAGACGGGGAATCCAATAGTAGACTTATTCATAAAGCTTAACCCAACTAGTTGAATCCTTATTGCGAGAATATAAGCCTACCCTGCAGGAGATAGGAAGGAAAACTTGCTTGGCACTGAGAGAAGAGGAAGGTAAAAAGCAAACAATGAAACAGAAAAAAAAACATTTTCCCTAAGAACTTAAAACATAAGCTATCCCTCATGCAGGTCAGTAGTTTGAATTAGTAATACTACCTTATGCAAATTTAAGTAAATTTACTTAGGTAAATTTAAGACATTCAGGACTGATAATGTATATATACAACGGGCAAAAACAAATCTAAAAACCTCTCTGCAAGAATATAAATTTAAACCAAACTCAAAGAATTCCCACACCTAATGTACAAGACCTAGGACTTCCTGTAAAAACATACCTTTCCCCAAAAAAGAACCAAGGAAAAAACCCCTAACTGTAACAAAAACCAAACATGTGAACAAATGATAGACGTGATGAGCAACAGGGACAGAAGAACAACAGACTCACACTTGCAAATACTCCAATGTATCGGAGAAGGACAAACATTGTATGTTCTCATTCATTTGGGGGATATAAATAATAGTGAAAGGGAATATAAGGGAAGGGAGAAGAAATGTGTGGGAAATATCAGAAAGGGAGACAGAACGTAAAGACTCCTAACTCTGGGAAACGAACTAGGGGTGGTGGAAGGGGAGGAGGGCGGGGGGTGGGGGTGAATGGGTGACGGGCACTGAGGGGGGCAATTGACGGGATGAGCACTGGGTATTTATTCTGTATGTTGGTAAATTGAACACCAATAAAAAATAAATTTATTATTAAAAAAAAAAAGAAAAAAGGAAACTATGGGCAGCCTGGGTGGCTCAGCGGTTTAACGCCGCCTTCAGCCTAGGGCGTGATCCTGGAGACCCCAGATCGAGTCCCACGTCCGGTTCTCTGCATGGAGCCTGCTTCTCCCTCTGCCTGTGTCTCTGCCTCTCTCTCTCTCTCTCTCTCTGTCTCTCATGAATAAATAAATAAAATCTTTAAAAAAAAAAAAGAAAAGAAAATATTATAAAATTATAATAAAAAACTTTCAAAGAGAAACTTGAAAATAAGCCAGAGATTATAAATAGCAACTCAGTAGGTAAGGATCGATCATGCCAAAAAAACCCACAATAAATCCCAGTGCCCTTCCTCCCCAATGCCAGGCTGGCTACCAAGCACTGTGTAATAAGCAAAAGCAGTCTACATTTGCCAGAGGGACAAGAACATAGGGAGAGACCCTGTACAAAATATAAGAGCACAAGCAAGACCTAAAAATGGGGGGTGAAACAAGATCATTCAGAAAGACCTTCCAACAAACCAATCCCAATCCTAAGGACAAAGTAAAACTAGAATTTGAAGCACTGGTGAGCTAAAGGTAACCATAACACAATAATGCAAACCTAGCTCAACTCTAGCAGAAGAAGAGGTGTGTTCAGCTCCAGGCCTATACATGATCTATCCTCATTCTCTACTGCCCCATACACACATTACATAACATTAAATCCAAAATAATGACTCACATAAAAATAGAAAGAGTTAAAAAACAAACAGCAAAAACAAACAAAAAGCCAATCCATTGCCAAAACACAAAGCAACCAATAGCACAATCCACCAAACTCACACATGATCCACACGCTGTAACTATGAGAATTTAAAACAACTATGATCAATACAGTAAAGGTGGCAGAAAGGTAGAAAAGGTGGACAATATGAACAGATGAAAAATTTCAGCAGACATAAGGAAAATATGAGGGAGTAAAAAGAATCTTAGAAACAAAAATCATGGTATCAAAGATGAAAAATGCCTTTGATAAACTCATCAGTAAACTTGATGCCAGTGAATTAAGAAATTAATGAACTTAAACACAGATCAGAAGAAATTACCCATACTGAAATAGAGGAAAAAGAAAACAAAAGAGAGCAAAAAAAGTAAAGAAAAAAGGAATTAAAGAGCATAGAGAGATGTAACTAAAAAGAACTGGCAAGATAAACCTAAAAAAATTATACAGTATGCAGCAGAAAGTCAAGATGAGATGAAAAATAAGCATATAAGATATATACTGAAAAGATTTAACATATACTTAAAGATCAAGAACAAGATGACAGAAAAAGGAGGTAACATCCAAAGAGAAAATCAGACTTTTTGATTAAAACAAAAGCCCAAAGCAGTCCAACAAATCTAAAAATACAACTACAAATTCACATTGTAAAGATAAAAAGAAGACTTTTATTTATTTATTTATTTATTTATTTATTTTTTAATTTTTATTTATTTATGATAGTCACACAGAGAGAGAGAGAGAGAGAGGCAGAGAGAGAGGCAGAGACACAGGCAGAGGGAGAAGCAGGCTCCATGCACCGGGTGCCCGACGTGGGATTCGATCCCGAGTCTCCAGGATCGTGCCCTGGGCCAAAGGCAGGCGCCAAACCGCTGCGCCACCCAGGGATCCCAAAAAGAAGACTTTTAATGCTCCCACAAGGAAAACGCAGATCAGCTATGATGGAAGGGCTGTCCGTTCTTAATCTAACAGACTTCTTTAAAAAGAATAAATGTCAGAAAACAATGGACTATACTGACTGTGCTAAGAAAAATGACTCTCCTCCTCAAATTGCATTCATGGCAAAACAATCCTAAAAAATGATACAAAATAGGGGCACCAGGGTGCTCAGTGGTTGAGCTGCCCTTGGCTCAGGGTGTGATCTTGGGGCCCAGGATTGAGTCCCAGATCGGGTTCTCTGCAGGCGGCCTGCTTCTCCCTCTGCCTATGTCTCTGCCTCCCTCTGTGTCTGTCATGAATAAATAAATAAAATCTTAAAAAAGGAAATATAAAATATTGTTTCAGCCATAAAAAAGAAAAAAATACACTCAGCTGAGATGTTTATCAATAAATATTAAAGAAAATTTTAAACCTTGTATCTTAGATGTAACACAAGTGCTCCCATAAGTAAGGTCTCAGATGGAAGAAATTAAAAGTAAATAAATGGTAAATACATGATAATACCTGAGCACACAGTGATTGCATAAAACAGCACAACAAAATTAGTGAAGTAGAAGTAAATATACACATACATGTTATCGATACATACATAACAGCTTTTAACATTATCAACATTACCACCAACATCCTGGTACTACATAATCTTCCTTCCTAATGATTTATGTATATATTACAATGATTAAAATTACATACCCTCACATATATGGAATATGTGTTTATATCTAATAATGTGTATACATACACACAAAAAAATTAACAAAAACTTTAATGTCATTACTACTAAAAAGACTACAAGCTTTCTGCCCTTAAGACTTATCCCATTAGAAATGCAGACAAAAATATTACGTATACCGTATAGATATAGAAAAAGCATTTGATAGTAACTCAAAACTCATGATGATTTTTGAAACTTTTTGCAAACTAGGAAAAGAAGAAAACTTTCATAAACTTATTAAAGTTATCTGCATTATGCCTATAACCAACATTGAAAACTTTCTCCTGGCCTTTGGGAATGAGTAAGGAAAGCCCAACATTACCAAAATACTGTCTTCTAAACTCATCAGAAATGATAAATCCTGGTGGAATTATATCAACAATTTTACATATATTAAACTTACTTGTTTTTGTTTTTGATTAGAGATTATACTTTTCCCTCCTTTTTGAATTATTTTAAGTATATAAGAAACATTTACATAGCTCCACTAAATAGGTCTCCTTTCTTATGTTTCTTCTAGTTCTTGGCTTTTAAAAAACTTTCCATGCCTATTTTGCACAAAACCACCATCATATCTCAAGCATTTTCCATTGGGATTTCATCAAATGTACAAAGTAACTGAAGGAAAATTAGTAAGTTTATGATGGTAACTCCTTGTTTAAGAACCTGGTTATTTTGGTTTTTGTTCAAATTTAATTTTCTGCTTTTGGGGAGTATTTAAAGTCTGCAAATTTGTTTATAATGAAGTCTTTTATATGGTTATTATAAACATATTCTTATACGATACATATATATATGATATATATATCTCACAGGTCAATTTCTTGATTTCCATTAAAAAATCTGCTAGGATTCTGATGAGGACTGCACTCATTTTTATAGGAATTTGGAAATATTCTTATCTTAAAGATATTCTCTCAATTTAGATCTAAAGATTTCAAAATCATTTATGGTTTTCTGTGTTGACGCTTCCTATAATTTTTGTTAGATTTATTCTGACATATACGGACCTTCTGATGTTCACAAATCGTATATTCACTAATTTTTAAATTATCTGTTGTTCCTAAATATAAATACAATTAATTTCTGTACATAAGTATCCAGTGACTTTGCTAAAAGGACTATTAATTCTAAAAGTTTATATGAAAGTATTTTTTAATTTCCTACATGCAAATCATTTCATCTGTTTAGTAGAGTATTATATATATATATATTTTAAGGGATGGTGATTGATCAATTGATTCAGGGCACAGGAGCAGGGCGAGGGGGACAGGGAGAGGGAGATTAGCAAGGAGCCTGACTCATGACTCCATCCCAGGACCCTGGGATCAGCACATGAGCCATAGGCAGACACTTAACTGACTGAGCATCCAGGCAACCCCGCTTCCTCTTTAAGTCTGCTTTACATGCCACTGACTTTTATATTTATCTTTATTGTTTCTTGGCTTCTAATTTCTGTAGGTATATAGTTTGCTGACCTCTAATTTCTTGATGTAATTCTTCACTGAATGTCAGTCTTTCTCTTAAAGCAGTAAGGTTTAAATTGTTCACCAAGGGCTCAAGAAAAATTTCATACATTTTGATATATCATCTTTATTCAGCTCAAGATATTTTCTCATTTTTAGAGTGACTGACAAGTGATTTACTCCTGAACGTCAAGTTATATTTTGTTGTAGTTATTTATGTAATTGGTTTCGAAGTTAATTCCACGATGGCCAAAACACAAACCAAAAATTAAATTTGGGATCCCTGGGTGGCTCAGCAGTTTAGCGCCTGCCTTTGGCCCAGTGCATGATCCTGGAGTCCCGGGATCAAGTCCCACATCGGGCTCCCTACATGGAGCCTGCTTCTCTCTCTGCCCTGTCTCTGCCTTTCTCTCTGTGTCTCTCATGAATAAATAAAATCTCTAAAAAAAGAAAAAAACTAAATTCTTTCTTGAGATTTATATTCCAGAGTACAGTCACATTTATTTATAAGATTTTAGAGAGAGTGCATGCTCTAGGGGGGGACAGGGATGGGGGGCTGGAAGAGGGAGAGATCTCAAGCACAGTACCTCCTGAGCAGAGAGCCTAGGATGCAGAACTTGATTCCATGACTGAGATCATGACCTGAGCCAAAACCAAGGGCTGGAGCTCAACCCACTGAGCCACTCAAGTGTCCAGAGTACAGTCACATTTAAAAACATTCCATGTGCATTTGTAAAGTACATGCATTCAGTTGTTGATGGGTGCAGAATTCTCTATATAACACTGAGCAGAGGTTCAAATCTTCAAAATCCTTACTGATTCCTGATATTTGCTTTGTCACATTTAGAGGAATGTTTAAATCTCTTGCTATCGTTGTGGATTTGTCAAGTTTTCATTTTACTAATGACAACTTATTTTTTAGTCATATAATAAGGCTCATAAAATTCCAGATTGGTTAAGCTTGATACATGTTTACCATGATGAAACACCGTATTTACATTAAATAATGCTTCTTGCCTTAAATTATACTTTGAAAATTGGAGACACGCCAGCTCTATTTTGGTTATTGCTTAGAACACACAACTTCTTCTGTACTTTTAAATCTTCTCTTGATCAAGAAGTGAGATTTCTTCTCAAACCTTATGATTACAGTTTTTGATATGGCATGTAATTGTGTTAAAAGAATTTAATCCGGTATGTGCTCTTTATTGGAATATTTATATTTCTTGTAATTTCTGATATACTTGCAAGGAAATCTATCATCTCACGTTCTTTCCTCCCATGTTGTTTTCTCTCTCCTCTGTGCCTTCATTATTCCATTTCCCCTCTAATTACAAAGCTGTATACTTAGAGATGATATATATGCTTATTAAATCTATTGTATTTACCAGTTTTAGAAAATGCAAAAATCCTAGAAATTTTTCACTTCATACCTCCTTTTCTTATGTCATGTGTTTACATTTGGCATGTATTTTAAAATACAAAAGATACTCTTATCATTGTTTTCTAGTCAATATACATATACCTAGGGGATCCCTGGGGGGCTAAGAGGTTTGGCACCTGCCTTAGGCAGGGTGTGATCCTGGAGTCCCGGGATTGAGTCTCACATCAGGCTCCCTGCAGGGACCCTGCTCTGCCTCTCTCTCTGTCTCTCATGAAAAAATAAAATCTTTTTTTAAAAATATACATATACCTAAATGCTTTACTTTGTCTTTATTTCTATCCACATGTCTATGCTTCCATCTGTGATTCCCTTTTCCCTGAGAAACTCCCACTTGGTAAACTGACTGCCTAATGATTGCTGAAAAATTTCTTCACTTTTGTGTGAAAATTGTTTACTTAACAAATGAAGCTTCAGTTTTTGTTGAGAGTGGGTATTTTACAAGTTGTGGTGGTTTAAAAGTAATGTGTTTTTTCCTCTGACTGATTTTATAACTTCTTTTTGATTTTCAGTAGTTTCACTGTAATGTGCTTACATGTAAGTTTCTTTGTATTTGTCCTGCTTTGAGATTGTAGAGTTCTCAAATCTGTGAGTTGATTTCTTTTGACAGTTTTGGAAAATTCTCAACCATCAGCTCTTCCAACACTTCTTTCGTTTCCTTCTAGGATTCTAATTACTTACATTAGATCTTTCCTATTATTTGTTTCCTACACTCTACTATGCACTTTTAAATATTTTCTTCATCTGTTTTTCTTCCAGCTTGTCATTCAGTTCCCTAACTCACTCTTCAGTCAAGTTTTACTGTCTGTAAAAATCCACCTACTGAGCATCATTTTCATTTGTAGGTATTTCTAGTTGTAGAATTTGGAAACCATGATTTCATTATTTCATTTTATAGTTTCCAATCTTCTAAAATTCTCCACTAAATCCTTGAAATACTTACTAATCAGCTGTTTTAAAATATGCATATGTTAACTCAAGTATTTGCATCTCCTATGTGAATTTGCTCCTTTTGGCTGTTTTCCCTCTGGTTTCTGAACACTTTTTCCACATATTCTGCTATGCAGTATATTTTCACTATCATTATTTTGCAAAACTCTGTAATTTCAGTATGAATTTATCCTTTGATGAAAAGTTATATGGTAGGCTCAACATTTTCTCAGGTCAAAGAGCCAATTAATTTTCTGTTAATAGTAATTTAGAATTTCATTGCATGTTATCAGAAGGTATTACTATAATTTATGAAAATTACTGAATTTTGTAAATATAGGCTCAATTTCTGTGAATGTGGCACAGGCACCTGATACAGTTAAACAATATATGTTGATGTTGTAGAATTTGACTTATCTCCGTAAGATTCACCTTACAGTTTATATTGTTTAGGTCTTCTATTTCATTTTTTTCTCAACTCCATCTACTCTGTGCTAATAACAGAGGATTAAATTCTCTAGTAGTGTATTTCTAGGTCTCAATCAATCCTCTGGAGTGTCTGTTTTATATAGAAGGTTTCTGTGTAATTTGCTGCAAAGATATTCATGTGTTCTAAAAATTGTCCTTTTAAGTCACAGTTCATTCTACTTTGGCTTGAATTCTACTTTGAATTCTAATTTTCATTGGTCTAGTATGCCATTATCTACTGCTTTATTTTTAGCCTTCCTGAATCATTTGATACAACAATCATAGGAGTGTCTCTCTTAAAAAACAAAAAGGGGCACCCAGGTGGCTCAGTCAGTTAAATGTCTGACTCCTGATTTCAGATCAGGTCATCATCTCATGTATCCTGAGTTCAAGCTCCACCTTCAGGCTCTGAGCTCAGCATACAGTCTACTGGAGATTTTCTTTCTCTCTCTGACCCTGCCTCTGCTTTTGTGCACACTCTAAGATAAATACATTTTTTTTAAAGATTTCATTTATTCATGAGAGAGACAGAGAGAGAGGCAGAGACACAGGCAGAGGGAGAAGCAGGCTCCCTGTGGGGAGTGCGATGTGAGACCCTATCCTAGGACCCCAAGATCACACCTTGAAGCTAAGGCGGACACTCACTGAGCCACCCAGGTACCCCTAAATTAATAAATATTTTTAAAAAGTATTAAAAAAAAAACTACATAGCTGGGTCTTCTTAAGTGAGCCAAACTAAAAATCTTTTGCTTATAAAAGGGAACATGAAGCCATTCACATTTACTGGTATGACTAATATTATAGGTCACAATTTTTAAGATTTTATTTATTTATTCATGAGAAACACAGAGAGAGAGGCAGAGACATAGGCAGAGGATGAAGCTGGCTCCCTGCAGGGAGAGCCTGATGTGGGACTCAATCCCAGGACCCCGGAAACATGCCCTGAGCCAAAGGGAGACACTCAACCACTGAGCCACCACGGTGCCCCCAGGTCACAATTTTTAAATCTTTTATAATTATGTGTACTTTACTGCATTTCTCTAGGAAATGTATATTCTTTGCTTCAATAAAAAAAAATTTTTGGCTACTCAGGAAGACCTGTATTTTTGTTCTACTGGTTACTTTTGTACTTAAACCTTTTTTAAAGGTTTGTCTCTATATTCTTTTCTCATACATTTTTTCCTGAGATATAATTCACATACCATTAATCCTCCTCTTTTAAGTATATAATTCATCAGTTTTTAATATAGTCACAAGTTGTGCAGCCATCACTATTACCTAATTCCAGAACATTTTTATCATTCCAAAGAGAAACTCTATGCCCACTGGCCTCAGCTTTTCATCTCTCAAAATTTCCACATTCTGGTTATTTCATGTACATGCAATCACACAATACGTGGTTTGTGTTGGATTTCTTAGAACAATGTTTTCAAGATTCATCTATCTATATTACAGGATGTATCAATATTCAATTCCTTTTCATTGCAGCATAATATGCCATCATGTGAACATAAAACATTTTGTTTAACGTTTATCACGTTAAAGGACATAACATGTGGCATGTTTTCACTTTTCAGTTATTATGAATGTTATAAACGTCAATGTACAAGACTTAATGTGGACACGTTTTCAATTCTCTAGGGTATCCATACATGTGGGAATGGAACTGATCGTCATACAGTATTTCATTTTCAACTATTTCATGAACTGTCAAATTCTTTTCCAGAGATGCTGTATCTCTATTTTTCTACCAGCCATGTACGAGGGCTTTTGTTTCTCTGTACCCTTGCCAATACTTGTTATAGTCCATGTGTTTTTTTTTTACTCCTTTCTTACTATCTGTGGGGAAGCACAGTCTTCCCTGGGCCTGTTGTGCTTCTACACATTTTACTAAGTTAACAAAGAATGCACAGTCCTAACCACTCATTAACTGGGTCATTTCTCAGAGTTGTGCTTGTAATGAGCAATCCTGAAGGATGAGGTAATGTTTCCTGCTGAGAAAAGAGCATGCATGCACTATAAAAGCAGTACATTCCCCCAAGCTCAGGGGTTCTTAGTTGCAATGCAAACCTACTATGTGGGTGCCATCACTGTGGGCCACCCAGAACTGCCTCCATGGGACCTGGGAAGCAGGAGAATCTACAGAAATATGCTAATGATATGCTGCTTGCTACAGCATGAGTAAAGAAGTTGCTTCTGACTCACAAGTCTTATGTCTTCTGTCAACATCCATGAAATAAGTAAACTATTAGATTATATAGTAATCAAACCCCAAACCTTATAATAATCTAGTTTAACAGTAATTTATTATTTTAACACTCTCACCTATTCTTTATGCAACAAACATCAATAAGCTTATTTTTTTTCCTATTTCATTTTGTTTTCCCGTTTTATTAGATTCTGTCACAATAGGTAATATAGTAGTCTTTCTCTCACATCTCTACCTTTGAGTCTTACCAACACATTTATGTATTTTAAACATTCATCACTGTTCCTTTCGGTGAGGTTTCCCTGGTTATTTCTCAGTTGGGTAAAATATCCTCTAGTGATTCCTTAAAAACAACTCATGGGTACCTAATTCCTTAAGTTCTTTTATGTTGAAAACTGTTTTTCCATAACCTTGAAAAGACAAATGTGGCTGACACAAAATCCTTAGTTCATACTTTTTCTTTTTTATTTTTTTTAAAGATTTTATTTATTTATTCATAGAGACACAGCTAGAGAGAGAGGCAGAGACACAGGCAGAGGGAGAAGCAGGCACCATGCAGGGAGCCCGATGTGGGACCTGATCCTGGGTCTCCAGGGTCACACCCTGGGCTGCAGGCGCACCAAACAGGCGCGCCACCGGGGCTGCCCTCTTTTTATTTTTTAAAGGCTGTTCTACTTGTGCCTTATTTTGGTTGTCCCAATGGATTTTTAGTATTTTTTTTTAAAAAAGAGTCTTTTAGAGAAAGAGCAAGTCCAAGTGGGGGAGGAGGGTGAGTAGAGGGAGAGAATCCCTAGCAGACTTCCCTTTAAGCATGAAGCTCTACATCTACATTGGATCATAAACCGAGCTGAAATCACAAGTCAGATGCTTAACTGACTGAGCCACCCAGGTGCTCCCTTGCAGTGGATTTGTAAATGTCTGAACCAATGCAATTCATTTGCCTTTGGAAATTATGTCGTATTTTTGCCTGCAGACATTAAGGATTTTTTTAATCTTTGAAATCAAATAGTTTTATAAGGAAATGTCTTGGAAATGATCATTCTGGACCAATTTACCCAGTCCCCAGGAGAGCCTTCAGATGTGTAGATTTGAATCTTTTTCAATTTATAAACAATTTTTGTTAAATACTACTTTAAACATAGTTGCTTTCTATGGATTATTCTCTCCTGAGGTTCTTAAAATTAGGAATGTTATCCATTCACTGCCTATCTTCAATTTCCAGTATTTTCTCTAACATTTGTTTTATTCCAGCTTTGAGATATAATTCACCATAAGACTGTGCAAGTTCAAGATATTTAATGGGCTGGTTTGATAAATTTCTAAATTACAAAATGATTATGACCACTGCCTCAGCTAGTACCTCTATCACATCACACCTTTACCATTTCTCTCAGCAACTTTCAAGTACATAGTATCTCTGACACATTTTTTCTTTCTTCTTTTTGTCATTTTCTTTTACTCAGTTTTTTCCCTACCTTTATTTGATTCTTAGTTTTTAGTTGACACACAAGGTTTTATTAGTTTCAAGTATACAACACAATCATTTGACAAGTTTATACATTTTGCTATGCTCAAATGTAGCTATCATCCGTCACCAAACATTATTAACATAATACCCTCAAGATCCATCCACATTATCACAAATGGCAAGATCTCATCCTTTTTAATATTCCATTGCATATATACCTTATATTCCTTATCCATTTGTCTATTGTCTACCAATGAACACTTAGGTTGCTTCCAACTCTTGATTATTGTAAATAGTACTGCAATAAACATAGGCAGTCATGTATCTTCTCAAATTAGTGTTTTTGTTTTCTTTGGGTAAATACCAAGTAGGAGAGTTATTGGATCCTAAGATATTTTGTTTCTAAATTTTTTGAGGAACCTCCACACTGTTCTTCACATTGGTTGTACTAATCCACATTCCCACCAACAGTGTATGAGAATTCCTTTTACTCCACATCTTCATTAACCCCCCCCCTTAATTTATTACCTTTGATTTTAGCCATTTTGACAGGTGATATCTTACTGTAGTTTTGATTTGTTCAATGCACCTTATTAAAGTTTGAGTGTGTTCTCCCTGGGGCATCCTGCAATTTATTTATTTCTAAAATAATTATTTTCTATGTCTTCCATTTCTTTACCGAGTATATACTCTTTTATTCCATTTTTCTTAATAATTTCTTTTCTTGGTTTTTGACTTTCTAATTTTACATTAAAAAAAATGTCATCGAGCAGCCTGGGTGGCTCAGTGGTTTAAGTGCCTGCCTTCGGCCCAGGGTGTGACCCTGGTGTCCCGGGATCGAGTCCCACGTCAGGCTCCCTGCATGGAGCCTGCTTCTCCCTTTACCTGTGTCTCTGCCTCTCTCTCTGTCTCTATCATGAATATTAAAAAAAAAAATGTCCTCAAATGATTAAAAATGTTTGTCTCTATAGTAAGGTCAGTTTCATCTGTGTGTTTGTTATTTGTTGTTTTTTTTTTTTCTGGAGTATGGATGAATTTCCTTCAGTTGGTATGTAATGAATCTCTTCTTTTTTGGTAACTATATATACTTTTATTAATCTTCCTGTCTTATCTTTTTGTGGTACTGGGATTTTATTTTTTTTTTAAAAGACTTCTAGTTTAATAGGAAATTACCAAATACTCTGAGGTCCAGGTATTTTAGGATATTTTTTCTTTTTTGTCTTGGTGAGGGGAAAAAGCATTATGAGACTCTGATTTTATGCTCACCTTGTCTTGCAGGAACCTAAAACTTCTGACATGTTTTTCTTCTTCAACACTTAACTACTAAGGGGGTTTGCCTTCTTTTTACCTTTTATCTTAACCCTGAAGATAAACATTTAGAAGATGACTTTTGTAAATCATTACATTTTAAATGACTACCCTGTAAAACATGTTCTGTTCTATCATACATACACACCCACAATTTTAAAGTCAGGGTGCAGTGGCAGTGCAGATTAAGCTTAGGTCCACTTGGTAGCTTCTATCTTGTGTGTTTTCTGCAAATCTGCTTGGTTGGCCTTTGCTCACCACAAAGCCTTGGTGAGAGTTGGGAAAAGACAGTGTGTGAAAGATAATATGCTGAGAATTGGTGGGTTTTCTCTCCTTACAATTATTTTCTAAATCTGGCCTTCTCTGCCTTCAATCTATGCATGAATATGGTTTATATATAGATTTTTCTTACTCTTCTTGTAGCTCTGCACTGCCTCTGGAGGAAATGTTGGAAGACAGATAGTTAAGTGATTACTGTTGTCTTCGGCTACCCAGAGGAATGAGACCTAAAAGTTAAAATAAGGAACAAAAACAAATTCTATAAAGCAGGGCACCCGGATAGCTCAGTCAGTTAAGTGTTTGGTGATTAAAACTCAGGTACATGATCTCAGGGTCTAGAGATCAAGCCCTTTGTCTAGCTCCACATTCAGCGGGGATTCTACTTGAGATTCTCCCTCTCCCTCTGTGCTTTCCCCCAGTGGTGCTCTCTTTCTCTAAAACAAATAAACCTTTAAAAAAAAAATTCTAGGGATCCCTGGGTGGCGCAGTGGTATGGCGCCTGCCTTTGGCCCAGGGCGCGATCCTGGAGACCCGGGATCGAATCCCACATCGGGCTCCCGGTGCATGGAGCCTGCTTCTCCCTCTGCCTGTGTCTCTGCCTCTCTCTCTCTCTCTCTCTCTCTGTGACTATCATAAATAAATTAAAAAAATTAAAAAAAATTCTATAAAGCAATACAGGATAAAAGTTCAGTAATATTGTCATGGGGAAGGTTTTTCTAATAATAAGCATGACGTTAACCAGAAACTTTTAAGAGGAAAACTCTACAGATAAAAACAAACAAAAAAACCCTAATGCAAAATTTATTTTAAAGAATAAATGATATATTTACAGCCTTGTATAAGCTCATTTATTAACAAAAAGCTCTTAAGAATAAGAAAGAATAAAAAAATAATAATCTGGGTCACTTGGGTAACTCAGTCAGTTGAGCATCAGACTCGATTTCACTTCAGGTCATGATTGTAAGACACTGAGATAGAGACCTGAGGTGGGCTCAACACTCAGCAGGTAGTCTGCTTAGGGTTCTCCCTCACTTTCTCTTTCTCTCTCTCTCCCCTCCCCCACGGTGTTCTCTAACATAAATAAACCTTACTAAAAAAAGAATCCAATTAGAAAAATGAGCATGACATATGACTATTAAGAAAAACAAATCCCCCTGAAGGCGTATGAAAATATGCACAAGTTAAAATAAGGAAATTTCCGTATAGCATGTCAGATTAAGATGACTATCAGGTGATCAGAAAGATGCTCAGTAACACAAATTCCCAATCATTAGTGGAGTTATTAAAATTTGTACACAGAAACCATTTAAAACAACTTATGAAAACAAGAAACATGTATTTCTAACATTCATGCACTCAGACTAAATTCTTTCATGAATTTTAAATAATTTCAGCTAAAAAATACTGACGTACCAAAGATTTATACTTGTACAAAATATTTAATACATTTTAAGAAGTCAAAACATGTAGTATCAGGGTGCCTGGCTGGCTCAGTCAGTAGAACGTGTGACTCTTAATCTCAGGGTTATGAGTCCAATGTTAGACATGGGATCTACTTAAAAAAGATGTCATGGTGAAAAACTTAAAAGAAAAAATTCATACAATATTTTGATAAAATCTTTCATAAATCTCAAAAATAAAAATCTTAAAACTATTTTGTATTATTTTCTCATAACTTATAAAAGCTTTTTTTACTATGCTGCTCATCAATGAAATGTGGTTTGGAATTAAAAATTACCAACCAATCAGCAAATACTTGATGTTCAAAGTCATGAGTTCAAGCCCCATATTGGGCATAAACATCACTTAAAAAAAAAATTTTTTTTTATGTGATTCTTTGGTGATTTTCTAAGATTTTATATGTACACACGCAAATTTTTTCTTAAACATCTACATATAAATTGACCTCAAAATATATCAACATGAATTTCCTAAGAACGAAGACTTGGTTTCACATAATCCTAGTATAGTTCTTAAAATCAGGAAATTCCAGGGCATCTGGGTGACTCAGTGGTTGAGAGTCTGCCTTTGGCTCGGGTCATGACCCTGGGGTCCTGGGATCAGGCTTCCTGCGGGTAGCCTGCTTCTCCCTCTGCCTAAGTCTCTGCCTCTCTCTGTGTGTCTCTCATGAATAAATAAATAAAAATCTTAAAAAACAAAACAAAACAAAAAACCAGGAAATTCAGTACTATCTACTCTACAAGTATATATTCAAATTTCATCAATTGTGCCAAAAGCATCATTCATAGCCATAAGCCCTTCCACCTCCAGGATTTAATGTAAGATCAAGTATTGTGTTTATGTCTTTCTGCCTTTAATCTGAAATAGTTCCTTAGTCTTTCTCTATATTTTCTGACACTGGAATATTCTGCGTAATGGTCAATTAGTAGAATGTTTTCATTTTATTTTGTCTGGTATTTTCTAATGACTAGATTCAGGTATGCATTTCACACAGGAAATTATCACAAAAGTGGTATTTTTGTCCTCATTTCATCCTATTAGGAATAGTAGTTTATCAGTTTGTGCCCATACTGATGGTGATAGCAATGATTTTATTATAGTGGTATCCTCCATGTTTTTCCCAATAGAAATTTGCTAATTTTTCTCTTCATAATGATTTGTGGGGAGATATATTGAGACTGTAAGTACTGTTTTCTCAAACACTAGCCCTCAAGTTTCAGCACTCATTAATGATTTTATAAAATCATTTTTTCTCTATTTGTTAGTATTTCAGGTATAGGGAAGAACGTCCCCTTCTCCCTTATTCACTCACTCGTATCAGGAGAATTTATAAATTCTTATATTATATATAGGGATACCAGTAATTACATTTTATTATTTTATTTTATTTTATTTTGATAGTCACAGATAGAGAGAGAGAGAGAGAGAGAGAGGCAGAGACATAGGCAGAGGGAGAAGCAGGCTCCATGCACCGGGAGCCCGACGTGGGATTCGATCCCGGGTCTCCAGGATCGCGCCCTGGGCCAAAGGGAGGCGCCAAACCGCTGCGCCACCCAGGGATCCCTACTATGAATTTTTATGTGGATTCTCAAATTGTCCCAGATTTGGGCAACAGGAGTCCCTTTAATCTGGTTCTTCTGTCCTTTTGCCAGGTCCCTAATGCTTCTCTGAGTGTTTTCTTAATTTTAGAATGGGTCCTTGAAACATTTTATACTTTGATATAGTTAAGTTATAAGGATCATACATTTGTAACATCTCAACAAATTATATGTATTTAAAATATGTGTATTTGTGCATGCTAATCCTCTAGCTAGCAGCACTTTCTACAACGTTAAAGGCAAGGAATTCTTAAACTACTCTGTTCAACTAAATACTGAATATGGAAATCAAGTTTCTTACCCTTACAGAAAGAAGGTAACAAGCAAAGAATAAAGACCAGAATAAACTCTGGGTTTTAAACACAGATACAAAGAAATAAATACAGACACATGTATATATATGTGTATGGGTACATATACACTCACAGTGTTTTTTCTAGCTCTGTTCACAGACAGACTCTTTAAGCAAAAAGGCACCGGGAGCAATGAAAAACACTGGCAGCCTTATCTTGGCTTTAAATTCTATACCCCACTGAACAAGCAGATCTTCTTAGAGACTGGTCTGGGCAGAAAAACAGCCCTCCCTTTAACTTACAGGGAAAATTAACTTAATAATTTATAAGTGATTAATCTCTCTGTAATTTAATAACACTGAATACTTAACAGTGAATACTTAAAATGGTTGATAGTAAATTTTATGTTGTGTATTTTAATGCGATAAAACTAAGCAAACAAAAAAAAAGTATATGAGAACACTGAGGTAAAAAGCACTATTCTTTCCTGATAAAGCAGAAGAAATACAAATTATGTGAACTGACAAATAAATGAGAAAATCGGTACTGCCTGAGGCAGTTTTCTTGACGTGTCTCTCAATATATTTATTTAAAAGATAAAGAGTTCTGAGGCCTTATATATGCTACTTATACCAACACTTGAAAAAAATAAACATAATGCACAGTCCAAGCCTTGAATAATCTTCAATTTAATTAACATTCACTGAATACTCACTAGTGCAGGCAGCACTCTGCAATACAATGGAAGACACAAAGCGGGTAAGATATAATTTTTGCCTTTTAGGAGCTAAAAATTCATTTGTTTATGAAATTTAGGACACTGAGTGCATGATAATGTAGATGATCCAGTTTGGGGAAGAGGTAACAAGAAACTAGGAAGATGTGAAGTTTGAACTCTGACATTAAAATGCTTCGTTAAGAACGCAACTTCACTTCTTAAAAATTTAAAATCAAATCATATGACATGATCATCTACAGGAAATGCTAGCAGTACAATGAGTCCATTCAATATAATTCTTTTCTAGTAAGGTCATCTCAGAACAAGGTAAATCAAAGTTGTGTTCTTGGTTCTTTTAATGCTAAAAAACAAAGTGAGATTTTCTAATGTTTTATCAACTACCTGGATTTCTTAGGAATAAGAATTATTCCTTAATTATACTCTTAAAGTAATAATATTAAGATCTAAACCATTTCTTACTTGGATATAACTGTGTTGTCTCTTTTTCTCTAGCTTTCTCCCTCATGTCCAGAGCACAGAATATGGATATTCAAAGATTATTAACTAAATTAAGCAGGAAAAGAGAAAACACTTGAAAGGTCAGGGTTCCTTTATAAGGCCTTCATTTAAAATTTCTAGTTAGAAGTAGTAAAAGAAACTATCAAATTTGGAACATGGTAAATATAATTGTATAATTTTTCAAATCCTCTCAAGAATCAGAAAAAATTTAAAGTAGATAAAACCATATCAAATTTGATATATAGGTCTGATGCTACCCAATATGTTAAGTCACAGTAATGGAACCTCCTTAAGTGTTTAAAATCTTACTACATTTAAAGTTGAAATTGAAGCATTTCAAAAAAACAATGCAGCATTCTTTAAAATTCTTACCACAATCATTTCTGAAGGCTCTAATACAAGACAATCACATCCTCTTTTTCCTCCAAACTGCTTACCAAAACTATAAAAACAAAAGAACAATTTCTTTAGCAAAGATTATAGATAAAATATATCAATATAGGAAAAATAAAAAAGAACCCCCTCCCCAAACCCTAAATGTTAAACCAAGAAATTATAATTCTATCATTTATGTTAATTAAGATTTTCTTAAAAACAACCCAAAATACCTTTCCTCTTATTTGCCCTAACAGAAATGATCAACACAATTCTTTGCGAAAAATCTTTTAAAAATACATGCTTTTAGTCTCTAAAATTATAAAAGATATTGCCTAGTCTCAAATTTTGAATTTGGTATATAATGTTGAACTAGTGTAAAAACATCTAATAAAAAATGAAGCTACAACTATAGAATATTTTATGAAAATAAACTATTATATTTTGGAAGCGGTAATCAACAAAAGATAAAAAGAACTTAAAGGAAAAACATAAGGTCTTCATTTTAAAAGAGAAACAAAATGTTTTAAAAGGGATTGGGGTAGAATACTCGCTAATTATATATTAGACAAAATTTTAACATACTTTATTTGCAAACCACACTTAAAAGAAAATTATAAAAGCAATCTAAAATATTACATCAATGAAAATGAAGTACCATGGCCAATATCTAAAATATTACTATAAACTAATCAAATTGAAGAAACTTCACTAATCAAGCAAAATATAAAGTACCAAAAAGTAAACATAAGGAAATACAAGTCATTTAAAAAACACTATGCAATTTTATAGACTGGAAAAAGTGAATGAATAAAGTAAGTGACCTATTATCTACTTTTATGAGAAGGTTTCGTATTTTAAAAATGTCAATTCTTCACAAAGTATAATGTTACATACAAATATTAGTTCATAACAAGATCCTAAGGTGCCTCCTTAGTGCAGAAGGCAGTATGTTAGTCTTTTAACAAAATTTTAATGTCTACATATAATAAATTACTTCTGAAGATGAAAAAAAAATCACTTTTCTTTTTTCTTAAGCAGTACAACTATTTTCCCCCAAAACTCTTGACAGCATCTAATGCATAAAAAATTAAAGTAAATTTGTTTAAATTTCTTTCACTGAAGATAGAGTAACAGATACTAGATTTATTCTCTTAGCTAAAAAAGCAAGAAAATCAAAATACATAAACAGCACAGTTACAAGACACTGGAAAACAGGAAGGACAGGGCTGTGATCACTAAGAGAGAAAATAAAAAAACTAGGATGACCCCCCCTCCCCACACAGTATTCCATTTTACCACCTACAGGAAATCTCTAGGCCATTTAGGTACATACCCTAGATCAGAATTACCAGATTTCCTTCTCTATGTCTAGTATGTTCAAAAGTTTTATCATGAACAGGTTTTGGATTTTTTCAAATGTTTTGTTTTCTTTTTTTACTGCAATATGGTTTTTGTCCATTATTTTACTTATACACTATACTGTATTAGTTGATTTACAAATGTTTAAACCTTCTTGCATTCTCAAGATAACCCCAACTTATTCAGTTTCTAATACTTTATTAATATATACCTGGATTGAGTTTGCTGTAATCTTGTTAACAACTGCTGCATGTATGTTCATGAGAGATAAAAACGTGTGATTTGCTTTTCTTGTGATGTTTTTGTCTGTATTAGTGTTCGGTTAATATTGGATTCAGAATAGGTTGTAAGTGCTCCTCCTTTCTCCATTTTCCCAAAGAGTTTGCTCAGGATAAGTAGCAATGCTTTCTTAAATACTTGAAAACACTTAATAGTAATGCCATCTGGGCCTAGCTTTTCTTTGTGGTAATAAATATCATTATCAATTTAATTTCTTTACTTTTTATAAATACATTCAAAGTTTTTCAGTCTACTTATGGTAATGTATGTTTTTGTAAGATCTGCCCAATTTGTTATAAAGTGGCTCATAAAATTTTCAAATGCTTTTAATTTTTGTATTAATATCTCTTCTTTCATAACTGATTTTGGTAATATGTGTTTTCTCTTTTTTTAATATATATATATTTATTTATTTATTTATTTATTTATTTATTTATTTATTTATTTATTTATTTATTTCTGAGAGACACAGAAAGAGGCAGAGACATAGGCAGAGGGAAAGAATCAGGCTCCTTGCAAGGAGCCTGATGTGGGACTTGATCCCCGGACTAAAGGATCATGCCGAGCCAAAGGCAGACACTCAACCTCTGAGGCACCCAGTGTCCATGTTTTCTCTTTTTTAAATGGTCAGTCTATCCCAAACATTATTAGTGTTGCTGACCTTTTCCAAGAACAAATTTTTCATTTCTCCGATTATTTTCTATTGTTTTTCTGGTTTTTCTTTCATTGATTTCCACTCAAA
Source organism: Canis lupus dingo (assembly GCF_003254725.2). Taxonomy (NCBI): domain Eukaryota; kingdom Metazoa; phylum Chordata; class Mammalia; order Carnivora; family Canidae; genus Canis; species Canis lupus. The sequence continues at coordinate 19,241,209 of NC_064253.1, forward strand.
CTTCACTTCTATTTCAAATTTACTGTGCTATTCTTATTAATATGAAAACTCAAGGTGACTGAATTGAGACCATTCTTCTTTTCTCATGAAGGTGCTATAAATACTTAGCGTTGTAAATTTCCCTCTAAATTCCCCTTTTAGGGGAACCTCCGTATTTGTTACATATTCATTTTCATTCATTTCAAAACATTTTCTAATTTCTGCTGTCAACTCTTCCTTGACCTACGGTCATTTACAAAAGTGTTGTTTAAATTCTCACATTTATTCCTGGAACTGATTTATAATTTAATTCCAATATAATTCAGAGAATAAACCCTGAGTAATTTCAACCTTTTTAAATTTACTGAAACTTGTTTCACAGCCTAGAATATGCTCTATCCTGGAGAATCATCTATAAGCCAGAAAAAAAAATGTATAAGATCAAAGTGGTAGTAGTACTTCTTAAGCTATTTATCTTTACTAATTTTTCAATCTAGTGGTTCTACCAATTATAGACAGTTTTGAAATCTCCAGCCATAAGAGTTCAATTTCTATTCATCTTTCCAATTCTGTCAGTTTTTACTTCTAGTATTTTAGGGTTCTATCATAGTTAAAACTGTTTTAGGTTCCTAATAGATTCATCCTTTTAGAACTATGAAAATTTACTCTTAGTCTCCAGTAACATTTTGGGTTTTATAGGAGATTTTGATTGATCAGGCTTCCCAATACACAGATATTTAAACACCAATTCTAAAGTTTATATGGACAGGCAAAAAGATCTAGAATAGCTAACACATCAAAGGACAAGAACTAAGTAAGAAGACTGACACTAACTGACTTTAAAATGTACCACACAGGTTCAGGAAACAGGACACTGTGATGCTGACTAAAAAAATAAACATAGGTATCAATAAAACAGAACACAGAGCCCAGAATTAGAGTCCCATGAATATGTTCAACTGATTTTGACAAAGAAGCAAAAATAACACAATGCAGCAAAGACAGTTCTCTTCAACAAGTAGTGCTGGACAACTACATGTCAAAAAATGAATCTAGGACACCTGCGTGACTCAGCGGTTGAGCGCCTCCCTTTGGCCCAGAGCATGATCTGGAGTACCGGGATTGAGTCCCACATCGGGCTCCCTGCATAGAACCTGCTTCTCTCTCTGCCTGTGTCTTTGCCTCTCTGTGTGTCTCTCATGAATAAATACATAAAATCTTAAAAAAAAAAAAAAAAGAATCTAGATACAGATCTTATATCACATCTTCACTAAAATGAACTATATACCTAAATGTAAAACATAAAACCATTCGACTCCTAAAAAATACAGGGAAAATCTAAATGATTCTAGGAATGGCAGTGACCTTTTAGCTAAAACATCAAAGGCATGATACATGAAAGTGGTACGTTGAACTTCACTGCAATTGAAAACTCCTCTACAAAAGACAAAGTCAAGAGAATGAGAAGATAAGCCGCAGACCAAGAAAATATTTGCAAACAGTCCTTCTGAGAAAGGTTTGTTATCTAAGACAGAAAGACACAAAGAATTCTTAAAACTCAACAAGAAAACAATTAGAAAATGGGCCCAAGACCTTAACAGCCCACAAAAGAAGATACAAAGATGACAAGCACATGAAAAGCTCAACATCAGAAGTCATCAGGGAAATGCAAATTAAAGTAACGAGACATCACTACACCCTATAGGAATGGCTAACATCCAGTACTGACAAGACCAAACGCTTAATATGGTTGTGGAATAAAAGAAACTCTCATTCATTGCTGTAGGGAAATGAAATGGAACACTTTGGTAGAGTTTGGCAATTTCTTACAAAACTAAAAATACTCTTATATGGCCTAGTAATCATGTTACTTGGTATTTAACCAAAGGAGCTGAAAACGTTATGTCTACACTAACACATGCACATGGATGTTCATATCAGCTATTCAAGAGTCAACGGTAAATTTTTACAACTAATAATAAGACAAACATAAAATCGAAAATAGACAAAAGCACTGAGCAGATAATTCAACAAAGTATAGGAATGCCTAATAAGCACACGGAGAGATACACAAAGGGACCAGTCACTACTAATAAGCCTAATAAGCACACGGAGAGATACACAAAGGGACCAGTCACTACTGAAATGCACATTAAAATCACACTAAGATGCTATTAAGCACACACTGAAACTGTAATAATCAAATACCGTCAACAGCAAGTGATAGACTACGGAGAAACTAGATCCATTATACAATGCTTGTCAGAATGTAAAACAGTATATCCTCTTTTAAACAATTTTGTCCTTTTCAAAAGCTAAGCTAATTTTGTATGCTTGTTATACAACAGAACAATTCCACTATATTTGGATATCTACAAATGTAAACACATGGTCCATATAAAGACTTGTGAGCGAATCTTGTTAACGTCATTACTTATAAAAACTCCAAAACTGGAACAATAAATAATTTCTAATTTTTCAAAATTTTCATCTTTTGGTAAATGGCTAGACAAAATGTGGTATCTTTCTAGAATCCAGTACAATTTAATACTTAAAAAAAAAAAAAATGAGTGTGTTACAACTGGCATGTGCCCAAACATGGATACATCTTAAAAACGTTACTCTGACAAAAGCCAAAAACCAAAAGCCATTACTTCTAAATAATGCAAAAAGTAGATAGTGACAGAAAGCAGATCATGTTAACTGCAAAAGAGCATGAGGGAACTTTTTCAGGCAATGAAAGTCATCTGTAACCGTGATGCACCAATGTATACATTTACTATAAATTATTCAACTGTGAAGTTAAGATGGGTGAATTTTATGGTATGCAAATTATACTCCAATAAAGCTATTTTAAGAAAACTGTCTAAGAAACAGAAGAAAATCTTTACAAACTTGGAGTAGGGAAAGATTTGTTGGAACATATAAGTACTACAAATAAATCCTTAGAACTTTTTAACAATTAAAGAAGTCACTACTGAAAACTGGAAAGGCAAGAAACAGTTCAGGAAACGTATTTGGAACAACAGATACAAAAGTATCTATCTTATAGTGAATTTTTATGCATGATTGATAAATAACTCATTTAACTCAAAAGAGAAAACCTCTAAAGGATTGAACCAACTTTTCACAAAGGAAGATTCATGAAAGGTTAATAACTACATGCAAAAAAGCTGACAGCATTATCAC